>NC_067406.1:71929022-72554022 GCF_009764475.1 Pristis pectinata
CTTTTGTACATTAGTGAAGACAGTTTCATTACTTCCATAATTTTCCTTGGCATGTACGCTCAGGGAACTACACAAGGACATCAGCAGAGAAAAAAACTAAGAAGAAATGTCACCCACTAGAAAATTGTGATCATGAAACAGTGGTATGGCTGTTAATGTGGAGTCAATTGGTAAAGATGTAGAAGTGTTGATTATGATAAATACATTTTTGACTGATTTTAATTAGTTGCATGTTGAAGTACATGAGAAAACAGTGTCTAAAATTAGTGCTCAGATGAATTAGGCACTGAATTTGAAAACTTGTGTTGAATCCTTGGTGAAGAGAAATGTATTCAGTTTCATGATCTTGCTCAGATGTAACTATTTTTTCAGTCAAATATATGGATTAAATTTATCATAGAGATGACTAAGGAGTGTCACAAGGACATGATGATTCAATTTATCTTTGCTGGGATTTTAAAAAGATTTATTGGGTAGGTCAGTAAAATTAATGGGATGGATTTAATTAATCTTAGAAGAAAAATTTGTCACCAGTTACCACCATTCTTCATTAAAGCAAAAACAGTATTTGACATTTTATTGCATCACTTGACTCCAAAGGAATGAAGGAAAGTGAGAGAAACATGCATTGCGAGTTATAGACAGGCAATATTTTTGTTTATTGAGCTCACAATTTTTATAGTTGCAACATGGGTTTCATTCAGTATTTGACAGTTCACAACAATGTGGGTTCAAGTCATTAATGGTGAAATTGGCCTTCCACTGTTGATCAAAATAGACCATATTACTTCAATCATCCCTCTTACAGCCTTAGGATTTTTTTCCTCCATTGATTTCAGTGGGGTAAACCCGCTGTCCCTATTTTCTACAATGTAAGCGAAATACTACAAGTGCTGGAAATTAGAAATAAAACCCAGAAAAGGTTAGAGATACTGAGCAGGTTTGGCAATTTCTGTGGAGAGGAAAACAGAATTAATGCTTCAGGTTGATGACTTTTCATTCAAACTTAGTGCATTTCATATGGTGGCTGGGCAGTTATCACATTAGATTACTAACGACAAGCTATGAATTCAAATCCCATCATTGTAAATTATGAAACTTCAAATCTGGTTAATTGTAGTCTAGTTCATTCACTGATTTCCCTCTTCCCCATTCTCTGTGCTAGTCCTGTGCAGCTGATACCATTTCCAGAATAAAAAGAGAAAATGCTGAAGAGTCAGCAGATCAGGCAGCATCTGTGATGAACAAATTCAATGCATAAGGTTAACAAACTTTCAACAGAACTGTTACGAATTCTGTTTCTTTCATCACAAATGTGTTTAGACCTCTGAGTATTCCCAGCATTTTCTGTTTTCACTTCAGATTTCCAACATCAGCAGTGTTTTGCTTTGGTCTCATTTCCAAAATATGTGGTAATTTCTCATTCTCCTTAAGGCAAATAAGCTTGGGCAATAAATACTATAACCCCAAGAGCAAGTTTTTTTAGCATGTAATCCATCCAAATTCATTTCAAACCCTTTTTAGTGTCTGTGAGGCAGCTAATGGACATAGGAGTACCACGCATCATACTTACTTTTACTCCAATAATTCAGCAAAATGTTGCTTTATACACTGGCAATTGCATGTATTAATTTCTTCCTCACTGGCACCAGGATAATTGGAGCACCAAAAAGAAATTTCATATCAAGGTTCAGACCTATCAGCTTCCTATTCTGTTTAGTTCATGTCAAAAATCTTTCCATAAAATTTCCAGGCGTACTGAATACAGGGCTTGGTTTATAATGCTGTTACTTCACTGACATTGAATAAAAGATCTATGCTCCCATGTCTGACACCACTGTGAGAGAACCAACACCACAAGGGCTGAAAGAATCCATCACCACATCCACAGAATAATAAATGATGGCAATAAATAAATTTTATTTATTATTGACTATATCCTGAAATAAACAACAAAGGCAGAAGATCAGGATTGAAGATAGAATATGTGAATAAGACCTTGCTTTTCTCATATCTATTAAGTCCTTAAAGCTAGACACACAACGTAGCTGATGAATTTCCAACCAAAATTCATTTTGGCAAATGCATGACTACAACACAATGTCATGGAGGAAAAAAGGAAAGGCACTGAAAGTGACAGCAATTTGAACCCACAAACCAGTAAATGTTTTGATGCAAATGTTCCTGATTTGCTATGACGCACAGGACTGGGACAAAGGGGGCACTGGTGAACCTGCTGATCATTGATGGTGCGACTCCTATGTTGCAAGTTTTCAGTAGGTGATGGTATCCTGTTCTGAACATTTGTTAATAAGCAGATAAAATATTACATTTACTTGCACAGACTTGTACAGAATTTATAACACAAAGAAAGCCAATCCAGCCCAATTGCTCTCTACCAGTACTTCTGTTGTGCATGAGATTCCTATCACCATACCTTTCTCTTCATAACGAGTTGATGCAATTATCTAGCATCCCCTAAATGTATTTATGTTATTTGCGACAGGCTCCCATTCTGGAAACATTGCAGATCTAAAAAAATAACTATTAATTTTCAAGGTAGATTAATAGTTTTTTTTGGAAAAAAAACCACCAGTTTAAAAGAAAAGATCTCTGTTCAGTTTTTAAAATCCTCTTATTAGTACAGTGTTTCCATATCTAAAAAAGTAATTGAAAGCAGCAGAGTCTTTCAAAAGCCAAACAGCTATGAAAATTTCACAATGACTGTTCCATGGAACATATGGGATCTGAAATACAAAACATAAGGCAAAAAAGCCCAGTAGTGCTTGCAAACTTATTTGTTAACTTTCACAGTCAATAACTTGTGTGATATGGTGCATGGATCATTTATGAGGCATTAATAATTGCTGCAATTATGTTTATAATGCAAATCCTGAAATTTCAATGATTATTTGCAATAATGATTACAATGTTTCAACTGAATGGGAATAATTTTTCATCTTGAAAGTAGCTTTGTGTGATCACAATTAATTGGAATACATATTGAGTAGGAAAATATATAGTTTATGCATTAAAAACAAATCAGAATGAAAGTGGTGGTGCATGTGAAATTAGCATACTGCACAATAATGTTAGAAGTCACAGCTTTACGAATGATATCATGTCAATTTGGGATGAATTGTGATCCCATTCTAACATCCTGTTCTCAAGACCCTTTAAAATGGGTGCAGGGATTGCAAATTAATGCGTTCAGCGTGGCATCTTCATGTTGCTTGCACAGTTATATGATTACTGTATACAGCCAGCACCAACCTTGCTGTTGATTAGCTGTATGCATCATTAGAGAGAGGAAAATTGATATTTCAAGCACTCTTTAAAGCTAATGTACAATTCTCAAAGCTGCAAATGTCTCTTAAAGGGGAGCTGGGCAGTTGTTTAAACATGTATTGGCAGACCTCTGTGACCTGGAAAAGAAAAAAGAATTATTGAACACCAAAGAAAGCCAGCACACACATTTTTGAATGGTTCATAGGAAGGTTTTACGGAAGTGGAAAAGAAAAGAACTTTTTTTGTAATGTGAAGTAGACTAGGTAGCTCTACAGACACATTGTGAAAAGGCATTTACAGCACATACCTGGGACCTTAGTGCCAGAAATCCAGCCCTGCTGATATTGGTGCCATGCTGTAAGAAATTTAATGGTCAAACAAATGGCCAAATTCAGAAAAATCACCTTCAAATGTCATATCCTACCAAATGCCCTATTGGTCTCATACATTGTTCCTTGCCTTGTACCTCACTCCCACTCTCATGCATTCACAATTTCTATCAATCATACATTTACACACTTACAACTCATAGATTAAATACACTGCCAACAACTGAAGCATGACAGCCACACCTGCTGTACAATGTTCATTAACTGGTTTTCCTTCTCACAGAAGAAGTGAATGAAAAAAGAATAAGAACAAATTAGATGGGAACAGAGTTTCCAAAAGTGCACACCTCCCTTTATATAATGGTTCAAAGTAAATGGCAAGATATTACAAGTATCTTCAGTATCAACCTAGAGGAAAGCAGACATATAAAGGTTCATAGCCGTGGCATTCTTTGCGGTAGTTGGCAATGCAAACCTTCTGCTCCTCTTTAGATGGAGCAATGGTTGAAACAATTGTTAGATACCAGTTCTTTTATGAAGCTCAGGTATTTCCCACATAGTTCTTTGCAAAATTGCTCCCTGACCAACCTAAGCAGCTATAGTCCCTTACTGAGTGCCCTCTTCCTCTCTTCATTCTCCCTTTCTTAGTAGCTTGTCCTGCTCTGAATGACCACTGCTCATACTTTATTACAAGATGAGGGCCTTGCACTGTTATATCTGGGAGATGGCTTGTGCAAAACCTTTAAATTCAGCAAAAGGTAATTCGGTGCTGGCCACATAATTCCTTATTAACTTTTGAAACTTGATATTATAATGGATCCTTCAAAATGTTAGACAATTGTACCAAAAACTTGAAGTTAGTCATCAATCCCCTTAATTAGTGCTGGTGGATAGATCTGTCCTGCAGCATTACTAGTTTGAGCTGAAGAAACAGTTTCAGGTGGAGCTTTCAGCTATGATATTGAACCCCAGGTGTTAAATTAACATTGCAAATGTTAGAACTGTATGTGCATGATAAGACAACATTTTAGATTCCAAGTATCCAAAGGATGGGCATTACCATGCCAATTTCACACCTTTTAGTGCCAAATCCTGAGTTCTATACATTGAAAGCATTTCTGATAACAGGTTATTGTTTTCCTCACCACAGATACTTCCTGATCTACTGAGTATTTCCAGTATTTTCTTTTCTACTTAGTTTCATCATTGTTTACATCTACTTCTTCCAGAATATTGATATAATACATTGAGATTTTTGTTCTTGGACAAACTGAAAAATATATTTCAATTGCTCATCACCTGCCCTTTAACTCTCAGTCTGCCAGCCCATTTGAACATCCATTTCTTTCCAATCTTAATGAGAAAGGTTTCATCTGTATGTATATCCTATTAGCTGATCTCTGCCAATGCGGTTATGTGGCAACACAATTGAATCAGTAGAGATCAGTATAAATAGGCTGGAGAATGAAAGACCAGATTAAGATTCCTAATGTTATAGAACTCCAATGTTATAAATTTCAATTATTGAGAATAAACAACTCAAAAGATTCAGAATTATTTTCTTGAAAATCAGTTATTATTTCATATATGTTTGTTGGAATTGCTCTACTCACAATTGTTACTGTCTTGAGGGAAGGTGCCAGGGAAGCTAAATGGACTAAAGATAGATAAGTCTTCTGGACCGGATGAAGTTCACCCTTGGGTTCTGAAGGAGGTGGCTTTAGAGATTATGGAGGCATTGGTGATAATTTTCCAGGTATCAATAGACTCTGGCATGGTTCCAGAGGACAGGAGGGTCGCAAATGTAGTTCTGCTGTATAAGAAAGGTGGGAGGCAGCATAAAGGAAATTTCGGAGCTACTAGTCTGACGTCGGTGGTGGGAAAGTTATTGGAATTGATCCTCAAGGATGAGGTTATGGAATACCTAGAGGTGCAAAGCAAGATAGGTCCAAGCCAGCATGGTTTCATGAAGGGAAGATCCTGCCTGACCAACCTATTGGAGTTTTTTGAGGAAATCTCAGGTAGGGTTGATAAGGGAGAGGCTGTGAATGTTGTGTATTTAGACTTTCAAAAGGCCTTCGACAAGGTGCTGCACAAGAGGCTGATTAATAAGATGAGAGCTCACGGAATTACAGGTAGGATATTAGAATGGGTGGAGCATTGGCTGGAAGGTAGAAAGCAAAGGGTGGGAATAAAGGGATCCTGTCCTGGTTGGCTACCGGTTACTAGTGGTGTTCCACAGGGGTCGGTGTTGGGGCTGCTTCTTTTTGCTTTGTACATTAATGATTTGGATTATGGAGTAAATGGTTTTGTGGCTAAGTTTGCAGACGACACCAAGATAGGTGGAGGAGTAGGGAGTATTGAGGAAACAGGAAGGTTGCAGAGAGACTTAGATAGTTTAGGAGAATGGGCAAAGAAATGGCAGATGAGATTCAATATCGAGAAATGTGCCGTTGTACACTTTGGAAAAAGAAACAAACGGGCAGATTATTATCTAGATGGGGAGAAACTTCAAAGTACAGAAGTGCAAAGGGACTTGGGGCTATGTTAGCATTCATCTCGAGGGGTATAACATATAAAAGTAAGGAAGTGTTGATGAGGCTCTATGGGGCACTACTGAGGCCTCATTTGGAATACTGAGTGCAGTCTTGAGCCCCTTATCTTAAGAAGGATGTACTGATGTTGGAGAGGGTTCAGAAAAGATTTACAAGGATGATTCCCAGAATGAAAGGGCTTACTTATGATGAGCATTTGTCGGCTCTTGGACTGTACTCACTGGAGTACAGAAGAATGAGAGGGGACCTCATAGAAACTTTTAGAATGTTGAAAGGACTGGACAGAGTAGATGTGGCTAAGCTGTTTCCCTTGGTGGATGAGTCCAGGACTAGAGGGCACAATCTTAGAATTAGAGGGTACCGGTTTAAAACAGAAATGAAGAGAAATTTCCTTAGCCAGAGGGTAGTGAAATTATGGAATTCTTTGCCACATACAGCTGTGGAGGCCCAATCTTTGGGGGCATTTAAGGAGGAGATTGATAGGTACCTAATTAGTCAAGGTATCAAGGGATATGGGGATAAGGTCAGAAACTGGGGCTTGATAGGTATAGTTTTAGTTTAGCTCATGGAGCAGACACAATGGGCCGAATGGCCTACTTATGCCCCTTTATCTTGTGATCTTGTGATCTTGTGAAAATTTTAACCAATCATATGAACTTGTGTTACCCAATCTTCAAATAAAAACAGAGATGCAACCACGAAAATGTGATTGTTTAAATTCCTGGTACAGTGCAGGTTGTGTGGAATAAGCAGGACATACCTGCATTAGGTAACTCCTTGTGGTGACCCTGACAATGTACAAGGACGGGAACATTGAACTCTGTAGAAGATAACACATTCATTTGATAATGTGAATATGTGCTCCTTAAAGCCACAAAATCCAGGTGTTGGTACGTAAACATAAGCTCTAAGACCATAATTATACTTCAGCACAGAAACTGTTACATCAGCATATGCTTCAGAGAGAGATCAGGTTATTTTCAACTACAGTTGGGAATAAGGTAACATCTTGTGATTCTTTGTTTGTTTTCCTGCTTCAGGTCAATACACAGGCAAAACACCTCACTTTCCTGTTTTTAGTTGACCACTAAGATTACTTCTCACATTCTGAACAGTTCAGTATTTCCAGTTTGTTCCATTAGTTTTTAAAAAATCTAAATTGATAAACGGAGATAACCACAGTTTAGTGTATGAGGAGTGTGTCTTCCAAAAGTCAACCTCATTAGGTACAAATACTTTGACTCCTGCAATTATATTTTGTAAAGTTTACCTGACAAAAAATTCACCTGAGAAGAAAAAACAGAGAATACTGGGACTGTGAGGATATCAGTTCCAAGAAGTTTGCTCAAGTGATTAGATAGATAGATAGATAGATAGATAGATAGATAGATAGATAGATAGATAGATAGATAGATAGATAGATAGATAGATAGATAGATAGATAGATAGATAGATAGATAGATAGATAGATAGATAGATAGATAGATAGATAGATAGATAGATAGATAGATAGATAGATAGATAGAGAGTCAATTAGGTAATTAGGTAGTTAGAAAGCTAAATGGAGTCAAGTAGAGAATCAGATAGATAGATAATCAATTAGATAATCATTAGATAGATAGAAAGATAGATAATTGATATTAATTTTGTTTCATTCCAAACTTCTGATTGATATTTATGTGCAGATTCTGACAACAGTTTAATTGATCACCAATATTTGCTTTTTGTTAAATTTATTACCATATTAATAAAGATAATGTTATTGATATAGGCAATGTTAAGGACTTTTAGTAAGTTTTTAACCACTTAATGAGATTGTATGTGTTTTTTATTTCTGAAAAATCAATTCAGGAATTATTTTACCTTTCTTTATCTGCATTAGAATCACTATTATAATGTTCTTATATAATGTACTGCCAAAATCCAGTAATATCAATAGTGTTAATTGGGCAAAAGAAAATAGTATATAATATACTACTGTCAATTTAAGAAAGACAGATGGTGACAAGCTGGTGGTAAAATTAGCTAGTAGTTATCAGCTGCTCCTGCTGTCACCAAGGTGACACTTCAATTCAATCTGCGAAGCAGATTTTAATGTCCATGATCTTAAAATTAAATTGCATAAGTAGAAAAGACCACAACCAATTAATTAGCCAATAAAATAACATTGAATTAGAGAATTTAAAGAACAACATTACAAGGCCAAAAAAAAACAACAAGTGTCACATTTCATGTAAAAGAATAATTAAGTATAAGAAAAGGCACAAATACTTATGCTGAGGTTATTGTGGGTGATATTATTGCCTGAACATTAATCCTGCTCATTTTAACAGTTCAGAACAATGTGATTCAATGTTGTTCTGTATTCAGTGGTTATCATCATTCACTGCACTCCCAGGTTCAATGAAAACCTTCCCTGAATTGAATTACATTGAGAAATTGCCCTTAAAGCCTGGTGCTTCGTTTTACACTGAAGTGAATAGGCATAGAATTATTACAGACATTCACAAATGAAATCAAAGGAATGCACACAAACACATTGGCATGTATTTTGCTGTGCTGGTGTGTTAATGGGGTAAATTTGTATCTGCGCACCTGCAGTTAAACATAAAAATAACAGAAATACTGTCAGACATAGGTTGTTCTTCAATGAATGCTGTTGCAGACTGCAGCCATTATCTCTGAGAAGGATGACCTGTAAAGTTGGGAGAAATAGTAGTCTGCAAGAATGAGGAGCTGATAGTCTGATGAAAGATTTGTGGCTGCTGAGGAAGATAGAAAAGGTTATTATCTCAAGAAAGTCTCAGAAAGTGGCAATCTGTGAAGAGAACAGAGAAAGTGCAGCAAAGACAAGGGCCAAGATAAACACCAGAAACAGTAGTTTCAGTGCTTAAGACAGCAGCAAAGGTGAAGAAATTTATTTTCTTTCAGTTGGTTGTGAGTCTTTGAAACTTTGTTCCTCAAATGGTAGTGGAATCAGAGTCTTTGAATATGTTGAAGACAGA
Organism: Pristis pectinata; assembly: GCF_009764475.1. NCBI lineage: Eukaryota > Metazoa > Chordata > Chondrichthyes > Rhinopristiformes > Pristidae > Pristis > Pristis pectinata. The sequence continues at coordinate 71,938,200 of NC_067406.1, forward strand.
GGTAGGTGAATACATTATATGAAACGGGGTGAAAGCTTATTGATGGAGATAGGAATGGAGATTTGAAGTTACAAGCAGACTGACCATGATGTTGATAAGTGATAGAACAAGTTTGAAGACCCAAGTGACCGACTTTTGCTCCTAATCATTTGTTCACATATAGAGAACCAGCTATTTAAAGAAAAAAAATTGCAGGTGCTGGAAATCTCGGAGTGTGGCGACACATTGCAAACTGCTCTCTACAGGTCTACTCATTACCTTCACTATAATCATTCCAATTGCACTGTGTAATGAATTGACCTGTACGATCGGTTTGTAAGACAAGCTTTTCATTGTACCTCGGTACAAGTGACAATAATAAACCAATACCAATACCAAGAAGATGCTGGAAACACAGAACAGGTCAGGTAGCATCTGCAAAGAGAGAATCAATGTTAACATTTCCGTTTGAAAAATCTTCATCAGAACTTGTAGGTTTCCGCCAGCTGGCAGTATTTTTCCACAGATGTTGACAGACTTGCTATGTTTCCAGCATATTCTTTATTTCTAGTGGAGGGATAATGAAGTTTACTCCAAAGTATGGAGCACATGGGAACCTTAGACAACAAAGGTGACCTAATGCAGCATGAGAGATTCAGCGATGATTTGTTCCCTTTTCATTTGCAAAAATGGATGTAATTTTGTTTGCTAAGCATATTAAGGGATATAACTAAAGGTTAGGTGCAGAAAGACCATGATTTGATTGAATAGTCAATTCACATCTCTCTCTCATTCCTCTTAATTCAATTTGTGATGTAACCAGGATGCTTATTGAAAGCCATTAGTCAATGACCAGTGTTACTGCTGGGAAAAAGGAATAACAAGAACAGTGATTCCAGTGAAGGAAAAAGTGATATTGGCATTTTTCAGGTGTGTTCAGAAGTGAGTCGTATGATGACCGATTTTGCAGCAGAAGGTAATTTGCTACTTTTTCTAATTAACTCAAACTTACAAGGGCCCAGATACTGTGTGTGTGTGTGCGCACAGAAAGTTTTTGCTCAGCATGGCCTGGACTGGAGGGTAAATTACTCATGTGCCAACAAGGACTGAAGCAACAGACAATCTGCTGGAAGAACTCAGTGGTAAAACAGCATCTGTGGGAGGAAAAGAATTGTCAACAGGTCAAACCCCTAAATCAGGACCATGGAGCCCTAAATCAGGAACCAGGAGCATTGAATAACTGTATGTGCTCAAGCCTCTGGATTAGGATTTGAAGCCACAAACTCCTGTTTCAGAGATGGGAGAGTTATTGATCCCAACCTATGACTACCAATTCATCATGAACAAAAGTAGTTTTAAAACCCTTTCTGTGGGGTCTTCCTGTTATTTCCTCCCACAGATTCTGCTTGGCCCACTGAGTTCTTCCTGCAGATTGTTTGTTGCTTCAGATTCCAGCATCTACAGTCTCTTGTGTCTCCAAAAAGCATTGAGGCTGGATCTGAGCAACTGGAGGACAAAAGCTGGCTATCAGGTCCAGTTAGAGCCAGGAGTTGGGGGAAAGATGGGTTGGCAATTGGAGGGTTGGAATTTTGGGAGTTTACTGACAATTTGGTGTCAATAATCTGGTTTTGGGTAGGAGGCAGAGATCAAGATTGGGGTTGAGTGATGGTGAGTTAACAATCCAGGTCAGGGTAGGGTGGTGGAGATCTAGGCCACCATTGGAGGCCTCAAAGAATCAGAGGATAGTGCGCTCAGGGTCTGTGGATCAGAGACTGAAGTAATTGTACCTCTATGGGATTGAAGTGTTGGCATACTGGGAGATCAGATAGTTGGGGGATTGGGGGAATCAAGGGCTTTCAGCTTTGGGTCATTGGGGTGCCTGAGTCAAAGCCAGGCAGTTGTGTTGAATCTCCCATAATACTGACTATCCATATCCACTGTCCTCATATATTGACCTCAACCCTGTGCTGGGCAGGGTTGAGGTTAATATATGAGAACAATGGATATAGATAGCCAGTATAATGGGAGGTTCACAGAGGTACTAGAGGCCAAGTAGATTTAGTGAGGTCTTGTCCACAATGAAAACACAGTTGTCATAGGAGTGGCCAACAATCATCGATCCTGGAACAATTTGGTCCAACTTTCCCTGCAAAGCAAGAACAATATCAGTCATTGAACATCTGACACTGAAATTGCTTCAGACAAACAAGCAAAACTTGTAATGGTAATCCATAATTAGTAATTGGTTTATTATTGGCATATGTACCAAGATATAGTGAAAAGCTTTGATCTGCATGCAATCCAGACATATCGGTATTGGTTTATTATTCTCACTTGTACCGAGGTACAGTGAAAAACTTGTTTTGCATACTGATCGTACAGATCAATTCATTACACAGTGCAGTTACATTGGATCAGTACAGAGTGCATTGAGGTAGTACAGAGTGCATTGATGTACTACAGGTAAAAAGAATAACAGTGCAGAGTAAAGTGTCACAGCTACAGAGAAAGTGCAGTGCAATAAGGTGCAAGGTCACAACAAGGTAGATCGTGAGGTCATAGTCCATCTTATCGTATAAGGGAACTGTTCAATAGTCTTATCACAATGGGGTAGAAGCTGTCCTAAAGTCTGGTGGTACATGCCCTCAGGCTCCTGTATCTTCTACCTGATGGAAGAGGAGAGAAGAGAGAATGACCCGGGTGGGGTCTTTGATTATGCTGGCTGCTTCACCAAGACAGCGAGAGGTAAAGACAGAGTCCAAGTAAGGGAGGCTGGTGTCCGTGATGCGCTGGGCTGTATCCACAACTCTCTGCAGTTTCTTGCAGTCCTGGGCAGAGCAGCTGCCATACCAAGCCGCGATGCATCCAGATAGGATGCTTTCTATGGTGCATCGATAAAAGTTGGTGAGAATCAAAGGGAACAAACCGAATTTCTTTAGCCTCCTGAAGAAGTAGAGGCACTGGTGAGCTTTCTTGGCCATGGCATTTATATGATTTAACCGGGACAGGCTGTTGGTGATGTTCACTCCCAGGAACTTGAAGCTCTCAACCCTTTCGACCTCAGCACTGTTGATGTAGACAGGTGCATGTACACCGCCCCCTTTCCTGAAGTCAATGACCAGCTCTTTTGTTTTGTTGACGTTGAGGGAAAGGTTGTTGTCATGACACCATTCCACTAAGCTCTCTATCTCCTTCCTGTACTCCAACTCATTGCTGTTTGAGGTACGGCCTACAAAGGTGGTATCATCGGCAAACTTGTAGATGGAGTTAGAGCAGAATCTGGCCACACAGTCATGAGTGTATAGGGAATAGAGCAGAGGGTTGAGGATGCAGCCTTATGGGGCACCAGTGTTGAGAATAATCGTGCCGGAGGTATTGCTGCCTATCCTCACTGATTGTGGCCTGTTGGATAGAAAGTCAAGGATCCAGTTACAGAGGGAGGTGTTGAGTCCTAGGTCTCGGAGTTTGGTGACAAGTTTGCTTGGGATTATTGTATTGAAGGCAGAGCTGTAGTCAATAAACAATAGTCTAACATAGGTGTCTTTACTGTCCAGATGTTCCAGAGCTGACTATAGGGCCAGGGAGATGGTGTCCGCTGTGGACCTGTTTCGGCAATAAGCGAATTGCGGTGGGTCAAGATTGTCTGGGAGGCTGGAGCTGATGCGTCCCATGACCAACCTCTCAAAGCACTTCATGATGGTGGATGTCAGAGCCACTGGTCAATAGTCATTGAGGCATGTTACCTTGCTTTTCTTCAGTACCGGGATGATAGTGGTCTTCTTAAAACAGCTGGGAACCTCAGATTGAAGCAGGGAGAGGTTAAATATGTCCACAATACTTCTGCCAGCTGATCAGCACAAGATCTGAGCACATGACCAGGGACACCATCTGGGCCAGATGCTTTCCTCGTGTTCACTCTCCGGATGACTGATCTTACGTCCTCAACGGTGATCACAGGTTTATTCCAAACACAAATACATTGAGTAGTACAAAAGGAAAAATAATACAGAATATAGTGTTACAGTTACTGAGAAAGTGCACTGCATGTAGGCAGATAAGGTGGAAGGGCCATGATGGCATAGATTGTGAAAACAAGAGTTTATCTATATCGTACAAGAATTCTGTTCAAGAGCCTTATGACAGTGGGATGGAAGCTGCCCTTGATCCTGGTCGTTCGAGTTTTCTAGCTTTTTTATCTTCTGCCTGATGGAAGGAGGAATAGAGAATGACTGAGGTAGGAGGGATCTATTATTACATCGGCTGCTTTCCTGAGGCAGCGGGAAGTGTGGACAGAGCCAATAGAGGGGAGGCTGGTTTTTGTGATAGACTGGGCTGTGTTCACAGTTCTCTGTAATTTCTTGTGGTCTTGGGCAAACAAAAGATGCTTTCTATGGCGCATCTGTGAAAAAAATGGTGAGGGTCAACAGGGTCATGCTGAAGTTCCTTAGCCTTCTGAGGAAGTAGAGGTGCTGGTATGCTTTCTTAGAACATAGATCAGTACAGCCCAATTGGCCCACAATGTTGTGCCAATTTTGATGCTAATTTATACTGAATATCCTCCTACTGTTTATCATCCATATGCCTCCAATCCTTTCATATTTATGTGTCTATCTAAAAGCCTCTTAGGCTCCACCAAACTGCCTGATTACCCCTGGTAACCCATTCCAGGCACCTACCACTCTGTGTGTAAAACACTTGCTCCTCATGTCGCCTTTAAACTTTCCCCCCTAACCTTAAAAGCATGTCTTGGCCATTGTGTCTACATGGCTGGACCAGGATAAATTATTGGCAATGTTTATGCCTAGGAACTTGAAGTTCTCAACCATCAGCATCATTGATATAGACAGGGGTGTGCCCAGTCAAATTTCTGTCCATTTTTTTTCAATCACAAAGCAGTGAGATAACAACAGTAGGCGGTTTAATTTCTAGGCCAAGGTAGTTTAATATCTAAGGTCACCATGATCTGGGTCAGGAGCATTTGATGTTATTACACTGCTTTCCTTGTTTTACATTAATAAAACTGGATTTCTTATTCCAGTGGCAGAATCCTGATCAGGGCACAAAGCTGCTTAATAAAGAAATGTCTGAATATTCCAATTAAATGCCCAATGATTTAAAGCATATCCCTTTTAAGTGCACGTTTTGTCACAGTTCATTCATTTGGCTCAGCATACACACTTGCTTCATTAGCCCATTGTCCCACTCAGAAAAAAATATTTCACACCCTTTAATGAAAAGCAATCAAAGTTAATCACTACAGATGTGAAGACCAAAGGTGTTGATTAGCTGCCCGTCAAATGTTTTGTTCTGGAATAAGTCACTGAATGTAAGATACTTTCTGATGAAATAAATCTAAACAGATACTCAGACCTCAGAGCTAACAGGAGCATATAAAAAAAACTACAAGAATATCAATGAAAAAAATCTCTGATCCCTCTTCTAATTTTATAAGAAAACATTGATTTATTTGTTTTGATAGTGAAAGAGATGAAAAAATAGTTTAACAAAACCTCACTGATTTCTCGATGGGAAAGGGAGATTTATACTGCAACATTAAAACCAGTTATATGGGAAGACTGAGAAAATAAGGAAAGATATTTCTTGCCTTTGTCCATTATTGAAGTAGTTCAGTGAGAATTGAAAAGGCCATATTTTTTTAAATGGCACTTTAAAATATAAAGTAGACTGAAACTGCTACACAGCAACGTAGCACACATGATCAGTATTAAGAAAAAAAACCTTTGCCGGACTATTCATTGTTGCAAATATCCACTCACTGAAATACTACCAGCTGATTTCAATGATAGTTGTGTTAACTGCAAAGATGAGTTTTACCTGACAGAATTTATATGTACATTTAACTGGGGTTTGCCTTGGCACCATTCACATTGATTGTCCCTGAAAAATTCTGTCAAACACTGTCACAATCCACAAATGTTAAAGTCTGAATTATTGTTTGAAGTTGATAACAGTCTCCTGCTGGAGGATGGATAGTAGAAGAGCACTGCCAAGATTTTAACTCAACCCTTTGACTTGAAGCCAAAGGGAAGACCTCATGATTGATGCCACAGCACACTGGGTGGTTCTGGAGGCTTCTGTAGTAAAGGGACAGAACAGTAATATGGGAAGGTGGTCTGAGGCTGTTTAATAACTAATTGAAAAAGATAAGAATGATGAAGGAAGTGAAGCTTTTTCAAAACTTCTCAAGTCATTAATTATTTTTTCTGAAGCATTAGAACCTAGGGCGATAATTAGCAGGACGCCTTTGCAAAAGTAGGAATCAACTAAGCAGATCTTTTAAATCAGAACAACAATTAATATTTTTAATTCTGCCATATTGTGAATCATATTTTTAACTCATCCATGTGCTCGATAAAATTGAAACAGAATATTCTTTCCTGCAGTTTTCCAAAGATCAACATTACTTGCAGATTTTCTTTACCCCAAATAGATTTGGCTACATTGTGCTTCGGGCTGTAAAAGAATCACTAGTTTCTAACTTTGGGTCAGGTGAAATCAAACTAAGTTAACCATCTGCCAACTATAGTGGCATGGAATTAAATGGATTCAAATTGGGTGGGAGCTTCAGCAAGAGATAAATGCGATATTTCTGAAGGTTAAGGCTAAAACTTTGGAGAAGAGAGAAGCAGAAGAATATTCATAACCTAAGCACAAAATCTGTTGTCATGAAAGAGTGCCAGTTGCCTCAGGTGGGAAACAAGCAGCCTCCTTCAATTATCTCAGGAGATAAAACATAGATAAGTTCTGTGCCAAGTTCCTTGGCATTTCCTGCGATGGTTCGGTTTCAAATAAAAAAAAACATGCTGATAGAACATTTAAAAATGAACTGTTCAAAGCAAATAGTCATCTGGCTGATCAAATAGATTTCAATTGATTGACAGGTTTGAGAATATCCCTCTGGGGTAAATAAAAAAGTAGCCTGGAGTATAAGAGGAATAAGAATTTTACATGGACTCTATTTCTCCAGAGGAAGCATGCAGAGGAAGCATTCCAGAGGAAGCATTCTTTCACTCTTTCATCCTCCCTTTCTTCTCTCCAAAGATACCAGGTATTTACTGGTTGCAGTGGTACCAGACCCAAAATATAATTTTATATCTGACACAAAGCACCAGGTTCAGAACTGCAGTGAAATAAACTGACTACCAGCACTTTGTAATGCTCAGGAACATGGCTTAATTCAAATGATCTCATTTTTAACGATGCATAAAAATGGAAGCTATTGAAAAAAAACACATGAATATATTCATTAATTAAAAAGAATTAAGATAAGACTTTGAAATACTGAAAATGCATAGCAAGATGATCTTATCTGAAGATGGAAGAAAGGACATGAATTTTCAGTACCAAATCTAATGCAGAGGTAAGATGTTCAGAACTTTTACTCTCTTTACAAGATATCTTTATTAGTCACGTGTACATCGAAACACAATGAAATGTATCTTTTGCATAGAGTATTCTGGGGGCAGCCCGCAATGTGGGAGGAAACCAGAGCGCCTGAAGGAAACCCATGCAGACACAGGAAGAACATACAACCTCCTTACAGACAGCAGCCAGAATTGAAACTGGATGTCTGGCACTGTAATAATGTATGCTAACCACTACACTACAGGAAGCAGGTGAGCCTATCGATGATTCCCTTACATGGCTTAGAAATAATTATATCCTTGTAGTGTTTCCAATGGTGAATCAAAGGTTGTATATGTTTATTGATTTTTGATTATTATGTCAAGTATTTTTAGTTGCACTGACCTATTTGTAAAGGAAAGAAAAAATAAAAAAAGAAGTAAATCTGAAATAAGAAAATGCTGGGAATACTCAACAGCTCAGGCAGCATTTGTCTAACTTCTCAGGTCAATTACATGTAAAAGGTAACTGGGAATGCAAGGGTTAATGACTGGCAATGTAAGGGTTAATGGTGCACGGCTATTCTTCCCATGGTGTGATAATGCCTCAACCATGGGATGAATATAGTTATGGCTGTAAAAATGTCCAGGTGCGGGTGAGAAAGAAAGAAGTTTTTTTAGATATATCTTGTTTTGCTAAAAGCTTGCTGTAAGCAACTGCCTTAGTAAGTGCAACTTCCCAAGAAGGGTTCTCACGAAGTGGGTATAAAGGTAGGGACACTGACCGGTAGATCTCCGAGTGGGATCAGTACAGAGCTCGGGTTACACTGTTTACTCTTTCTCTGTATCCCTCACTCCCACTATTGTTAAACTAATAAAGCATTAATTGTATGTTCTTTGGTTCAGCTGTTTTTGATGTATTACAGTGCGGGTCGACTTTCACAACCTTTTATCAGAAATGGTGAAAAGTAATTTACTTAAACATTACTTCTATTTCTCTCTCCACAGATGTTGCCTGGCTTCCTGGGTATTTTTAATTTTTATTTCACATTTTCACCATGAATAATAATTTGCTTTTGAATTGAGAAATACATTTGAGCAGTGACAAATGACTGAACATTCACAAAATATCCACTTGTCCACATAAATGTGAAGTATTCCATTACGCTCCTAATATGTGCTCTTTGAAAATGGAAAAGCTTTTTGTGGAGACAGCAGCTGTGTTACTCACAACAGGAAGCAGGTAAGCCTATCGATGATTCCCTTACATGGCTTAGAAATACAACTGGTAGCTGCAAATTTAATGAGGAAAGGTTAGTGAACTGATTCATGTGGGCTCAGCCTATTGGGACATACAGAAAGTTTTGTTTAGGAAGGCAGAGTTCACCATAACACAAAATATGGATACAACCAGAGCACAGGTAAACAGAGGGAAACACTGAATAGTCAAAACAGCTTACCTCCAGATCAACCCCGGAAAAGGAACAAGATTGTTGCAGTAAGACAACAGAAACAAAAGAATAGAAGTCAGACTGAAGAAGGGCAATGGATGTGAATAACATAAAGGCATATAAATTCGGAGCAGGTCAAGGCCTCTCAACCCTTCAAGCCTGTTCTGCCATCAATAAGATCATGCCTGCATGAACTAACAGAGAATGAAAATGCCGTGAGTGTGAATCAAGTTTAAGATTATATGGCAAACTCAACCGTACTGACTTCACTCACTAGTGCTCAATATTCTATGTACTATCAATATTCTATGTACTGAGTGCATGTTACATCACTCAGCAGCAGATGGTATGGAGCATGGATGAGAAAAACACACTGTGAGTCACAGATCTGAGTCAAAAGATGCTCTGGAAGACAAGAGGACTTAACAACTATTATATAAACAAGGCAACAATGTATAACATACAGAGAAATATGTGAGATCACAAATACAAGTAAAAGTGAAGTAAGTGAATAGTTGGTGTCATTCTGAATACAGACTCTCAATATTCATTTGACATTCTCCTGAAAGAAGTGTAATTAAAAATAAACAAGCAATTATGGGCACTGACTGATGCCCAAAATGCTCCAGTAATGGAGCAAGTGTCCCCCAGCAACCTGCAAGTTTGGGATCTCCGACTAACTCAGGATGTTAGAGGGGATCCAGGTGATATATCCAGCACCTGCATTGGGAGAGAGGGCATGAAAAAGGGCAAGGGTCAAGGAAAAACTCCCGATTTTAGGTGTCCTCCAGCCACACACCACCTGAGAATATACTGCCATTCCTTTGTCATTGCTGGGTTTAAATCTTGAAACACCTGACCTCAATGCTCTAAGGGAATATTTTCATAAGAAGGACTGCAACAGGTCAAAAAGAATGGCTCACCACCAGCTTTCCAAGGACAATAAGGGGTGGACAATAAATGCAGTTCTTGTCACTGATGCCCACACCCTGAAAAATGAATAAATATCTTAAAAAATCCTCCTTACCTGTCCATCCTTGGCCTTCTCTATGGCCAGGATGAAGCCCAGTGCAAACTGGAGGAGAAACACCTTATGTTGCGCTTGGGTAGTCTACAACCCAATGGCATGAATATTGAGTTTTCCAGTTTTAGGTAAACCCCCTCCCCCCCTGATCCTCCAGTCCTATTTTTGTCCCCCTTTCCCACCCAACCCCCTACCCCCTTTCACCTATCTTTGTTCCCTTCCCTATATTGTGAAGGGTCGTGGCTGTCACGTGACAGCACTGCCCAGCACCTGACCAAAAGACACACCACTGTCAATCAAGGCCTGGCTCCACTCCACCCCACCCATCAAGTGCCTACCTGACGATTGGTTCTTTAAGCACCTTTGTACCTGGCCTCAAGCCATTGGTCACCGGTAATCGATTCAGTCCTGCTGGCACAGGGCCATTGGCCCTTTCAAATGACCTGGGCTGGACCACCCCCAGCCCTCCAGCACTATAAAGAGTGTCCCATGTGCTAGTTCTGTCTCTTTGTTGCCCTGGAGGAATTGTGCAATGATGCTGGAGAGACCACTGGTAAGCTATGCACTTTGACAGGTTTAGAAGCATCTTAAGTTAGGATTCTTGGGGGTGTGGATCTGTGCCTGCACTGAGTCAAGGGGTGGCGGGTAGTGTATTGCTTTTCCTTGATTGTGTGTACCCAGCTTGTTGTTACCTTGTTGGTACCCATCTTACCCTTGTTGTAATTTTCCCATGCTCGCTATCACCAGTGCACATGCGTGTGTGTGTGTTGCCCTGTTACCTTTTCCCTGTGTTTACCTTTGTAAATAAATCATTTAATTCTAAGGCTGTTTCCAGAGTCCTTTACTTTCGAGACCTTGAACTTGTCCCACAGCATTTCTCTCTCCTGGCTCCATCCACCCACTTCACACATCGGATCCCCTCCCACCCCCCATCTGGTTCTGACTGTTGTTCATCTCTCCTTTCTCCTCTAAGAGTTCCCATCATCACCTCCTTTACTTATTCAAATCCAGCACTGGTAGCACTTTGTGTTCCTGCTTCTCTCCCTCCAGCAGCTGTCTCCAACCTTCACACTCTCCTCCCCCCACCTTGTTCCATCTGTTGTTTTTTTCTTTTTCCTCCCTCTCTCTGTCTGCCTCCAACTATCATTCATCTGCCACTGTCTCCCAACTCCACCCCCTGCTCACCTCCCCTACTGGGTCATCTCACACCCCTCCTCAGTCCACCAATCGCCTCGGAATCCTTTCTCACAACTCCCCTTCTTCTCTATGTTGGCCATCTCGCTTCTCCCCTCTCAGTCCTGACACAGGGTTATGACCTGAAACGTCGACAATTTCTTTCACCCCACAGATGCTGCTCGACCTGCTGAGTTCCTGCAGCAGGTTGTTGCTTAAAAATATCCTCCTTTGACTGACATGACATATTGGACCATCACCACTGTATTTCTGCACTGACAAATGGGTCATAAATATTTGATGTCTGGACATGGCTCATACCTTTCCTTCGCCATCCTGGAGATATCTGTTCAAGCTAACAAACAGCAATCTCTAGCAGCCTCCTGGAGTCATGTTGGTATTTGTGTACATTATGTGAAGGTGAATGATATTAAGGAAGTGTTGCCTTCTTCCAGATTATTATAGGAGAGGCTGCTCTTCAGATCCTGAAAACAGCAAGAAAGAGAAAGCTGAGAATACTGTCTGTAAAATAAAAATCAGTTTGAGTTCATGTTACAAGACAGCTGTGTGCTTGGGTATGTGTGTGTGGGTGTGAATAAGAAGGCATATCAAACATAAGTCCTTACTGAGCAGACAGCATAAGAAAGCCTTGCTTTCCTTTCTGCTCCACTCACTCATATGAAAGATGCACAAGTCCCCAGAGAAGGGGGGCAAAAGTGTACCAAACATTGCCCTCATCCTGATGACCACCTTCATGTGTGGCTGTATCAGGTGGTGTGTGGATCCAAAGTACGTGGGCACCAATTGTCACTACATGCTGAGGTTCTACCTGTCCCTGGTGTCGAGAAAGAGAGGCCTGGTCCCATTACCACACAACGTCCCAGCCAGCTGGACGTTGCCACACTACCTGTCCTTTGTGGAAGAGTTCTTCCAAGTAAACACCTTTGACCACAAGTCCATCAGGCAGTGGTCAGCACGGAACATCCTACAGACACTGCAGGACAGGAACTCTAGGGATATTGTGGGGTGGTTCCCTGAGCAAAGTGTCCAAACCATCTGGAAGGATGCCTCATCACCGGATCTTACCAACAAGCACCAAGACCTTGCTTGGCTGGCAGTGAGAGAGGCCCTCATAGTCAGATCATTCTTGTACAGAAGATGTATCATCCCCAGTGCACGCTGCCCTCAGGATGGCTGCAGTGGGGCAGAGATGGTCACTCATGTCTTTGCAAACTGTGAATTTGCTAAGAGGATGTGGAGAAGGATGCAAGGGTCTGTGTCCTGGTTCATCCCCAGCAGCTGCATAACATAGGACTCTCAGGGACACACACCAAGACAGACATCAAGTGCTGCCGAAAGGTCATCAACTCTGTGAAACACTCTCTTTGGTCTGCCCAAAACTTCAAGCACAGTGTAATGTCTGTCAGGGATTGCTGCCAACTGGCGCATTCCAGGGTGCAGGAGTACGTGCTGAAGGATGTACTGAAGCTCAGCGCAGTCAATGCTAAGGCTCTGTGGGGATGGACTACAGTCTAGAGTCCTTCCGCTCCTGCACACAGGGGCTGAATTGGATGGGGCAGCCTCTCAAACAATGAAAGGTGTATCACCCCAGGGGGTCACATAAGTGGCTATGGTGCTATGTTTTTCTTTTAAAAAGTAACCACGAACATAAAAAATTTGCACTGTTTCTTCCTTTGTATATATTTTTATTATGAAATGTATTTTTTATAGTTATTATATCTTTTTTTATTGAGTCTATTTTTGCAATAAACAAAAGAGAATGTCTATTGTGGTCCCCTTGAATCAATTTAAAGTTATGTCTGACATTGGCACCAATGTTACTCAAAGTATTCCGACCACGTGCCATGGGATTAGCACCATTGAGCGAGAGGGGTTGAGGTAAAAGGGGTTGGATGCTCTCCTCCCGAGAATTCAGATAAGAAATTTGGATATGTTAATTAGCTGAAAAGTCGCATTGAGCATGACCCTGAGTTTCCTATAGGTGATGCCTATAGGTAAATTCTACAGAGGCGCAAAGCTGGAATAATATCTTCATTTTATCATTTTGTCATTCAAGTAGAGAACTCATCTTCTGACTTTGTAAAATATACACTACATTAAACCAATATTTTTCAATTCTATATATATGAAAATAAGTTCAAGTACTTGGTTGTTATTGATTTTTATTTTGCATATCTGTAATTAATGACTTTTCCCCCACATGCCTAAAACTCGACTAAGATAAACCAAGTACTTGCACTATTAATCCGCAAAAGTGCGTTGAAAACCCACTATTAGATATGAATGTGAATTCATTTAATGGACTATGGAATAAAAGCTAGGATCAGCAGTGGTGACAATGGGTTATCGGATTGTCACCATATCTGGTTCATTAGCATCCTTTAGCAAAAGTAACTTAGTCTTTGCCAATGTGGCCTATGTGTACATGTGACTCCAGACCATCTGAATGTAATTGGCTCTAAACTGTTCTTTCAAATGGCCTTTTAAGTTACCCAACTTGATAGAAAAAAGATTATATGAATGTAGGACAAACCTAACTCAGCGAAGTACCATGCTGTCAATCAATCCTCAATCATCTGTAATGTGACATCAGCTGGCATCAACAGAACTATAAAGTAATACATACACACCAATAACCTCACTGATGCTCAATCTGGATTCACCAAGGACCACTCACGGCAGCCTTGATCCCAATACATAAATATAAGATGAATTCCAGATGTGTGGTCAGCATGATGACCACTGATCATTACAACATTTGGAAAAGCATGATACCAGAAAGTCTTAGTAAGTCAGAATCAACCCCTGTGGTCCTAAAATTTCCTCCATGATAGCATACCTAACCTGTGTGATAACCAACACCCTCTATCTGCCTCTGTCACCTAACACTACAAGCCACTTTATATCAACCCCAGACCTGCAGTATGGCCTTACCTGATCCTGGTCTCTGGTCCCTGTTGCATATTTCTCAGCCTATCAGTTACACCAGTTTTGAGGTAAAGATTCTGATTAATAAAGCAGACAATTGTTGTGGAGTCAAACCTCCACAGTATTTGATCAGACCATTCCACCACTGTCCCCCATTCCAACTCACCCTCACCCAGATTGAAAATCCTCTTCCCTCAAATTTTCTGCCTCTCTTTCTAGTCACAACAACACTGACTGGGTGGTCCTGGAAGTTAGATGTCAGGTAGTGCCCAGTGATACAGATATGGGGAGGAATAATGTGAGATAAAGGGTTAGGCCTGTTACACGTTACCAGCAGATCTGAACAAAATATAGAAACAGGACAGATTGAGAGAGGGGAATGCTGGAAGTTGAACAGTCCTCAGCCTAAAGAAAAATTGTTACTTCTAGATATAATCCTGAGGCATTTCCTTTGAACCTAGCAAAGAATTGAGAAGTTCCAGAGCTGACACCAGTCTACCCTTTTCCAACACTAAAAATGATTATTTGGATAGACAGGCAGTGCTCAATGCAAATGTATAAATTACATTTTTAAGCCACTGAGGGAAATTTATTTCAAAGAATTCAGAAAATTCATAACAAAACCTATATGCTAGTGTTATGCTAGATATTACAACCAATAGCAATTTTCAAATATTCATCCATTCAAATATTTTAATCATCCTCTCTATTAGTTTTCTCTCATCCTGTGGCATGATCCTTTATTAGCTGTGTGAGAGTTAAGGTCTGAGCCTTCTGGCTGGGGGTAGCCCGCAAGTGTTGCCACTCTAGTGTAGGGGGGCAGCATGGTAGTGTAGTGGTTAGTGTAACACTTTCACAGTGCCAGTGACTCGGGTTCAATTCCCACCACTGTCTGTAAGGAATTTGTATGTTCTCCCTGTGTGTCTGCATGGGTTTCCTCCACATGCTCCGGTTTCCTCCCACATTCTAAAAGACGTACAGGTTAGGTGTTGTGGGCATGCTACGTTGGCGCCAGAAGAGTGGCGACACTTGCGGGCTGCCCCCAGCCCATTCTCAGTAATGTAAAAAGATGTATTTCACTGTGTGTTTCAATGCACATGTGACTAATAAATAAATATCTTATCTTCTGGTGCTAATGTAGCATGCCCACAACTCCTAACCTGTACGTCTTTGGAATGTTGGAGGAAACGGGAGCACCTGGATGAAACCCACGCAGCTATGGGGAGAACGTATAAACTCCTTATAGATAGCAGCGGAATTGAACCCGGGTCACTGGCGCTGTAATAGCGTTACGCTAACCATTACACTACAAGCCGGGAAGCTACAGGCCAATGAGTCTGACATTGATAAATTGCGAGAGGGGATTCTGAGGGACAGGATCCACCAACATTTGGAGAGACAGGGTCTGATTTGGGACAGTCAGCATGGTTTTGTGCATGGGTAGTCATGTCTGACAAACTTCTTAGAGTTCTTCAAGGAGATAACCAAGAGGGTGGATGAGGGTAGGGTAGTGGATGTTGTCTATGTGGACTGGCAAGATCTTTGACAAGGTGCCTCATGGCAGGCTAGTCTAGAAGGTTAGATCGCATGGGATCCAAGAGGAAATAGCAGATTGGATTCATAATTGGCTCAGTGGTAGGAAGCAGAGGGTGATGGTCGAGGGTTGTTTCTCGGACTGGAGGCCTGTGTCTACTGGTGTGCCACAGGGATTGGTTCTAGGAACTTTGCTGTTTGTAATTTATATTAACAATTTCCATGAGAATGTACAAGGCATGGTGAGTAAGTTTGCAAATGATACTAAAATAAGTGGTGTTGTAAGATAAGATATCTTCATTAGTCATTGAAACACACAGTGAAATGCATCTTATGAAAAACTACAGGGGGATCATGATCAGCTGGGTATGTGGGCTGAGGACTGGCAAATGGCTTTCAATGCAGATAAATGTGAGGTATTGCATTTTGGGAGATCAAACCAGGGTAGGACTTATACAGTGAATGGTAGGTCCCTGGGGACTGTTATGGAACAGAGGGACCTAGGAGTGCAAATGCATAGTTCGCTGAAAGCGGTGTCTCAGGTAGATAGGGTGAAGAAGGCATTTGCCATGCTGGCCTTCGTCAGTCAAGGCATTGAGTATAGGAGTTGCAAAGCTATGTTGCAGTTATATAAGACGTTGGTGAGGCTGCACTTGAAGAACTGTGTAGAGTTTTGTTCACCGTTATAGGGAACATAGAAAAACTACAGCACAATTCAGGCCCTTCAGCCCACAAAGCTGTGCCGAACATGTCCCTGCCCTAGAAATTACTAGGCTTACCCATAGCCCTCTATTTTTCTCAGCTCCATGTACCTATCCAACAGTCTCTTAAAGGACCCTATCGTATCCCCCTCCACCACCGTTGCCAGCAGCCCATTCCACGCACTTACCACTCTCTGAGTAAAAAACTTACTCCTGACATCTCCTCTATACCTACTCTCCAGCACCTTAAACCTATGTCCTCTTGTGGCCACCATTTCAAGTCTGGGGAAAAGCCTCTGACAATCTACCCAATCAATACCTCTCATCATCTTATATACCTCTATCAGGACCCCCTCATCCTTCGTCGCTCCAAGGAGAAAAGGCCAAGTTCCCTCAACCTGCTTTCATAAGACGTGCTCTGAATTCCAGGCAGCATCCTTGTAAATCTCCTCTGCACCCTTTCTATGGCTTCCACATCCTTCCTGTAGTGAGGCGACCAGAACTGAGCACAGTACTCCAAGTGGGGTCTGACCAGGGACCTATATAGCTGCAACAATACCTCTTGGCTCCTAAATTCAATTCCCCAATTGATGAAGGACAATACACTATATGCCTTCTTAACCACAGAGTCAACCTGTGCAACCACTTTCAGCATCCTATGGACTCGGACCTCAAGATCCCTCTGATCCTCTACACTGCCAAGAGTCCTACCATTAAGACTATATTCTGCCATCATATTTGACCTACCAAAATGAACAACTTCACACTTATCTGGGTTGAGCTGCATCTGCCACTTCTCAGCCCAACTTTGCATCCTATCTCTGTCCCTCTGTAACCTCTGACAGCCCTCCAAACTATCCACAACACCCCCAAACTTTGTGTCATCTGCAAACTTACTAATCCACCCCTCCACTTCCTCATCCAGGTCGTTTATAAAAATCACAAAGAGCAAGGGTCCCAGAACAGATCCCTGAGGTACACCACTGGTTACCGACCTCCACGCAGAATACAACCCTTCAACAACCACTCTTTGCCTTCTGTGGGCCAGCCAGTTCTGGATCCACACTGCAATGTCCCCTTGGATCCCATGCCTCCTTACTTTCTCAATAAGCCTTGCATGGAGTACCTTATCAAACACTTTGCTGAAATCAATATATGCTACATCTACTGCTCTCCCTTCATCGATGTGTTTAGTCACATCCTCAAAATTTCAATCAGGCTTGTAAGGCAGGATCTGCCCTTGACAAAGCCATGCTGAGTATTCCTACTCATATTATACCTCTCCAAATGTTCATAAATCCTGCCTCTCAGGATCTTCTCCGTTAGCTTATCAACCACTGAGGTGAGACATGCAGAAAAGATTTGCTAGGATGTTGCCTGGACTTGGAGGCCTGAACTACAAGGAGAGGTTGCATAGACTAGGACTTTATTCCCTGGAACGTAGGGGTCACCTATAGAGATATATAAGATTAATGAGGGGCATAGTCAGGGTGAAAGCATGTAGCCTTTCTCTCAGGAAGGAGATGTTAAAAACGGGAAGGGAGAGGTTTAAGATCAGAGGTGAGGGATTTAAAAGGGACATCAGGGGCAGCTTCTTCATGCAAAGGGTGGTGCATATTTGGAATGAGCTGCCAGAAATAGTGGTTAAGGCAGGCACATTAGCAATGTTAAAATGCCATCGAGGTAAGTACAGGGATAGGAGAGGTTTAGAGGGCTATGGGCCAAATGCAGGCAGATGGGACTAGCTCACTGGGCAACACGGTCGGCATGGATGAATTGGGCCAAGGCGCCTGTTCCCCTGCTGTAAGACTCCTTGACTCTAAGTACATGGAAATTGCTGTTCCAGATGGAAAGTGTATGAGAGGCCATGAACTACATGGAAAAAGGTCCTTAGACAATTGGACAGATTAGCTTTCTTAATTACTTTCATACTTTATTCAGATGTGACCTCAAGCTATCTGTAATCTGTGACTATTCTTCCAGGTGAAGACTCTGATTAAATAAAACAGACCATTGTTGCAGAGTCAAACCTCCACAATATTTGATCAGACTATTCTACCACTCTCCCCCATTCTAATTTACCTTCACCCAGATCGAAAATCCTGTTGCACCAAACTTTCTGCCAATGCTTCCAGTCAACCCAATACTGACTGACCTATTTTGACTGCTCTCTCCCGAGCATTTCATGCCATCCCAACCAATCTCAGTTTAAATGTCAGGAATAATATCTTATCCACTTTTGGGTGCCCAAAACCCTCTTGTTTGCACACTGTCATAGAAGCACACAGAACAGAAATAGGTCCTTTGACTTATGGAGTCTACACCTTTCCTTATGCTCCTCCCAGATTCCACTGGTCACCAACACACTAGGGCAATGTTACAGGGGTCAATTGACCTACTAATCCACACATCGTCGGGATGCAGGAGGGAACCAGAGCAGCCAGTAGCATAGCTAGTGGAGCCACTGCCTTGCAGTTTCAGTGGCCCAGGTTCAATCCTCTGGTGTTGTCTGTGTAGAGTTTGTATGTTCTCCCTTTGACTTCATGGGTTTCTTCCAACTGCTCTGTTTTTTTTCCACATCCCAACGACGTGCTGGTTGATAGTTTAATTGGCCATTGTAAATAGTTCCTGGTGTGTAAGTGGTAAAATGTGGGGAGATTTGAGAGGAATGTGGGGAGTAAAATATGGGATTAGGGTAGGATTAGTGTAAATGGATAAATGATGGTAGGCACAAACTCAGTAGGTCAAAGGGCCTGTCTCTGTGCTTTTTGATTTCATGACACCTGAAGAAAACCTCCACAGTCATAGGGAGGACATGCCTACTGCATACAGATAGCACCAGAGGATAGGAGTGAACCTGGGTCACTGGGGATGTGAGGCAGCCACTTTACTAGCTGTGCAACTGTGCCTCTCCAGTAACTTGAGGTTTTAACTTGTTCCTCCACATGTTTTATATTAGAGCTTGCAAGGTTGGATCCCTCTGTAACTATCTTAAGTCCAGATTTTCTTGTCCCCTGTCTAATGAACATTTTCCTTGTCCACAAATGCTTAAGATGAAATATCATCAACGTGAAACATTAATTCTATTTCTCTCTCTCCACAGATTTTGCCCGACATGCTAGAGAACAAAGGACTGCAGATGCTGGAATCTAGATGAGAAACACGATGATGCTGGAGGAACTCAGCAGGCCAGGCAACATCTGTGGAGAAAAGCAGGCCGTCAACATTTCAGGTCAGGACCCTTCTTCAGGACTGAAGATAGGAAAAGGGGAAGCCCAATATATAGGAGGGAAAAGCAGAGCAGTGATAGGTGGACAAAAGAGGACAAAAATGGATCAGCACCTTGCGCCCACCATGCCTCCCCTCTTTTGTCCACCTATCACTGCTCTGCTTTTCCCTCCAATATACCGGGCTTCCGCTTTTCCTATCTTCAGTCAAGAAGGGCCTTGACCCGAAATGTTGACTGCCTGCTTTTCTCCACGAATGCTGCCTGGCCTGTTGAGTTCCTCCAACATCATCGTGTTTTTGCCTGACATGCTGCTTATTTTCAGCATTTTCTGTTTTACTACTTAAACGTCCCGCATTTATCAAAACCACAAGACCACCCTACATTTTGGAAGGTGCACTGTTGTAGAAAGTTGTTTTGGCAGGCATCATTTCCGATCTGGGAAACAATGAGATGGGAGACCCCAAGGTTTGCTGATACTGCACCAGAGAACATGGTGGGAGGGGTCAATACCTGAACTTACTGTGGCAATGTCACTATGCTGCCTCACAGTAGAGCCACCAGACTAATTCTGCAAGAGCTGTATGAGGAGACAGATGTAGATTCCAATGCCAAAAGTCAATGTCTGAGGATTTGGATGTAATACTGCCAAAATTTTAATAAACTCATACATGTTTTCAAGGTCAGTCAATGCACCTTCAGAAGTCATAACTCATCACTGTATTGTAGGACCAGTATTCCCTTTGCCCATTTATATTTACAATCCTCACTGCAGACATAGCTACAGTACTGTTAAATACACTATGTACCCATCACTCAGCTTTTAACAATTCCTATCAGTCAGGATGAGCACATAACATTCAAAGGTCCTCTACACATTCAGACATTTAGAACTGATGCAAGCTTTGTACCCGCATCACATTGTTTGCACATATCACCAGCTGTTCATCTGTGAAAGGGAATCACCCAAACATATTGCATGGTGTTCATTGATACATTACCCTGTCTTTTACAGCATCAGGTGAAAATGTTATATAATTGGAGGCTTCAGAAGGGATTAGATTTAGCTGCATGACCTTAGCCATGTGGAGAAAGTACTGAGTGCCATAGCTCAAAGGACACAAGATGATGCTACTATCCTTCACACATCCCAGTCCCAATTCATCTCTCATCCTCTCTGTTGGTCAAGGTATGCACTTCTTATGTTTTCTCTCCCCGTTTCCAGCAACCATAACTGTAACCTTCTTTCAGATCACCAACTGAGCAAGCAGCATTGAAGAGCAAGAAAGCATATTACCGTTCAATTTAACAGTCCCAGCCTCCACATACTGAAACTCTGTGTGATTTCATTAGCTGTCATTTAATTGTTAGTCACAATGAAAATGTAAAGTATGGAAATGTTGCTAAGTGGAGAATTGAGGTTGTCTTTACCAATGATATAGTCGGATGAGTTGTTCACAGCCAGTCTAGTCGGAAAGATGGTGTCCTCCTCCCTTCCTCTTCCTCCGTCACTTTCTCTTCTTTTCCATCCTTCTGCTGCTATGGACTCAGAAGGCATCAACTGTGCTTATTGATGACCAGGTCACGTAGGACATGTTAGACAACAAAATGAATCTTTCACCTGATCTGCTGAGCCTGTGATTTGTTGTGCAGACTCAAATGCCAATAACACAGTAGACTGGTACAGAATGAAGGTATAATGATTGCTGATAGGATATTATGCATTGACCAATTTTTTGTTTATTTTACAAATGTTTATTTGCTAAAAGCACAACAGGATATCCAATGTCAAAACTACTACAACTAATACAAGAAAGTAGAAGAAAAACTATGCAAACCACATAACTACAGCAATAATGCTATCTAACAACCACTAAACGCACACGCAATACTTCAGATGAGAATCCCATTCACATCATCCATGACACACGCGATCCCCTGAGGGGCCCACTGATCGCGGAACTCAACCTGGGTGCCCACGGATACCGTACTCCCTCTCCAAGGACACCAGTGCATGGACATAAGCCCAGAAGATGGGCAGGCAGGCAGACTGGACAGAACGTCCAGTCACCCACCACCTGGACCCGTGGATGGTCAGCTTGGCCAGGCCCAGGAGAAGACCTACCAGGACATCCCCCAAACGACCCGCCTCCTCCCGCCGCATCGGGTGACTCTGCATTGACTTGTGCTTTTGACTATGCATGGACTTGTGACTAATGCTTTTGGTTAACCTAGTGCTGAACTGGTGTACTGTTTTGGATGCAGTACATTACAGTACATTTACAGAGGCCTTGGTTCTATCATGGGATAGAATGTTAGTAAATTATGGTCAATTTCTGGGTAAGTTGCCTTTACTATACAACCATCCAGCCTCACTAATGTAGGCACAGTTTAACACAATCCTCATTGCAGACATACCTACAGTACTGCTAAATACACCACAATCCCATCAATTAGCTATCAACAAATCCTATCAATCGGGATGAACACAAAACATTCATAGAAGAGGTATGAGTAGAAGAATTGTTCTCTGCATTTGCTGTGTGGATACGGCCTTCTCTCAGGGCCTTTCTTCCTCAGTTGCTAACATTAATGATTGCATGTTCTATCCTGCTTCTAAAACTTGTTTCCAGTTACACCATTAGTAAAGGCATCAACTGCATCGATCTCCAATCATTTATGGAGTAGTATCCCTTTTAGCTTCAGCAATATATGGTCTTAATCCCCTCCAGAGATATGTACAGCACATCCAAAGAACAACAAAATGTATTTCTTCCACTGACTTTGGACCTTAGCTGTGTTAAATATGGCCATGTGTAAGTAAGTATGAATAGGATGGTGAAGTGATTTGTTGCCAATGATGGGTTAATAAATTAAAAGTTGATGAAACTGGTAACAGCTGCATACAAATGGATATCAATAATTCACAAGCATAGATTTTTGCAAAATAAAGACTACAGATGAAAATGGAATCTATGGAATCAATATTGGGCTGCATTATGTTTTATCCAGGCTGTGTCTTGCATTCACTCCTTGTGAGATACCTATGGCGATACTAATCTATTGCAGCTTTTTGAATGGAGAGCATTGGTGACATCATTTAGCCTCCTCTCCATTCAAAAAACGCATGCAGCTCCCAATATCCTGCAGCTTAAACACACCATAAGTCTCAGATCTAAGCAAATAAAAGCACATGTGTGGATGTCTGAGACTGATTGATGGACAGATGGGGCAGCATCTGTCTCTCTGACTGTTGCTGAATCTGAGGTCTGTGGACTTCACTTCTGTTTAATGTTTTAAATATTTCTTGCTGGTTTAATGTTCTTTTAGTTTTTTAATGTTTCAATAATTATATTTTAATTATTTACTTTGAAACAATTAAAAAGTCTCACATTTTATGTCTACATGTCCCAGCTTTGCTGTCTATCAGGAGCATTCAGTGGGCAGAGCCTCTGCACTCCATTGCTTGCGGCCTAGTTATGATTAAGACCTGACCAACCAATCACAAGCTGTGGCAGGCCAGTCAGACGGCCTAGGAATATGTGCAGACCATTGCTAACTGCCTAGGTTCAGCACAACCCATCCCAATAAAACTGAGGCATTCAGTCAACATTCTTATTCTATTCCATAAATGTAAAATGAATAATCTGCCTCCCATGCATTTTTAATAAACTTTATGTTTGTACCTTATTTAGTTCAACTAAAGATTGACATTTATATGCCTTTAATGCAGTAAAGCAACCCAAGCTGTCTCACAAGAACAGAGTAAGAAAGAAAAAAAAATTGTCAGTGATCCAAAGGAGATGTTAAAAGAGAGCATGAGAAACTCAGTCAAACAAATAAATCTTGAGAAGAACCTTAAAGTAGGAGAGAGTTTCAAGATCTTTATGGAAGGAGTTCTGGCGATTAGACCAAATGGTGGAATGCGAGAGGTCAAGTGATTCTCCAGACAAGGACTGGAGGTACTTGATGATTTTGGAAGGACTGTGTAGATAAAGTTAGGGAAGGGCAAGTCCATGGAAGGATTGGAACGCATTGATGGGAATTTCAATTTTGAAGCATTGGTGAATCAGGAACCAGTGTAAATTTGTGAGCTCAGGGATCAAGGAACCAGACTCCATGTAAGTTAAGACATTTCCAGCAGAAATTCTGATGAGCTCATTTATGGAGCGTGGAAGATGGCAGGTCCACCAGGAGAGCATTGAAATAGATGAGTCTGAAAATAACAGAATCATAGCTGAGGGTTTCAACAACATATGGACTGGAACAACAATGAAGTAAGGCAATATTGCAGGGCTAGAAATAGTAACAACATGGATTAGTGTGGTTAATGTGCCTTGATATCTCATAGGACTCCCAGGTTATGAACTATTAAATCCATTTGACACAGTGACCAGTGAGGTGGCCTGGAATCAATGGTGAAGGCCACCCAAAGAAAATGGTTTAATTGTTTGCAGTGTTTAGGTAGAGGAAATCTCTGCTCATCCAGTGTTTGATATCAGATTGGAAATCTGACAATATCATTTAATTAGTTCAGCACAACATCATGGGTTGAAAATCCTGTTCTATGTTCTACATCAAAACAGTGAAGCAAGAGAACAAAATTATGTTAAGGTGTATTGGGTGTAGACAATGCATGGAATATCTTGTGTTTTCAGAAAATGTAATTGAGGAGTAACTTATAGGGGTGGCAGTGGCAATATAATGAATACAAAGCTCAGTTACTGTAGACAATTGTCTTACAATTACTGAGGACACCGCCACTGTGTTGTGTGGCATTGAATCATGTTAAATGTGATACACACAGAATAGATCCGGCAGCTCAAAACTGAGCATCCATAAGCTGCTGTGGAATGTCAGCAGCAGCAGAACTGTACACCATCACAATCTGTTACCTCATAACTCTTTATAACCCTCACTCCACCATTGCTACCAAGCCAGGGGATCAACCCCGGTCCAATCAGAATGCCAGTAACTGCCAGTAGCTGTGGCATCAGATGTTCCCGAAAATGATGAGGTGCCAGCCTAGTGGAGCTGCAACACAGGACAAATATGTGCTAAATTACAAAAACAGCCTCCAAGAGACAAACTAATCAATCTCATGATTAATGTATCAGATCCAAGCTCAGCTATACCACAATATCTAACCATATTCACCAGAAGTGCCAAGTAGATGATCCATCTTGACTTCCTTCTGAGGTACCCACCATCACAGAAGCCATCCTCCACTCCACGTGAATCAAAAAATGGTTGAGAGATCTGGAAACAGCAAAGACTATGGAAACAGACAACATCCCAGTTGTAGTACTGCAGACTTGCACTCCAGGGCTGTGTCTTTAGCCAAGCTGCTCCAGTATGGTTGTGATACTGGTATCTACCTGACAATGCAGTAAATTGCAGAAGTATGTCCTGTTCGGAAAAAGTAGGACAAATCCAATCTGGCTATTTACTGACCAATCGGTCTACCCTCAATTATTAACAAAATATTGAAAGGCATCATTGACAGTGCAATCAAGCAACAATTACTCACCAATAACCAACTCATTGATGCCCAGTTTGGATTTTGCTAGGATCAGGTCACTCCAAAGATGGATCAAGGAACTAAATTCCACGGATGATATGAGAGTGACTCCCCTTGACATCAAGGGATCATTGAACCAAACGTGTGATTAAGGAGCTCTGGTAAAACTGAAGTCAATGGATACCAAAGTGAAAACGTTGATGCCCATCTTGCCTGGATGAGTGCAACTTCATCAAGAAGCTCGCTCCCACCCAGGATAAAGCAGCCTGCTTGGCTGACATCCCAGCAAACACTCTAAACATTCCCCTCACCTGGTGCCTGGTGACAGCAATGTGCACCACCTACAAAATGCAGCGCAGTTATTTACCCTGGCTACTCTGACAGCAAATCCCAAACCCACAATCTCTACCAGCAAGAAGGACAAGGGCAGCAAGTTTATGGGAACATCATCCTCTGCAGCTTCTCCTCCAAGTTGCATATTACTTGGAAAAATATTGTCAGTATGGGTCTAAGTCAACTGCACTACAGGAGTAACTCCACCAGAAGTGCAGTCGTGATTCAAATCAGCTTACCAATACCTTCACAAGGCAATTAGGGGTGGTCAATAAATGCTGGCCTTGCCAGCAATGCCCAGATTCTGAAAAATTAAAATGAAAAATGAATAAATAAATAAATAATGAATAAATAAACACTGAAAATAAAATTTTGTTCTCCATTCTGAATAAAACAAAGCAGAAAGATCTAGAATTCATCTGTATCAGTTTCCTAGCATTAAAACATCATTAGTGACCTTCTATGTTATTTTACAAAACTTTAAAAAGAGCATAAAATTCATCTTTAAGTCATAGATGAATACAGCACACATACAGGCCCTTTGGCCCAACGAGTCCTTGCTAACCATGTTGTCCACCTAAATAGTCCCAGTTTCCTGCATTCGGCCCATATCGCTCCAAGCCCCTCCCCTCCATGTACCTCCATGTGCTTCTTAAATTATACTATTGTACCTGCCTCAACCACTTCCTCTGACAGCTCATTCCATATACTCACCACCCTCTGCATGAAAAACTTGTCCCTCAGGTCCCTTTTAAATCTTTCCCCTCTCACCCTAAATCTATGCCCCCTAGTTCTGGACTCCCCTACCCTGAGGAAAAGACTATTACTGTCCACCTTATCCATGCCTCTCTTAATTTTAAACACTTCTATAAGGTTGCCCCTCATTCTCCTACGTCCCAGTGAATAAAGACCTAGCCTGGCCAACCTCTCCCTATAACTCAGGCCCTCTAGTTCTGGCAATATCCTTGTAAATCTTTTTTGCACTCTTTCCAGTTTAACCACATCTTTCCTATAACAGGGTGACCAAAACTGTACACAGTACTCCAAGTGTGGCCTCACCAACAACTTATACAACTGCAACATAATGTCCCATTTCCTATACTCAATGCCCTGACTGATGAAGGCCAACTGCTAAGCACCTTTTCCACCACCCTGTCTACCTTTCAATGAACTCTGCACTTGTACTCCTAGGTCCCTCTGTTCCATTACACTCCCTAGTGCTCAACCAGTCATAGTATAAGTCCTACTCTGGTTTCCAAAATGCATCACCTCACATGTATCTGTATTGAAATCCATTTGCCACTCCTCAGCCCATTTCCCTAACTGATCAATATCCCCCTGTAATCTATGATAACCTTCTTCGCTATCAACACCACCTCCTAATTTCATGTCATCTGCAAACTTGCTGATCAAGCCTTGTGCATTCACATCCAAATCACTTATGTAAATAACGAATAACAAGGGTCGCAAAACAGGCCCCTGCGACACCCCACTAGTCACCGGTCTCCATTCCGAGAAAGAACCTTCAACCACCACCCTCTGCTTTCTACCACTGAGCAAATTTTGAATCCACCTAACTACGTCTCCTTGGATTCCATGGGACCTAACCTTCCAGACCACCCTGCCATGTTGAAGGCCTTGCTAAAGTCCAAATAGACAACATTCAATGTTCTACCCTCATCTAACCTTTTGGTTACCTCTCCAAAGAACTCCAAAAAAATTCATCAAACACAACTTCCTACACACAAAGCCATGCTGACTCCTCCTAATCAGACTCTGTCTATCTAAATGCTGGGAGATCCTGTCCCTCAGAATTCCCTCCTGTATCTTCCAGACCACTGATGTGAGGCTGACTGACCTGTAGTTTCCTGTCTTGTCCTTGCTACCCTTTTTAAACAACAGAATAATGTTAGCCATCTTCCAGTCTTCGGGAACTTCACCAATGGCTAATGACAAAGCAAATATCTCCGCAAGGGCCTCCACAATTTCTTCTCCAGCCTCCCACAAAGTCCGAGGATGTACTCGGTCAGGCACTGGGGATTTATCCACCTTAATGCGCTGCAAGGCTGCAAATAACTCCTCCCTGGTAAAGTGAATGTTCTCCAAAACATCTCCACTTGTTTCCATTATCTATTGGTATTGGTATTGGTATTGGTTTATTATTGTCACTTGTACCGAGGTACAGTGAAAAACTTGTCTTGCATACCAATTGTACAGGTCAATTCGTTACACAGTGCAGTTACAACCATGATATTCATTAAAAATCCCACCCATCTCCTGCAACTCAAGATATAGAGCAGTCGTGCTGATCTCTAAGGGGACCATCAGTGTCCATTTAAAAACATTATCAGGTTTCCTTGAGTTACTCTACTTTGTTTTGAGATCAACAGACATTATTTGTTGAATTTTTCATAATTTTAGCACATATCTTCACAGTTCTGACCTTTACACAGCCACACAGCAATAAAAGCAGCAACATTCCAGTTACAAGTGAGGATTGACAGATGAATGCATGATCCAATGAACAGAGGTGGGGAGGAGGGGGTGGTGGTGGTGGTGGCAGTTTGCCAGCGAGGTGTCTGTAAGAGCATGAGTGCTGACACTGAATGCCTGTACTTTGCACTATAGCCAAGTGCTCTTTGCCAGCTTTGCATGCTAGAGACATAGTAACAGAGATCAAAAGTTCCTCACATGATGCTTGATGTTTTCTTCACTTCTTTAACGTAGCATTGACTGGCAGAGCATTCTATGTGATATATCTCAGCAGAGGCAGCCTGGGATGGCCCTGAGATTAGCTTCTGAGAGTGAGAGTGACCATGGCTTTGACGTTATGAGCAGTGCTTGCTCTTGGAGCTTGTAGGAGTCCTTCTGAAGTCACAGTTGTGAGTCAGGGTCAGCTTGTGGAAGCTCAGCTTGCATGGATTTTTCTCCTCTAAATGCTGCTAAAAGGGTAACTCTGTGAGATGCCTGGGTGAATATTGTTGAGTAATACCTCTTTCATCAGATGTCTTTCTCCTTTCCTTTTTGCTCACTTATCATCTGATGAACATGAAATTGCTTCATAATTTACAGGACTTCTGGCATTTCTGGCCACTGCATTTTGAGGGGGAAACTGTTGAAACTACGTGATGGTACAGTACTGGGATCCCAGTCTGAATCAGTGTCCTTAGGGGTTGATTTTCAGAGATCAGTGCAGCACACTGCTTAAGAATGCAGGGGAAATGCATTTGATCCTTTAAATAATACTGCCAGTGATGCCTTGTGTATCAGTAAATATGGTTCTTTTGTGAGTAAGCAGTACTAGCTGTTATTTGTTCAGCTGAGCTTATTGTCAGAAAAATCAGTGTGAGGGTCCCAAGAAAACCTCGTACCAGAAATAGGCAGAGAATTCTTAATGTTTTGCAACACTTGTTTGTCTGATGTTATGCAACCAAATTTCTGGGTCATTGGCTGTAATTACTTGCATCTATCTTATCTTTCTGCAAATAGTTATCTTGTTTTCTCTGCAAAACAGAAGTCAGTGAAATTCAAATGATTCACCAAGTCCCAATGCTTCAAAATATTTCAACATAATAAGATGCAAATCATCAGTATTGTAAGTAGAGGGTATGAGCTATAAGGAGAGAGGTTGGACAAATTTGGGTTGTTTTCTCTGGAGCATCGGTGGCTGAGGGGGGGAACTAATATATAAAATTATGAGAGGCATAGATAGAGTTGACAGTCAGAATCTTCTTTTCCCAGGGTAGAAATGTAAAGAACTAGAGGACATGCATTTAAGGTGAGAGGGAGAAAGTTTAAAGGAGATGTGTGGGGCAGGTTTTTTACACAGAAAATAGTGGGTGCCTGGAATGAGCTGCCAGGTGTAGTGGTGGGAGCAGATATGATGGTGGCATTTAAGAGGCTGTTAGACACATGAATATGCAAGGATGGAGGGATATGGATCGTGTGCAGGCAGAAGAGATTTAGTTGAATTTGGCATCATGTTTAATGCAGACATTGTGGGCCAAAGGGCCTATTCCTGTGCTGTTCTGTTCTATGTTCTATAATATATTTGTTGTCCATTAACACAGACATTGCAAAGGCAGAATACACACTGTGAAATAATCACTCAACAGTAGTATCTGTGATCAAGAACTGTTTTTTTTCTGAATCTGCTGTTACAATTGGAAGGGAATAAACAGGACACAACAAAGTGATTCAAGCAATTGAATATGTTGCTTGTGAATTATTACTACAAAAGTGCAGTGGCTTCTTTCAGTATTTTGTATGCATTCTACAACTGAACCAGTAGGCAATAATTTGCTGCAGTAAATCATTGTTGTGGATGTCATTGTGGAGAATTATCAAGTCTCTGGATAGTGAAATTCTCATTTACACCCATAGAACAATCATCATTATCAACAACAGAGAACATTTTGCAGGATAGATCCAGTAACAGTAATATAACATCTAATAGGAAATTAGCCAAGAGGCATGGCACTTAGTGTAGTTTTAAACAATAAAATGTATTTCCCTTACTCCAAAGTTACATGAATTGAAAGTGAAATAGTCATCAATATGCAGAAATAAAATAAAACAAACATGAGCATTTATTTTGGAGGGGAGTGGAGTGTGGAAAAATGTTAGTATTGCTTTTATAGCCAATGCAATTCAAATTAACCTTTTCTTGATACTGATAATGCATGATGATGCGAAAGGCTGATACTCAAGATTGATTTTAAGTGAATATTATTTATTGGTGCCCATCAGACTACCATAGGAGAAGAAAACTGGAACTTTGCACTTGTCTTTACAGTAGAAGATATAAGTGACATCCCAGAAATAATTGTAAATCTGGAACTGTAAAGGAGGGGGGATCTCGGGAAAATTGCAATCACAGCAGAAGTGGCACCAAGCAAATTGTTGCAGCTACAGGTTGACATGTCTTCAAGTCCTGATGGACTTCACCTTGGGGCCTTAAAAGAAGTGGCTAGTGAGATAGTGGATGCATTAGCTTAAATTTTCCAAAATTCCCGAGATTTTCGTAAGGTATCATGAGATCAGAAAATAACAAATTGAACTCCTTACTGAAAAGGTAGAGAGACAGAAAGCAGGAAGCTGCAGGTCAGGTAGCTTAACATCTGTCATCAAGGAAATGTTAGAAACCATTACAGAAGATGTTATAACAATCACTTTGAAAAATTCAGGGTAATTCAGGTAAGGTCAACACAGTATTGTGAAAGGGGAATCATGTTTGACCAATTTATTGGTGTTCTTTGAAGAAGTAACATGCTTTGTGGAGTAAAGAGAACCAGTGTATCTGCTGAGATTTCCAGAACACCTTTGATAAGGTTATTGTGGAAAATAAAAGTGGATGCTGTAGATGGTAACATATTGGAATGGTTAGAGTGGCTGACTAACAGAAAGCAGAATGTAGGCATAAATGGGTGTTATGGAAAGATGCAATTACTGGTGCTGTGATCTCAAATTTTTACAATTTATATAAATGACTTGGGTGAAGGCACCGACAGTATGGTTGCTAAATTTGCTGATAACATACAGACAGGAAGATGTAAAGAGGACATAATGAGGCTACAAAGGGATATAGCTGGATTGACTAGGTGAGAAAGTACCTGGCAAATGGAGTACAATGTTAGAAATGTAAAATTGTCCATATTGTCAGGAAAATTGAAATAGAAGCATATATCTAAATGGTGAGAGATTACAAAGCTCTGAGCTTTGTAATCTCTCACCATTTAGTATGCATGTATGGCAAGGAAATTATGAAAGGTAAAAGAATCCTATAATTTACTTCCAGAAGAACTGAACACAAGAAGAGAAGTTATCTTTCAATTATACTGGGCATTGGCAAGACCACATCTGTGTCCTCTGTACAGTATTAATCTCCTTATGTGAGGAACAATGTAAATACATTGGAAGAAGTTCAAAGGGGATTTACTAAACTGAAATTAATGCCTGGGATGGGCAATTGCCTTACCATGAAAGGTTGGGGAGACTAGATGTATCTGCTACAGTCTGAGGTTCCCACCTGCTTCAAAAGGGCAGCAATGATTCCAGTGCCCAAGAAGATCAGGGTGAGCTGCCTCAATGACTATCACCTGATAGCACTCACATCTACTGTGATGAAGTGCTTTGAGAGGTTGATTATGGCTAGAATTAACTCCTGCCTGAGCAAGGACCTGGACCTGCTGCAATTTGCCTACCACCACAACAGGTCTACAGCAGATGCAATCTCACTGGCTCTCCACTCGGCTTTGGAACACCTAGACAACCACAAGACATATATCAGGGTAGTGTTTATCGATTACAGCTCAGCATTCAACACCATCATTCCCTCAGTACTAATAACCAAGCTTCAAAACCTGGCCTCTGTACCTCTCTCTGCAACTGGATACTCGACTTCCTTATAGGGAGACCACAGTCAGTGCAGATCAGCAATAACATTTCCTCCTCACTGACAATCAACACAGGCGCACCTCAAGGATGCATGCTTAGCCTACTGCTCTACTCTGTCTACACTTCATGACTGTGTGGCTAAGCACAGCTCAAACCTCAGGAAGGGCCTCCAGTCCTCATTGAGGGGTCAGTGGTGGAAAGGTTTCAAGATCCTGGGCATAAACATCACAGAGGATCTATCCTGGGCCCAACACATTGATGGAATCACAAAGAAGGCACGTCAGTGGCTCTATGTCATTAGGAGTTTGAGGAGATTTGGTACGTCACCAAAGACTTTTACAAAGTTCTATAGATGTATGGTGGAGAGCATCCTGACTGGTTGCATCACCGCCTGGTATGGAGGCTCCAATGCACAGGATTGCAAGAGGCTGCAGAGGGTTGTAGACTCAACCAGCTCTATCATGCGCACAACCCTCCCCACCATCGAGGATATCATCAAGAGGTGGTAACCCAAGAAGGCGGCATCCATCATTAAGTACCCTGACCATCCAGAACATGCCCTCTTTGCTTTACTATCATCGGGGTGGTGGTACAGGAGCCAGAAGACCCACACTCAATGATTCAGGAACAGCTTCTTCCCCTCTCCCATAAGATTTCTGCCTTTCTACCTTTCTATTCCTGCCCTGACTAGCACGTGACACCAAGAGTAATCCAAAAATTTCTACCTTCAAGGTCCTGTTTTTCAGCCTCTTTCCTAACTCCCGGCATTCACTACGCAGGACATCATCCCCCTTTCTACCTATGTTGTTGGTGCCAATATGCATCACGGCCTCTGGCTGCTCACCCTTCCCCTTGAGAATGTTCTGCAGCAGCTCTGAGATATTCACCACCCTGGTACCTGGGAGACAGCTCACCATCCTTGTGTCTCTTTTGCAGCCACAGAATCTCCTGTCTGTCCCCCTAACTATCGAGTCTCCTATTACTATTGCTCTGCCTGACTTTGCTTTTCCTCACTGAGCCTCAGAACCTGCCACAGTGCCACTGAGCTGGCTGCTGCTGCTATGCCCTGATAGGACATCCCCTCCCCACCCCCCAACCAAAGCAGTATCCAAAGGGGTATGATGCCTAAAATTTTGAGCAGAATTTGGTTCTGCACTAATTCTGCCTCATCTTTCGACATTGTTAATTCCTGTATGGATAGGTGTAGTGACTCTTCCCTTCGCCTCCTTCAAGTGGTGATTTCCAGGTAGTTTGCAATTTTCAAGGTACTTTGGTCCAATCGACTTGTGTGATTTTTTTGATGGTACTCTCACTAACACTCAATTTCCACTGAGGCTTCAGCTAAGGATCTCAGAGAAAATCAAAAATAATAAAATTGATACTTAAATGCACATTTTGCAGCAAAGCATCTTAGATGTATTTTTTCTACATTGGGAAGAGATTTTGAATTTCTTCCAGCAGATATGTGCCAGAGCATGGTGGACGTCATTTGTACAATTATATAGATGAAGTGAGCCTCATCAACTATGAAAACAGCCTTCTGTCTCTATTTTCCTTGCCTGATATTTAATCCATATGTTCTCATCCCTAATATAAATAGTAGTGGGTCCTTTAACATCTCTTATGATCCACAGAGTAAGAATTAGCTAACACACAATAACCAGAGTGACAATTATAGTACAATGATCAAGGTAATTGCAGGGTGGCACAAAATGGACAACTTTTGGGCAGTCCCATTTTATTGCCCTTCAGCCTGAAGTTGCTATACCATTTATGCATTTAAAAAATAATAAAACACCATTATCTTCAGCATTAATTAGATAGAAAAAGTCAGGGGTGATTTATTTACAAGCTCTAAGACTTGAGATATAAATGTATCTTAAATTTGTATTTTAGACAAAATAAAATAATTATCTTTATTAACTCATGGGTACATTTAGTAGATTAAGCAGATGATTAACATTCAGAATACAAGGGGCACTTAATCCCATTACACTTTTATGCAATTCAATTAACGTTCATATAGATAAATTCAGTGAACTATATTAAACTGATGAAAACTGTTAAAAAATTGCCAATGCTGGAAATCTAAAATGAAAAACCGAAAATGCTGGAAATACTCAGCAGGTCAGACCACACCTGTGGGGAGAGAAACAGTTCAATGTTTCAGGAAAAATGGCTATTACAGCGCCAGCGATCGGGGTTCAATTCCCATCGCTGTCTGTAAGGAGTTTGTACGTTCTCCCCATGTCTGCGTGGGTTTCCTCCAGGTGCTCCGGTTTCCTCCCACATTGCAAAGACGTACGAGTAGGTTAATTTGGGTTCAAAATGGGCGGCACGGACTCGTTGGGCCGAAAGGGCCTTTTACGACGCTGTAAGTAAAATTAAAAAACTTAAAAAACAGAAAACAACCCTTCATCAGAACTGGGAAAAAGAGAATAGAAACTCAAAAGCAGCAGAGAGGATGGGGGAGGAGGGATGTCTATGATCAGATAACATCGGCTGACCAGGGGGATATGGCAGCAGTTAGAGAGTGAGAACATATACAAAAGAATGTAGGAGTTGCAAAATGCAGAGCAGGAGGACAAGCCCAGCAGGTCATGCTGGGCATATTCTCCACTTCCAGAGAAAGAAAAAAAATGAAAAATAAACAAACTAAGCCAATATCACAGATGGATAAGTCTTGCAGGCAGAGAAATCAAAGTTCCCAATCAGAATCTAGGTGATGTTCCTCAGGCTTCTATGTGGTCTCCTCTACATTGGAGAAACCAATCACAAATTGGGTGATCACTTTGCAGAACACCTCTATTCAGGCCACAGGGGCAACCCTGAGGTTCTCATTACCTGTCACGTTAATTCTCTATCCCACTCCCACTCTGACCTATCGGTCTGTGGCCTCCTGCACTGGTACAGTGAGGCCCAACACAAGTTTGAGTAACATCATCTCTTAGGTTTGCAGCCTTCTAGACCTAATACTGAATTCTACAACTTCAGGTAACTTGACTTTTCTATCTGTATCAGTCCTCCATCTGCAATATTGACTCAGCTGACATCCCAGACATGTCTTTCTGCTCTGCATCCCTTTAGCTATGTTCTTTGTCTATATTTTCACTCCTTAACTGCTCCCATTCACTCACTGACCAGATAACCTTGTTTACTGCTTACCTGGTTTTACCCAACCAGAGAAATACCCCTCCCTCACCTTCCCTGCAGCTTTACATGCTTCTTTTCTCTCCTTCCCGATTCTGACAAAGGGTCTTTGACCTGAATCGTTAACTCCGGGTCTCTTCCCAAATATGCAGCCTGACCTGCTGAGTATCTCCAGCATTCTCTGTTTTCATTGACTTCATTAAGCTAGTCATTTTAAACCGCAAAAACTGTAGAGAAATCCTTGGTCTTATAAACTACAAAATAGCCACCCACAATGTTCTTTTCTGATATTACTTAATTATTTTGAGGGCTGTGTGTGCACTCAAGCCACATGGTGGCTATTTTGATACACATTACCAGGTAGCTTAGATCTCTGTCAGATAAATAGATCTGTTGCAACTGTTTTCCTGTCAATTTGTCCTCGTCAAATTGACTCTGACCTCACGATCTACCTTGCTGTGACCTTGCACCTTGCAACACTGCACTTTCTCTGTCGCTGTGACACTTTACTCTGTACTGTTATTATTTTTACCTGTACTACATCCATGCACTCTGTACTACTTCAATGCACTCTTTACTAACCCAATGTAACTGCACTGTGTAATGAATTGACCTGTAGGATCAGTATGCAAGACAAGTTTTTCACTGTACCTTGGTACAAGTGACAATAATAAACCAATAACTTCATTTAGGTTGATACAAACACTTGAACAACTTAATTAAAAAAATGCTGAAGGTGGCCAATTGTTTGTGAGTTTCAAGTATCAAAATATATATTCATTATGTTCATACTATCCAAACCCTGTATTTATAGGATCTTGTGTCTTTGGACAGAGCAGAAAAGATCTACTATCTCCCCTTCACATTCACAGCAGGATGCCACAAAGGGCAACAAATGGAACATAGATGACTCTTCTCATTGACGTGATGCACTATCCTTCGAGGCCAGGAGTTCCCAAAACTCTTCTCATTGACGTGATGCACTATCCTTCGAGGCCAGGAGTTCCCAAAACTCTTCTCATTGACGTGATGCACTATCCTTCGAGGCCAGGAGTTCCCAAAACTCTTCTCATTGACGTGATGCACTATCCTTCGAGGCCAGGAGTTCCCAAAACTCTTCTCATTGACGTGATGCACTATCCTTCGAGGCAAGGAGTTCCCAAAACTCTTCTCATTGACTTGATGCACTATCCTTCGAGGCAAGGAGTTCGCAAAACTCTTCTCATTGATGTGATGCACTATCCTTCGAGGCCAGGAGTTCACAAAACTCTTCTCATTGACGTGATGCACTATCCTTCGAGGCCAGGAGTTCCCAAAACTCTTCTCATTGACGTGATGCACTATCCTTCGAGGCCAGGAGTTCCCAAAACTCTTCTCATTGACGTGATGCACTATCCTTCGAGGCCAGGAGTTCCCAAAACTCTTCTCATTGACGTGATGCACTATCCTTCGAGGCCAGGAGTTCCCAAAACTCTTCTCATTGACGTGATGCACTATCCTTCGAGGCCAGGAGTTCCCAAAACTCTTCTCATTGATGTCATGCACTATCCTTCGAGGCCAGGAGTTCCCAAAACTCTTCTCATCGATGTCATGCACTATCCTTCGAGGCCAGGAGTTCCCAAAACTCTTCTCATTGACGTGATGCACTATCCTTCGAGGCCAGGAGTTCCCAAAACTCTTCTCATTGACGTGATGCACTATCCTTCCAGGCCAGGAGTTCCCAAAACTCTTCTCATTGACGTGATGCACTATCCTTCGAGGCCAGGAGTTCCCAAAACTCTTCTCATTGACGTGATGCACTATCCTTCGAGGCCAGGAGTTCCCAAAACTCTTCTCATCGATGTCATGCACTATCCTTTGAGGCCAGGAGTTCCCAAAACTCTTCTCATTGATGTCATGCACTATCCTCCGAGGCCAGGAGTTCCCAAAACTCTTCTCATCGATGTCATGCACTATCCTTCGAGGCCAGGAGTTCCCAAAACTCTTCTCATTGACGTGATGCACTATCCTTCGAGGCCAGGAGTTCCCAAAACTCTTCTCATTGACGTGATGCACTATCCTTCGAGGCCAGGAGTTCCCAAAACTCTTCTCATTGACGTGATGCACTATCCTTCGAGGCCAGGAGTTCCCAAAACTCTTCTCATTGACGTGATGCACTATCCTTCGAGGCCAGGAGTTCCCAAAACTCTTCTCATTGACGTGATGCACTATCCTTCGAGGCCAGGAGTTCCCAAAACTCTTCTCATTGATGTCATGCACTATCCTTCGAGGCCAGGAGTTCCCAAAACTCTTCTCATTGACGTGATGCACTATCCTTCGAGGCCAGGAGTTCCCAAAACTCTTCTCATTGACGTGATGCACTATCCTTCGAGGCCAGGAGTTCCCAAAACTCTTCTCATTGACGTGATGCACTATCCTTCGAGGCCAGGAGTTCCCAAAACTCTTCTCATTGACGTGATGCACTATCCTTCGAGGCCAGGAGTTCCCAAAACTCTTCTCATCGATGTCATGCACTATCCTTCGAGGCCAGGAGTTCCCAAAACTCTTCTCATTGACGTGATGCACTATCCTTCGAGGCCAGGAGTTCCCAAAACTCTTCTCATTGACGTGATGCACTATCCTTCGAGGCCAGGAGTTCCCAAAACTCTTCTCATTGACGTGATGCACTATCCTTCGAGGCCAGGAGTTCCCAAAACTCTTCTCATTGACGTGATGCACTATCCTTCGAGGCCAGGAGTTCCCAAAACTCTTCTCATCGATGTCATGCACTATCCTTCGAGGCCAGGAGTTCCCAAAACTCTTCTCATCGATGTCATGCACTATCCTTCGAGGCCAGGAGTTCCCAAAACTCTTCTCATTGATGTGATGCACTATCCTTCGAGGCCAGGAGTTCCCAAAACTCTTCTCATTGATGTGATGCACTATCCTTCGAGGCCAGGAGTTCCCAAAACTCTTCTCATTGACGTGATGCACTATCCTTCGAGGCCAGGAGTTCCCAAAACTCTTCTCATTGACGTGATGCACTATCCTTCGAGGCCAGGAGTTCCCAAAACTCTTCTCATTGACGTGATGCACTATCCTTCGAGGCCAGGAGTTCCCAAAACTCTTCTCATTGACGTGATGCACTATCCTTCGAGGCCAGGAGTTCCCAAAACTCTTCTCATTGACGTGATGCACTATCCTTCGAGGCCAGGAGTTCCCAAAACTCTTCTCATCGATGTCATGCACTATCCTTCGAGGCCAGGAGTTCCCAAAACTCTTCTCATCGACGTGATGCACTATCCTTCGAGGCCAGGAGTTCCCAAAACTCTTCTCATTGACGTGATGCACTATCCTTCGAGGCCAGGAGTTCCCAAAACTCTTCTCATTGACGTGATGCACTATCCTTCGAGGCCAGGAGTTCCCAAAACTCTTCTCATTGACGTGATGCACTATCCTTCGAGGCCAGGAGTTCCCAAAACTCTTCTCATTGATGTGATGCACTATCCTTCGAGGCCAGGAGTTCCCAAAACTCTTCTCATTGATGTGATGCACTATCCTTCGAGGCCAGGAGTTCCCAAAACTCTTCTCATTGACGTGATGCACTATCCTTCGAGGCCAGGAGTTCCCAAAACTCTTCTCATTGACGTGATGCACTATCCTTCGAGGCCAGGAGTTCCCAAAACTTTTCTCATTGACGTGATGCACTATCCGTCGAGGCCAGGAGTTCCCAAAACTCTTCTCATTGACGTGATGCACTATCCTTCGAGGCCAGGAGTTCCCAAAACTTTTCTCATTGACGTGATGCACTATCCGTCGAGGCTAGGAGTTCCCAAAACTCTTCTCATTGACGTGATGCACTATCCGTCGAGGCCAGGAGTTCCCAAAACTCTTCTCATTGACGTGATGCACTATCCTTCGAGGCCAGGAGTTCCCAAAACTCTTCTCATTGACGTGATGCACTATCCTTCGAGGCCAGGAGTTCCCAAAACTCTTCTCATTGACGTGATGCACTATCCTTCGAGGCCAGGAGTTCCCAAAACTCTTCTCATTGACGTGATGCAGTATCCTTCGAGGCCAGGAGTTCCCAAAATTTTGAATGGAAGCCACAATTGTTCACAGTAAAATACATGCCTCCAGCACAGACCCAAACTCATAAGCCACTCCTTTTAAAGAGCTTTGGTTGTCTTGGGGATTCCCAGCAACTGCTAGCATCCCTATAGCTGAAGCTGGTGGCCTGCAAATATATATTTTTTTCAGTTAGCTTTTGAAAACAAAACAACCTCAGTATCTTTAAAGCCTCCCAGAGCTCCTGTGATGTTTATACACGGCCCTCTTCACCAGCCCCTGCCGTCCAGCCCTCAGGGTCATGCAGCCCAGGTCGGAAACTACTGCTCTAAGCTATTTCCTCAATAATGACCACATCAGGCAGTTTGCATTATAGATATTCATTGAGTGAAAGCTAAACACAATGCTATAAAAGGCTGCATCTTCATTATTTCCTGTGCAAAGGATGCATTGTGTTGATGAGGAAACTGTTTTTGCTGGTTAAAATAGTTCCCTTGGGTGCAAGATATCACAGATAATACCCAGGTAAAGATCAAGTTTTCTCATATTACTCCTAAGGTCTAGATTAATTCAGTAGATTTATAGGTGTTATTGAATCACAGATTATCTTCAATGTTCAGGAAATAGCTATAAAACCATTGTCATGTAGCATATCATAATGCCTATTTTTGGAAGAAGAAATACTGGGAGGAATTGCCCTTAAGAGATCAAATCCACCATAACATCTCCAATAACAAATGAAGGAATATCAGCATCAAAAGACCTGCGCAGCTGTTTTTCTGTTTCACATCTGTCATATCTATTGGCTAGAAAGGTGTCCGATTTTGGCACAAAGAAATATTGTCTGAGAACATGCAATAATCTCGTGTACTGGTTGAACTGGCATCTCACAAGGAAGCAGTCATTCTCTACCTAGGTTTGTTTTTTATTTGATGACGCCCACAAGAAATGAGCAAGCACGTACTTCACCTACACTTCCTTCTGGACATGTGATAATGGGCTAAACATTGAGTGATCTCTGCAAACTTTCTACTAGTCTGTAACTAATCCATTTTAGGGAAGGGTTTCCCACTGGAAAGTATGTGTGGCTTATCCTCTGAGCTTATACTGGGTCAGTTTAGCCCTTTCATAATGTTTTCAGAAGATTAGGATTTAGCTGCCAAATTTAAATTCTAGATATTAAAGGACATTTATTATATTAATGTTGTGACTCATAGAGTTATAGAGTCATACTAAAACACAGAAACAGGCCCTTTAGCCCACTCTGTCCCTGCCGCACATTGTATCTGTCTATACTAATCCCATATACCCACATTGTCCATAGCGTTCTATGTATTGGTGATTCAAGTACTTGTCTCGAAGCTTCTTAAATCTTGTGAGAGTGTCTGCCTCCACCACCTCTTCAGGCATCATATTCCACACTCCAACTGCCCTCTGTATGAAAACAGTTCCTCTTCAGATCTCCTCTATACCTTCTATCTGTCACCTTAAACCTGAGCCCTCTTGTCTCTGACATGGGTAAACAATTTTTACTATTGGCCACACAAGTTAATAGGGTGGTAAAGAAGGCATATGTCATGCTTGCCTTTATTGGTCGAGGCAATGAGTTCAAGAGTCAGGAAGCTTGTTGCAGCTTTATAAAACTCTGGTTAGGTCGCATCTGGAGTATTGCATTCAATTCTGGTCTCCCCATTTTAGGAAGGACATGGAGGCTATGGAGAGGATTCAGAAGAGGTTTACCAGGAGACTGCCTGGATTAGGGGGTATGTGCTATAATGAGAGGTTGGACAAACTAGGGTTGTTTTTTCTGGAGCAGCAGTGGCTGAGGGGAGACCTGATAGAAGTTTATGAGATAATGAGAGGCATAGATAGAGTAGGCAGCTGGTATCTCTTTCCCAGGGTTGAAATGTCAAATACTAGAGGGAATATATTTAAGGTGAGGGAGGAAAGTTTAAAGGAGATGTGTGGGGCAGGTTTTCTATACAGAGAGTAGTGGGTGCCTGGAATGTGCTGCCAGGGATGATGGTGGAGGCAGATCTGACAGAGATACCAATTTACTCTTTGTGTTCTACCCTTGTTTGCTGTTGCAAATTGCATCACCTCGCATTAGTCGGGATTAAATTCCATTTGCCATTGCTCTACTCATCTTTCCAGATGATCTATAGCATGCTGGAGCCTTAGACAACATTCTTCACTGTCTATGACTTAACAAATTTGTGTATCATCTGCAAATTTACTAATCATACTTTGTACATTCACATCCAAGTTGTTAATGTATATGACAACAGTAAAGGTCCCAACAACAATCGTTGTGGTATGCCACTGGCCACAAACATCCAATCAGAAGAGCAACCCTCCACCACCACCCTCTGCCTCATATTACAAAGCCAATTGTTGATCTAATTGCCATCTGCCTTGGATCCCATGGGCTCTAACTTGTTGGACCATGTACATCTTTGTCTAAGGTCTTAATAATATCCATGTAGACAACATTTACAACACTCTCCTCATCGACGTGCTTAGTTATCTCTTCAAACAATTCTATCAAATTTGTGTTGCAGGGTTTTCCACAAACAAAGCAAGCCATGCTGATTGTCCCAAATTAATCCCTGCCTTTCCAAGGGAAAATAAATTCTCTCCCTTCGAATATTTCCCTGCCACTGATGTAAAATCACTGGCCTGTAGTTATCTGCCTTTTCCCTGCTGCACTTTTTGAATAAAGGAACAACATTTGCTATCCTCCATTCATCCAGCACTTCACCCATGTGAAAATGTCCATCAGGGCCCTGGGAATCTCCTCCCTTGCCTCCTATAGCAGCCTTGGATACATATCATCAGGCCCTGGGGATTTATCCACCTTTAAGAGTTCCAAGACATCTAGTGCCTCCTCCTCGTTACTTGGATTGTGTCCCTTTGAAAATAACAAGGTACAGGCAATTAGTTTTGGGAAATAGAACACATTCCATTCGAAGAACACAGCACTTCCAGTTGATACTGAGAAAATTTCTTTCTCATGTAGCTTCAGAGAAACTCCTTGGGGTTGACCTTGGCTTTGTGCAATATTAGAAACTGATGGATGGCAAGTTGGCCACCAATCTTGCACCTCTCTCAATTTTCCTCCCAGTAGCCCTACAAGTAATGGGATTGAGATCATCTGGTCTTACCGGCAACAAACTATTATCCTGTCAATTTCTGTTGAATTCGGGATCAATGTCTACCTGACTACATCACCAGTGTCCTGAACTGATTTATGAAATAGGTTAATAAAAAAAAGCATTGCGTTGTTACTTTCCTTGTCACAAACCTATTTCTGTTATAAATTTATTTTAGCTCTAAAACATATTGTAAGTAAAAAGATATATAAAGTAGTTGGTAGCCAGCACTTTAAGCTAACCTTGCTTTCAATTTGGCTGATTGAACAAATAAGAATCTAGATTTGCATTATTTAGACTGTATTAGAAAATCCATATATTGCGCCATTTTAACCAGAAATAAAGAGGTCTTTTTGAACAAAATTGACAAGTTTGGCTTCAGCAATCCTTTAAGGACATCGCACATACTTCAAAATGATGATAATTAGAATCAGAATTTGTTTTTTTAATTGTAATAATAAGGAAAATAAAAGATCAAATGATGTTAAAAAAAACTCTCCTCCACATATTTAAGCATTAGCAAATGAAAGGAAAGATTGGAACTGGTTTGCTGAAAAAAAAATTCCAGGGCATGTGGTAGTGTATAATGAGCAGCAGGGATAATGTATCTGCACAGTTTCAACAAAAAAGAGACATTTTAAACAGAATCCCAACTAATGAGTAAAATGTAAGAGTGGGACTTAGGAATAATAACATTTATGGGATTGTGTTGATTATTAACACTGACATATATCCAACCAGGTCAAGCTTTTAAAACCAAAATGAATAATATCTGTGGAGGACTGGTGAGCAGCAATTGCACAGTGCTCAGGCCTGTGATAGCATGGAAGTGTTTCACCAACATAACAAAACAAAAGTATATGAGTTAGGAAGAGGAATAGGCCACTCAGCCCATCAAGTTTGCCTCACCATTCAATAATAACATGGCTGAATGGATTGTAACTTCAACTCGGCATTGCCTTTTACCTGTATGTTTACTTCTGCTTTAAAAAATGTTCAAAGACTCTACTTCCACCACCCTTTGAGGAAGAGAGCACCAAAGACTCATGAGCCTCTGAGAGAAAAATGATTTTGCCTCATTCCTGTCTTCTAGATTTTAGTGTCCCGTACTTCTAGATTCTCTCACAAGATGAAACATCCTCTCCACACCCTCCCCATATCAATAAACATTAACATTTTATGGCTTTCAACCAATTCTTTCTCACTCTTCTAAACTCCCACAGATATCGGAATCAGAATCAGATTTCAGAATCAGAATCAGATTATTACTGACACATGACATGAAATTTGTTGTTATATGGCAGCAGTACAGTGCAAGGCATAAAAATCAATAAATTACAGAAGTAAATAGATAGTGCAAAAAAAAGGAATAATGAGGTAGTGTTCATGTGTTCATGGCTGAGGAACTAGTGCAGCAGGTAGGGTTTCAGGATCTTGGATCACTGGATCATTGGGGCAGGGGCAAAGTACAAAAGCAACGCATTGAACCTTAACTGGAGGGGAACCAATATCCTGGCTGGGAGTTTCACTAGGGCTACTCGGGAAGGCTTAAACTAGTTTGGTAGAGGGATGGGAACCAGAGCACTGGGTCAGAAAGTGGAGGGATTGAGAGGAAGGTAGGTGTCATGACCAGTAAGTCTGTCAGGAAGAACAAGCAGGAGCAAGTTAATAGACACAATGGGACAGACAGGTTGAAGAGTGTTTATTTTAATTCTAGGAGTATGAAGGGTAAGGGTGATGAACTTAGAGCATGAATCAGTACATGGAACTATGATGTTGTGGCCATAACAGAGACTTGGTTGAGAGAGGAA
The DNA here is from genome assembly GCF_009764475.1 of Pristis pectinata. Lineage (NCBI taxonomy): Eukaryota > Metazoa > Chordata > Chondrichthyes > Rhinopristiformes > Pristidae > Pristis > Pristis pectinata. Next base: position 71,982,010 of record NC_067406.1, read on the forward strand.
CTAGATTGGATACTTAATGTTCCAGGGTTTTGATGTTTTAGAAAAGGTAAAGAGGAAGGTAAAAGGGTTGGGGGGGGGAGGAGATGAGTTACACTATTAATCAGGGACAAAGTCACAGCTGCACTCAGAGGGGATATAATGGAGGGCTCGTCCACTGAATCTACATGGGTAGAACTCAAAAATGAGAGAGGTGCAATAACTCTGATGGGATTCTACTACAGACACCCTAATAGCCACTGGGACACTGAGGAACAGATATGTAGGCAAATTAGGGAAAGGTGTAAAACCAACAGGGTTGTTGTCGTGGGTGACTTCAACTTCCCTGATATAGACTGGGACCTCCTTAGTGCAAAAGGTTTACATGGGGCAGAATTTGTTAGGTGCATCCAGGAGGGTTTCTTACATCAGTATGTAGATAGTCCAATGAGAGGAGGGACCATACTGGACTCGATGTTGGAAATGAGCCTGGCCAGATCACTAACCTTTCAGTGGGAGAACATATCGGGAACAGTGACCACAACTAAGTTTTAAGAAGGCTATAGGTGAGGAAAAGTATGGACCTTATGGGAGAGTATTAAACTGGAGCAGGGCAAATTACAAGGCAGGAACTATGGAGAGTTAATTGGTGACATTTGTTTTTGGGCAAGTCCATTGGAGGATGTAGGCGAGGTCCTAAGAGAGTACTTTGCATTAGTATTTACCAAGGAGAAGGATATGAAGGATAGGGAGATCAGTGTGGAGCATGCTAATGTTCTAGGGCATTTCAAGATAAAGGAGGAGGTTGTGCTGTGTCTCTTAAAGAGCATTAAGGTGGATAAGTCCTCAGGGCCTGATGAGATATACCCCAGGTTATTGAGAGAGACAAGAGATGAGATTGCTGGAGCCTTGACCAAGATCTTCATGTCCTCTCCAGCCACAGGCAAAGTCCCAGAGGACTGGTGAGTAGCTAATGTACTGCTTTTCAAGAAAAGAAAAAGGGATTATCCTGTAAACAATAGACCAGTGAGTCTCACTTCAGTGGTAGGGAAGCTATTGGAGAGGATTCTTAGGGATAGGACTTATGAGCATTTGGAAAACCATGGCCTAATGTGGAAAATCATGGCCTAAACAGTCAGCATTGCTTTGAGCGGGGCAAGTCGTGTCTTACTAACTATTTGAGTTTTTCGAGGAGATGACAAAGGTGATTGATCAAGGTAGAGCTGTGGATGTTGTCTGCATGGATATTAGTAAGGTGTTTGACAAAGTCCCACATAGTAGGCTCATTCGGAAGATTGAGATGCATGGGATCCATGGTGACTTGGTTGTTTGGATTCCCAATTAGCTTGCCCATAGAAGATAGAGTGTAATGGTCGATGGAACTCCTTCTGGCTGGAGGTCCATGACTAGTGGTGTTCTGCAGGGATCTGTACTGGGACCTCTGTTGGTTGTGATACATAAAAGTGACCCGGACAAAAATGTGGATGGGTGAGTTAGTAAACTCGCAGATGATACAAAGATTGATGGTGTTATGGATAGTGTAGAAGATTGCCAAAGGATACAGCAGGATATAGATCAGTTGCAGATATGGACAGAGAAATGGCAGATGTAGTTTAATCTGGCCAAATGTGAGGTGTTGCAAATGAAAAGGGACAGTACACTGTTAATGGCAAAACCCTTAAAAGCTTTGATGTACAGAGGGATCTTGGGGTGCAACTCCAGAGCTCCCTGAGAGTGGTTGCACAGGTTGATAGGGTGGTAAAGAAGGCACATGGCATGCTTGTCTTTAGTAATCGAGGCATCGAGTTCAAGAGTGGTGAAGTTATGTTGCGGCTTTAACAAACTCTGGTCAAGGTGCATCTGGAGTATTGCATTCAATTCTGATCGCCCCATTATAGGAAGGATGTGTAGACTTTGGAGAGGGTGCAGAAGAGGTTTACCAGGATGCTGCCTGGATTAGAGAGCATGTGCTACAGGGAGAGGTTAGACAAACTTGGGTTGTTTTCTCTGGAGTCGCGGGGGCTGAGAGGAGACCTGATAGAAGTTTATAAGATTATGAGAGGCATAGATAGAGTAGACAGCCGGTATCTTTTTCCCAGGGTCAAAATGTCTAATACTAGAGGGTACGTATTTGAGGTGAGAGGGGATAAGTTCAAAGGAGATGTGCGGGGCAAGTTTTTTTACACAGAGAGTGGTGGGTGCCTGGAATGCGCTGCCAGGGGTGGTAGTGGAGACAATTATGATAGAGGCACTTAAGAGGCTTTTAGATAGGCACATAAATGTGCAGAGAATGGAGGGATATGGACATTGTGTAGGCAGAAGGGATTAGTTTGGTTAGGCATTTAATAACAGCTTTATTAGTTCGGCACAACATGGTGGGCTGAAGGGCCTGCTCCTGTGCTGCACTGTTCCATGTTCTAAGTTCTGAGTTCTGTCATCAGCGGATCTGTCCTTCCCACATATGAATTTTGATGTCAACTTTTTAAAATCCACATTCCAGTATGAATCACATCCATATAATATCCAGATTCCAATATATGTTGTCTTATCATATTTACCTCAATATTGAGGTTAATGTAACATAGCGCGTATCTTTTTGATTTGATTAATGACAAGGAAATAATGATGATATTAATGCAGGCTTAAAAATACTGATGTATATTCATTTGGCAAACAAAAATTATCACTGCTAATTGTTGGAGGAAAGATGTTACTGATGGGGGTTAATTCATAATGTCAGAGGTGCCAAAATATTTTGTTAAAGGATGCAAAGGAAATTAGACTAGGTATGTAAGGCGTATCAATCAGTAGATTTTCTCCAATGCTGAAAGTAAATATCAGCCTTTTATTTCACTTTACTAACAATGTCACGATCGGGTCCATGAGTTGTAATCAGGTCCTAACAATGTGAAGCCTCCTGTGATGATCTGGAGTTAACAGGAGCACTGTGAAAATGACTAAAGACAATGACACTGAGATGAAAAGAAGAATAAGGCCATCTGCTTTAGTTTCTGTGATTTGTCTCCTAATTCTTTTTTTTGGCTAAGTGGTACATTAATTATTCTGTTTGGTAGTTCAAGTTGATACCATTTTATTTCTCATCCTCCTGTTCTATGGATATTCTGTCTGTGTGCTGTGCTCACATCCCCCCCCCCCCTCTCTCTCCTGGTGAGTTGGAATACCAATGCAACATGCTAATGGGAACCAGGCCATTTCAGTCAGTGCCCACTTGTGAGTTTAGACATGGAGGTAATTGGTATCAGGTGAGCTCTGGCAACAAATAGCGTTGAGAAGTATCTACTTAACTCACAGTAAGTCAAGTTATCTGTTGGTTTACCCTTTGTCCTTCAGTTCCATTCTGGATGCTTTAATGAGATTGGAACCTACTGGATATCCTTCCACAGAGATTATTCAGGCAATGCTGGTGAAATGAGGTCTTGCAAAAAAGAAATGTGTTCTTCACTCTTCCCGCAGATGTGGCCTGATCTGCCAGGCATGTCTTCCTGCTCTGCATTTCACAACACATACATTCTTTTGTCTATGTTCTCACTCTCTAACTGCTCTCATGCACTCATTGACCAGATAACCTTGTTTACAGTTTATTCCCATGCTCACCCCATTTTCCTCCTATCAGAGACACACCTCTCCCTCACCCTCCCTGCAATTTAACATGCTTCTTTGTCTTTTCAGTTTTGACATATAGTCTTCGATGGGAAATGTTGACTCTGTTTCTCTTCCTACAAATGCAGCTTGACTTGCTGAGTGTTTCCAGCAATTTTGTTTTTATTTCAGATTTCCAACATCTGTAGTTGTCTTGATTTTCACAATTAATAGTTGCTGCAACCTGCAGATCCCAAGCTCCAAGTCTGCATGCAGCTGTAATGTACCTCAAACACCAGATGCGTACTCTCCATGCTTTTCTCACCACTATCTATTGGGTAGATCACAGGTTCCCACTGCCCCTTCCAACTCACCCATGCTCCATGAGTCACTCAGCACCATTTCTCCACTTACTAGATTGACTTCCTTCTACTTGAGTGTATCAGAATTGGAGCCATGTGGCACTATGTGTTGGGAGGGTGAGTGGGGATGGCTTGGTGTTGATGGGGGGCTGGGTGATGGGCAATCATGAAAAAGGTGTGCTTAAGAGGCTTTTGTAGTTGATAACATGGATTTAGAAAACCTTTGCTAGAACTCATTTGAATCTAAAGAAGGCCATGCATCAGGAATGGGTGCACTTGTGATGACATGGTTCTTCCTGGTTGTGCCACAGTCAATGACCAGTGTGTTACCAAGCCTACCATGGTTTATTTACCATTGATTTTCATTTGCAATGGTTTGTGAGTTTGCCACTTGGTGCCAGTTTCATCATCCTCCAAATGGACTCTCAGCACTTTGTCTCTCTTCTGGTTTTGTTTCCCATAGATAGGTGGTTTTCACTCTCACTGTGCAGCTGATTTTCACTTTTGGGTGGTGGCAGAAACTAATGATGCATTTTCTATCCTATTTGACTTCTGCCAGGTTCTCTTGAAAAGTGACACAAAATAATAGTCTTGCCAGGTGATGGTCAACATCCCGAACTGAGCAATTTCTTCCTTACCTGCTGCTACCCCATCTTCTTGCCGCTGCCTTCAGGCAGAGCTAGTAGTTTAATTTTCAAGCACTTCAGCTGATTACATTAATGACTGATCCAAATGTCGTGACTGAGCTGATGGAGAAATCCTTGTGCAATCAGCTCCCCGGGCCATTAGAGAGTAGAGCCCATAAATGTGTAACTGACCACATAAAGTGTCAGGGCCTCATTACTTATTCACTATTTGTTCATCAAGAATTTTTATTTACAATGATTTTTATGCAAGGAGAGAAGTCACATCTTTGTAAATTTATAATTGGGGAGGTTCCAAGAAGTTGAAACATTTAGAGCTCTGATTACCAATTAAAGAGTGTATCTGCATACTCATTCCTACTTTTCCAAAACATCACCCAGCTTGCTGAAATCCATGACTGCAAATACCATGGGGAAACATCTATCATAGATCCCTTCAGTCACGTATCTTATTCATTGCTTCCTGAGCAGTGTAAACTAATGCCAGGATCTTCATCTAAAAGATAATAGCTGTTTTATAAATAGCACATAACTACACGATTTCTGACTATCAGGACACAAATGAGGTAATCTCTTGTGATGTTTTGATCATTGTGGCTGTTGCTTGGTTCTATTTAAGCAGCATTCTCAACAGGAATACTAGTATCTGCACGATTGCCTATGAGTAAATAAAATAATTCCTCATGGGTTCAGCCATTGAATCAAATAAATTTTAAATTTACTGTCTTTTTGATCCATAATTACCTTCCTGAGAATGGTTGAACTCTGCAAGATGTTGTTAATCTTACACATTCTGTATTGGTATTTTATAGATTCTTTTCTACTTTATCATCCATTTCAGTAGAAAGAACAATGTGTTGACTCTAATTAACCCCGTGTGGTGCATCTTTTTGTTATTAATACAGCCAGCTCCCAACAATATACACTAACTAAATTTCTGACGCTATTGAAGTATGATTTACCAAACATGTTAAACTGCTTTGCAGTTAAATATACACATCTCAGACATATTTATTGGTACTTTTCACTCATATTATTTGCTTTCAAATAGTCAAATTGGGTACACAATAAAAATTTACCACATTAACAATTAAAATTAATATTCCTTGTTAACATGTATGATTAGCTCTTACTTTTTGATAAATTGAGGGAAATAGCATTTTAAGTTCTTAGAAGCCACATTTAAAGGAAAATAAGTTCTCTTTATTGGTGAAATCATTCAGAACATGACAGGAACAATTTATTGGATCCCTAACAGCATAGCATATCATCTTAACATGAGAATGGCTGGGCTAAGACAGCTTGGAAAATGGTTGCTGAACTGTCTCATTTAATGAGGGAGCCTGAGGGCTACTGAACAATTCTTGATGCTCTGAAAATACGAAATAATTAAAGATGGCATTCGTTGTCCTCTAACTGAAAGTACATTGCTGAATGTTTGGATCCCAGGGAAATTAAAGTTGCATGCAGAATATTCTCCTCAAATGACAGTTAAGTTATGTATTCATAACTGCTACATTCTTATCCTTACAGATGATTTATCCACAAACCAAACAGTGGCTGATTCTTCCAGCAGCAAATTCACCATTGTGTCCAAAGGAAAGAGAAAAATGACTCAGGCAATTTGAAAGAAAAGTGAAGCAGCATCTTCAACATCATATATGTAACAACCAAATGACATCAATGAGCTGGGAGAAAATATAATACGTCACAGACCTGCACCAATAGTTTTCACATGCCTAGTTCATAAAAGGCTGAGGTCATTTTTGGAATCATATGAGGGGTCAGAAGGATCCAATGCTGTTATTTAAGCTCCTACTCCAGTACCTCCTTCAATTTGGTAAATGCAAACATTACCCTAAGATTCAGGACACTGATCACATGCCTGGTTTGAAGCATGTCTTGCATTAGCTGTGCAGTGATAATATTTTTGTGATCAGGTTATGGTAAGATGGTTGCTTTATTATCATGCCACTATATGTACTGGGTCAAAGGCCATTTTTCTTCACACAATTAAGGAACATCACAAGTCAGAATTGCTTGGAGTCTTCTGACAGCTTGCCTAACAGTTTGTAGTGACAATTCTGAATGCTGCTGTGGCTCATTTAGTAAGGGAATAACACAAACAGAATAATTCTTCAGTTTTCACAAATTTTACCATGAGTGATGGATAGATAATATGTACATCAAAAACAAGCAATTGACAATTGTAAATTGGGTCCAAAGTATTATAATTTATCTTCTCTCTTTTTAATATTTGATAAGATTATTGATTTCCCTCATTTGAATAAAAATTAAAAATCAGCTGCTTATTTAATTTTGACACAAAGAAAATACAATTATTTCCTTGGACATGATTTCCACAATAAGTGAATAAATGCTTTCTATCAATGTATTTGCATTTAATAAAGTGTATTTTGTATTTTGATTGCACTTTAACTCAATCTGGAGCAATAATTCAACTTTTTTTTTATTTTGAGACATTTATTTTTCTGGCTTTTTCCACCTCTTTTGATGATCCATGTCTTGCTAGAATGCAGTTTTTAAAAAAAATGACCACTTCCTTTTTTGCAAATGTTTAGTATAAATGTGAACTCAGATAATGTGTGGTGGAAGATAGCCCACCTTTTCATTAGGAGAAATATTTCATAACTTTATGTTAATACCAGCTTCATAAATTGAGCTAGTAGTAACTTATCTCTGATTATGTTAATTGGATCTTGTTCAAGAACAAATACAGAAGCAGCAAGATTTTTTCCCCTATGATAATAACAGAAAAAGTGTGCCAGTCTGTTGCAATCTCACAGAATGGAAGCCTACCCAAGCTTCCTAGATGACAAAATGAGAAGACAAACTTGGAATCCAAGCATTGCACAACCAGCAGGCATTATTAGCATTCTTTGTTATAATTATTAGCATAATTATTAAAGAAACAATGGAACAAAATTGATACATAGTCTTGGAAGATATAACCTAGACATGAAAACAGTAATACTGTCTCTTGACACTGCTTGCGATCCTATTCTGAAAGTGACGTCCACTAAATCAATCCAGAAGAATACACAGTTCTCAAGAGAAAACAGTGTTCACACATTCCTTTTGCTGTTAGGAGCCCCTTAACAGCAACAAATGTGGTCTTATCTCCTCTTTTAGCCCTTGGCCCCACACCAAACCCTGGTCCAAAGGTGATATCCAGCTTCATCCAGAAAATTCCATTCTTTTATATGCATGAATAAATAATTCTTAAACACATGACAAATCACTATAGCAACCAGCCTTTTCCAAGCTGTTTACCACATTCACTACAGCTGTGAATTTTACATTATTATTTTCACATGTATTTGAAGATTCTCAAAACTCCAATAAACGAAATAGAAGGTACAGTATCACTGTTCTAAACTGATTATAATGTTCTTGCTGTCTTCTGCATCAGACTACAATGACTCACAGAAGGACCTTTCCTGAGATGTGCTTGTCTCAGCCTATTGTTGAGAGCCAATTGAAGGACTGGGATGGATGACTGTTGGGTATGGGTGAAGGTGCTGCCTGAGAAGTTGCAGCAGGAGGTGAGCTGGTGTCCTAAACCTGCACACATGGTGTCCTCTCAGGCAACCAGATAGACAATGGTGCAATGACCTGCTGGCATTGGAAAAATCCATCATTGTTTTAATCTCTACACCTGGAGCTGATCCAGCTGCAAGTCCCTGAATCACAGGTATCAAGTCCCTGCTGTATCTATTCATCTCCATGGAGTCAGCTCTCTTTGCAACGTAAGAGGACACTGCTCACGATGAAGAAGTGTGTGAGTTGTTGTAGGGGTAGATGGAATGGGGGACATGTCTATACTTCCATCTGTCATATCTCTCTTCCTGGGGGAGAGCAATCTGCTCACACATGGCATTTTCCTGCTCATGCAGGAGACAAGATAAGATATCTTTATTAGTTACATGTACATCGAGACACACAGTGAAATGCACCTTTTGCATAGAGTGTTCTGGGGCAGCCTGCAAGTGTCATCATGCTTCTGGCACCAACATAACATGCCCTCAACTTCCTAACCCTTACATCTTTGGAATGTGGAAGGAAACCAGAGCACTTGGAGGAAACCCACACAGTCATGGGGAGAGTGTACAAACTCCTTACAGACAGTGGCTGGAATTGAAGCCGGGTCGTTGGTGCTGTAATAGAGTTACGCTAACTGCTATACTACCGTGCCTGCCCAATTCTGCAAATCCCCTGCATTTCTTTGTTCATGGAGGATTGTTGGCTGCTGAAGTGTATTATCCCTTTGTCCTTGTCAGTGGTTCATGGGTAGCATCGTCATTCATGAATGCCATATCTCCACTCAATGAGGATATCAAGCAGTTCCTTGGCACACATCATTGTTCCCATAGATCTCCAATCTGTTTTTACATGGCAAAGACCAGACCTCTAGCCATATTAGGGAGAGATTACATTAAAACAGTATGAATTTGCATAGCCTTTGTCTATGCCTCAGCAACAGATGTCACTTGAACCAGAAGCTGCTATTTGGTGCTATTGTTGTCTTTTCCCAGCAAAGAAGCTTACACAAACTCTAGATCATGATCATGGTCTCCTGGCTCTGGTCAGAGTTTGGAGATGGACACTTCCATGCTCCTTATTATCTCATGAATTTGGTGAGGCAGGACTGACAATGTGCTAACCATGACGCTGTGCAACCATATCAGCCTCGTTGAGAGAAAACATTTCAATTGCGCTTGCCATCCGAGTTGTCTGGGGCACATCAGATGCACAGATTCCCTCCAGTTAGCTTCCGAACAAATTGACCATGGGAAAGGTGTGTGTGTGTGTGTGTGTGTGTGTGTGTGTGTGTGTGTTTGCATATGTATAAGCACAAAAGAGCAATAGAGCTCACCTAACTATATTTGAGATTTATTGCCCATTCTTCTTTGGTTCAGGGATCCTTGCTTCTGGAGGGACATCTGCTCTTAGGCACTTCTAATGCAAAACCTGGTGCATCTCCTGTCCCCATGGCACATCATATTTCCTTCTTCTCATTTAGCACATTGATGAGCACTTCAGTGTCCCTCCCGGTAAATCTGGGATCTCTCTCTCTCTCTCTCTCTCTCCCTCCCTCCCTCTCTCCCTCATCTGGGATCTTGAGCTCTTCTCTTCTCTCTCCTCTGTCATCTCTCATTCCTCCCTGGCAAACAAAGTGCCAACAGTTGTATTCAGCCACATGCTGTCTCACCATGTACATTCCATTTTAATGATCCATTCTAGTTGCATATCCCTCTAATGTTCTTTCAAATATCTTCATGGCCAGTTTGGGTACTATAGATTGGGTACTGTAGCACAAAATACACCATGAAAGGTTAAACTCTAACCTAAATTCTGGGCAGAGTAGCAGGGAAATATAGCTGAATATATCGAAAGCAAAACTTTACAAGTAACAGGTCAAAAATTTTAACCATCTCCCAATAAGCACAATATGCCTTTGACAAATATCAAAAGAGCCAGGTAGGAAAGAACATCAAAATCATTGATATTAATGAGCTCTTTGTAGGTTCCTTGTGGTCTTAGCAACAGTGATGATTCCAAAAATCCATTTGCTAACACTTTCCAACATTGAGAATAACAGCAGCAAGCAGAGATCATATCTTTTTTTTTGTCTTTTATTACCATTAAGTCACTCAATTGAAAGTATAAGAAAGTACATCAGAATCCCTGTGATATTTTATAAAGTCTTCTCTGAGGTTTGGAGGTTGTGCAAGCATCATTTTCTCCAGATATAACTGGAGAAATCTGGCCCAATGAGTCATCCATTTGAACCAAGAAGGAATGACTATTTGTCAAAACTCTCCAGGCAAGGTGCTCCTAATTTGTTTGTTTTGTGCCTTGGAGCCTATATAAAACTGGAACTGTTAAATGCAAAAGATCAAGTGTAGATGAATCATTTATACATTTTCTTCCTTACTGCACACACAAGCAAGGAAATTTCATCTCAGCCACCCAAGAACATCTAATATCTTTACAAAGCAAGCAGTTCTTCCATGCTGATACAATTTTTTATACATTAGTATTCACTAACTATGTAGTAGTGATACTAATTTCCACATACATAGATATGCACAATTATGTAAGTAAGCATGACCTTGATTTAAAAAGTCCAGTCAATGCTTATTCTAATTGGCTGCTGTAAATTACTGTTTGATGTGGCTAAATGGTTAAATAATCAAAGGGAACTTGACATGTGAGAGAATAAAGTGACAGGGCTAGTGGAATAAGGAGAGCAGGAATGGGGCAGATAGGATTGCTCTGCAGGGAGTCAACATAGATAGTGGGACTGTCACGAACCAGCAACAAAAGAAACACACTGAGCATGATTCAGTGTTAAAAACTATTTTATTAATCACTACTTATGGTAATACGTAAAACAAAAGTAAAAATGTTAGTATGTTAGAATTCAAAAATGTTAAACCTCAAACGTTAACCCCAAAACTAAACTCTTCGTGTGTGTGTGTGGCAAAGTCCAAAACTCCCAGTTCCAGAATGGTTCTTAAAGTTCAGTTCTGCAAGCCATAAGGTGAAACATGAGCAAGGGCTTCTTCAACAACCACCGTTGTCTGAAGATAAGACGTAGACATAGAGAAACATAGAGAGAGTAAATACGAAATCCAAATGTTCCATGATGGAATCCCAGTGACACTTCAGTGTTTACTCGGTAGTGACTTCCTCACCCCGAAAAGCATCCGAATCGTGGTAGTCCACACACAAATACCTGTTTCCTTCTACAGGTCAGCAACAAAGTGAACTCCACCGGATTACTTCCAACTTCCATACATGGATTTCAGTGGCAAACACAGTTATTGTTTCTCATCCATCGATAGAGAAAACTAGCAGGCTGGTGTCTCTCTCCCTTCTCTCTCTCTCTCCCCTTCTTCTTCTAACTTCTTCAACAACGTCATTACGTCCTTTATCTTCAATTGACCTAAGCACGCCCCACACACACACACTCTCTATCTTAAAAGGACTTCCACTGAGTCCGTAACAGGACAAATGACCTCCTTCTATATCATAGTAAATAAGTATGAACAAAAATAGTTCTCAAAACATACTCATATTGATGGCCAGTAGAATTTCTGAGTCGGAAATATGTTCGGTCCATTACAGAGCAGTCAGCTTGATGTTACCAGAAAGAAAAATAATGAAATATTTACTCAAGGATAACAAGACACGTGGAAACTGAAAACTTGATGAAAAAAATCAGCATAAATTCCAAAATATAAATTCATGCTTGACAACTTTGGTTGGATTTTGAGCAAATTATGGAAAGGATGGATAAGTGTGGTGTGGTAGATGGAATGCATTTGGATTTTGAAAAGACCTTCAGTACGTTTCAATATAGTGGGCTCCTGACTAAGGTCCAAGCATGGAGAGTGGGAGACAAATAACAGAATGGATAGCTAACTGGTTACAAAACATAAAATAGACGGGAGTAGTCAAAGGATGTACTCAGCTTGGTGAAAAATAGTAAATGATGATCCACAAATATTTAGTATTTAAATGTTTCAGTGTGGGAATGAAACATTCAATCATCAAAATTTGTCAGTAAGACAAAATTGAGGGTTTTAGTTAATACTGTGCAATACTGCACAAAACACAAGACACTATTAACAACCTTTAAGAATGTATCTGTAAATAAGAGCAATATACACAAAATGCTGGAGGAACTCAGCAGGTCAGGCAGCATCTATGTAGAGAAATAAACAGTCGATGTTTTGGGTCGAGACCTTTCATCAGGAACTTGCTGCCTGACCTGCTGAGTTCCTCCAGCATTTTGTGTGTATTGCTCCAGATTCCAGCATTTGTAGAATCTCTTGTGTATCTCTAAATGAGAAATGCTTTACAGATAAATAATTGCAAGATTGAGAATTTTGGTAGGAAGAATAAGGAGGCTAAGAGCTCATTAGAAAATAAAAGTCCACATGAGGTTGCAGAGCAATGGGATTCAGGGGAGTACAGTCAAAATCATTAGAAATAGCAATGCAGGTTAACAAGATTTTTTAAAATGCCAACAAAGAAGTCAGGTTCATTTTTGAAAGAATACGTTGAAAAGCAGAGACAATATATTATTTATAAAGGAACCGTAAATTCACACTCAGTGGATTTTCTTCAGTGCTAGTCTCTCTGTTATTAAAAAAGATAAAGAAGTTCCAGGGAATGTGGAACATTTGGAGGGTCATATGCAGGAATGAAAATTTGTAGGCTTTTGGAAAAGCATGTGCTTGCGTCCATTACATCATGGAGGAAATGAGAGAGAATAAATATCCATGATTTCAGATTGGGTCAGACCTTGCTGGCTAGAATGAATGGTTCCCATTGGAACTGCCAGCATTCCACTGTTTTGACTTCAGTAAATCTTGGGCTTCCGATCATGTTGAATGTTGGAAATCTGAGACTGACTGACTGACAGGCAGTACTGTACCTGTCACTATGCCCCAGCGTCAATGTCCCGTCATAGGATTAGAGATTAATAATGATTTTCTCGCAACTGCTTCCAAAATTGTGAACAAACAAAAAAAGATACAGTTATTAGTTAAATGTATGGCAGACCCAGTAGTGTAGCAGTTAGCATAACACTATTACAGTGCCAGTGACATGGATTCAATTCTGGCCGCTATCTGTAACAAGTTCATACATCTTCCCCGTGTCTGCATAGGTTTCCTTCGGGTACTCCGGTTTCCTCCCGCGTTCAAAAACATATGGGTTAGGAAGTTGTGGGCATGCTATGTTGGCGCCAGAAGCATTGCGACACTTATGGGCTGCCCCCAGAACACTCTACGCAAAAGATGTATTTCACTGTGTGTTTCAATGTACATGTGACTAATAAAGATATCTTATCTTATCTTACATTCTTAGAGAATGGACTGAGACAAAGTACTGTTTGGGTGAAGAACTAAAAGCATTCTATTTTCATTGACTCATAGAATCATAAAGTCATACGGAACAGAAATATGCCTTTTGGCCCATCATATCCAGGCCAACCACCAAGTACCTATTTACGCCAATCCCATTTTTCCAGCACTTGGCCCATTGCCTTCTATGCCTTGGTGATTCAAGTGCTTATGTTCTAAAACGTTGTGAGACTACCTGCTTCCACCACCCACTTCAGCAGTGTGTTCCAGTTTCCAACTACCACCATAATGAAAAAATTTCTTCTTCAGATCCCCTGTAAGCATGTTATCTCTTACCCTAAGACTATGACCTCCAGTTTTAGATACCTCTGCTATGAAAAAACAGTTTCCTACCATCTATCCTATCTGTGCTCATAATTTTGCATATCTTAGTAAGGTTCCCCTCAACCTATCCAATCCCTCCACATAACTGAAATGCTCTATTCAGGGAAACATCCAGTCAAATCTCCTCTGCACCCCTAATCGCATCCTTCCGACAGTGTGTTTTTTATACTCTATGCCCGTTAATGAAAGCAAATATCCCATATGCCTTCTTCACCGCCTTATCTATCTGTGTTTCCTACTTAAGGGATCCTTGGACTTGTACACTGAGATTCCTTTGTTCCTCAATACTTCCTGAAGACCTACCACTCATTGTGTATTTTCAATGATTGTATTGCTTAAATTACAATATGGTAAAATTGCAGTATTACGACCAAAGATGTCATCAGAATTACATATCTATCCTATGGAAATTGTATTGAAGATATTGTAAATTGGTCAACTTTGGATCATGACCTGGAGGAGCTGACCAATCAATATATCTTCTTTCAGGTGGGCAGATCAATACCTTTGAAAAAAAACAATTCCAACTGCAAACAGGGACAAAGAAACATCTTTTAGCAAGTGCATGTAGATTTTTGTGAAAAGAAGACATGACAATTTTCTAATCCTCATTTATACTTATTCCAAGTGGTTGGAAGTTAAACCCACGGGAACTTTTACTGTCAAGGAATGTACATTAAATGAGTTAAGAACAGTTTTTGGATGTCATAGTCTACAGAGAAAATAGTTTCTGACAAAGAACCTCAGTTTCGCTTATGGCAATTTAATGATTTTGTGAGAAAAAATGATATCAAACACTTATCATCTGGGATCCAATGGACAGTCGAATGTTCTTTCAAAGACGCCTTGAAGAAACAAGTATCCAAGGATTCTCATCTGTTAGCATGAACCATTGAAATATAGAACTACTCCTCATACAAATACTACAGGGTGTTTAAGAAAGAGCTTGAGTTTAGTACATTCAAATCTTACTGACAGTGAGAAACATAAGTGTCAAAAAAAAGTATTTCATGTTAGGTTCCACAGAAGGAAGTTTCAGGTCAAAAATTGTGTCCAAGCTTTGAATCCCTCCAAAACAAGATTAATGCAAACAAAAGGGAAATTGGGGACAGTTGTTACTGCTTGTAGTTGCAAGTGATCTATATTGTTGAAAAAAATCAGGTATATCATAGGTTCCAGAGAAAAATGTACATTACCAGGTCGTAGTACTGTCGTATTTAAATGATACCTCAGGATGTGCCCACCAGAAACACATTTCATGATCTCACAGTCACAAATGTTAACACCTGAAGCACCACCTTTCAAACTATAAAAGGCAGAGTGTCTCCAAAGAATGAATCTGCCAAACACAGTTATTTTAAGAGATTCAGAAGAGAGATGGTTTTTACTGAAAGACCCAGTTGGGGGTGAAGAAGAGATCATTCTAGAAGATCAATTAGAATTCACAAATCTACAGATGTGACAAGACTAAATCTATGGAATGCTGGTTAATTTGAAAACAAAATAGAATTTATTTTTTTAAATGGTGGTGCAGACCTGTGATATATCTCCATTAACATCTGGATATATATCGTCAGATATTTCTTTCCCAGGAGCTGGAAGACTCCACATGTACATAGTTCAAGTGCTCAGCCTTTGTAGGTAAACCACTATTTCTAGATTCATGCTGTAATGCTGCAAGACTGGCATTGGTTTTCCAATGGCAATTCCAGGCCATGCGATTAGGGAGGCCAGATGAGAAAGTAAGTTAATTTTTAAATTACTTTACCTTAGTTAAACATTTTAGTTATAACTAATTGATTATATGTTTTTGCTTAACTATTTTTATTTCATTGAACATTTTTAATCTTTCAATAATTAACTTCAATGTTGATGATTTTTAGATATCTATGAATGTCGGAGATGTTTAAACACTGTTACCTTCTTAGACTTCTCTGAAAGATAGCAAATTCTGTCAAAAGCTGTCAGGGGTGCTGCAAACGTTGAAGCCCAGCCACTTCCTGGACCTCAACACCCGACTTCATGGTGATCAATTCTTCATATAAGGTGTGGTGGGTGGGGACTGTATAAAGGGAGGTGGGCTATGTTAGAGCTTCAGGAGTTATAGAATTATGTGACTTATACCAGGCATTAATTCAAACAAGAACCAGTCTTCAGTCCTTCATGTAAATTGCAAGTTTGAGGTTAAAAGGGCAGCTTTGTAAACCAACAGCACTGTCTACAGAGTACAGGCTATAGACCCACAGCTGGGGGCTGGCTGCTCAAGAGATATGGTTTGCAAAGTGATGTGACCATGAGATGTTCTCGTACGCATCAGCCAAACGTAAGACAACGGGAGTTTGTTAATTGTCCTACAACAAACCAAGCAACACTGGTAATATTATTTTGCACCCTTGTGACTGAGTTCAAGGAAGATTCCAGACCCGACTGATATTGTCATCAAACATGGTCATGGGCAGATTTGCTCTACCATTAATTGAGATATTTGTGCATTCAGAGAGTCAGCCCTCACAACACTATTTTTGGGTGTCTGAGTTCTCTGTCCTCAGAAGCTTTCAGACCATCCACGTGAATTACTTTGTCCCAGCAAAGGTGTTTGAATATTCAGAGATGTCTCCCATTGTAGATATGTAATTCAATAGATGCATTGTCAGACTCAAAATATTGAAGTGAACAATGTCATTTTAGCTATTGAAATTGTACTGAATCACCTGCTGTTACCTCTGTTCTTAGGAGTATAAAAACTTGATGTACTTTTCGAGTTTGATTTGAGTTTGAGTGCTTGATGACTTTGAGAGACTCTACTGAGAGGGTCTCTAGGAGAATGCCTGCTTGTCATGATGAATAAAGACCATTTATATCAACCAGTTTCTATGTCTCCCGGTGACTCTGTTCACAGTCACAACAGGCGAGGCATGATTTGGCTCACTGTTTCAAATGACTATTGGGAGAGTCTACAGTCTGAATCCTCACACCACCCAAACCTTTATCAAGACTCGGAAAGAGGTCTTTAAGTACTATGATGGTGATGCAAAGGTTAAATTACTCCACTAGTAATCCAGAGAGCTAGACCAACAATATGGAGATTCAAGTTCAAATCACACAACAGCTGCTTTAGGTTTGGTTAATAACCTGGAATTGAAAAGGAAACTAGTTATTAATAATAATGACCGAAAAACTACCAGATTGTAATAAAAAGCTATGTGATTCGATGATGTCCTTACTGGGAGAAAATCTGGCATCCTCATCAGAGCTGATCTGGCATATGTGATACTTGAGACCCACTAATGTAGTTGATGCTTCAATGTCCTGGCTAGCCATTCAGTTTCAAAGAACAGTTCATCATTTTCTTTGTAAGTGAAATTAGGAACAGGCAATAAATGCTGGACCTGCTGGTGATGCCCAGGTCCTGAACACTGAATAATTTTTTTTAAGTTTCTGAAAGGATTTGACAGGGTCAGTATGGAAAAGATATTTTCACATATGTGGGAGTACGAACCTAGGAGCCAAATGTATACAATACTCACAAACAAATCCAGGAGGGATCTTAAGAGGTTAGAAGATGGAACCTGCTGTCAAATAAGGCAAGTAGCATGGATGAATTTACAGGAAGCTAGGTAAGCACAAAAAAGAAAATAAATGGATGCATTTGCTACTTGTGAGGTTTGATGAACATATGTAACTTACATGAACCCTCACAAATATATTAGAAAAAATGATTTCCCTTGGAGCTAAACATACAGCGTAATCCTATATGGGCAAACATCACTGGTCACCCTAATTAAATCACATATCACACACGTTTTAGAAAGTTCTGTTTCTGTCCAGCACCAAGTTAAACAACAGCATGCTTTTAATTCACAGACTCTTTGCTGGATTTTATGATTTGACGCATGGAGAATTTTCTCTATTCTGGACTCCATTTTGTGATAGGGAAACTGATGCCTTAGGGATTGTACACCAAAACATGCAACGATGGCACCAGAATTGAAAGGCTGTACTTGTGAGATTAGGCCATCATGTACTTCCTTTGTCCACTTTCTCATCTTAATCCAGGCCCAATATGACAATGAATTTTTCTTCTGCTGCCTCCAACTCTTTGTCCATTTATTTGACCAGGTGTCCTCACCTCAGGCTGTAAATCCTTTCTCCTGTCTCCAGTTCAGACAAAGGGTCTTTGACTTGAAACAAATGCTACCTGACTTGTTGAATGCTTCTAGTGTTATTAGTTTTCATTTCAGATTTACAGCATCTGTAGTTTTTTTTTATTTTTCGTACTTTCTTCTACCATTTTTGGAAGGCAAGCTGAAAAAGCATCTTAGAAATTCCAAACATCTTGAAACAAACAAACTGGCTCACTTTTACATGAAATATATGAATGAATAGAACATAGTTTCTCTATGAGATTCAACCAGTTCCTTACCGTTGCTCACTCAATCAAAATATTAAAATGCACAGCACAACATCAACTTCTCTATGGACTGAAATCATTCCACAAATAAGCAGATTCTGAATGTCCAGGCAATATCACTGGTCGGACTTTAGCCTGGAAATTACGAATCTCTCTCTGGCTGATTGGAAAGAATTGTCTCTTGCCATTTCAGCCTCAATATGCTGACAGTGTTTTCCAGTCAAGAAAAGTGATAGAGAAGTACAGAAGCTTTTCCCACACCCCTCCCTTGGCTTCCTGTGTCATTTATTGGCTTGTTAATTTTCCACTCAAATTCAATGCCTTGAACGAAAGCACTCTCTATTAGCTGCGGTACCAATATAAATTACAATGGCCTGAATCTTCTCCAGAAATAACTGCAGTCATAGATGGAACAGCCATGAATTTTCACCGTAACTGCATAGAATTTTGTGATTATTGCTTAAAGATAAATTTCACAGAGTCATAAAACTATACAGCATGGAAACAGCCCCTTTGGCCAAACTCGTCTGTGCTGACCAAGTTGCCTAACTGCGCTGGTCCTATTCGCTTGCATTTGGCCATATCCCTCTAACTCTTTCCTATCCATGTAACTGTCCAAATTCCTTTTAAATGTTGTAATTTTACCCGCCTCTACCACTTCCTCTAGCAACTCATTTCATATACCCTACATCCTCTGTGGGAAAAAGTTGGCCCTTAGGTCCCTTCTAAATCTTTCCACTCTCACTTTAAACCTATGCCCTCTGATTTTGGACTCTCTTACTCTGGAGAAAAGACTTTGCTGATTCACCTTATCTATGCCCCTCATGATTTTATAAACTTCTATAAGGTCACCCCTCAGCTTCCTACACTCCGGGGAACAAAGTCCAAGCCTATCCAGCCTTTCATTATTAACCAATTCGCCCAGTCCCAGTAACAGCCTCATAAGTCTTTTTTGCACCCTCTCCAGTTTAATGACATCCTTCCTACAGCAGGAAGACCAGAACAGAACATAGTACTCCAAATGTGGCCTTACCAATGTCTTGTTCAACTGTAACATGATGTTCCAACTCCTGTCCCCAATATTCTGACCAATGAATCAAGTCCCAAGCTTCCCAAACTTCCACACCGCTTATCACCGATTATTTCTTGAATGTATTCCATCGCTGGACAGCAGGGAAGCACAAAACTTCCGCAGATTTCCCAGCACCTCTGTTGGGAGCTCTGTTCACTGAACCAGCTGATGTAAATTCAAACAGGGAAAAGCTTAAATGCATTTAAAATTAACTTTTTTTATTCAGTTGACTCAATTTAATTGTATTTAATTGCTTTCAAGTGTTTGTTTGTGTATTTAAGTATCTTTTCACTTTTTAAATGTTGTTTTAAATATTTTTCTCAGTGTCTTTAATTTAGAGCATTTCTGAGCATATTTGAATGATTGTGAGTGGCAGAGATGTTTACAAAAATCCAAACTCCTTGGTAGTATAGGCAGCTGGCAAGTTTGGGATGGTGAGGGCTGGGTGGTGGCAAAAAATAGAACATATCTTTTCTGTGGATGGGTCTTCCTACTTACAATTGAAATGGCCCTGCAAAGTGCAAGGTTTTGCCAATCAGTTGGAAGATGCCATCTTTGCGAAAGTCTGCACCTTCTCCTGGTAATGGTATGTTTATCAATTAGTCAACTGGGAAGTTCAGGTGGCTTTTTTCTCCCAAGCTCCAGGCTGTTGTCCATTCAGCCAGGCCTCAAACTGGGTAATTTTCAATGAAAGCCATCAGTTACATGCTAACGTTATGAATATCTCTAATAAGGCATCTTGAGTCTAAGATGCCTTATTAGAGATTTTTTTCAAGATGGCTATTCATAGAACATTACAGCACAGTACAGGCCCTTCGGCCCACAATGCTGTGCCAACATTTTATCTTGCTCTAAGATCTAGCTAACCTTTCCCTCCCACGTAGCCCTCCATTTCTCTATCATTCAGCTAGTATTCCACCAGATCAATTCAACATTTTGTATCTCTGTGAATTAACATTTGATCAAATGCACCATTGTTATATAAACTAAATCTAAGTCCATTCTCAGTTAAGAAGATACAAACCCTGTAAGTTCACCACAGTCAGCAGAAACCAGCATTCCTTGAAGCATCTCAAAAAGAACAGTCAACAGTCTTTCACTGCCAATGTTCTTTTTCAGCTTGTTTGATGCATGGTTACCTCCAGGCATGTCAGTTGTTTACATGCATAACATAATGTCAGTGCTTGCACCCTAAGTCATGCAGAAGTCTTTCTGATATTGGATGGCATAGGACTGTAAAATAGTCAGTAGATTGTCCCTTATGAGTTTGGGTACTATTCCATACCAATGATGGGCTTTGTCAAGATGCACTTATTTTATGGCTCTGTTGTCTGAGTAGCAGTTTGTTTGTGTAATATCTCCTATTAAGACCATTGCAACTGTCAGCAGTGAAGAAAATCAACAGGGGCTGCTCTCTTCCTTTGCTGTAACTGCCAGAAGTGGGCTTCCTCCACTCCGTCTGCCATAATTATGGCAGTGGTGCAGCAGTAGCTCAGACTGACTTTCCTTCCACTCGGTGGAGCCTTAATATCTACATAGCAGTACTGAGAAGTACCCCTGTGCATGAACTGTTACTCCATTATCAGCAGGGTTGCCTGTAAATGTGGTGCTGGAACTAGTTGGTGAAAGTGATCAACAGAATTCCATGCATTTGTTTAAAAGAGGTCAGGGGTTGGAGAGGAGAAACAGGAACCCCAGCTTATTATTACCTAGCCAGGGATAACAAACAGACCAAGGGATTGAACTAAAAACTTTCTTATCTGCTTCCTTCAGTTCCATGCTGCACAGTGCATTTCAATTGAGTAACTGAGAAAGCAATTTCAGCACCTTTTCAAATCAAACATTGAAAATAATGTAGTGAGAGCTGTATTTCTTATAGACCCAAAATCCATCAGGGATTGCATTACTGTGATTGTTAATAAGGCTTGGCAGTTATAAGATTTATTTGAGATTCACTTTTAGCAGGAAGTATCTCATATAAACAGATGGGTTAAGGGTTAACTATGCAATCTTATGCTTCCTCTGGGGAACCGCACACAGGGAAACGCGGATCAGGAGGAAAAGCTTGCATTTCTCGACAAGAAGGTATGTAAAATTGAAGGTGAGTGGAAAGGTGGTCCTTTCAAAGCTGTGATTGGCTCAAGAGCACAGTTAGTGCATTGGTCATCCTTGCGTTCTTGAAGGTAAACTTGTGAATCAGGCACACGGGTTGAGGAAAGAATTCAAATAAAATGCAAATGAAACATACGTGTTGTTGCTGCTCCATTAACCTCACAAAAAAAACATTGTTTCTATAAATGAAGACATTACTCTGCACAGGTATAGGAGGTAATATTTGTTTACCTCCCCAATAGAAACAACACTCAGAATGAAAACTGTTATTTTAAGTTGAGAATACTTACTTTCAGACTGGTACATCATTTGTATGTACCGGTAATATTGAATATTGACCAGAATATTGTCTTCATTCGTTCAACATTATCTTCATTCAAATGTACCAACTACTGAAGTTGATCCTGAGGTGTCTAAATTACAGTTGCTTCCATTTTCAGTGAGACGACACAGAAAAGGGAAATAACTGACAGTTCTGACGGGTTTGTTCCTTTTTACAAGTTATAGTTCTATTTGAAAATGGAAGTCAGTTTTTTTTTATTGCAGGAACATGGTTTGACAGATTTTTGTAGTTAATTCATTGCAGCTGTTTAGTAACCTGAGGGGTTATAAGAAGTCCAGACAGCACACTTTAATTGCATTTTTTCCCTGTTTCTACCTCATTCCATGAACTAACTTTAGACAATTACATCTGGTTTTGTTTTTCTTTCCAGCCATGAAGGTAATTAAGAACATGAGAATCTACTTGAAAGGAAAATACTTCTGAAAGATCAAAGACATACAATGACATAAAGTGCAACCATTGTACCAAAATAGTCTGGAGGACTCTGTTCCACTGATGATCGGCTCCTAATATCAAAACACACATTTTACACAAATTGGCACAAAATTACCATCTACCACATTTTTAGCAAGTTTATTGCTGGTCCACAATATCATATTTGAATACTAATAACAAATCTGGTGATGAGACTCATATAAAAGGAATGTGTGTAACATGTTAGCAAACGACAGAGAGTAAGCAAATGAAAAGGAAGCTTATTGGTTGAATCCACCAGTCATTCAGCTGGAATAATGCACCCAAAGGAATTAACTTTGAAACATTTTACTGTTGTCTTGCCTTTAGTAAGGATATTTTTATAGTTATTAATTCTGGTGGTATGGGAGTTGGGATATTGTAGGAGTTGTAAAGTCAGGAAGAGATTGACTTGCTTTCACTTCTCGCTTCTGCAGAATATATGGCTATAACATCACCTTAAAGAGCTCTTGTTGTAACAGACAGCTTCATTTTAATATTAGAATCCATTCAATGGGGATATG
The DNA here is from genome assembly GCF_009764475.1 of Pristis pectinata. NCBI lineage: Eukaryota > Metazoa > Chordata > Chondrichthyes > Rhinopristiformes > Pristidae > Pristis > Pristis pectinata. Next base: position 72,004,791 of record NC_067406.1, read on the forward strand.
TATAAGCACACATGTGATATTTTGTTATTCTTGCTAGGGATGTGTCTCAGTTTATCCAAATAAAATGTGTGATGGAGATAAACACATTCTGAGAGTCACTATTTAAATAGGGACCTGCCCCATCTAAACAAGAACTGGACAAATGACGCTTGATACATTTCCATACTTTTTTTTCAATATCCTAATATACCATTATGGATAGATAAGCAGAGATTTAGACATTGTAACTCTGAACTTCACACTATTTTGTTCTAAGTTTATGGTTCCATTATAAAGAAAACCCTCCAGAAATTCTCCTTTGGTTTGCACATTCTAATTTGATGATTTTTTTTAACAAGAATTCATGTCATTGACTTTTGATCACCAGCACTATTATTTTGAAAATTACTCCTAAGTGGAATTGTCAATGTATTATTTGAAAGAAAAAAAGAGAGGACGAAAAGAGGAAATGTCTTTTCCATTACCATTCCATTAGCGTTATCAACTACCATGATAATAAACCCGATTCAAACTTATTGGTTACACTCCACTGGGAAGGCAATGACAGAAATAAGTGGCATCTGACCCCCATAACCACTACGTATCTGAGGACCCAAGCATCATTGGCTTGAATCAAACTATCTGTGGCTGGTAGCATTGAAAGGAAACATCTGTGTTTGACCACTCCCATGCAATGGAATGCAATGGCAGAGCTTGGCTGTGCTGGGATTTCCAAGCATTAAGCTGAGGACCCTGCCTTTCTAAATCTATTCCAACCAGATCTGGAATAGGACCAGTGTCCTTATTCATTTGAGCTCTGGTGATTGAGAAACATATTTTACTTATTTTGTTTTATTTAATTTGAATGTTATTAATAAGTGTTTGAGTATATTTTCATTTTTTGTCATTTTGTACTTAATTCTGTTTACTTATTTAAAAATTGTCACACAGTCTTTGCAGCATTAATAGGAGTCAAATCCTTACCCCTGCGTTGCTTTCTGTCAAAGACTTTTGTAACATCTATAGGCTCTATAATGTTCCTGCTTTCTAAGGTAAATAACGGAAACAGACCTACCAACAAAATATTGGTTATTGAAGGCAGTAAACTCTCAACTGGTTGGAGTGCCTAGTACAGCAATGTATCAAATGTCTTGGTACACTCAATTTTGAAAGGTATATATACAACACTGTTTCCCCTTTAAGAGAAAGATAAATCCATGGAAACCATCAACTATTTATGTGCATAAAATTAAACAATCAGTTAACTTAACCAGTTTGAAAGTAATTATTTTCAGAGAAATATATACACAATGTTTACATTTAACCAGCTATAAATTCACAGATTCATGTCTGTGATTCTTCACCATATTACATCCCTGAAATATCTACTGCCCAGATTATCTTCCCAATTATGAACTGTCAACAACTACTATGATAATAAACCTGATTCTGATTCTGATAGTTAAAATTACATCTTGAATTGGTGTATTATTGGATGCCATAAACTCATTCACAACAATTTCTACTTTAATTACTTTTGAGGATATTCCTCTTTGTGCCTCTGCTCTGACATCATATTACATCCCGAAATCCAATCTGACTTCCTAGAGACAGTGGATGTTTTGACTTTCCTCCCTCCCTTTTCTCTGCTATCTCTATTGAAGTCATAAAATCATCTCCCTTTCTAGTTCATCAGTCACCAAGGCTTTCATCTCTGCCATGACTATCTTCAACTTGTTATGTTGCACAGTGGCTAAACTGCATTAGGCTGAGAAGAGTAAGTCCGTACCTGCTGTGACACCTGTCTGGCTCTTCAGAGTTTTTGAACTGTTTCCACATTGCAATGCAGTCAACTCAATCTATATTTGATTGAGGCTCTCAAACAACTCTCTATATAAGAATCTTGTAGACATTGAACACTTCCCTGAACCTCAAGATGCCTTACTTCCACCAGTATTATCTGTGCCCAACGCAATCAATATCACCTTGCTTCAGCACTGCATGCTGAGCCTGTTGCTTACCATTTTCTTTGTGAGTGCATAATAGCTCAACAGTGGCTTGTAAACTGGCTGTCCCTAAATGTTCAAACAGATCAGAGACTCCTGCTTGCCATCATGGTTTGTGAAGAGTCTCATTGCCCAGAAAATGCTAGGTCACCATCTAAGTGGTGCTTTGGACTTGGACAACTCACGCTCTTTAGTCTTCTCTGGGACATCTCACCCTGGTCTGATTCTCTGGCTAGCTTATTGTCTGACCTTGTGGTGACTCTACACGTCTTTCTGTAACTGACACCATCTGTGTTAGGATCTTGCAACCAGCAAAATGCAACAGTTGCGTCACTTGCTGACCCACAGCAAAATAGACAATACTTTACCTTAACTGGCAGACACCTAAATCATCAGCACCTTAAAGCCATGACTCTCGAAGAACATGCTCAATATGCCCTTTGTATATTCTCTGTTGATATTGTTCAATTGTTTTACAGATCCATTTCTGGGATATCACATTCCCATTCACCACAGTCCTTGATACTGCACTGCTCAATCTTTTCTTGATGTCTCTTCCAGGCAACATGTGCATACTTTGACCACTGGCTTACCTTGAGCAAGAAAAATTTTGCATCTAACTTCTTCGCTCTCCTTTCAGCCAAAGCTTCATATTTTTTGCCATTATATCCACTATACCTGCCCTGGTGGTGAGGCCTGCTTATGTTCACTGCAGTCTCATTCTGGATTGTACTTTCTTTTACTTTCCCTGGTAATTGAATGGTAGCCATTGGTCATTTGTTTTCCATAACTAATTCATTGGAACTACAGACTGTAACTCTGGTCTGGCAATGTCTGTAAACTATAGATGTCTCCACTGTGCACCTGACCAGTGGTCTATTTGGACAGAGTCACAGAATCCTAAACTATGAGTGGCTCTTTAAGTTCTTCACTGCAAAATTCTATGATCCTCTCAAAAACACAGTTCTTCAACCCTATTTGCTCAATTCAATCAATTTGCATACCTCTGATGTACACTCCTGGTCCATAACCACAATAGGCAGCTGTACTCACCCGTCTCCACTGGCATCCCAGAAATTCATCTCCCCCTGCTTCAAAAGATTGAGGTGTTTCCAAGACATGACCTGGCCTACAACAAGCAGTCTTGCAGCAGTATGATTGCATTTTTTCACAGTATCCCTCTCAACAAACAAGGAGATCAGAAATACATTATCCTTATCATCCACTTTGGATGTGTAATAGATGCTATTCACCCCCCGCTTATCAAATTCTACTGCACATACAGGACCACAGTCCAAGTCAAATGGAGGGTAACATCATGAATGGCAACTATATTTTTCAGGCCCTTGCATACCAGTGTAATGTAATCTGCTCTGTGACAATTACTTGGTTAATTTGAACAGGCTTTCTGAGGCTGATAGTATCCATGGCAAGGCCTTCTGCCTCTTACGCCCACATGACTTGCTGCCTTCCCACGTCTTGCAGTCAGGTGACCTACTGGCTTTCAGTAGAACCTATTTGGATCTTCCACATGACACAGCAGCAAAGGAGATCATGCTGTCATTACCATTTCTATGGACTTCTTGGAGTTGTGTCCTGAATAAAAATACTACATATTTTTGTGCCTTCTTCATATTATATACACCCTCAAATTTTAAGTCCAGCATATCAAATAGTTTCACCCAAAGTCTTTCATTTATTAGTCTGGGTCCTAAAGGATCCCTCAATGCATGATCTAAACAAAAAGGATCTGGAGATTAATTTGGAGCAGGAGTCAACTGACCTACTTTTCGTACTTTTCCAACCTTACCACCAACAACAATATTACCTTCTTTGTTTTGCATTTGGCTGTGTGTCACTTCAGGATTATTAACATATATGCCAGAAAAAACCCTTTACTACATGATCACCCACTTAGCCAATTCTTTTAACAAGCAAAGATAACAAAAATGGTTTCTAAGTGGCCTCTGGTAATTCCTTTGTTCCTATCGTCTAACATAGTGGAGACACCATTAACAGCAGCATTCAAACATCAGAGTCTTTGGTGACTTAAGTACTGGCATCTTTAATCAGTGCTTAAGATAGCTGAACAGAGTTACGTTTGGCCTTATAAGCCTACCAGAGTTCCAAGATCACTATGGTCTTCTTGGCGATCCAAAATCATGACATTGGCAAAAAGGACACTCACTTATAACCATGAAGACAAAAGAATAGTCAAAGTACCAAAAGATACTGATGCTGAGCCATCTTTGCCGGAACAAAAACTATTTGGGAAGCTCTCAGTGACAATTCCTTCAGCCAAGTGCCTTGTCTGGCCTTAATCTGTCAACAATGCAGTGGCCAATTTACACCTTCTGCCTTGGACTCTGCACCAATAAAGGTTACATTCCTTCCCTCTGCTACAGTCTTACTTCACATTTTCCCAAGAAAATGCTCTTCATGCACTTGAAATAAAATGCAGAGACATAAACTCACGAATTACAGGATTTATGGAACTGCCTAATAACGACTGTCATATTTTTCCCAATATTAAAGGGAGAGTAATATCTTTCTATTCAGTATGCCAATGACATTGGGGGGAAGGAGGAACAGAGAAACTAAGCAATGAATATTTCTACTTAGTCTCCACAGTAGACAGTGAATTATATCTTGAAAGATAATGAAAAATTATTAATGCCAATTCCTTGGTAAAGGCAGATGCTGTGATAAGGGTGAATGGTGTAAGTGGTGGTGATTGGTTTATATATTTTTTAATTTAAATCCCACTTTTCTTTTTTTTGGGGGGAGGGGGGCTCCCTGGGGACTAGTATAGGTTGCCATTAAGTTGAAATCAAACCCAGATCAAATGTGGCATTAGTTCATGGGAATGTGTGCCCTCTGGTCTATTACAACACTCAGTGAGATCATGGTTGATTTGCAACATTATGCTGTATGCTCATGCATTACCCATAACTCTTAATACATTTGATTATTAAAAATTTACAGCTCTTAGAGTTAGAATTAACAGTTAACCTGGTGTCAACTGTCATTTGCAGAAGAGAGTTTCAAATTACTACCATCATCAACAACAGGGATGTTGTTGATGAGTGGATTATTGGAGCAGAGGAGGGAAGCCTTGTTCCGATCCAAACAGAATGCTTGATTCTGCCAATGGCTGACAAATGTGAGAGAAATATTGAAATTGCCCAACACCAACATTACTGACTTTGCTGCACACAACAAAGCACTTTTAAATAAGCCGAATAATACACCACAATGAATACAACAATCTGTCTTCAATTAACTATTATCTTGACTTTGCAATAGACGGCAACATAGGTGCATTTCCTCTGTTCATTCTTAATATTCCTGCTGTATAACTTTGTAAAGCAGTGTCCAAACCGAATATAAAGGAATACATGATCTGGCATGTGAGTACATCTTCAATTTTCTTTGGATTAACCTCCATCAAGATAAATAAATTAGTATCCTCCACCAAGGTATAATTGAGTTAGTGAGAAAATAATTTTGAAGAACTGGAAGTCTCAACCCTGCCAAATTGGATAACATTTGACGGCATTATCAGTTTAAATATCTGCTAATAAGTGCTGGTCTTGCTAACCATTCCCACATCCTGTGAATAAATACAAAAAATCTTTACATAAGTTAGTCTAATTCATGCAGCAAAGGTATCACATTTTAAATTGAATCGTGGAGCTATTTTGTCAGTGGTGAATTGAAGTTGGTTACTTTTAGTTACAGAGACCCTACCGTCTTTCTCAATGATTTGCTACTTCATTCTTCATATGTATTATATGCAAAGCAAGGCTGTTCTGCTAATTATTATATTTTGGGTAGAATTTTTTTTAATGTTCCTGAAAAAGTAGCCAGTGCTTTAGACAAAGTTAGAAATATGTTTTTTCTTGGAGAAACAACCCCGGGGAAGGAGCACTGGCAGGCGGGAAGCCTATCACTGAACCTGACCTTTCTGACTTTTAACACTATTATTTAAAAAGCAGTAAGTTCAAAGCAAAGTGAGCACAGGTTTCTTCTACACTCTCCCACCCTTTACACACACTCTCCTCTCCCTAAGTCCAGGCAGAATTTTGGATGTGTTTCTAGAAACATCCCTGGGTCACTCCAGGAACCTCAGGAGATATACAGTATTTCCAAAGACCTCAATGGTGTCTATATCTGTAAAGAACAGGCGTGGTCCCATTCTGCGCCAACAGTAGATCCAAGAAAGAAGATGTATGATACTGCACAGATAGTTTAGTCTTTCAATGATGGACTCCCTTCCATTTGCATTGTGTCATTTATTGCATTCGGTGCTCCCAATGTGGCGTCCTCAACATCGGTGGGACCTGACACAGATTGGGTGACCGCTTCATCGAGCACCTTCGCTCTGTCCGCTGCAAAAGCAAAGATCTCCCGGTGGCCACCCGCATCCTACTGCTATACCAACATGTCTATCCATGGCCTCCTCTACTGCCACATTGAGGCCAGGCGCTGGTTGGAGGAACAACACCTCATATACTGCCTTGATAGTCTCCAACCTGATGGCCTCAACATTGATTTCTCTAACTTCCGGTAACCCATCCCCTCTTCTCCCCCCTTTTTTTCCCTCTTCCCTCTTCTCCCTTTGTCTTCCCTCATTCCTGTGGCCACCTCACACCTTCTCTTTCCCCTTCCCCTGCCCATCTATTCCCCACCTCCTTCCCTTTATTCCATGGTCCACTGCCCTCTCCTACCAGATTCTTTCTTCAGCCCTTTGCCTCTTCTTCATATCACCTCTCAGCTTCTTTATCTTCCCCCCTTCCCCACCAACCTACTTTCCCCCATCACCTGAGCTCACCTATCATCTGCCTGTGTGTACTCCTCCCCCTCCCCAACCTTCTTATTCCAGCTTCTGCCCTCTTCCTCTCCAGTTGTGATGAAGGGTCTCAACCCGAAACGTCAACTGTTTATTTCCCTCCATAGATGCTGCCTGACCTGCTGAGTTCCTCCAGCATTTTGTGTGTGTGTTCTTCCCTTCCATTTAGTGGTTACTAAGCCTAATTTTGCAAGGTCAGCAGCTACAATAGTCTGCTGAGGACCTGTGAAATCATCAAGTTGACAACAGTGTACTGCTGATCTTTCAAATCAGAGTGTCCCTTCTTTGTCCGAGCTGGTATTTGATAAATCTACTTCCCCGAGAGGTGTACTGGCAGACAACTAGATCGCAATAACCTGAGTGACTTGATATGATGCGTTTCTCAATTAATCTGTAGCTCACCTGCAACACAAACCCACACAATTTAATTGAACGTATGACCCTTTCTAATTGGGAGAAAGAACAATACCGTCTGTCTGACTTTTTTTTCATTTGCCAAATTAGAAACAGGGAATTTCATAATTTTAAAAACTGTGCTGCTTGTTTTATCATGCTGGTGTGAAAAGGATGCTGAAGGTAGCTTGTGACTGGATTATACTTGCTTGCTGGATAAATACTTATTGGATAATTCAATTTGGATAATGAGATCACCTGATACAGGAAGCATGACATATATTTAGGGCTGGAATTTGGGGCAGGACATGGTTCTGACCATCTTTTTCAGCCAAGTTTTCTCTTCTAATAGTAGGGGGGCAACATACATTTTCCTGGTGCCCTGTCAGCTGTGCAAATGAGAAGGAACTAATAAGCTGGAAAAGGAGATCAGAATTCATGTCAGTTCCATTCCCATTTTACTTAACAGAGACAAATCTCTGCAGGGTTCTCTCAATCTTCTCCATAACTTCAGAAGAAATCTTGGAGGGATGTTGCAACTGGGTTTTGTAAATTTAAATCCTATTACTAAAAAAAGCAACAAATACAAAGCAAAGTGGTGCTTCTTCTACAAGGGTTCTCCAAGGGTTCTACCAGTCTCCCAGCAGAGAACTCCCATTAAAATTCCAACAGAAAACAATTTATGACTGGATAAAACTTGATAGCTCAGATCAACAACATCTGCTGGGACTGATGATGTATTCAGCCCTGAAGATTTCTTTTTGATTATCTATAAAGGTTTCCCTGTTGCAAGAAGTTAGGCTGATTGATCAGTAGTAGGCATATACGTATAATGAGATGGCCCATATCACTTGTTTCTTTGGGCAATCGTAGAATCAAGTTCTTCCTGTCGATGAAGCAGATGGGGACTCTCGGAGTACATCTTGTTAAACACACAGATTGCACCACACACTTGTAGAAATCGAGACAGAATAAAGAAGCTAACTACTTTCTCTATTTTTCTCCCACTGATTTTCAGGATCCATGAGGTGTTCAAAAGTAGGCAACCTATAACATGCCTAATTCAGCAATGAATACCTGATTTATGTAATTAGTAGCACTTGGCACTGCTTGGAAACATCAGGATGCATAAGCACAAAGGGTGGGTCTTCATCCTCTAAGTACTGCTAAGCATGCATTATTGTAGCAACTTTGCATTCAAGGACACTTTTGAAATTTGTTTACCCTTACCAAAATTGATGCTGACCGAGACATAAAAATTAAATGTAACAATGGAATACCAAGCCCAATGATCATGCACAGTCTTCACTAATGTGCAGGGACATTAAGTAAACTGGGAGAGGTGTCTTGGAGACTAGCCAAGCTAAAGCCTAATATAATCATACAGACATTTAGCTGGAAAAGATGCAACACAAATCTAAGTGCATGTTAAATAGTAAACAAAATATGCCAGGGGCATTGCTTAGGAATTCTACTACCAATAAATCCAGTCAAAGCTCTGCAGTTTGTGAGTGATGGGTAATTGTATATCTCATACAAGGGAATGGTTCCCTGAATATCCCTATTCAGTAATGCAGCGGTTTAGTGTAACACTATTACAGCTCCAGTGACCCGGGTTCAATTCCGGCCACTGTCTGTAAGGAGTTTGTGCATCGTCTCTGTGACTGCATGGGTTTCTTCCAGGTTCTCCGGTTTCCTCCCACATTCCAAAGACGTACGCATTAGGAAGTTGTGGGCATGCTGTATTGGCGCTGGAAGTGTGGCAACACTTGCGGGCTGCCCCCAGAACACTCTATGCAAAAGGTGCATTTCACTGTGTGTTTCGATGTATATGTGACTATCTTATCTTATCTTCTGAAGTTGTAGCTCCAAATATGAGTGCAAAATATGAGGGAAAGTGTTTGCAATCATTTTTAGACCTGCTGAGTGGCTGATTCATTTTGGCACCATCACGAAAGGCAGCCTTCAGCCAATGTATTTCCATGTGTTTTCAAGTGCAATGGATACACCAAAGGTCATGTCCCCTAAAAACATACCAAATACAGTGCTGTAGATTTAAGCTCAAGAACAGTATTGGTCAAGAACCTGATCTGTACAAGAAATCGAGATATGACCTTCGGAAAGCTATTAGAGATGCCAAGAGGCAATACTGATTCAAAATAGAGTCCCAGGACAGCCGTCAGTTATGGCAGGGTTTACATGCCATAACAGGCTACAAGGCGAAGACGGGCTGCATAGTTAACAACAGCGCATCCCTTCCTGATGAACTTAATGCATTCTATGCATGTTTTGAACAGAAGGGAAGTGGATTGTCACTACCCACCCTGACAGCCTCCAATGCAACTGCACCTGTGATTACTGTTGAGGACATAAGGTCAGTCTTCTGGAGAGTGAACACGAGGAAAGCATCTGGCCCAGAATGCGTCCCTGGCCGTGTGCTCAGATCTTGTGCTGATCAGCTGGCAGAAGTATTTGTGGACATATCTAACCTCTCCCTGCTTCAATCTGAGGTTCCCACCTGTTTTAAGAAGACCACTATCATCCCGGTACCAAAGAAAAGCAAGGTAACATGCCTCAATGACTACCGACCAGTGGCTCTGACATCCAGCATCATGAAGTGTTTTGAGAGGCTGGTCATGGCACGCATCAACTCCAGCCTCCCAGACAATCTTGACCCACGGCAATTCACCTACCGTCGAAACAGGTCTACAACCAATGCCATCTCCCTGGCCCTATACCCAGCTCTGGAGCATCGGGACAGTAAAGACACCTATATTAGACTATTGTTTATTGACTACAGCTCTGCCTTCAATACAATAATCCTAAGTAAACTCGTCACCAAACTCCAAGACCTAGGACTCAACACCTCCCTCTGTAACTGGATCCTTGACTTTCTAACCAACAGACCGCAATCAGTGTGGATACTCAGCAATATCTCTGGCACGATTATTCTCAACACTGGTGCCCCACAAGGCTGCGTCCTCAGCCCTCTGCTCTACTCCTTATAGACTCACGACTGTGTGGCCAGGTTCTACTCTAACTCCATCTGCAAGTTTGCAGATGATACCACCGTTGTAGGTCCTATCTCAAAGGAGATAGAAAGCGAGGTGGAATGGTGTCATGACAACAAGCTTTCCCTCAATCTCAACAAAACAAAAGAGCTGGTCATTGACTTCAGGAAAGGGGGTGGTGTACATGTACCTGTCTACATCAATGGTGCTGAGGTTGAGAGGGTTGAGAGCTTCAAGTTCCTGGGAGTGAACATCACCAACAGCCTGTCCTAGTCAAATCATGTAGTGCCATGGCCAAGAAAGCTCACTAACGCCTCTACTTCCTTAGGAGGCTGAAGAAATTTGGTTTGTCCCTTTTGACACTCACCAACTTTTATCTATGCACCATAGAAAGCATCCTATTTGGATGCATCATGGCTTGGTACGGCAACTGCTCTGCCCAGGACCGCAAGAAACTGCAGAGAGTTGTGGACACAGCCCAGTGCATCACAGACACCAGCCTCCCCTCCTTGGACTCTGTCTTTACCTCTCGCTGTCTTGGTAAAGCAGCCAGCATAATCAAAGACCCCACCCACCCGGGACATTCTCTCTTTTCTCCTCTTCCATCAGGAAGAAGATACAGAAGCCTGAGGGCATGTACCACCAGGCTTATGGACAGCTTCTACCCCACTGTGATAAGACTATTGAACGGTTCCCTTATATGATGAGATGGACTATGACCTCACGATCTACCTTGTTGTGACCTTGCACCTTATTGCGCTGCACTTTCTCTGTAGCTGTGGCACTTTACTCTGTACTGTTTTTTATTTACCTGTACTACATCAATGCACTCTGTACTAACCCAAAGTAACTGCACTGTGTAATAAATTGACCTGTACGATCGGTATGCAAGACAAGTTTTTCACCGTACCTCGGTACAAGTGACAATAATAAACTAATACCAATACCAATATATCTGAGTTATTCCAGTACTGCCAAGGCACTGGAAGCCACATGGCAAAGTGGAAAATTACCAGGTATGCTTTGTCTATAAAACAATCTCTAATCCAGTCCATGAATTCCCACCATCATCCCAAGATTCAGCAAAGTATTTGCTATAGTTGTCAACGGTAATGCCAAGTGAAACTAATCTACAACAATCTGCTAAATCGTGCTGAGTTAACATCCTGTCAAGACTTGTTGGTCACACACTTTATCCCAGCCTTTGTCAAAACATGGGCAAAGGAGCTGATTCCAGTGGTGAAGTGAGGGTAGGTTTTGATCAAACATGACATGAATGAATGCTTGTAAAATTTAAGACAATGGGAATGGTCTGGGAGGTAGTGGGAGTGGGGGTAAGAGTAGGAGTGGTGGTAGGGACAAACTCTCCATTGGTGGAGTCACACCGGACACAAAGGAAGGTAGTCAAAATTACTGGAGGCAAATAATTTGAGCCTCAAAGTTTCATATATAAGTTCCTCATGGCAGTATTCTAAGGGCAACCTTGTTCAACTTTCTCACCAATGACCTTCCTTCCACTCAACGGTTATGTGGGCATGGTCATGGTAATTGCATAGTGATTGGTTGCATTCACATCTCCCCAGACAATAGAACAATCAATAGATGCATTGATTATTCCATCGTTTGGTGGCACAGTAACACAGCTAGTAGAGCCACACCTTCACAGCGCCAGAAACCCAGGTTCAATTCTGACCTTGGGTGCTGTCTGTATGGAGTTTACATGTTTGTACTTCTGCTTTAGACCACCTGGGTTCCCACCGAGTGATCCAGTTTCCTCCCACATTCCAGAGGTTGGTAGGTTAACTAGCAGGTGACTGCTTGTCTCTGGGGGGAGTTGATGGGAAGGTGTAGAGAATAATAATGGCATTAATGTAGGATTAGTGTAAAAAGATGGTTGATGGTCAGCATGGACTCAGTAGACCAAAAGGCCTGTTTCTGCGCTGTATCTCTATATGACTCTATGACGTGAAGCAATACCTGGGACACATTTGGGCTTCAGCTGATCAGAGACAAATAACATTCATGCAAAATGTCTGTTAATGATCATCTCTTGCAAGAATAAAGCAAATTGACCTCCCCTTGACATTCAGTGATATTACCATTATCAAATCCTTATCATCGATCAATATCCAGAGGTTGACAATTGATTAGAACAAACTGTACTAACCACATAATTACTGTTCTACATGACCATTTCAGTGGTTAGTTCTCCATACTGAATAACTCACTTTCTATCTCCCCAAAGCCTTTTCTTCTGCAAAGCACAAGTAAAGAGTGTAATGCGATATTCCCCATTTGCTTAGATAAGTGCAGCTCCAACAAGACTCAGGAAGCTAGGATCAAGCAAACTGCTTGACAGGTACCCCTCCAAAATATTAAACATTCACTTCTGTCATTACCAGCGGATCATATCTGCAGCCTGAACATTCTACAAAGTGTACAGTAAGAATTTGCCAAGGTTTCTTTGACAACGTCACTTAAATCTATGATCTTCACCATCTGGGAGTCTAAGGACAGTGAGTGCATTGGAACAACACCACCAGCTTGACCACAGGGCATTCTAATTTTGAATTTTCTTGGCACTCCTTCATTGTCACCTCGTTTAAATCCTGGAGCTCCCTCCTTGGGGGCAGTGGGAGAGGGTCTTTCATACCTCAGGATTGCAGGAGTTCAAGAAGGCAGTTCAGCCCCAACTGCACAAGGTTAATTTGAGATGGACTATAGATGCTGGCCTTAACAATGATGCCCATATTCCGTGAATCAATGAAAGGTTGCTCTCTTTTGATATTATTTGTTTATCATCTGGTTTGGAAAAGTCTCACCACTTGGATTAAAAGAAAAGCATCAGTTACTGCCTTGAGAAGTGCTCCATAATTCAGGATCATAAGGTAAAAATATTAATTTCAATAAATGTTGCTTTTAGGTTCTGGCCCGTTCGTGCATTCCTTTTTAAGATCCAGCTAAGCTTTTCTCATGGGTCAACTACTAACAGTGAAATTCCTGCAGTACTCTTTATGGCACTTAATCTACCCCATGAGTTTGAATATATTGTTAAATGTATTGTGAAATCAATGCAAAGAACTGTAAAAAACATATGAGTTTCACACTATCGGCTAAATTATTTACTGTGCCCTCATACTGTATGATGAAATTTGTACATTTGTGGTGATTTTTTTTTTCATTTCCCAGTTAAAACTTTAAAAGCAAAATCAAGAGTGAATCTGAAGTTGTATTTTGTGCTAATTATTTGCAATGACAAATATCAGTCAGCTATTATATCCTCAGCCTGAAGATCTTTGCATTTTGAAGTATTTTGGCTTGTGAAGCCCCATGAACAATCGCTTTAATTTTAGCCTAATAATAATAATAATAGCAACTGAAAAGTATAAGATAGAGAAGATAGAGAGGTTAGACAGCCTGGGAAAAGCTTAAATTATTAAAGTTCCGATTAAATTCATAAGTTGATACTGACTTAATTTATTGGCCCTTTCAGCCATACTGAAGAAATGGCAGCTCATTATTTATATTCACAAATATCCCTTGACTTGTTTGAGAGAAAGTATCCCCATAACTATGAGAAAACGTAACCAAGGTGGCAAACTTCTATGAGTGAAGTTCAAAGTAATTATTCTGCATTGGTCTTGTGCTACTTCAGCTGGTCTAGACAGTAGAATCAGACTATGTTATTCTATGCTGAAGCAACTGCAGGCTAATGTAATGTTGTATCAATCTCTACAATGAGCAATGGTGGCCATTATGCTGGATAAACAATTTCTTTTACAGCAAACCATTTTGTGTGTTGCCTAAACTGAGGTCTGTGCTGTATTGATGTGTGTGTGGGTTTTTTGGTAGGTTTGGAAATGCTGAGAGTTTGCTTTCAGCTGTTTTATACGTCATCGTCTGATCAGATGATTTATAGTGTTCTGTGTGCACTTGCAACTGATACCTTGTTAAAGTCTTTAGACAACAATGATGAGGAATAATGATATAAATAGTGATTTTAAATTAATTATATAATCTTAAAGGCAAGTAGTTTTATAAATCAGCTCTTTTGAGGCTGGGTGGTTCATTGTAGTGGTTACGTTTTCAGATGTATTTGTAATAAGTTGCTAATGAATCAGAGAATCTGAGTTAAAATCTCAAAGTGTCAACTTGAGAACTTCAGTTGAACTTAAAATAAATCTGAATGTCTTAAAAGTTGGTATCAATAAGAGTCACCATGAACCTGTCAGATTGTGCACAAACCCAATTGGTTTAATAATGTCCTTTCCTAAAGGAAAGGATATGCTCCCTACCAAATCTGGTTTATGGGTAAATCCAGTCCCACATTAATATGGTTGATACTTAACTGCCCTTTGCAGAGACCCAGCAATTTACTCAGTTATACTTAAATGCTTAGAAGGCTACTACTGTCTACCACTAACCTCTCATGAGTAAATGATTATGATCTAACAGGCACCAAAGAGACATAGTTGGAAAATGATAAAGATTGGTGATTAAATATTCCAGGATATTTTATATTTTGAGGAGATAGTCAAAGAGGAAAAAGGGTAGGTTAGCCTTGAATTTAAAGAATAGGATTAAGGCAGGAAAGAGGAAGATCAAACAATTGGGAAGTAGTCTCATTTTGTGTGGAGCCAAGAAACAGCAATGAGCAAAATAACATTGATAGGAGTTGCATATAGACCCCAAACAATAGTGGCAATGTAGGACATCAAGAAATTAGAGGTGTATGTAACAATAAAGTAGTCATTGGAACTTCAATCAACACATAAACTGGCAAACCAAAGTTACAATGACAATGTGAAGAATAAATTCATGAAATGTAATGTGAGGTGCCTTTCTCGATCAATGTTTTGAGGAACCAATTATTTTAGATCTAATGTTGTTCAATGAGAAAAGGTTAAATGATGATCTGGTGGTTTGGGAACCTTTAAGGAACAATAATCAAAATATGATAGAATCTTATATGAAGATTCAAAGTGATTTACTCAGTCTGAATCCAAGGTCTTAAAACTAAATAAAGTAAACCCTGATGGCATAAGTCAAAACTATATTAAACAGTATGAGAATGAACCAGAAATGACTGACTTTTTTAAGAGTTAATATATTGTTTCCAAATAACATATTCCATCAATGCAAAAAAAAATCTCTCCAGCTAAAATGGTCAAGCCACTGCTCTTCAGAGAAGTTAAAGGTGGTATTAGATCAAAGGAAAAGAGTTATGATGTTACCAGAATAAAAGGAATAAGCCTGAGGATTGGGAAAATTTCAGAGTTCATCAGTGGAAGACCCCAAGGCATGATATGGAAGGGAAAGTGCAATATGAGAGTAGGGTAGTGAGAAACATAGAAACAGATCATAAACATTTCTATAGATATGTAAAAAGAAATTTAAAAAAAACAAAGTTAATTTGGGCTCTTTAAGACTGAGAAGAAACTATTTCAGAGAATAAAGAAATGGGAATGGAATTAAACAAATATTTTTATCAAAATATTTCATGGATGAAGATGCAGAAAATCTTCCAGGAATAGTAGAGAACCACAGATCTACAGCAAATGAGGAGCTCAAAGAAATATTAATATTGGAGAAATGAATGGGACTGAGAACTGAAGAGTCCCCCAGATCTACGTGATGACCTGTATCCTAGGATTTTGAAGGAGGTAGCTGCAAAGATGGTAGGTTCACTGGCTTTCATCTTGCAAAATTCCACAGGTTCTAGAAGATCTTCTATTGGCGGCAAATGTAACGCTACCATCTAGGAAAAGAGAGAATGGTAAAACAGGGAAACGCTGATTGGTTTGCCTGACATCAGCAAAAATAATGTCAAAGCACATAAGGTGATGTATTTGGAAAGCGTTAGATAGGGTGGCATACAAGAAATCATTAAACAAAATTAGAGTACAAAGTATTTGTCCTCGCATAGAATAAGGATTGGTTAATGAACAGAAAACAGACAGTGAGAATAAAAGGATATTTTTGGTTTAGGAGGCTGTGAAAAGTGAGATGCTGCAGAGATCAATGCTGGATCCCAGCTGTTCACAACCTATATCAGTGATATGGATGAAGTGATCAAGCACAATATATCCAAGTTTGTTGATATAAACCAGGCTGACAGCATGGCCTGTGAGGAGGTTGCAGAGAATTGATATAGACAGGCTAGTTGAATGGGTAAGAATGTGGCAGAGAGAATAAAATGTGGAAAAATGTGAGATTATCCACCTGAGTAGAAAAAAAATAGAAAGAGAGACTGTTTTTCTAAATGGTGAAAGATTGAAAGGTGTTGGTGTTCTGTAAGACTTGGTTATCCTTGTGCGTGAATCACTGAACATTAATATGTAGGTTCAGCAAGCAATTGGGAAGACAAAGGTCATGTTGATTTTTACTACAGGTACATTTCAATACAAAAGTAGAGATATCTTGCTCCAACTATATACAGCCCTAATGAGATTGAGCTTAGAATAACATGTACAGATCTGGTGACCTGCCCCTACAGAAAGATATTTTTATGATAAAGGGAGTGCAGCAAAGGTTCAACAGATTGATTTGTTTGATGGCAGGTTTGTCATGTGAGAAGAGATTCAGCAGACTAGGCTTGGCTCTTCTGTTTTAATTCTTGTGTATTAATCCCATCTTCCAGCAAGCAAAACAAAGTTTTTCAGTGTATCTCAGTACATGTGACAAGACTAAACCAATTTACAATTACCAATAATCTTTTGAATTTGGAAGAATGAGAGGTGATATCATTAAATCTTAGGAAATTCCTAAGGGGCTTGACAGGGTAAATTTAGAGTTGATGTTTGCCTTATCTGGACTATCCAGAACCAGGCATGACTGATTCAAAATAGGGGGTCAGCCATTCAAGCTAGAGATAAAAATAAATTTCTTCATGGATTGAATGGTAAATTGTCCAGCTAAAAGGACTTGGGTGCTCAGTCTCTGAGTGATTCAAGACAGATACCGAAAGATTTTAGACATTAGGGGAATCAAGGGATATGGGGTCAGTATAGGAAAGTGGAACTAGGGTAAAAGATCAATCAACTACGATCTCACTGAATAACAGAACAGGCCTGATGAGCCAAATGGCTTCTATATTTTTATAATAAAAGATGGCCAAGCCAGCTATATCCATTTTCTAAGAAAGAGAAAGAAAGCCACTCTCCCAGGCAGTTTTATTTTACACCAGTTCAATACAGAATCACATAGAATGTAGAACAACAAAATAATCCATTTAGACCATTTGGCACATACCAGTGTTTATCCTTTGCCCACATTCCATCCAATCTGACTTCCACTAACCTTGTTTCCATACACTTCAATACTTTTTTCTACTCATTTAGCTTCTCCTTGAAGACGTTTATGCTATTTTGGAGAGCAAATTCCACTCTAGGTCAATAGTTTCTTTTCTGAATCCTTGGTTCTGCTGTACAATTTACATCTGCTTTCTACCTATTTGTGGCGATTTGGTTAGCTGTAGAGGTACAAGGAAATCTATGAGAGGAAATTTAAAGATGTATACATATTCCATATATTTTCCCAACAACATACAGTTTCCCTTACCATTCCAATATAAAAGCTCCAAAAATGATGAGAACATTCCTACCTTATAACCTTTAGTGAAGTGCTGAAATGGGTTTTAGTTTTTTTTCCCCACACATCACCATCAACTCCACACACACACACACACACACACACAGAGTCTCTCTCTGTCTCATTCAATATCTATCTCTAGCTCTCTCTTTCTCACTCACCCACACACACAGATGCAATAACACAAACAACCTTTATTTGTTTGACTAATCAGCCCTTAGAAATAACCTCAGAGCCTTTTGTTGGCTCTGATTTACTCAAGAAAGTGAAATGAAAAATATGCACAATCTCAGAAATATGATTCCTATTGTTAGGAAGAAAAGATTTATTTATTTGTTGCCAAAATGTTGAAATGATATAGAATCTGCTTTGAAGTATCTGGTTAGTATCTAACATCTGGTTAGCTGATGCTTGCAAAGTAATTTGAAGTGACACAGATAAATCAATATGATATAATGGGAGGATGCCCAAAGCGCCCTTCATCATATAACAGTCATTAATCCGTGTCTTATTTAGAGATGAATGTTTTTCATTTATTTTCATGTAAGTAAGTGGGGTTTATGTTACAATGTTGACTGTATTAATTTCTGTATCAGGCAGCAAAAACATTTTGTGGAAAGAAGAAATTTATTCAAACCTGCTTTTCTAGTGTAACTTTAGTGAATTTGATCATAACGTCTCTGTGTTTTGCTCATAGATAAGAGTATTACTGATCACTTTCTTTTAACTCTCTCCATAAACATTCCACTTCCTCTTATTTCTCCCAACTAGCATGCCAGTGATGAGAAAGTATCAACTGGAAGTTATTGCTGAAAGAAATGAGGATTGCTGGATTTATGCATACCCTTTGTGACCTCAGGAGGTTAAGAGAGATTGCTGCGTTCAGAGAGTTGTTGCAGCATGGAATGCTGTGCCACAGGACATGTTTGTGAGATTGATCTTTGCATCTTTTGATGAAACCAAAGCATTTTTTTTCAAAGCAACAGGAGGTACACAACCGTGGGGAAAATTCTGGACTTAGTTTGTGAAGGGCCAGATAGTCTCATGGGCTGTACACTTCTGGAGCTTTTAATTGGTTACAATACATGACAGTTGAGCTAAAGGAGTTAGTTGGCAGAACACAGTTAATTTGCATCAATATATTTAGGATCCTAAGGTTAGGAAAGAGAGATCATTCAATTCCCCTGCACTTGACTGATATTGGATATCTACTACTGGAAGAGTGAACATAGGGACAGTGGAACAGAGGTAAACAATTCACCCTCAGTGGCCTACATTGCTTTTCAATTAGACCATGGCTGACCTATACTTCAGCTCCATTTATCCACCACTTGAGAGCTGCAATTGACTGAGCAACCCAAGCCACTGTGTGTTACATTCCTTTTGGATTTTGTTCTTGATCGGCCCAATTTTAAAATTATGGTCCCTAGGTTCCTGATTTGTCCAAAAACAAAAACAGGTAGAAGCCAACAAAATAATATTCAATATTTTATACATCTCAAACAAAAGACCCCATTAATGTCCTGTATTGAAGAGAATATAGCTAATGACTCAGTTGCGGACTGGGTTGAATTTAGTCTTTAGGTGGGAAACTGTTTGGAATTATATATAAACAGCTTTGGTTTGAGTTAACAACACCATTCACTGCCAGAGAGATATGGTCTACCTGCTGAGCATAGGGTGCTTATTGTCAGAATGTTAGTGCTGCAACCTTATCTTTTGCACTCCTATAAACTTCAGAGACCAGGATTATCTACAGCAGGCACCTCAAGGCACTGGAACGATACCACCAATGCTATATCCACAAAATCCATCAAATACATCAGTAGAGTAAGTGAACAAAAGTCTGTGCCCTCTTCCAGGGCACACCAGATCCCTATTGTAAGCTCTGTCATGGGAAAAGATTACCAGATGAATGTAGGAAAAGATATAAGGGTGTGTTCAAAGGCTCCTTGGGAAAATGCAACATCCCCACTGACTGCTGGGAATCTGTGGCCCATGACTGCACAGAGTGAAGAAGGAGCATTTGGGATTGTATTAAAAGACTATGCATTGGGAGCACACAGAAGCCCTGTCTATGCTGTGGAAGGAGTGAACCACCTCATAAAATATCCAACCATCCACTCCGTCAGTGACATCCCATTCCATCTATGGAAGAGACTACGGTTCCCACATTGGTCTCAAGAGCTTCCTCAGAACCCAAAAAAACTGGATTGGAATTAAATCATCCTCAATCCCGAAGAATTAACGAAGAAGAGGAAGAACAGGATCTTGAATTCTAAATTCTGAATTCCTATCTTGCTGGTGGTAATATAATTAATGGGAGAAAATATCCCCAATGTTCGGATGTACTCTATCTGCAACTCTGTCTTATCCATGGGCGGCTGTGGCTGCTGGTAATCTATTTGGTCCTGAAATTCCTGGAACCCTATCGAAAATGCAGATATACGGCTGGTCTTCTGTCTGCCAGTTGTGAAGGGCAATAATACCACCCCAGATTCTAAGGATAAAGTGATTGCAAAAATTGGATGGGCAGTAACTAGGGCACATGGCTTTGTATCAGTGTCTGAGTGGTGACATGTTGATATGGTCAGTCCAACTAGTATAATCATCCCTGCTTCTGATCTCCTTCAATAATAATGTGCACACAATATTATTCTTTATTGAAAGTTTGGTTTGGAAACCTTCTATTGATGGGATACCTTTTAGGTCCAGATGGTAGGAGAACTTCTAAAAAAAGCAAGAATCCTTGCAGGTGCTGCTGGCTGTCACTCATAATTATATTTTTATTTCTTAATTATCATTGCCTGAATAGATTAATGCATCTTTCTCATTCTTCCTTCTGTAAACAGAAGTAGTACTCTCTTTGTTCCAGTGACCAACACTCAGCATTCAAAGAGGACCAAGTGACACGTCAGACCACTATCTATTCTGGTACTTCGCACACTCCCATACTTCATATTTGTGTTTTGTCATGACGTACCATTCAGTCCGTCAAGTTTATGCTGGTGCTCAGAGTAATCCTATCAATCCTATTCCCTGACTTATTTCCCTGATTCAGTCTACACATTTGTTTAGCTCCAAACAAAATAGTCCTAGTCACCTACCAACTATTTAATTAGTAAGTGCAGAGACTTGACTTTGTTTCTGGTCTGAAGGTGGCTGGATTGTCAGAGCTACTCACTGATTGTCAAGTTGGCCACCTTCTAACTGTCCGCTCACCCACGAGACCAGCCCTTTGCAGTTTTCCAGACTTTGCATTGGGGAGCAAACACAGCTTTGTAGAAATGCATTTCTGCTGAGACTTTTGACACAACCAGGCTGCTGAATGGGGGTTGGCCTGTAGCTGGAGTGAGTTTTCATCCATTTTCTGGGGTCTCTGGCTCAGTGTGGGACTGAGTAAGGGGCTGAGGCAATGGTGAAGTGAATTTTATAAACATGATGTGTTCATGGGATTGTCTGCACAAAATACCAGTCAAAACGTTAGAGATACTTACGGTAAATGATTAAATGAAGACAGATTTAAAAAATAATCATTTGGTTCATAAGTTATGTTGCAGGGTTTCGATCCAAAACACCAATAATATTTTTCCTGCCCCCCCCGATGCTGCTTGATCCTCTGAGTTCCTCCAGCAGATTGCTGCTCCAGATTACAGCATCTGCAGTCTCTTGTATCTCCTAGTTACGGGAATGTGGAAAGAGTAAAATGGGATTAGTGTTGGATTGATGTAAATGGGTACTTGATAGTCTGTGTGGACTCGGTGGTGTAAGGGCCTGTTTCCTTGCAGTATGCCTCTGTGACTCCAAATTTTTCCACTTTCTGCTTCTTCCCAGATGATTGACATAGATATCCCAATGATGAGGTATGGTGCCAGTCCCCACCCCAAGAAAAGGACACAACCAAGAAATTCTACCAGGGGTTTTCATATCTATCACTTGCAAAATAAAGGAAATTAAGTTGCCAGAGTGTAGGTAAGTGAAGGCCAGTTGCAATGACCTCCTCCACATGCTGACGATCAAGGATGGACTCAGATTCCACCACAAGGTCAGCTTCCCATACTCATTTGGGGATTTGGCAGGATCAAAACTGTTTCTTGAACAGTGCACATTGTGGCCACAACTACAAGGTGAGTGGCTGGCAGACTTTGGGTTGCATGAGCCCACTCGATAATGTAGAACGTAACATTCCTTCCAAGCAGAAAAACACTGGCATCACTTCACAGCTCTAAATTAATAAAAGATGTGTTACAGCATTGGCTGAAAAATGAATGCTAAAGTGATGTTGATTGTTGCTACTGGAGTTCAAAAGAAAATATCATCTACCAGGCTCAGTAAATAAGCAGTGTAAATTGATACTGTATTGGAGTGAGAGACAAATGGAACAATTATTTTGCAAGTGCAGCAGTTGTGGAAACATGGCTCCATAATTAAAGAAAGGTTTATTTATTTATAATGCAATCTAGCACATTTCAAAGTAAGGGAAAACAAATGCATCAGAGCGGGGGTAATTTAATCTTGAGTGTCATTATACATGGACTGATATTAGTTCAGTCGCTCCATTAAAAATTTCCCTGATTTTTATTTCTATGGAGGAGCAGCAGTTTCAAGAAATGGGAAATACCCCATTCTATTAACAATCTATAAATATCTATACCAATGGGAACTTGCCTAAACCCAGGAAATGCCTGTCTTTTTGTGGGATATGCTGAACGATCCTTGTTTCAGTCCTACTCAGGCCCTCTTTCTCTGGTACATTTGCGACTCCTTTGGTGCTGCTTCCTGCACTCATACAGAACTTAGAAGCTCATTACTTTTTCTGCAATTTCCACCCTGCTGTTGCCTTCATATGCTCCACCACTGACTCTTCCTTTCCTTTTCTAGATGTGTCTATCTCCATCTCAGCAGTTCATTAGTGACGAATATTCATTACAAGCCTACAGACTCCCACAGCTATCTCAACTATATTTCCTTCTACCCTGCCTCCTGTAAGGACTCAATTCCATTCTTCTAGTCCCTCCATTTCCATTGTATCTGCTCCAATGAAGAGTCTTTCTGCACAGGTGCCTCTGAGGTATCTTCCTTTATCTTTAACAGTGACTTCTCTTCGACAAAAGTTGACAGAACCGATGACATTTCTTAACTATTTTCCACTCCTCTCCACTTACCCCTTTTCTTAAGCAGATCCCCTGATCCTCACCTAACATCACACCTGGCACAAAAGTCACAACAGATCATCCCTCACTATTTCCACTGTCTTCACTGAGTTTCTGTCACTAAACACCTGGTCTGCTCTTCCAACTCCATTAGGAATCCCTTACACACAGCACTTTCCCATGCAACAGCAGGCGGTGCAAGGAGTGGGAAGTGATTATTACAGGTATTACATCTTTCAGGTGAAGCAGTTTGGATATTACATCCTTCAGGTGAAAGATGTAGGTATTACATCTTTATCACTAAAGCAGCTCTACCCATTACCCATTCAAGATATCCCCGTTGTTTTATCCATTTCTCTCCCATTCTCTCTGCAACCCTAAAATTAATTTGTTGTCTCTCACTCCCAGGTCTGATGAATAGTCTTTGACTTGAAACATTAATTGTTTCACTTTCCACAGATGCTATCTGATCCGATATGCATTTCCAGCATTTTCTGTTTCTATTTCTTAACTAACTCCACCCATTTGAGCATTTTTAAATAAATTTAAGGTAGAGTGAAGGGAAAGTAGTAGGACAAATATAAAGCTGGTGTCTATAATGTCTAGCTTTCTTTGTGTTGCTGCATGCATAGGCAATGTGAGAGAAACAGAGCTATAAACACAACATCCTTAATCAAAGACAGTATCTCTTACTAAACAACAATATCGGGGTACAACAACTGATTTTCATACCACATGGTTCTTAGGTTCTTAAAAATATCCTTACATATACATGGCATTAGTTCTGCTTTAAAAAGGAAATAAACCCACAGAAACCATTCACTATTTGTATATACACAATGATATAATAGGTGATGGATTTACATACTGTATGCATGCAAATGTAAAATGTGAATACATATACATACAAATATAAATTCAACAAGGTATAAATTTAATCCATCTTTTTACCTTCTTGTTCTCAAATGTAGAGAAGTATTTGTCATCCCTAAAGTGTCCACTCCATGGGCAGCACGGTAGTGTAGCAGTTAGCGTAACGCTATTACAACGCCAGCAACCCGGGTTCAATTCTCACTATTGTCTGTAAGGAGTTTGTACGTTCTCCCCGTGTCTGCGTGGGTTTCCTCCGGGTGCTCCAGTTTCCTCCCACATTCCAAAGATGTACAGGTTAGGAGCTGTGGGCATGCTATGTTGGCGCCGGAAGAGTGGCAACACTTGCGGGCTGCCCCCAGCACATTCTCAATAATGTAAAATGACATATTTCACTGTGTGCTTCGATGTATATGTGATTAATAAATAGATATCTTATCTTATGTGTGCTCAATTCTGAAGGATTGCCTCTTCTGGTAAACCATGTGTCATTCACTCAATACTTCTCTTTGCCTCTTGATGCACACAATGTCCAAGGATGGCTACATCATAAAAAACATCCTGTAATTCAGGTCCATGTTCATCCCGTACCTCATGCACACAATGACTATCTACTTGGGTGTCACGTGCATGAATATCTGACTTCTGTTGCCCACTTTCATTGGGTAGTTCCTGACTCTCAGTACTCCAACAATTCCCCATGGCTCCATCTTGACATACCAAGCAGTACTTCAAAATCCTGACCAATCCTAAGCCAGTACACATAGCCTCTGACCATACTTACATGTGGATGTCCATCTGTTAAGCATGGACATCCTTCAGTACATACACTTGTAGCACCTTCAAAATCTTTCGCTATGACAGCCTGAGAAACCTTTTCTGAAGGAGTGTGAACTCCTCACCCCCTCCCATCTCCACTTTATTCCACTCTGACAGAATATATTCATAAACCTGCCTCAAAGAAACATCTCTATCAGTGGCCCTCATAGTCTTTTAGCACTTGAAAATTGCCCTGTTCCAAAGTAGGTTTTGCCTCATCATAAATCAGACACGACAGTGCATTCGCAGCAGCCTTCTGCTCTGATGAACGTTACTCACTAGAGTAGTCAAGATGTGACAAATGGAGAGCCCACGTTTCCTATCGTGAAACCGCCACTGTTAGACTCTCTGAAGCTGGTTCAAAAATCAACACCTGCAGTTCATGTTGTTTATGTTGTTACCAGAGTGAAACACATGCCAACTAGAAACTTCTTAAATCAAGAAACTTCAAAAGTGAAGGCCTGAGCTTCTTTTACCGTTGGTGCATAATTTTTTTCTGAATGTGGGCAAGGGTGTGGGAACCATGCTCATGACCTGACTGCATTATGTGGGTATTGGACTCACCCAGTTCACAGCTGGAAGCATTGCATGACACTCATAATAGTTTCCGCAAGTCATAATGGACAAAGAAGGATTTGTGGCTTGTAATTACCCCCAACAATAAAGATTGGTTAGGCACAGAGAGAATCTGTATTAACCTTTATAGGATCAGTTAACAACAAGCATGCAAGGCATACAAAACTAAATAACTGTGCAGACACACAAGAGATTCTGCAGATGCTGGAATCTGAGCAACACACAAGTGCTGGAGGAACTCAGCAGGTCAGACAGGAGGGAAATAAACAGGAGTGAAATAAACAGTCGACATTTCGGGTCAAGACTCTTCATCAGGACTATCTGTACGCACACCCACTAGGTTTCTTTAACCCTCCCTGAAGAGTCAAAGAATAGAAATGGTAATTCCCAGGAAAAGGAGTTTATGCTAGCCAGGTGTTCCTCTTGATCCGACATAATCTCCATGTTTCTGAAGTGAGGTCATCCACTTCCATGATAGTTGGTCTCCAGAGTTTTTGCTGCTTCTGCTCCTGAAATCCTCCATTTTTATCCTCTTTCTTATCAGATCAAACTATTGTGTTTCAATTTCTTTGGCTCAGGCTTATCTGGCTAGCCTGTGTCAGATTCTCATTCGATCTGGCCCAAGGCTACAACCAGTATTACTTTGTTGATCTTCCACCACACTTGTGCCTCATGTCCCTTTCTTTGTTCTCCCGGAGACAGGCCAATTCAAACCAGTTTAGCAAGGTCAGCCAAACACTTTGCACATGTTACTTCAGGTCACAGGCAGTTCTTTCCACAAGCCTGCCATTTCTACCCAACCAAATAAACAGCTTCCAATTTAGAAATGATCTCAGGATCAGCAGATCATCAGCAGGGATTTTTTGTGTCCACTTCCAATTGCTCTAATCAAGCTATCCCTGAGCAAGAACCAGTTCACAAAACAGTTCACAAAATGGTGGCCACAAGAACAATCTCACAAAATGGCAGTCTCCATTCTTTCAACCACATGGCAAGAACAAAGACTTTTGATTTGTCTGCTTCCACAGTCCTTGGCTCATTGCAGTTTGCTATTTTGCAGATTTTAATTCTTTTTGGCCAACAGATTCACTACCAAGCTTAGCTTCATGTAGCTAATATGACCGTTCTTACTTTGTAATCCAGAGCCATGTCTCCTCTGTGCATTAACTTGCAAAGGGGATTCAATACAGTGACAAACTCAGCAGAATCTTGATTACAGAAGCATCTGAGGAAGGAGTGAAGCTCAGTAATATTGCTCCAGCACTTGCATATCAAACAAAGCTGCCTTGTAGATTCTAAATCCCAGATAGATAATTTCAGGTGACACAAGAGCATTTTCATTTCAGTCAAATACCATGTTTCTGCCTCCCCCAGATTCTTTAAATGCTGCTGTTTGATCTCTGTAGTGATGATGATGTTACCTGCATTACATAAACACCTCAGTACATCTTGCATCATTTATCCATTAACAGGCCTGAATGATCTTCAAGGTTGATTTTAACCCATTTGGTGGTTTGGTGTAGGCATACAACCCCATCTGTGTATTAATTGTCAGGCAGCACTTCCTCCTAAGTCCACATACAGTTACATAAAGCCATATGATAGATCCACCTTGCCAAAGCTTATGAGGTGGCAAAAGGGAATTGCTCATCAGCAATTCATCTGCTCAGGGTAACTTTGTTGTCCACACATAATTACACAGGTGAAGCTGTCTTGGGGACAACGATCAATGAGGTTGTCCAATCACTGTGTCAGAACTTCACCAATACCTCATTCTGATTTAATTTTATGCAGCAAGTAGGGGGTTTTGTCCTTTTTTCTTGCTCTCACATCCCAGTTGAAATGTTCTTATACCCATGTGCCAACTCCATACTCTAGGTCATCCTACATACTCTGTCAAATATTAGGTCCACATATTATATAGCTTTATCTGACTCCTCTCACCCATATAATGCGATTCCATGGCAACCAATCAAAAAAGGTTTGGAAATGACACCTCTCTGTCAATGTCTGTTGCCAACCATTTCCTTTGCTTCCAGCATGCACATGCCAAACCTGCTGCCTGCAAAATTTTCTGATAGTATCCAATTAAAATGCCCATTCAAAGTTTTCACAATGTCCTCATAAAACACCTCATCTGTAGCAGGTTTGCTAGTAAACTGGTCAACATTTCATAGTCTTCAGTCCTTTCACCAGCAAAAGTATCACCTTCCTCTTATTCAGGACTGTGCTTCTCTGTTTTGTGTTTTCCCCTGGGACCTTGACTGTTTGCCTTCAGGAATATTTCTAGGCATTCCAGATTATCGAGTCCACTTGCATCTTTCCAGCTTTCTGGTGTATCAGACACATCTGTCTGCTTTTGTTATTTCTCTATTGGGAGAACCGTTTTGCCCTTCCCACACTGGGTCATTGTCCTCATCATCCCTCAGGCAACAAAAAACTGATACCAATATATTCTCTGTGGATTTCTTTGTGTTGCTGCAAGCAGGGGTGATTAGACAGTGGTAGAGACATAGCTGGGCAT
Organism: Pristis pectinata; assembly: GCF_009764475.1. Taxonomy (NCBI): domain Eukaryota; kingdom Metazoa; phylum Chordata; class Chondrichthyes; order Rhinopristiformes; family Pristidae; genus Pristis; species Pristis pectinata. Next base: position 72,032,564 of record NC_067406.1, read on the forward strand.
TGTTGATTGAAAGCAGTATCTTTCAACTCAACAACAATGTTTGATACAACAAAGTGTCAAGATCATACTGCATACTGAACTCTTAAAGGTACCTTCACATCACAGCTGCAAAAAAAACTAGAGAGTGGTGCTTAAGGACAGTTGCCCAGCGTGCAAAAGCTAGAACTTTGTGTTTCGGAGGAATTGCTGCCAGGACCACCACTATTTACCATTCAAATAAACAATTTAGAATTTGGAATCTAAACTCCCAAATTAGGTCGAATGGTTGTGGCTGCTGAAAAATATGACAAACTAGCAGAAAACAGACATAACCTGTCACAAAAGCAGAATATTCTAGGTCAACATTTTTCATAATTCAAAATGTCATTGAAATATCCTGGCAAAACAGTCAGAAACTGCAGCAAATATTTTTTTCTGAGCTCATTATTATAATTTGAAAATAAATTCAAATGTGTTTCCAAGTGTTTATTTCTAGTTTTCCTTCTTATGCATAAACATTGGGGGGATACAACTGAACAGCATGAAGAAAGCAGCTCTTATCACCATAGAACCAGAGGAAGATGTAATAAAAACCTTAATCACCCAGGTTTGTTTTCCTAATGCACAATACTCAAGAGAAAACTTTAACCCATTCATACATGAATACATGGAATGAATTACACACATGTATGAAAGTAAGCCTGTGATCCTAGTTCTTGGTTCTAACAGCATTTTTAAATTCTGCTGTTGCTGTCACAAACAAGAAATCAGTTCTCATATCTTATGTTCTCATAAGTACTGTTGAATTACATCAAAGTTCAACAGTGTCAGACTCCAGCTAGGTATTTATGAAGTACCTCTGCCAAAAATTCAAATATTTGGGATGTTGTATCTATGGAACTAATTCTTTTAATTAATTCATGGGAAGTGGATAACACTGTTGAAGCCAGCAATTATTGCCCTTCCCTTATTTCCCCAGAGATCTGTTAATGAGCTGCCTTCTTGAAACACCTGCTCTCTCAGGTCGATGTGGAAGTTCCCGTGGCAAGAAGAGAAGACTGATATACCCTGGTGTTCTGGACAGTATTTACATCTCACAGAGTCTTGCCAAGAAAAGGTTGGCCTAGAAATTATATTATTCATAAAGATGTACTTTAAAATTGAATGTCTGTGAAACTATTACATTATTTGGGAAGCAAGCTCACCACATGGTTCTGTTATCCAATAGGATCACAATACAAGGACACTAACAGATACAGAGAAAACAACATGTTCCACATTTAAAGGTACATTGCTGTTGCTCTGGGAGGAAACTTGAGAAGACAGACCGGGAAGGAGATGAGAGTTGTGGAAAGGATTGATGAGTTGAGATTTTGAGTCAATATCAGGTGATACGGGGATGCATTAGAGGATCTCAAGAAACTATCAGCGTGGGATGATGCTTCATCAACAGTGTCTGTGACAGCAATTGATGTGGTTGTTTGAGAAGTTAATCCAGGCAGGGTCAGTTGGGCAGATGACAATGGACAATGAGTAAGATCAGTCAGGGTATCAGCAGGGAAGAAAGGATGATGGGGTTGATCATTAGCAAAGAATGTAATCTGACCTGCAGGAAGATAGATCTCTCAGACTCACCTACCAGCAGCCCAGGTACGAAGAGTCAGCTCCCTTAACTGAACGAGAGACAAACACCCATCCTCTTACTAAGATCCTGAGAGTTCAAGGTCCATGCTATTGTATCAGGCTAATGTCATTGCACATCTGCAGCCTCTTGCCCATGTGCATCATGAGCAGAAAGAACCTGGACAGAAAATTCAGAAGTGCACTATTGGTGTGCAAAATCTTTGCAAGCCACTCAATGAAGGTTTAGTGAAGGACACTCCCTGCAAGTGACTGTGCAGGTTGATAGGGTGGTGAGGAAGGTATATGGCATGCTTGCCTTTATTAGTTGAGGAACTGAGTTTAAGAGTCAGGAAGTTACGTTGCAACTTTATAAAACTCTAGTTAGGCTGTATCTGGAGTATTTCTTTGATTTCTGATCACCCCATTATAGGAAGGACGTGGAGGCTTTGGAGAGGGTGCAGAAGAGGTTTACCAGGATGCTGCCTGGATTAGAGGGCTTGTACTAAAAGGAGAGGTTGGACAAACTTGGATTGTTTTCTCTGTAGCGGCAGAAGCTCAGGGGAGACCTGACAGAAGTTTATAAGATTATGAAGAGCATAGATTGAGTAGATAGCTGGTATCTTTTTCTCAGGGTCGGAATGTCTAATACTAGAGGGCATGCATCTAAGGTGAGAGGGGGTAAGTTCAAATGTGATGTGTGGGGCAAGCTTTTTACAGAGTATGGTGGGAGCATGGAATGCGCTGCCAGGGGTGGTAGTGGAGGCAAATATGATAGAGGCACTTAAAAGGCTCTTAGATAGACACATGAACATACAGAGAATGGAGGGATATGGACATTGTGTAGGCAGAAGCGATTAGTTTATTAAGGCATTTAATTTGCCAGTTTAATGAGTTCAGCACAACATCATGAGCTGAAGGGCCTGTTCCTGTGCTGTACTGTTCTATGTTCTATGAAGGTCAGTTTTGAATCTCAGAAATGTGGCTAATTGCTTGGGTTGCCTGTAATTTCAAAAATTGATTTAACTATTTTGTCATTCAAGGTTTATTTTTGTCAACAGCATAGAGGAACTGTAACAGAATGACATCTGGGAAGGTAATAGAGTGAGCTCTGAAGTTGAAAGTTTTCAGATAGGTGAGGCAGATTGTCTTTGCTTAACATAAATCCACAGCATTTTAAACAAAGCACCTTACCTTTCAGTTATTCTGAGCTAAATGATGTAATACCAGAAAATATGACATATTTGTAGCGGTTGCTACCGCGGAATGAACACAAGACACTAGTCGTAGAGTTTCAGAACAGAACTGGTTTATTTTCCCGCCTTGCACGGGCCTTTTAAAAGAGCCTGTTCCCGCCCACTCCAGACGGCAATGACGTATACGCCACATCATCAAACCTTTCCCGCGCGCAGGTTCTCCCTGTCGCTCGGGGAAGACGAAGGCCCACCACCATCTTGGGCCTCGCCGCTTCAACAACACGTGACCCGACCGCCGAGCTGGTTCGCTTGCTCGGACGGTGAGTCGCTACACAACCACCCCCCCCCAGAACCGGCGATACGGTCCCCAAGGTCCATGGGCTGCGTTAGCCGCTGCTTAGGAGGTCGGCCTCTGCGTCGCGGTGTTGGAACCTCGACTGGTTGTTGTAGATCTAAATGGGCCGGTTTGAGGTGGTCCGTTGTGAAGACCTACTCCTTGCCCCCAATGTCCAAAATAAAGGTGGACCCATTATTCCTGATGACTCGGAACGGCCCTCATATGGTCATTGCAATGGTGCCCGAGGTGGGCCCCTGCGAACGAAAACAAACCTACAGTCTCGTAGTTCTTTGGGCTTACAGGAAGGGGCTTGACCGTGCTGCAAAGTGGGAATCGGGGCCAAGTTGCCGAGCCTCTCCTGCAGTCTTTGCAGCACTGCCGTGGGTTGTTCCCCTTGGTCCCGAAGGGAGGGTATGAAATCCCCTAGGACTACCAGGGGCGCTCCGTACACAAGTTCAGCTGACGAAGCGTGGAGGTCTTCTTTGGGGGCAGTGCGTATGCCGAGCAGGACCCAAGGCAGTTCGTCAAGCCAGTTAGGACCCTGCAGGGGGGCCATCAGGGCTGATTTCAGATGGCGGTGGAAATGTTCCACTAACACGTTTGATTGAGGGTGGTAGGCCGTGGTGGTGTGCAGCTGCGTCCCCAGCATGTTTGCTAATGCAGACCAGAGGCCGGAGGTGAATTGGGTGCCTCTGTCTGGAGTGATGTGGGCTGGAACACCAAAACGTGAGATCCAAGTTGTGAGCAGCGCCCAGGCACAGGAATCAGTCGTGATGTCAGATAGAGGGGTTGCCCTGTTGCGATGTTGCAAAGGAGGGTCTGCTGACCAGGACCAACTAAGAAATCTTGGAGCTGCAGGCCCGAGATTGCGGTTCTGTAGCTGGGCAGTTCGTCGTCGGCTTGCTGTGCATCAGTCAGGGCCTTGAAGTCGATACCCAGGGACAGGCTGTGGATGGTTGGTCTGGAAAGTGCATCAGCAACGACATTGTCCTTCCCAGAGACATATTGGACATCCGTTGTGAATTTGGAAATGTAGGACAAATGTCTCTGCTGACGAGCTGACCAGGGATCAGAGGCTTTGGAGAAGGCGAAGGACAAAGGCTTATGGTCAGTGAAGGCGGTGAAAGGCCTGCCTTCCAGAAAGTACCAGAAATGCCAGACCGCCAGGTACAGCGCTAGAAGTTCCCAATCAAAAGCACTGTATTTCAGTTCGGGTGGTCTAAGGTGCCTGCTGAAAAATGCCAAGGGTTGCCAACTGCCTTCGATTAGTTGTTCCAGTACCCCACCAACTGTGGTGTTGGATGCGTCCACCGTGAGGGTGGTTGGTATGTCTGTCCTAGGGTGTACAAGCATCGTGGCGTTTGCCAGGGCGTCCTTGGCCTTAACAAAGGCAGCCGCAGCCTCGTCGTTCCAGGCGATGTCCTTGCCTTTACCAGCCATCAGCACGAACAAAGGGCGCAGGATACAGGCTGCTGCAGGGATGAACCGATGGTAAAAGTTGACCATCCCCAGGAATTCCTGTAGGCCTTTGACCGTGTTGGGGCGGGCAAAATGGCGGATAGCGTCCACCTTGGCAGGTAGGGGTGTTGCTCCGTCGCTGGTGATTCTGTGGCTGAGGAAATCAGTAGAGTCAAGCCCGAATTGGCACTTGGCCGGGTTGATCGTGAGGCCGAAATCACGGAGACAGGAATACAGTTGGCGGAGGTGGGAAAGGTATTCTTGGCGGTCACGGCTGGCGATTAGTATGTCATCTAAGTAAATGAACACGAAGTCCAGGTCTCGGCCTATCACGTCCATCAGCTGCTGAAACATCTGCGCGGCGTTCTTAAGGCCAAACGGCATTTGAAGGAACTCGAAGAGGCTGAATGGGGTGATAATCACAGTTTTGGGGACGTCATCCGGGTGGATCGGGATTTGGTGGTATCCCCGAACGAGGTCCACCTTGGAGAAGATGCGGGCCCCATGTACGTTGGCTGGGAAGTCTTGGATGTGAGGGATGGGGTAGCGGTCTGGGGTGGTGGCGTCATTCAGCCTGCAATAGTCGCCGCAGGGCCTCCACCCACCAGTGGCTTTGGGGACCATGTGCAGGGGGAAGGCCCAGGGGCTGTCCGACCTGCGAACAATCCCCAGCTCCTCCATGCGACGGAACTCTTCCTTTGCCAGGCGGAGCTTGTCTGGAGGTAGTTGTCGTGCTTGGGCATGAAGTGGTGGCCCTGTGGTAATGATGTGGTGTTGCACCCCGTGTTTGGGCATAGAATTTGTAAACTGAGGTGCCAAAACTGATGGGAATTCGGCTAGGAGCTTGGTGAACTCGTTGCCGGACAGGAAGATGGAGTCCAAGTGCGGGGCTGGTAGGCTGGTTTCTCCCAGGGGGTAGGTCTGGAAGGTTCTGGAGTGGACTAGCCGTTTCCCCCGCAGGTCGACTAACAGGTTATGGGCCCGAAGGAAATCGGCTCCTAGGAGTGGTCGGGCGACGGTGGCAAGGGTGAAGGTCCAGGTGAAACGGCTGCCGCCGAATTGTAACTGAAGTGTAAGGGTACCGAAAGTCCATATCGTTGTGCCATTTGCAGCATTGAGTACCGGACCTTGTTGCCTGTTACGAGTGTCATGGCCGGTCAGGGGCAAAATACTGACCTCTGCTCCAGTATCGACGAGGAAACGCCGCCTGGACTGCTTGTCCCAAATGAATAGGAGGCTTTGTCGGTGGCCAACCGCCGTAGCTGTTAGCGGCGGCTGGCTCTGGTGTTTCCCTGACTTGCAGGGTGGGCGGCATCGACGGGCCTCCACACCCCACCTCTGATGGTAGAAACACAGTTGGTTGCCATTGTCGTCGTCTGTGTTTCTGGGGTGTGATCGCTCGGTTGCTGGGCTTGGTTTAGGCGGGCGTTGGGCTTGTGGCCTGGCGATTTGGCCGACGGACGAACTGCGCTCGTGTTTGGCCTTCCACAGGATGTCTGCCTGGGCAGCCACCTCACGCAGGTTGCTGAAATCAGCGTCAGCCAGCAGCAGGTGAATGTCATTGGGTAATTGTTCTAGGAAGGCCTGTTCAAACATTAGGCAGGGCTTGTGTCCCTCGGCCAATGCCAGCATCTCATTCATTAGGGCGGATGGGGATCTGTCCCCCAGGCCATCGAGATGAAGCAGGTGGGTGGCGCGCTCACGACGGGAGAGACCAAAGGTCCGAATCAGAAGGTCTTTGAAAGCCGGGTACTTATCCCCCTCCGGAGGAGACTGGATGAAGTCACTAACCTGGGCGGCTGTCTCCTGGTCCAGAGAGCTGACCACATGGTAGTACTTTGTGGAGTCGGAGGTGATCCGCCAAAGGTGGAATTGCGCTTCGGCCTGGTGAAACCAGACACTAGGACGAAGCATTCAAAAGGTGGGCAGCTTGAGTGCCACTGCGTTGGATGCTGCGTTGTCGTCCATTGTGCAGGTCCAAAATCCGTTTGGACCGTTAGGGTCACCAATGTAGCGGTTGCTACCGCGGAATGAACACAAGACACTAGTTGTAGAGTTTCAGAACAGAACTGGTTTATTTTCCCGCCTTGCACGGGCCTTTTAAGAGAGCTTGTTCCCCCCCACTCCAAACGGAAATGACGTATACGCCACGTCATCAAACCTTTCCTGCGCGCGGGTTCTCCCTGTAGCTCAGGGAAGACGAAGGCCCACCGCCATCTTGGGCCTCGCCGCTTCAATGACGCGCGACCCGACCGCCGAGCCGGTTTGCTTGCTCGGACGGTGAGTCGCTACATATTGTAGTATTGTTCTTCATAACAGTTACCTAAAGGCGTTCAACTTGAGTGCTAAAAGTACAGAATAAATGCAGTCATTTTGTTGATGGATGCTCCAACAAGGGTGAGCTAGCGCGAGATATGTTTATCTATTGAGTTTGTTTCATGATTTGTTTTCAACTTTTGAAAGAAAAGGCATAGCTCAGTGGCATGTATTTGTTCTAACTGAAAGTTGAATGAAAATTGTAAGGAATGTTTCTTAAAAAATTGCATTGCCTTCGTATTGAGCAAAGCCAAGGGCCGCAGTCTGAATTTAAATAAGGAAACAAATCTGCAAAGTGCTGCTGTAATTTTTTGATGAATACCGTTCTCTAGGAATTAACAATTGCATTTTTGGTGCAGTAAAGTTCAATGTACAAGTGCCAAACATGGATTATTGTTGAGATAGTGAGTTATGTGTTGTGAGCAGTCAGTTTCACAAGTTTTTATTTTCTGGTAAACTCAATAAAATGTTTAATATTGTAACTATGTGGTATATGTTTATGTAAATATGTAGATAAGTCACATGTGCATGTGTATTGACAGAATTGTATGTATAACATAAACATACATTAATTATTGTTAGTCTTCAGTAAAGAGTTAATATATGTTCTGAACTTCCTAGTCTCTGCTAGAACTTATTTAATGCAGTATTTACCGGCTTTACATGGTCAAGGATGCCTGCCATTCTGGCCATTCCTTTTACAGATACAGGAATTTGAAAGCCTGGACGTCTAGACTTAAGAACAGCTTCTTCCCCACTGCCATTAGACTTTTGAACCAATCACCTCTTTCACACCCCTTCCTGGTTGTGCTGCCACATTCCCGTACTCTTAATTCTACCTCTCTTGGTTATTTGTTGCTTTCGTTTTGTTTTTCTTCAGTTTGCATTGCAATCTTTGCACCATTCTGCTTTGTGCTTGTTATTGAATGTATTGTTGTATTCATTATTACCTTGTATGTTGTTTGCTCAGTGACCTTCATGCAAGCACGGAATTTCATTGCACCCTAGCGTATGTGACAATAAGCTAATCTGAATCTGGCTGCACCTACACTTCTTTAAAATGCACCACATGCTACTGAGTGGGAGCCAAAGAGATATTGCAAACCATAGGTTAACTTCCTTCAGCTTGCTCTAAACTATTTAGAGCTGAATACCTTTCCCCTCCTTCAGCATCAAATGCAAGTTAGTTGGACCATACTCAAAATTGCTGTCGTCCAAAATTTTGTCCAGCTGGGAGCCACCCTAATGCGCATCTCCTCACCAGTCCTAAAAAGGAAGTCTGTACAGCTTTCCTACAGCTCCTTCAATCTACCTACAGGCATCCACCTTCAAGCTTCATCAAGTGCAGAACCATAAAAATAAAATGAGAAGCAGCATTATTCATGTCGATGCCTGAGCATATTATTGGCACGAGATACTGGAGACAGATGGATAATGCAATAGGGCAGAGACCTTGTAGTTGACTTTTGTGTTTCCTTGTACCAGGTAGCACCCTAGTGATTGTGCATTGTATTCTTCTCAAAGACTCAATATTTGTTGCATTGTGGATGGTCCAATACCACACATGGTAATCTCAGCAAAAATAAATTACTGTATCAGTTAATTACTAGCTTTTTTTTATATTTTATATTCTATGCTTCTGGAAATAAAGCCTAGAAAAATAATGAAAGGGAGGAAGATTTAAAGATGCATTTGCTTTTTAGACTATGTTTAAGCTGTTTTTGTAAACAATGAAAAGCTTATGAAATACAATGTTGCAAAGTAAGAATTACAATGTTGTATTTAGAATTCTATTAGGTATTTCTTGCAGCCCCATTAACCTGAAGTGCTGCCTTTAATGTTCTATGAATCTGTCCACCCCCTCCCAGTCCCTCTACTTTCCACAACACTGAGCCATTCTGAATTTAATTTCTGCCATTAGAATTTTTTTACCAAGTTGTTTCACTTCATACTTATAAATATTGAATTCCTTGTCCTTGCATTTATTTCATTTTATTACCCCTTTCCTCATATTATCATTATTATGATGGCGACAATGCTAAAGTTTCATTTGGTTCTCTAAAGAATAAAAGGTATTTGGGGGAAGGCATTTGATGGGCTCAGGAGGAATGCAAAGCAATAATAATTTTGCTCATTTTGGTTGGTCTGGTCCATGAACTGAATGTAGGAACTTCTAAACCCTCTTGAAGCATCATATACTAGCATTGTCATCTCAGACATCTCTTTCATTCTGTCAAAGCTGGATGGCATACTTTAATTCAAGGATAACAATGACAACAGAGAAGCAGCACGCATATGTCAAGGCATTCAGACTGAGGTTCTTCAAATCATAAAGCTCCTGGGTAGGTTTAACTGCAAACATGAAGAGGGTTACCTTGCAGCCTAAGGAACCTTCTGCCCCTGCATCTATTTTCCTTCATTTGGCACAGGATTCCTTGCAAGTATAGAATTTATCATTTGTTAGAAAAATGTAGGTTCTTCTTAAAAAGGAAGGTCTGTATTTCAATAGGACCCTTTCTGACATCCTAGATGAATTTATGGGCACTGAAGTAGTTTTGGAAGTACTGCTTCTGTTTGAATGTAGGAGATTGAGCAGGTAATTTGCACACAACAAAAACTCACAAGCAGCAGTGTGATGTTCACTGAACCGTGCATTTATGTGAAGTTGAAGGGGGATAAATAGTGGTACTTTCAGCATTCCTCTGCAGCCACACTGACACTATAAGGAATTTTAATACCTTTGTCTGCAAATCAGCCTGCATTGGAAAGGTTAAGTTAGAAACTGAGCTCTGGAGCACTCACTTTTTGGACGCTGCAAGTGTTGTTATGGTTCTAAAATGACAAGGCTGATAAGCATATACACTCCTTACACAAACCTCTTTGGATGCCGTAAGCTGCAGATACTCCTCAGTGAATGACGCAGTCCACACTTGTTTGCAGTAAGACCCAGATAATAGTCTGACAATGAGTGCAGTGAACAACAAAAGCCGACTCAGGATCATTAAGTTGTGGTTGATCTCCACATTGACTTCAAAACCTCCTTCAGAGTCTTGAGTTCTGATGCACTGGGCTTGCTGAGCAACAAACTTTCAAGAAATGGTTGACTTTTCCATATGATTGACACTGTTTCCCTTTTCTGCTTTTTGAGGAACTGGATGAAGGGACCAAGTATAATATATCTGTTGATAATATTATATTATATTATATTATATTATATTTATTATTATATTATTTATATTATTTTCTCTATATTATATATATTATATAACAATAATAATATCTGTTGATGATACAAAACTCAGAGAAAGTCTGAGTTATGAGGAAGATGCAGAGAAGCTTTAGGGAGCTAAGTCAGAGCAGGACATGGCAGATGGAATGAAGTATGGAAGATTTGAATCATCTACTTTGTTTAGAAACAAAGTATTTTTGAAATTGTAAGAAATCAGAAAATGCTGGTGTTCAGAGATATTTTGTTGTCCTTATACAATAATTAAAGAAAGTTAGCATACCTATACAGGAAGCAATTAGAAAGGCAATCAATATAATGGCCTTTATTTGAGTCCAAGCATAAAAATATCAAACACCAACTACAAAGGGCCCTACGGAGTCAGCACCTAGGTCTGCTCTCTCTCCTACCTAAAGGAAGGATGTAGAGAAACAAAGTACTACAGATGCTGGAATCTAGACGAAAAACACTATGATACCGGACGAACTCAGCAGGCTAGGCAGCATCCATGGAGAAAAGCAGGTGGTCAACTTTTCGGGTCAGAACCTTTCTTCAGGACCTTTCTGAATAATATTCTGCCCTGTTGACCACCTGCTTTTCTCCACGGATGCTGCCTGGCCTGCTAAATTCCTCCAACAGCATCGTGTTTTTCATAAGGAAGGATGTACACGTGATAGAAAGAGCCCATAAAAGTCCTGATGAAGGGTCTCAGCCCGATACATCAACTGTTCATTTCCCTCCATAGATGCTGCCTGACCTGCTGAGTTCCTCCAGCATTTTGTGTGTGTTGCTCCAGATTTCCAGCATCTGTAGTCTTTCTTGTGAGCCCAGAAAAGTTCACCAGATTGGTACTGTTTGTGAGGATAATGTTGTTTAGAAGATGAGGAGTATAAACTCTTGGATTTAAAATAAAGAAAGGTATTCATAATGAGTTATAGAAAATTCCAATGAGAATTGAGAAGGTAAATGGAGAGATGATTTTCCCAGCTGGATCCAGGGTTCACAGTCTCAAAATAAGGTATAGCCATTCAAGACAGCAAATCTTTGGCATTCTCTCCCAAAAGGGATGCAGAGGCTTAATCACTGAATACATTTAAGACTAAGATCAATCGGCTTTGGATAATTAGAGGATAATGGGTTTGCACAAGAAAATGGCACTCAGGTAAAAGATCAGCCATGATTTTATCGAACAGTGGAGCAGGCACAAGAGGTCAACTGGTCATCCCTGCTTCTATTTCTTATGTTCTTCAGTTCTGAGGATATCTGCGAGTAATAATAGCTTTGTTTTGAGTTCTGCTTATCTCAATGATTAAGGTGACAATTGTCTTCTTTTGACAGTTTCCTGCAAAAGATTCTGTACTGAAGTTTATTTTCTCCTCTGATCCCACTCAGAATAGTACCTTGTACTCCTTCCCTGCCTCAATTGTTCTATTCTCCTAAAGTGACACTGACTCTGTTAACTCAATCAACTTGCTATCCTTTTCAAGGACTTTCTGTTGAAGTTGCTTTGATGTGCATCCTTCAGTGACTTGCATTTTCAGCTCTCACTCAAGATCAGAAAATTCATATTTTGCAGCATGTTGTGTCAAATATGTACAGCATTGATTAATTGTCTTGTGTCAGAGAATGCAATTGTCTCGTATGGTGTTCCAGTGTGGTGAAATGTGCAATCAGTGTAGCCTTTGCTTCTTTGTAGTTGGCAGAAATGGGGAACAATGTGCCATAAATATCCTGTCATTTTACACCACCTTAGTGTAACAAGAATATTTTTAGCATCATCCAGGATTCCAAATCCTGTCATTGCCTCTTCAAACCTGTGAAGCCACTTTTCTTTGTGGAACAGAACTGAACAGACATCAAATGTTGTAAGGTTTAGACATAATTAGCATGGGTGCATGTAACCTACTTAGTGTTACTGTTTTATTAATAGGCTTTGTTTATTTAAATTAAAGTTAGAATTTGCCGTCTCCTCAGAAGTTGGAGGGTTAATTACAGAGCTAACTCAGTTACAAACACACTGTACAATAGATTGTCCACACTGGATTAAACATCAACATCAACATTCTGGACGAAACTGAACACACACAAATTGTTCAGAATGACAGCAATCAAACTTCCAGTTTGTTCATCCTCACTGTTGCTGGTAAACGGAGACCAGCAAGCCCTTGATGTGAGTGATTAATTAGCCACACTCAGTGCTGCATGTGAAACAAATAGCTGCTTTCATCACTACCACACCCAAGATACAGGATTTACTCAGAACTGTACAAAAATTTAAGCAGGAAATATATTTTTTTTTAAAAGAAGGAACAGTACTATCATAACAAAACAATAATAACATCACAGGTGCCATTTTAGTGGAGGCATTAACGTGCATAGTTGAATTCTACCAATAACATCCAGAACAGGACTGTTATTTCATCAACCACTTTCTCTAAGAATCTTAAGGAGTGCAGGTTTAGCTTAAGTAGTGCAAGTAAAGCTCAATTTTTACACATCTCTGCTGAAGCATACAGTCAATCAACAGCATGATTAACGCTGTTTGCACACGGAAATTATGCCAATGAGCAGGCAGTACGAGTGTATTGCACTGAACAGTCATGAAGTAAGGGCACATTACAACCTCGACATCAGTCTATGGTCCAGTTTAGCTCCTACAAATTTGTAAAACTTGACCTGGTGAAAGAGTGGCCATGAAGTCAAGTGTTTTCTCCCATGTCCTGGGACAGAGAGATCCTTTTTTAATTCTTGTTAACAGGATAGGTTATTTTTGCAGCTGCACTTTTGTTCTAGCATGAAGTCTCCTTTATTATTTAAGTGTTGAACAGGACTGAAATTATAAAGCATTTCATAATTTGATTTGTGCTACTTAATTGCTGGCATAAAATAATTTCTGACAAATTAAAAAAAAAAGAGAATGAAACTACCCAACATAAATAGAGATTCATAGATTCATAAAGATTCATAGAGTTACACAGCATGGAAATAGGTCCTTCAGCCCACCTCTGACCAAGTTGCCTACTTGGGCAAGCCCTAATTGCCTGCATTTAGCCCATATCCCCTTATCACAAGATCACAAGACAAGGGAGCAGAAGCAGGCCATTCGGCCCATCGAGTCTGCTCCAAGGAAAGGGAAAATAGAAATGAGACGGGGAATGGGGGAAAGAAAAAAGAGAAAAAAAAACCTATTCTAATCCCAATTTCCAGCCTTATCCCCATATCCCTTGCTATCCTGACTATTTAGATATCTATCTATCTCCTCCTTGAATGCCCCCACTGATCTGGCCTCCACTGCTGTACATGGCAAGGAGTTCCACAAATTCACCACCCTCTGGCTAAAGAAATTTTTCCTCATCTCTGTTTTGAAACTGTACCCTCTAATTCTGTGCCCTCTGGTCCTGGACTCACCAACCAAGGGAAACAGCCTTGCCACATTTACTCTGTCCTTTCCTATCAATATTTTAAATGTCGCTATGAGGTCCCCTCTCATTCTTCTGTACTCCAGTGAGTACAGTCCAAGAGCCGACAAACGCTCCTCATACGTAAGCCCTTTCATTCCTGGAATCATCCTCATAAATCTCCTCTGAACCCTCTCCAACGTCAGCACATCCTTCCTAAGATGTGGGGCCCAAAACTGTGCACAATATTCCAAATGAGGCCTCACTAGTGCCCCGTAGAGCCTCATCAACACTTCCTTACTTTTATACACTATACCTCTCGAAATGAATGCCAACACAGCATTCGCTTTCTTTACCACCGATCCGACCTGGTGGTTAACCTTTAAGGTATCCTGCACGAGTACCCCCAAGTCCCTTTGTACTTCCGTGCTTTGAATTTTCTCTCCTCCTAGATAATAATCTGCCCATTTATTTCTGCTTCCAAAGTGTACAACTGCACATTTCTCAACATTGAATCTCATCTGCCATTTCCTTGCCCATTCTCCTAAACTGTCTAGGTCCCTCTGCAACCTTCCTATCTCTTCAATACTCCCTACTCCTCCCCCTATCTTGGTGTCATCCGCAAACTTAGCCACAAAACCATTTATTCCATTATCCAAATCGTTAATGTACAAGGTTAAAAGGAGCAGTCCCAACACCAACCCCTGCGGCACACCACTAGTAACCGGTAACCAACCAGAACGAGATCCTTTTATTTCCACTCTTTGCTTCCTGTCAACCAGCCAATGCTCCACCCATTCTGTTATCCTACCCGTAATTCCATGACCTCTCATCTTATTAATCAGTCTCTTGTGAGGCACCTTATCAAAGGCCTTTTGAAAGTCTAAATACACAACATCTACCGCCACCTTATCCATGTACCTGCCCAAATATCTTTTCAATGTCACCTCCACCACGTCCTCTGGAAGCTCATTCCACCAGCCTCTGTGGGAAAAACTTCCCCCTCAGATCCCCTTTAAATCTTTCCCCTCTCACTTTAATTCCCTACTCTGGGAAAAAGACTGTGACCATTCACCTTATCTATGCCCCTCATGATTTGATATGCCTCTATATGCTATCCCTCACCCTCCGATGCTTTAGGGGAAAACACCCCACTATATCCAGCCTCTCCTTATAACTCAAGCTCTCCAAAAAACATATTATGTGAGCAAAATGTAAATTAAAATGTACAAAGCTCACAGGACTTCTCATGTACTCCTATTAAAGCCTTGATTTAGATCCCACAAAATGTGAGAAGTCCTCACAATATGGAGCTTAAGAGAATCAGTTTTTAACAACGTCTAGAATATTCTAAATCATATACCTTTTACATTTTGTCCTTTCTTTATCTTCAGAAATAAAAGGTTTACCTAAGATTCTTGACATTCATCAATAGATCATTTTTTTAAGCAACCTTTCAGAAGTGCCTTTTAATGTCTAAAATTTCACAGTGGCAATATCTTGGTGGTATCATGAAGACAGTGTTGGAATTCTGCATACCTTGTGGGCTTGTCAACTATTTTGAAAGCAAGAACAAATGGCATAGAAACCAGCTATCATTAAAGGCAGCAACATGAGGATTTTCAGGTTCATTGTGTGCCACTCGTTAGATGTCTGAACATGGACTGCAGACTGCTTCGACCATTTGCTTTTCATTCTTGCCTTGCTTCCTGGCAGATCGGTAAAGCAATTTAAAAATTCTCACAGTTGCATCATTTCAGACAAAATGTCATTGCACACTGCCTCATTACTGATATCATTGTGAATACGTTTAATGAGATGCAGAAAGATAAAAGAACCTTTTGCATCTCATAGATTGTTCACACATTAGCATATGCCGTTAACTATTATGGGATAGAAAGGCACACCATTTTTTTTCATTCAGCCATATGTTCACGATCCATGCTTATCTCTCTGGAGCACTGCCATTGTTCTAAATTTTGGGTTATTGTACAGAAATTATGGTACTCCGAGGAAAACTGAAAACAAATCAAAATATAAGATTTTATTCTTAATTTTATGGTCATGGTATAATTATTTTCTTATATTGGTCTTCACAATTTTGAGCTAGGTAAATCACAGATTTGCAATTTGGCCACACCCATTAGCCTCTCTCCTCAATAGTTTACACACAATTTTTGCAGTTTTTCTCACTGAACTCTGAGAGAGAATAATCACAGGTAAATCTGTGAAATTTCTCTCTTACCTCTGAAGATGGTAAGAAAAAACAAAAAAACTGTGGTTTCAATCGAATTTGACTAAACTACAAAAACAACATTTGAAAGAAACGTGGACAGGTACATGGACAGGAAAGGTTTAGAGGGATGTGGGCCAAATGCGGGGAAATGGGACTGACTTAGATGGGCATCTTGATCAGCATGAATGAGTTGGGCTGAAGGGCCTGTTTCTGTGTTTCATTACTCCATGACTCTTTACGGAATCATAAAAAGTTTAGGACATGAATGGAGGCCATTTGGTGCATTATATTCATGGTTGTCAAAGAAAATCTACCCAGCCTAGTCCCATCCTCTAGCACTGGATCTATAGCCCTGCTGATCACAGCTCTTCAAGTATACATCAAAGACTTTTTAAACGTGATGAGTGTCTCTGCCTCTACCACCCTTTCAGACAGTGAGTTCCAGATATCCAACACGCTTTTGGTGAAAAACGTTTCCTCATCTCCCTCTAATCCTCCAACTTAGTCAATGTCCCTTCATTTTTGATCAATTTGTTGAGGGAAATCAGTCCTTCTTATTTACCCTATTTAGGCCTCTCACAATTTGATACCTCACAATTATGCATCTCCTCACCCTGCTCTGTCTCAATGAAAACAACCCTGTCCAGTGACTGCTTCCTCCTGGCTACAATTTTCCAGCCCTGTCAATCCTCCTTAATTTCCCTTCATCCTCTTTTGTGCAATCATCTTTTTTCTGAGAGGGAATGCAGTGCTCAAACTATGGTCTAATCAGTGCTGTATATAGCACTGGTATAGATCTCCCTACCATTATATTCCAGCTAATAAAAGAAAGCATCCTTCACACTATTGTACTCACTTCTTTGACCTGTCCGGCAATCTTTAAGGATCTGTAGACATACATTCCAAGGTTTCTTTTCTCCTCCACCCCATTCCTATTTATTATATATTCTCTTGCCTTGTTGCAACTTTCCAAATGCATTGCTTCACACATCTCTGATTTAAATTCCATTTGCCACTTTTCTCTCCAGATGACCAATGTATTTGTATCTTTTTGCAGTCTAAAGCTTTCCTGCTCACTGTTAACAACATGGTCAATTTTTGTATCATCTGCAAATGTATTTATTGTGACCCTATACATTTAAGTCTATATCATTAATATTTATTCCAAACATCAAGGGACCAAGTAGTGAACCTTCTGGAATCCCACTGGCAGAGTGTGGTGTATATGGTATTAAAATAAGAAATTTAGGCAATTGATGATTCAATGTGAAACCAGAGTTTCCTTGGAATATTTGCTACTTCGAACACATGCACAAATCTCTCTGCTGCCCTATGAGACACAGAATAAAGTGGAGGAGAGAATAAATATTTTCTGCTGCTTCATAACCAAAAATGCTCAACTGCATGAGAAATAAACTGTGGTCTCTTGTAGGACACTAATTGTGTTACCAGCCCCTGCATAAATAAGATCTATCTTAGCACCTCAGTGGTACATTTTGCTGTCATTCAAGTACTTACATCTTTGATTATAATTTATTTTGATTATGTTTGATAAACACAAGGAAATGGTTGTTCCCTTTTTTTTACAAATATCGATTCATTAGAACTGTCCAGTTGACCTTTTCTATGCTTTTAATGGTGCCTTAGATGGTATTGATCTGCAGCATTGAGATACCATACAATGAATGTTCTGGGAAACAAATTACTGGAGGAGTCCAGCACAGGTCAGGCATCATCTGTGGAGGCATAGGTATGGTCAATATTTTGGGTCGAGTCCTGATGCAGAGTCTTGATCTGAAACGTTGACCATGCCTCCACAGATGCTGACTGACCTGCTGAGTTCCTCCAGCAGTTCATTTTTTGCTCCAGCTTCCAGTGCGTTTGGTCAACAGCCTTCTCCTGCAAACACATGTAATGACCACTTAATTTCCCCAATTTAATCAGCCTCAACCTCAATCAGTAGTTAATTCAAACCTGCAATCAAACCTGCAATGGCAGGGGTATTTGCAGACATTATTAACCTCTCCCTACTTCAATCTGAGGATCCCAACTGCTTTAAGAAGACCACTATCATCCCAGTATCTCAGAAAAATAAGGTAATGTGCCTTAATGACTGCTGCCCAATGGCTCTGACATCCACCATCATGAAGTGTTTCAAGAGGCTGGTCATGGCACGCATTTACTCCAGCCTCCCAGACAACCTCGACCAATTGCAATTCTCCAACTGTCAAAACAGGTCCATGGAGAATACCATCTCCCTGGCCTTACACTCATCTCTAGAGCATCTGGACAATAAAGATACCAATGTTAGATCATTGCTTATTGACTACAGCTCTGCCTTCAATACTATAATTCCAAGCAAACTCATCTCCAAACTGAGGGCTATGGGTGAAATGAGGGCAGATGGGAGTAGCTCACTGGGCAACACAGTTGATATGGATGAGTTGGGCTGAATGGCCTGTTTCCATGCTCTGTGACTCTAAAGTCCTAGACCTGGAACTCAACACCACCCTTTGCAACTGGATCCTTGACTTCCTGACCAACAGACGGCAATCAGCAAGGATAGACAGCAACACCTCCGCCAAGATTATCCTCAACACTGGTGGCCCACAAGACTGCGTCCTCAGCCCTCTGCTATACTCCCTATACACTTATGACTGTGTGGCTAGATTCTGCTCTAACTCAATCTACAAGTTTGCAGATAACACCACCATTGTAGGCCGTATCTCAAATAATGAAGAGTCAGAGTACAGGAAGGAGATAGAGAGCCTAGTGACATGGTCTCATGACAACAATCTTTCCCTCAATGTTAGCAAAACAAAAGAGCTGGTCATTGACTTCAGGAAGCAGGGTGGTGCACACACTCCTGTTTACATTAATGGTGCTAAGGATGAGAGGGTTGAGAGTTTCGATTTCCTAGGAGTGAACATCACCAATAGCCTGTCCTGGCCCAACAACCCAAATGCAACTGTCAAGAAAGCTCACCAGCACCTCTACGTTCTCAGGAGGCTAAAGAAATTTGGCATGTCCCCTTTGACACTCACCAACTTTTATCAATGAACCATAGAAAACATCCTATCTAGGTGCATCATGGCTTGGGTATGGCAACTACACTGTAAGGAACTGCAGAAAGTTGTGGACACAGTTCAGCAGATCACAGAAACCAGCCTCCCCTCTATGGATTCTGTCTACACTTCTCACTGCCTCAGTAAAGTAGCAGCCAACATAATCAAAGACCCCACCCACCTCAGACGCTCTCTCTTCTCCCCCCTTCCCATTGGGCAGAAGATACAAAAACCTGAAAGCACGTACCACCAGCTTCAAGGACAGCTTCTACCCCGTTGTTATAAGACTATTGAACAGTCCCCAGTACAATAAGATAGACTCTTGACCTCACAATCTACCTCTTTATGACCTTGCACCTTATTGTCTGCTGCACTGCACGTTCTCTGTAACTGTAACACTTTATTCTGCATTCTGTTATTGTTTTACCTTGTATTACCTCAATGAATGATGTAATGAAATGATCTGTATGGATGGCATGCAAAACAAAGTCTTTCACTGTACCTCAGTACATGTGACAGTAATAAACCAACTTACCAATTTATAGAATGAGTGTGAGGCTTAATTTGGGCATTTACATGGGCCAGACCATCTTCTCAACATTTGTTTATAGACTTACTTTAGTACTGCATCTGGGTGACCTATCTGAGCAATATCCATGAAAGTCACAATCTACACATATATCATTTAAGACTTTATGTACCTAACAACTTTAACTCTGCCCTCCTATCTCTCAGACCATTCAATAACTAGTCTCTGAGTGCATGATGCAGAAATTCTCCGAAGTTACAATACCTAGGTACATCTTAGAGTGCAGTGATATAGTCACTCATGGTTTCTTCTTGCTTTTGGTTCTAAATCCAAAGTTATAACTCTCCACCACGTGGAATGGTTGTGCGCTGAAGTACCTCTGCAAATAAGGTATTTGTAGCTTTCTGCAGTGCCACTGCTGGTGAGTGTGCAAACACTTTGAACCACTTTCCACAAGTAATATTCCTTTCTTCTGTTCCCTCACTGCAACACTAAACATCTGTGCAATTTCAGCATGGTCTAGCTATAGAAAAAAATAAAATCATCCCCCTCTTTCCCTATAAGATGTGAACAACTCACATATCTTGTTATATACTCCAAGCTGTTTATGAAACTTACATGTGCTTGAGCTGCCATCTTCTTTTGTCTTTTGTCAAAATGGTATTGCAGTGCTCAAGCTTCCTTGTGTTAACACATCTTACAGAATAAAACTGTTTACCTTGTTTTAATTTTGCTTTAAGAATGACTGTGCCTGTGAAGCAGGCAAAAGCAACTGCTTGCAGTTCTCTTTCCCTCAGTTGGATCTGACCCACTAACCCACACAAAATGCAGTTAATGACCCTGCAGACAGTAGTTTGTACTTCCAGGGCCCACCTTCAGTCATTTCTCACTATTTTTCCTTCCAGCCACAGTGTCCATTACACATGCTGATTATTTTCCAGATTTTAAAATAATTTGATCCTCACTGCCAATATTTTTTTACTTACCCTTTTACTGCTACATCAGTGCTGGCTAATAAGGTGTCTTCAGGTGTACCCTGGAGACAGTGAAGTTCTGATATTTTCTACTCACTGTTATAACAGCAGAACACAGAAGCTTTGGACAAGGGTGCATATTGTAACATTAAGGAACTCACACTGTGCATGGTGCATGCATTTTACATGACACATGTGATGATATCATTACATCTTCTGACCATTAGAATATTTACTTTACAATATGTAAATACATTATAATCCATTCCTCCCTTTTTAAGCAAAGATGCAATGTTAGTCATCCTCCAAACTTTTGACATTTCCATAGCCAGGATGGGTTGAAAAATACTGGACAAAACATTTATAATATTTTCCATTGCTTCTTTTAATATACTGGGATACATTTCATCTGGGCCAGGCAACTTATTTCATTGAATATGCTAAACTCCTTTATGCACTTCCTTTTACATCATTTATTCCATCCAATATTCCACATTGATCCTCCTTAACAACAGCCTTCACATCGTTGCCCTGCAAAGAATTCATTAAGAACTGCGCTGAGTTCCAAAGGTATCAACAAGCTGGGAAGGCATATAATAGATCATGTAAAAGTTGCTTGACAATAATCATCCCTGGTACTGAATATTCCAGGAACCTTTTAAAGAACAGGTGATTGACAGACTAAAACTTCTTATTTACAGATGAGGCACCAGATCTGCATTCTTTATATCTGGGGTAATGAAGAAATCAGAGAACCGCCCTCTCAAATGAGGGAAATGCAATCACATCTTGTGAAATCTTATAAAACTGTGGTATGCAATCTTCAGTGTGTAATTTTACACTTTGGCCTCATTTAGTTTTGATGGGAATAAAGAATCTTTGTTTTTGCCATGGTACCAATGATCACCCACACTGTAGAATCAAGGGTAGGGAAGGATGTGAGAGAAGGGAAAGAGAAATTATCGGAATCATAGAAATTTACTGCACAGAAGGAGACTAATACATCCATTGAGTTTAGGTTGGCTAAAAATGACCTTTAGAAACTAAAGATGGGGAGTGACTGAATGCGGAACAAGATGTGGAGAGAAAGGAAGACTATGATTGAGAGAAGGGATGGGAAAAAAAAAGGAAGAGCCAACATAAAACAGAGAGGACCAGAAAAGGCAGGGAATGGAAAGACCCAGAGAGTGGAAAAGAATACAGGAGATACGCAGATAGTAAGAAATACAAGAGGGGGAGAATACGAGCTCACAAAGAGAGAAGATGGAGAGGGGAGGTAAAAAGATAAGCAGGAATAAATGGAAGTTAAGGGAAGAAAGGAAGTAACCAAAGGAGGATGATAGAAACAAAGGGGAAGGACAAGAGAAAATGACAAGAGAAAAGAAAGAAAGCTGCGTAGAAAATACAAAAAAAAGAAATTACTCAGATTGGAATTGGATTATTATTGTACCGAGATATAGTGAAAAACATGTTTTGCACACCGTTCATACTGATCAATTCATTACACAGCGCATCGAGGAAGTACAAGGAAAAACAATAACAGAATGCAGAATAAAGTGTAACAGCTACAGAGAATCAGAATCAGGTTTATTATCACTGACATATGTTCTGAAATTTGTTGTTTTGCAGCAACAGTACAGTGCAAGACTTAAAAATTACCATCAGTAACAAAAATAAATAAATAATGTCAAAGAGAATAATGAGGTAGTGTTCATGGGTTCATGCACCATTCAGAAATCTGATGGTGGAGGGGAAGAAGCTGTTCCTAAAATATTAGGTGTAGGTCTTCATGCTCCTGTACTTCATCCCTGATGGTAGTAATGCAAAGAGGGCATGTCCCAGATGGTGAGGGTCCATGATGACGGATGCCTCTTGAAGATGTCCTCGATGGTGGGGAGGGTTGTGCCTGTGATGGAACTGGCTGAGTCTACAACCCTCTGTAGCTTCTTTCAATCCAGTGCATTGGAGCCTCCATACCAGGTGGTGATGCAACCAGCCAGAATGCTCTCCACCGTACATCTGTAGAAATTTGCAAGAGTCTTTGGTGACCTAACAAATCTCCTGAAACTCCTAATGAAGTAGAACCGCTGATGTGCCTTCTTCATGATTGCATCAATGTGTTGGGCCCAAGATAGATCCTCTGAGATGTTAATGCCCAGGAACTTGAAACTGCTCAATCTTTCCACCGCTGACCCTTCAATGAAGACTGGTGTAGTGTTCTCCTGACTTCCCCTTCCTGAAGTCCACAATCAATTTCTTGGTCTTGCTGACATTGAGTGCGAGGTTGTTGTTGTGACACCATTCAACCAGCCGATCTATCTCACTCCTGTACGCCTCCTCATCGCCATCTGAGAATCTGCCAACAACAGTGGTGTCATCAGCGAATTTATTGATGGTGTTTGAGCTGCATCCAGCCACACAGACATGAGTGTAGAGAGAGTAGAGCAGTGGACTAAGCACACATCCTTGAGGTGTGTCTGTGTTGATTGTCAGCGAGGAGGAGATGTTAATACCAATCTGCACTGACTGTGGGCTCCCAATAAGGAAGTCGAGGATCTAGTTGCAGAGGATGGTGTTGAACGCCACCGAATGTAATCGATAAACAGCAGCCCGATGTATGTTTTTCTGTTGTCTATGTGTTCCAAAGATGAGTGGAGAGCCAGTGAGATTGTGTCCACTGTAGACCTGATGTGGTGGTAGGCAAATTGCAGAAAGGTGCAATAAGGTGCAAGGTCATAACTAGGCAGATTGTGAGGTCAAGAGTCCATTTTATTGTACAAGGGAACCATTCAATATTCTTATAACAGCATGATAGAAGCTGTCCTTGAGCCTGGTGGTACATGCTTTTAGGCTTTTGTATCTTCTGTCTGAAGGGAGAGGGGAGAAGAGAGAGTATCGGGGTAGGTGGGGTTTTTGATTATGCTGGCTGCTTTACCAAGGCAGCAAGAAGTGTAGACAGAGTCCACGAAGGGGAGACTGGTTTCTGTGATGTGCTGAGCTGTGTCCACAACTCTCTGCAGTTTCTTGCGGTCACGGGCAGTTGCCATACAAGCTGTGATGCATCTGGATAGGATTCATTCTATGGTGCATCGATAAAAATTGGTGAAGATACAGTAAACGTTGAGGAAAAATATAGGAAGAAGTGGAAATGGAGACATTTTGTATTCAAGTTTTTTTCTATATCCATAATTTTGGTTAAGATGTAGTTAAGGATGATTTATTTTAAAAGACTAAAGCATCAGTTTTTAAAATATTTTGAGATCTGTGGAATTAGATTACTTTTGCTTTTACTCTGTCAAATGTAATTGAAGAACTGTCATAAAGGTAAAGTGGTGGGTAATTTTCTTCTGGAATGCTTCAGGATTTTGCTACGAGGTATGCCTACCACTCACATAAAAACTCATTATTTCTCAAAAAATACAACAAAACTATACCAAAATTGCAGCAAGACATGGATCTGAAATGCAACAATCAGTGGTGAAACTATTCATTTAAATTGGTTGTGATTATCCCTCCCAACACTGATTTGGAGCAAAATGAAGTGGTAGGAAGAATATCAATAAGTTGATAGGACAGAAACTTACATCAAAAGTAAATTAGTAGATCTCTGGTGAAAGGCCTACTTAATTTTGAGGCCTATCTGATCAAGCTATTTTGTTGTTTTCTGATGAACCATCTGGAGATTAGGTCAGTTGATCGACTCCAAAGGAAAAAGACAATGGGTCAAAATTGTATTTGATCCAGCGGCTACCTGGACTCACCACAGAGTACTTGTTGCCCACATTTACCTTTCAGATGCAAAGAACCAGCCACTCTGCCACTCTGCACCCAAGAGGTGACCTTCAACGTGGTGTGGGCTTCGAGAGGCCAATAAGTCTCGTGATGAATCCAGAGATCCCAGAATACCCTCTCACTGCCGTCAGAAGCTGTTGGACTATTTTTAAATAACTCTGGTAGTCATCAAGATTTTAAACCTAGTCAATGAGATTTAAATAAATAAATAATCAGATTAGAGTCAATTAAGTGGAGGAATGGGATTGATGGGATTGCTCTGAGAGCCAACAAAGACTTAATAGGCAAATGGCCTCCCAAGAATGTGAATTAAAGAAATGAAGCTAAATTTATGTACCTAAAAGTAAAATAAGTAGTCAAAGCATTGAAATAAAATGGAAAAATAAAGCATCTTTCTCAATGGGGTCGATGACTCCATTCAAGTGTCTGCCAGCCAGTCTGTCCAGCACGACAGTGCTCCATCACTGGACTCAATGGTGAATCTAGTAGCAAAGTGGTAGATAAGATGCATCAATATCTGCCCTTCAGATTGCTTCAGACTTCTGTCTTTGGCTGCCTCAGTCAGCCACCTTCAACTCATCGTCAGTCCGCTATAACCATGTAAATGAGATTAGCGTTTTTTTTCTTGGTCTACATGATCTGTGTGCCAATTTTCACATTTATTGGATGAAACTTTAAAATTGTTTTAAAATTAGAACTGACAGACATTTCTACCAAATTGTGGTTATAAACTGGAGATCCTTTAGCCAGGTTGCAAAGAGTGAAATGCTGTTGACTAAACTATGCAACAGAAGATACAGAAAATACTCATGTGATCATCAGTTAGCACAACGCTCTTACAGCGCCAGCGATCGGGGTTCGATTCCTGTCGCTGTCTGTAAGGAGTTTGTGCGTTCTCCCGTGTCTGCGTGGGTTTCCTCTGGGTGCTCCAGTTTCCTCCCACATTCTAAAGACATATGGGTGAATTAATTTGGGGGTTTAAAATGGGCGGCACGGACTCGTTGGGCTGGAAGGGCCTGTTACCGCACTGTAAATAAAACTTTAAAAAACTTTAATTTAATCTCAGTTCTTTTATAAGGTCTGAAACAGAAAAGGCTTTGCAGCTTATTCAGCTTGCAGGTTCCAATAAATTTACATTGAATTTGCACTTTCAGAAATTCACTCTAAATCAGTTAATACCCAGAGGAAGAAGCAACATTTTCCCTAATACCAAAAGAAAAGCAAGTGAAAAATCTTAGGTTTTCTATCCAGCATTGTAATCTACATTATTTAACCATGAGCAGGTCCATTCCACAGATGGGATTACTATAGAAATGGAAGCATGTTATTTCTCAAAGTAGCCGATCATGTCTCCATACACGTGATAACAGCTCCAAACTTTTTTCTTAAAAAAACACCCACTCTGTTTTAGTACATTTTAAATAAACAAATCAAATGCCATTAGCTTTGAAATCTAATGGTACCGGTGAAAATGTATTAATGATGTCAGTGGTAGGCTAACAAATAAGGACATGCAAAATCCAGTAGCATTCAAGACCCAGGGCATTGACGAGAGACACAAGAGACTGCAGATGCTGGAGTACGGAGCAAAAAAATAAAAACTTCCGGAGGAACTTAGTGGGTCAGGCAGCATCTGTGGAGGGAAATGGATAGTCGACATTTCGAGTAAAGACCCTTCAATTGGACCGAAAGATAGATGGGAGATAGCCCTGAGGTGAGGGGAGGCGGTGGAACAAAAGCTGGCAAGCAATAGGGTGATAGGCAGATGGAGGGGAAAAGGGTGGAAACAGCAACAGCAATGGAGGAGGCTGGGACATGATAGGTGGAGGCAACACATGGCTGCTGCTGATGGAATCTGGTAGAAAAGGAAGGTGGAGCATGGAACCAAATGAGGAAGATGGGTTGGGAAGGTGGATGCAGTGGGTGGGGAGGAGAGTGTGGGTGATGGATGAATGGGTGGAGGATGGGAAAGCAGCAGGGTGATAGGGGACTGGCGTGGTTGGGTTAGGGTTAGGAGGAATTAGGTAGATAAGGAGGAGAGAGAAAGGGGACAGAGGAAGAGCCGGCTACCTGAAATTCAATATTCGTGCCATCAGGTTGTAGACTACATGATGGAATATGAGGTCACTGTTCCTCTAGTTTGAGCTCATCCTTACCCCAGCAGTGGAGGAGGCCGAGGACAGACAGGTCAGTGTGGAAAAGTGGATAGGAATTAAAATGGCCAGCAAATGGGAACTCCAGAAGCCCCATGGCAGATGGAGTGCAGGTGCTCAGCAAAGCATTTGCCTTGTCTGTGCTTGGTCTCGCCGATGGTCTCACCTGGATCCACCTATTGCTTGCCAGCTCTTGCTCCACCCATTCACCTTTTTATACTGGCTATCTTCCCTCTATCTTTCCATCCAGCTGAAGGGTCTCGACCCAAATCATCAGCTGTCCATTTCCCTCCACAGATGCTGCCTGACCTGCTGAGTTCCTCCAGCAGTTTGTTTTTTGTTGTAGCTTGAAGAGACTTTACATGAGAAAGGCCTTCCTTTGGTCATTTGACCTCCACAGAGTACACAAAGAAAAAAATCATTGACTGCATAGGTTAGTAGCCTGTATCCACCACAGGCCCAAAGATCCCATAGCTACCTTGCCTACACTTATTTCTTCTCTACTTCCTGAAAGGACTCCATACCATTCACCTAGTTCCCCTGTCTCTGTTGCATCCTTTCTGAGGATGTCATCTTTCACAACAGTGCTAATAAGTCTTCCCTCTTCCTCAACCTTGGCTTTACTTGACAAGATTCATGACCATGCGTATTCCATTCCCTCACACTCTTCTCCCCACTCCCAGAAACAGGATAACGTTCACCTTGTCCTCACTTTACACATTACCAATCTTTACACTCAAGAGATCACCCACCACAATTTTCAACAGAACCGACAAGATGCTAATACCAGATACACCTTCTTTTCTCCTCACCTTTCAGTATTTAAAAGAGACCGCTCCCTCCAAACATATCTAACTCACAATACATGCACGCACGCACACGCGCGCGCACACACACACACACACACACACACACACACACACACAAATGAGGCATACACAGGTGCACTCTCTCCAAACCCACGTGCATAAAAATACTCATACTCCCACCCTCACACATCCCACCTATATTCCTTACATACACGTGACCCACTCAACCTACACACACTTACCCCTACACAGACAAAACCTTACACAACACTCTCCACCTACACCTAAAAGCACATTATATACCTGGTACTTTTGCAACTCTCGAGTGTTTCTGCAAAATCCAGAACATTCCATAAATGGGGCCACTGTGAAAAAAACCTCAGCTATCACTGTATCCAGGTGGTAAGGTTTGGATTGGACACCAAGAAAATGTTAAAGCTGGAAGATTGCCTCTCTTTAATGTTGGTGTGAGAGAGATAAATTTTTTTAAATTCATTTCCAGAATTTGTTGATTCTATGTAGGTGCTATTTTGGATGTAAGAGAACAAAAATATTTTTGCAATATATGCACTTAATTAGAATTCTAATACCAAGAGGAGATAGCAAAAGAAAACATCTGTTTCTCCTTTTCCTGCTGTTATCATATAATTGTCCTGTAACACAAGCCCGTTTCACTGAGCTGGGAAAATGTGCTGACAGTAGCAGTCTTCAAAATGTCAAAACTCAATTTCTTGAAAGTTTCACAAATCTCCGCAGTCAAAGTCAAATAAAGAACCTGGAAATGAACATTTGATGGAATCAAGTGAAAGGTAAACCTGCATTCATGTAGTGCCAGCAAAGTTAAAGTAAACATAATCAACATCACTTCTCAACAAAACCACAAACGTTTGCCTCCAGGTTGGGGCATTTTACTAGATGGTCAACAAAGAACTAGTTTCAGTCACATAGTCTGATCAACAAGATTCATTTGCAAAACAAGTCAGTCCACAGAAAGTGGCTCTCTCAGTTTTAAGCAGTTCCTATTGTAAAAAGACAAAATCTTTTGGGAACTAAAATGCCAGATTGAAAGTACTAAAATCAGCAAATCTATTCTGCAACTTCAACAGCAAGCACCACAGTGATCTCCATGGATCATGGTCAGCGTATCGTCTCAACGCTATGGAGTTGCTAAAATGTTGAATTTCCTTTGACGTTTCAAACTTGGCTGAAATTCTGTCATCCAGCATGTGAGATTCAAATTAATCTTTCCTTTTTTCTGCAGTTTCATATTTTGCTCATTCAGCTATTGCTCTTTAATTAAGAAAAAAAACAAATTGCACTTCTAAGGTTTGTTTTCTATTTTTAGAAAGTTGCCCAGTTTGAATTTTCTCTTGACAGAGCAGATTCAGACAATGAACATTATTATTGTTAAGATTCAAAACCTTAGATTACAAAAAAGAGATATTGGATAGAATCATGGAATTTGTCACTTCACAGAAAGAGGACGTTCAGCCCGTTAAGCCCATATTGGCTCTCTTCAAGAATAATCTAGGCAGCTCCACACCCAGTTCTTTCCCGGTATTGCCTCAAGTACCTATTCAGTTTCCTTCTGGAAACAATCGTATCTGCTTCCACCCACCTTTACACACAGTGATTCCTGTTCGCTGTTTTCCTTCTTGTCATCCCAATTATTTTGCCAATGAACTTACTACAATGTCACCTGGTTCTCAACCCTTCCTCCAACAGAAAATTGTTCTCTTTATTCACTTTGTCTAAATACTTGACAATTTTGGACACCTTAATCAAATCACCACTCGATTTTCTCTGCTCTAGGAAGAACAAGAATTTGCCAGTCTATTCACATAACTTAATACCCTTATACCTAGGACTAATTCCCAAATTTTTTCTGCACTATTTTTAGAGTTATCACGTCCTTCCAATAATACAATGACTAGAATTGGACACAGTTCTGCTGAGGTTGAATCTGTGTTTTATTGAGGTTCAACATAACCTCCTTAACCTTACTACTTCAGGTCTTCATTATGAAACCATCATATGTTTTGTCAGTCTGTCTGACCACCTTCAATGATTTGTTGACATATTCAGGCAGGCCCTTCTGTTCTAGCACCACTCAAAATTATATCCTTTATATTAAATTGCCTTTCTCACCAAAAAGAGAATCAAACCACAATGACTTGGTTAAATTTCATCTGTCAATCCATCTATCCATCTGAGGTCTATGACTGCTCTCCTCACTGTTTAACACATTTCCAAGTTTTGTGTCATCTGAAAATTTTGAAATGTCCCACACTCATCTAGATCCAGGTTATTAGTATGTATTCAGGAAAGCTATGTACTTAATACCACTCTACATTCATCCACAACCATTCTCCGTGACTATTGTTTGTGGTCCCTCGGCCAATTTCATTTCCGTGTTGCTGACAAACTTATTGGATGGAACTGTATGAAATGCCTTTTGGAAATCCATATACACAACATAAATCTTTCATTCATAATTGGAGCCTGGTTTGGGGGATCCAGCATGCAGAGACAGATAACAATGAGAACATAAAAAAAAACTGCAGATGCTAGAAATCTGAAATGAAAACAGCAAATACTGGAAACACTCAACAGGTCAGTTAGCATCGGTGGAAGGAGAAAGAGTTAATGTTTCACGTCCAGAACCATCTTTGTAAGAATTAATATATTTATATTAGTGTTCAGCATCTGCCACTATCAAAGCGTACAGAGCCCTACATGAACTATACAGCTAAAAGGAGACCATTGCTTGCTGTGTACATCCTGTCTCACTAAGAGGTCTATTCAGCAGTGTAAACTGGTCAGAATTCCAACCAAGCACAGAAGGTGCACCATCACTGAGGACCAAGACCATATCATCCAAGTTGACCTCAAACATTTCAGCCATGTTGCTGGAACCATGCTTATGTTTCTTGAGTAATGAAATCTTTATTGCATCAGAAATTGGGAATATTATGAAGGTATCATCAATGCACTCTGTACTAACCCAACGTAACTGCACTGTGTAATGAATTGACCTGTACAATCAGTCTACAAGACAAGTTTTTCACTGCACCTCAGTACAAGTGACAATAATAAACCAATACCAATACCAAGGTTACAGGTTTAATGTTGCAAATGAGAAATGTGAGAAAGTAGAAACTGGAGACTGGCTGACAGACCCTGTGAGAAGTTATTGAAAGTCAGGCGTCAATGATCAGGAGTAGGAGAACTGCAGGAAAGTTGTGATGGTCAGAGAGTGAGGGGCCAGGACATATCAGCTTGGCCTGCTGGGGTCAGGTTGGCAGGCTGGGGGGGGGGGGAGGTGCAGAGAGGTAGGGGTCAGGTCTGGCAAGGTCAGGGGGCTGGACAGCCACACCAGCCACAAAGTGAGGCAGGCGGGGTGTTGACCCTCAGGGCAGACGACCACCTTGTCCTGGCTCCCAATGGGGGGGATGGGGGGGAACATTGATCCCAGTCCCTAGCTCCAGGGCAGGGTAACTCCATGCAGCCTTCCTGCTCCTTGACCCATCCCAGCCTGTGTCCACTGCTTCACAGCCACCTGTTCCCACGCTCTGGAACTCACCCATCACCGCACGATAGGGTAGCGGTTAGCGTAACTCCATTACAGCGCAGTGACCCTGGTTCAATTCCGGCCACTGTCTGTAAGGAGTTTGTACGTTCTTCCCATGTCAGCGTGGGTTTCCTCCAGGTGCTCCGGTTTCCTCCCACATTCCAAAAACGACACACGGGTTAGGAAATTGTGGGTATGTTATGTTGGGGCCGGAAGCGTGGCGACACTTGCGGACTGCTCCCAGAACACTCTATGCAAAAGATGTATTTCGCTGTGTGTTTTGATGTACATGTGACTTATAAAGTTATCTTATCTTTTCTGGGTACACTTGGCTACAAAAGGGCAGTGATTAGTTTCCAAACTCACACTCAATGACTTGCCCACACTCATAATCATTCACACATGTTCAATCAGTCACTCATTAACGTAATCACTCAATCTCACTCAATCACTCACTCATCAACAGTCACTCACTCACACTCACTGATGGATTAGTATACACACAAACACACACATTCACTTGAATTATGTGTTCACACTTACTGATTCATGTGCACACCCAGACTTTCTGACACTTGAATGATGTGCTCACACTCACTGGCATACTCACACACTCACATACACAGACTCATTCACTCAGTGATGTACTCACACATTTACACCTGAATGATACACTATCATACATACTCATATTCACATGAGCAGGCAGGGAGTAGAGGGACACAGACCACATGCAGACAAATGGGATTAGTTTAGATTGGCATAACGGTTGGCGCAGACATGATGGGCCGAAAGGTCTGTTCCTACGAGTGACTGTTTGATGTTCTCTGTTCTATGTATGTCACAAGCCCAGCTCTCAAACTTCAGACAGAAGTTCTCTTTTTTTAATTTTTGGTTCATTGTTCTTCAGTAAAATGCCCATAGCTGTCACCATAATCTCCTCCACCCCCACCCCCTGTCAGAAAGCACTTGCTTCTCACGCCAGGATGCAAGCAATTACAAACTGCCAAAGGCAAGGGTATTCACGGAACATTATGCCAGTGATTAAGAGGTGATTTCAGCTGAGAAATGTTATATTTGCCTCTAAAGAAAAGTTGGAAATTTTATGTCAAATTTCAAATGCACGTAATCAATATGTTTCTTCAGGTGATCCACCTTGAGTATTGCCTGATTTGGTGCACAAAAGCCGTCCCCATCCACAAAGCTGAACTAACACTCCCACTCATTGCGATAAGCTCATTCAATGTTCTTCTAGTATTGATTTACTGGAGGCTCCATTGACATGGCTGCTCTCTAAATATTCTATTCAGAGAAATTATTTTTTTTCTTGTGTTCTTGAGACAATCCTATTCATTTGCAAGTTGATTCAATCTTTTATTACTTTCTTCTGTCACATCACATGCTAGAATTGTCTTGCACTTTATCCAGAACATGAGTGTGTGCAGGTTGCTTTCTGGTGTGATCTGCTCTGTTGGAGATGCTTCTTAAAGACACTGATGATCTGGAGCAGTGATTCTAATTGGTCAGATAGACCGTGATGATAGCTCCCCTCTCTAATTAATGGACTGGATCTGTTTGCCATTGCCATTGGCAGTTCCCGTATGCCTGTATGCACCTTGGCTGGATGTGAATCTCATTGGTCCTCTGCACTGGGAATTAGACAGTGAAGTCCAGAAAACAAGAAAGCCTCAGACAACAAAGCACTAAAGTCCTCATCCCTGGAGTACTCTGCCAGCCCAATAGTATTTAAATGTCTCTGATATTCATTGTTATTTATAAAGCAACTAAGTAAAACCAAGACACTAAAGGTGCTATAAAGGAAAACATTATTAAAATACAACTAAATGCTTAAAACTCATCAAAACATTGAACTGAAATCAAATAATTAATAACATCTTGCTTTTCCTGAACCCACAGCTTGGAATCTAAATAGAAATGAATAGGGTTTCTGAACCTATGTTAGATAATCCTGGAAAACTCCAAGTAAGTCAGGGCTCTATAAAATGTTGACAGATAGTATCAGCCATTCAGTAAGTTACAGCTCTCAGCTGGTCTGCATAAGCTCAAGACTTACTTCTGTGGGACTGGCGGAATACTGGCAGTTTTCTTAAGAACTGCCAGTCACATCCAGAAGGGTTTGGTTCAATGAGGTTAATATTCCCATGGTGAAGAAGCCTACCTATCTCTTCCTGATGCACAGCATTTTGGTAAATAACTAAGGAAACAGTGGAGTAAGCAGGAAATAAAACAAATGGAACATGTGTTCTTCTTCCCTTTTGTCTAGACATGCACGAAAAGGTTAAAATGTACATGTGTATGCTGTGTGAATACTGAAATCTGATGTCCACACCATACATTAATTATCCACATCCATGAAGTGCAATGAACTGTAGTTCACTGCACTGGGGTTCTGACTTCACCAATACAGCGATTAAAAAAAACACTACACCTTTGCAATTCTCTTTACTCCTTTGTGTCACCGTGCCTCCTTAATCCTTCCATTTCAGCTAACCTGTGGAACCCATCTCCAAGTGCTCTACTGTTGTGTCAGAGGCATCAGACAATATGTCATAATACCCCTGAATTTTCTGTTCCATTCCACCTTTCATTTCACTTTAACTGTCTTCTTTTGTCACCTGTCTTCCAGTTTTCTCCCAATTACTGCTTATTGTTTAGTCCCACATTCAAACTGTGTTGAGACAGTGCATTATGTTGAAGGAACTAAATAAGGCTAAATTATTCTTGCTGCAAATGTATGCAATTAAAACTCTTGCATCCAGCACACAGCGCTCGGGTGTAAGAAAGTACATCAAAGCTCAAAATATGTACAAACCCTCTAGTATAATTACCTAAGTGCCTAAATAACCACCATTTGTTAAAGTATTCACGTTCATTAAGAACAAAATATTAATCAGTAAGCAGTGGGTAAGGAGGAAGGCTCTCATGCAGTAACTAGTGACTCACATAAACCCAAATAATTAATGCTTAAACAAATAATTCCCACTGCTTTCATGTGCTATTTCCTCATTCATACCTAAAGTTATACTGCTAAATAACCTTCCCAGCAACACATAGAGAGCTGTCCCGAATAATCAAATTTAACCATAAAAATCACCGATTTTGTATTAGAGAGACAAAGATTTTTTGTTTCTTTACAGATCTGTGACCTGAGAACTCAGTTCACCTGATCTTCAGCTCCTTTGAGAACATCCTGCATATCTGTGGTGGAGAACTGTACAATGCAAGCTATTGCTTTCACTCTAGCCCTGAGGAATATCCATAATGCACAGCAATATCCTGTCACATAATAGTAGTATGGACTATTTGTAAGTAATGACAATGAGGTGCAAGAAGCAAGGAGAAGTCCAAGTAAGAACAGAAATAAAATAAAAACCTTTTTTTTTAAACTTTTTTACATTTTATAAGGTTGCATGAAGCAGAAGCAGGTGGCACAGCCCATAAAACTCATTCCAATAACCAACCAGTTCATGACTGATCCTACACTTCAAATCCACTTTCCACCCAATCTGTTAGTTAATTCCCATAATGCTTTGAAATCTGTAGATCTCAGACTTGAGAGGGCATTATTGTTCAAGATTTTCTAACCATTTAAACTCATCGTCAAAAACTATGTGCTTTACCACTCCGATTAACCCAGGAACTGAGAAACACACCAAGTTAATAGAAGTATTTGTATAATGCAGATTAAAGATTAATATATCAGTGATATCATATGGTTTATACTTTTACCTTAAAACATAATGAAGCTATTTATTTTTCCTTACATAAGCTGCCAACTTATGAGCTTCAATAGAGTTCTGAGAAAGAGAATTCCAAAGATACAAAATTTTTTGAATAATTTACAGCCAATGCCTTATTTATGGATAATACCCCCCAGTTCTTGCCTCTCTAGCCAGAGGAGATAGCGCCTCAGCATCTACCACGTTAATCTATTTCAGAATTTTGTAAGTTTCAGAGATCTTAAGCACTGTTGAACTAATTAATAGAAATTCTGAGCTAACAATGTTGTTTTGTATTCGGCTAAGGAGAGTGATTGATGTCTGTAATAAGTCAGGAGAGGAAGCAGTCCAGATGGTATTGGTATTGGTGCCAGAACTGATTGGTTAGCCACACCGTGCAGTATAGCTAAAGGACCTGTTCAATGTCCTTGTTATTGGAAGTCAGTGTCTGATACTGTTTGTTAATCACTGACTGGAAATTCCAGCCCATCAACAGTTAACTTACAGCATTAAAGCAAAGAGAAACCCTCTGTAGTCTGTAGATGTCCCATAAAAAAGGGGTTTGAGAGATAGAGTTTCCCCTTGATTATGTTTGGCTTTGTTAGTGGATTTGGATGAATTTGACCAAACCACTGCAACATAACGGACAATTCTATATATAAGTTGATTCACACTTAGGTGGTATGATGGCACATTTAGTAGAGCAGCTGCCTCACAGTGCCAGGGACTTGGGTTCACTCCTGACCTCAGGTGTTGCCAGTGTGAGGTTTGCATGTTTACCCTGTGACTGTGTGGGTTTTTTTCTGGGTGCTCTGCTTTCCTTCCATATCCCAAAGTCATGTGGGTTGGTAGGTTAATTGGGCATGCTGGCAATAATAGGCACATTCGAAAACGCTTCCAGAAGATTTCATCTGAAAAAATGTTTAATCCACTAAATAAGTTAATGAAACTATTATCTGGTTCAGCAAATTTGATATTTGAAAATGATATAGATCCCTACAACACAGAAATCTGCTCTTTAGCCCATTGAATTTCCCCCAGCCATCATGCACCTATTTACACAAAATCCATTCTTTTATGCTCCCCACGTTCTCCTGGATTCCTACACTCACCTAGATACTTGGGACAATGTACAGTGGCTACTTAACCTACCAATCCATATGTCATTGCGATGTAGGATGAAATGGGATTACCTGGGTGAAACCCACAGGGTCACAGGGAGAATATACAAACTCCACACAGACAGCACCGCAGACCTGTATTAAACCCAGATTGCTGGAGCTGTAAGGCAGCAGCTCTATTAGCTGAATTGCTATGTTGTAAGTGATTTAAAATTCAGTTTACTCAAAGTGGAGGATTAGTCACACTCATCAAGGATGCTTTTTTTTAAGTACCCATTTTCATCTGTGTTAATTAAGCTGTGCCCAGTTTCCCACTTTCACCCGAAGCATAAGCTTCAAGACATCGTGCTTTAGGAAACTGTATTTCCACTGAGGATTCAGCTATAACTTTGACAGAAGAGCCGCAGAAATCCTGGAAGTGTGCCATGAATTTACTTATTACAGGTATATCTATCAGGAAATGCTCACTGTAGTCTGTTATCACACTTTAGGGATGTGTTAACCATGTATAGTCAATGATTTGAGATTTACTCTCACAGTTTATTTCATTAGATTGTACTATTACCTTACAACACACTCCAAATCATCTGTTTCTCTTTATATCTGGAGCTAAAGCATTTACTGAGAAAATAAACATTCTCTGTGTCTGTTTAACAACGGAGCACCTTGGTGACACATCTAGTAATAAAACTTGTAATTCTTAGTACCACTGCAATCACAACATAAATAACTGTTAAATCATCATAAGTAAACAGTTTATGAAAAGAAGAATACTTTAATTATATTTTTAGGTAAAGCTACAAACTAGGTAATTTGGGTGATTTGTTATTCTTTAATCAGCATTATACGAGTACTTTGGTTTAAGATAGACATGGAAGTTTCTCGATTGCTGGGCTTGTGACAGGTCAATTTTTCAACAAGGCATTTAAAACATTGGAAAGTCATGAACATTAGTGTGATCTAAATTATGATATGCTTCCAGCATTGGAGGTTTACCAATGAAATCATGATATCAGAAATCTTCACTTCAATGCAAGGAGTAAGCTGGCAGGAAGACTAACATACAAACATATTAAATGTTTTCGTTTAATAATGCCAATGCTACTTCCTGTGTTAGGCTTTAGACAATCAAAACTAAATGCTTTGCAGAAAACGTCTATGATATTATCCAGGGTATAAGATGAGAACATGAAAGGCATTGTTTCATTAGTTTTCATCCAGGGTGGTTATGTGTATCACATATTCAGACACTTGGTGTCCACAATTTCCCATCCAGTAATTAGTAGAAAATTGTGGAATTGTGAACCTGAATACACATTCATGGCATGCGAGTCATGAACCATATTTGCAAACCCTGTTTAATTACTGCTATAAACTATTCATTAGGGAAATGTTTCCAGTCAATGGGGTTGTTCCCAGTGGAGTGCAGCAGGTGTGAAAGGGCCAGAAACCACTGGCCTCTAACACCCATTAGTTTTCAATTAACTTCAATCACACAGTTAACCTACAATACCTTACAATATTTTACCAGGATGAAATGCTAAGTAGAAAATTTGAAACTGATGATATGTACAGGTATAAGAACAATGTGAAGTCAATGGAACTGAATTTGGGAGGGGACTGCAACTAGCAACACCTAGAACACATAGATTTCTGTTGCTGATACGAGGCTTAAAATTAGAGGAAGAAGGAGAGCAACCCACAGAGGAGGAAATGGTAAATGATAGTTGATTCAGATTCAGAAAGCGGAAACAAGGAAAAAGAGATGGATTAAGGGAAGAAGAAATAAAGCAGAATGGAAAGGTGAATACCAATCCTCCCTGGAACAATTTGGATCCTGCAAGCAGAAGGTTCCATAATTTTAGTTGCTCCTTTTCTGGGCCTCGGGGTTAGAATGACATAACCTAAAAAATTCCTTGCAAAGTGAAATGCCAGCAAACATGTTTGCAGTGAGCTGAATTCATATTTATGGAACAAATGATGCAAGTTCTTGGAAAACATAAGGAGATTTGTGATATGATCCTGCTTTTATGAAGCTAACGGCAAGTCATCGAGCAATTTACCGCAATTCATTTCTCACGGTGGATCGCGTTCCGGCCACTAATTTGTTAGATTTGGTACATGCTAATAATAATGAGTATTTTTATGAGTGGTTATTCTTCCATCAAACTCTGCCTATGGTTTTCCTTTCAGTCACTGTCAAAGTCAATTCCTTTAATCAGGAAATAAAACTTGGTTTGAATTTATGGGTCCAATTTGCAATTTTGTGCTCCTGCCGAGATCCCATAATCAGAAATTCTGTGGTACATTTCACTCAATTTTCCACCCATATTAGTCAGAAAGTCATACAGAGCGTGCTTCCAAATTTTTGATTTAAAACCCTCACTGAGCAAGGTTTCCCACCAGTAAAACAAGCTTGCAAAGTGACTCCTTTAGTTCAAAACTTTGGGAAACTTTCATAGTTTACATTTGGTGGATCTGTTGCCAATTAAGAACCAGTACCAGCCTGCTGAAATTCAGCTCACGTAGCTGTAGACAGCAGGCTTTCATTCTCTCAGTTTGGTTCACATTCAGATCAAACCCCCAGAGGTGAAAGGCCAATGACACCAGGTCCTATTTTAACAGTGTTAACAATCTTTTCCCATAAGATTAATACTCCATTAAGCTGATTCTGCTTCCATTAGGGTGACCTTGGTCTTGCTTTGCTACTTTTTCCCCAATCAGAGAGAATAGGAAATGATGTTACATGACCAAAGTCACTAAAATGTACAAATTAATTCCCAGCAGAAATGCTGTAGAAAAAAGATCAAATATTATTAAGATTGGGTCCTGCAAAATTGGATTTTGAAGAACACTACTGCTAGACACACATATGGTTCATATAAAATTCATATTCGTTAACTTTCATGCAAGCTTATCTCAGTTCAGGAAAATATTGGGTTTAAATACAATACTTCCCACATTTGAAAAGCTGCAACACTCTGCTGCAGACTTAAGTTCTGCCGACACTGAAACATATAAGGAAAAATGTGTAAATGACTTTTTATCTGATTTGTCTAGCAGGAGATCGGGACAACCCCTTCAGAAATTTAGGTCCTCACTATCCAGACCAGTTGGAAATTAAACCCTGTGCCTAATCTAATTACTTTGAGGGATCTAATGAGGCTGCTTAGTCTCAGCAGACAGCTTGCCATTCTGTAAGATTAAATTTCCACTTTTCTGCCTTATCAGGAGGTTAAGGCATGTGTGTGCAGAGCAGTGAGAGAGGGGCAATCAGAGATCGTCAAGGGTGCTATTGGTCCAGGTGGATTCTTGCTTGTCTCTTGACTTCACATTAATTTATTTTTAAAATGTAGTAGAATTCACTTTTTCCACTGAAGGCTGGTTCTTAAGCCAAACCTATTCCACATGGTGCTGCGTAGAGATCATCCTAATGCTTGCTCCATTCCTTCAGATATTGATTCTTGAAGGTAACTACAGCATCTATTAAGCACCTCACTTACAGCCTAAAGTAGCTTATAAGGGCCTGAAGCATCACCTGATCCAATTTAAGATCAGTTGTTCTTGAGGTGCTTGATGTAGCTTCCTAAAATTGGGTTTTATTGCACATGTTTTACACTCATAAAATGCAAACAGTCCATACATTTTCCACACATATTTAATCTCGTTCAGGTGTTTTACATAATGATATTATTCTCTTCATCTGCTAGATGACATCCTATCATGACTTCAGTTTAGTCAGATTGAAATAGAAAATTCTTCTTCAAGTGTTGTGTATTAAAGTTGTAATTTGTAATTTATCAATGTTTTAATGTTAGCATTTTGTTTAATAAATCACCTAAATATCGCTTGGACAGAACCTAATGAACATAAGCACATATTGGAAGATTTCAACAAATATTTTGATAAACAGAAAAAATGTGGAATAATTGTAATTTCAAATATATTGGTGTATATATTAATATCCCACAATATCACTTACAGAAACTGTACACCATTTTAGCAGTGTATGAGATACAATGATAATCATGTTAACTAAGTACATGCAAAACTACAGCAAAGAAGCTCAGTCTCTTCTACATTTATTGCAAGTATAATACTTCTGGTGTTATTCAGGTTCACAGTTGAAACTCAGCACATTTGATATGCTGGGCAGGATGACAACTCTGCAGCCTACAACAAAAAGCTGAAAGTAGAGCATTGTAACCTAAAATGTACTGAAATTGCAAATTACTGCTGGTCAGATATCGATGGGTATACTTTTACTTACTGTATTAGAATCTAACTGTAAACCCCAGACAAGTTCAGTTCATAAAAGAAACACACCAGTTTGGAACATTTACATCAATTAAGAGCAAGCTGTAAATCTTGCCACAAGGATAAGGATGTTTCACAACATTGGAATGTGATGTACAATGTATTAGTATAGGCCTTGCTCCATGGACCATGCAGAAAATTAATAACTGAATACCTGATTGCACACATAGCGTCATAATCCCAAGTAGCTCATAAAAACGATTGCATTAAAATAAGGTGGAAATTCAATATTCTTTCTTGGTTTAATTTATTGTGTGTCCAAAGGAAGAAACTTCTATCACAGATATAATCAACGACTGGTGCCTTCAAAGCAAGATGGCATAAAGATTCATGGAGGTGATATAAATCACTGAGTTAACATTTGGTTCTACTTTTTAATGAAATATAAAATCATCTTAACAGTATCTTCAATCATTGTTTAAGTAGTTAGTGCACTCTGCACTATTAACATTTTTGGTGATCTACCATTGATGAAGGCCTGGAATTCCCTGCAGAGAGTTCTGCTCACCCTGAGCCCAATTCAATTACAGCAAAGCTGAACTCAACCCAGCCTTACTACTTTCCTGTGCCCAAAACAACTTGACCTGATCTAGAGGCATTTACAGAAATGTTGGGGCAGAAAAGACCTGCAATGCTACTGATTTCTACTGATCAAGATCAGGCAACAGATGTGCCAGTACAAAGCAAATCACCCTGTCCAGAATAAAGTACTTCCAAGCATCCCGGCTCATCCTGACCTAAACTCAGTTGTTTCAGTGGAATATACAGGTCGCCCCACCTGAATCTGGCACAGGCTGGGTAGCCAAGCGTGACACTATGAGCAATCTGTGGCATGTATGGGCAGGAAATGTTACAGCAAGTCTCTTCAACCATTCAGTCTGAAAAATCCTCAGCTGGATTCAGCCATATGGTTGAATCTTAACATTCGTAAGCAGGTTCTGTGGGTTTGTGCCAGAAGTGAAAATGCAAAAGCTCAAGAACAGAAACCAAAGCTGCTTTAAACCCTCCTGCTCCCCACCTTAATTGACAGGGTTGAGGAGCAAAGTCATAGATGTGGTTCATTTAAGCATTATTATGAGCTTTAACATTCATTCCATTTTGCTTTACCACAGACCACCTTGTTTTCCAAGTCTCTGTGAACCTGGCAAAGGAAATCTGGCAAACAGGGCTGAATAATGGTTGCCGTTACAACACTGCTTGTGGTCTAGGAAAATTAAACATGTTTCCTTCAGGGACTACAGGGACCCACCCAGTCAAATTGGAACCAGATCCCTGGTACACTACCCAGATCCTGTAATTGGGACCCCTCCCCCCTGTAATCAGACTTCTCTCCACAAAAATTAATCTCACTGCCAGACTACCATTCCCACCAGCCACACTTCAGCACACTGCAATCCAGAGACAGCTTCTCCAGCGACTGGGTCTACACTGGCAATCCAGACTCACCCGACAATTGAGACATCAATCTGTACCCTTAACTACAATCCAAACACCCCTAAATCTACGGTCTCTCTTGATCCTCCACTGCCCCTACCTAGTCCCAGACTTCGGAGGTATGAAGTATCATTCCTGCTTGGAAAGCCTCCGGCCTGCAAGTCAGAGAACCTAGGGGCAGGAATCTCACATAAAGGGACTCAACAGTTAAATTCAACAGGGTATCAGGGAAACTTGTTCTCTGGATTTTCTGACACTGCTCAACATTCTTCCTTCCAGCTCACAGCCCCACCAACCACTCAGCACCCCTCACCAGTACACTGAACTCTTCCTTAGACCCAAGCTGCAGAGACTAGGCCATGAGACAAAACTTAGAATATTTAATCTGTTGTAAAATCATGAACAGAAAGCAAAGACTGGAAAAGAAAGATTGAATTATATGAGAGAGATGAACAAAACAGGCAGCAAAAGTGAAAACAAAGTTATTTTATTTTAGTTTCCTTTTAACTCTCCAAAACTAACTGCATTCTGAAGAGCTTCCCAGCCACAACCTTTCTCTCCTACCACCCATTTTTGACTATCAATAGAGACAAAGTTGAGTTCAGTGCTGACCAGAATCTGCAGCCTTCCAGTACGTGGATGAACTTTATTCAGAGGCAACAGAATCCCCAACATCCTACACATTTGATAGTGTCTTTTGGTGAAAGGCTTGTCCATGTAGTTTAATATTTCATTACTGTATCTGGGTTATATCTTTTGCTAATGGTTGCCTTTACAATATATAATTCATTTTCATAGGGAAGCCAGCAATTGAGCATTTACACATGAATTGACATCGCCCATATGCAGGTTGCATGCTTTGTGAATGACGGAGTTACACAATTGGAAGGAGTTGGTTGAAATTTCCAATTACTATTCACAATTAATTTTGCATTGTAAATCAATTAAGTGACATAGGAGAAGCATATGATATGCCATTGAATTTCTCGGCCACTTTCACTGCATCAGAACTATTGAAAATGTAAGCACTTCCAAAAGCTACGCACATAAATTACTGCTTTTATGGATTGGCCTATTGTGTGAGATGTGTCCTCTAAATCTGTCTCAGAAATGCAATGGGGTCTTCGTATATCAAGAAGTCTGTACATGGGCCACTAGAACGGCTGATAGCTGTATATCCAGGAAGATCAGTCAAAGATGATCCCAAGTCTGTAAGGAAGATCACCCTCTAATTTAAATAGATAAATACATCAAGTGAGCTCCCTCCCAAACAGATGATCCTTTTCACCTGAATTTCCACTACTGTGCCCAAGCAGTCCAATAAGCCTGGATAAAGGAACAAGAAAATCTGTCCTTTTAATTAACCAGTATTTTCTCTCCAGTGATCACTATGACTGATTCCATCCTCCACCTCACTTTCTCTATCTCTCAGAATAGGGATTGCACTGCAGCACAGAAACCTTCTTGAAATCTACCTCCTAATGACATTAATTTCAACAACCGTGAGAGCAGTCCCTTAAAAGACAGAAAGAGTGATTAAGCTGTTTTAAAGTTAATTGCTGCAGTTGGAGGACAAAAAGAAAACTTCCTTGCAAATCAAGGAGCCCCCTGGTTAAAGTAAGCACTTGCCAGGAGGGGAAAGTCTACCTACCTGATGGAGAGGAACACTCAGAGTTTTTTTTGTTTATTTGCAATTTTAGTTGATCTGACAAGATCCTTTCAGATTTTAGACTGTCTTAGCCTTTAATTTTCTTGAATTGCATTACGGTCTGCAACTATAGCTATTGGACTTAATTGTTTACAATCGGAGCTTCAGCAGACATCTCATTTTTGTCTTTGGATCCTTTGAAAGGAGGGAGGTAAAACATGCATCTGACCGCCATTTTTCAAAATGCATATTTTGCTGAAGGCTGCTGTGGTGTTAGTGCCCACATAAAACACAAGTTAAACAGCTAGAAGTAATCAGGACAACACAACTTTGAGAAAGCATCAGAACAAAAATGTACCTCATCATTCTTGTTCTCTGTTGATTCATGGATACTTGTAGCATTCTAGTTTAAAAACTGCAGGAGCTAGAAATCTGAAATAAAAACCGAAACTGCTGGAAATATTCAGCGGGTCAGGCAACATAGAACATAGAGCAGTACGTTACAGAACAGGCCCTTCGGCCCACAATGTTGTGCCGACATAGCTATTTATTCCCTCCTACCTACAGTATGCCCATATCCCTCTATTTTCCTCTCATTCATGTGGCCATCCAAGCCCCTCTTAAAAGTCCCCACTGAATTTGCCTCCACCACCCTATCAGGCAACACATTCCAGGCATCCACCACTCGCTCAGTAAAAAACGTAACCCTCATGTCTGTTCTGAACCTACTTCCTCTCAGATCTTTGGAAAGAAGAGAGACACAAGAGACTGCATGTGCTGGAATCTGGAGCAACAAATAATCTGCTGGAAGAACTCAATGGGTCAAGCAGCATCTGTGGGAGGAAAGGAACTGTCGACATTTTGGGTCGAAAAGTCAACAATTCCTTTCCTCCCACAGATACTGCTTGACCTGCTGATTGGAAGTTAATTTTAATTCTCCATCCCAATCTCATTCTATTTGTCTGTGGCATCCTGCAGTATCTTGACCCGAGGCACAACAGAACCTTGAGGAATAACACCTCGTCTTCCATCTGGGCAAGCTGCAGCCTTCCAGACTCCACACTGCATTCAACAATGCCAGGTAACGCACTTTCTCTGTTTGTATTAGAACTGGGCAGTGCTGCTGAATGTCATCCATCTGTAATGGTAACCCAGCTATATAAAGCTTTGGTGAGGCTATACTTAGAGTACTGTCTGCAGTTCTGGTCACCTCATTACAGGAAGG
The DNA here is from genome assembly GCF_009764475.1 of Pristis pectinata. Taxonomy (NCBI): domain Eukaryota; kingdom Metazoa; phylum Chordata; class Chondrichthyes; order Rhinopristiformes; family Pristidae; genus Pristis; species Pristis pectinata. The sequence goes on from NC_067406.1 coordinate 72,076,708, forward strand.
ACGTGGAAGCTTTGGAAAGGGTACAGAAGAGATTTACCAGGATGCTGCCTGGATTGGAGGGTATTAGTTATATGGAGAGGTTGGACAAACTTGGGTGTTTTCTCTGGAATGTTGAAGGCTGAGGGGAGACCAGATAGAAGCTTATAAAATTATGAGAGGCATAGATAAGGTAGTCAGTCACAATCTCTTTGCTCAGGGTAGAAATGTCAAATACTAGAGAATGTGCTTTGAAAGTGAGGAGGGAAAATTGAAGGGAGATGTTCTGGGCAAGTTTTTTTTTGGTATTGGTATTGGTGTTGATATTGGTTTATTATTGTCACTTGTACCGAGGTACAGTGAAAAGCTTGTCTTACAAACCGATCGTACAGGCCAATTCATTACACAGTGCAGTTACATTGGGTTAGTACAAAGTGCGTTGATGTAGTACAGGTAAAAACGATAACAGTACAGAGTAAAGTGTCACAGCTACAGAGAAAGTGCAGTGCAATAAGGTGCAAGGTCACAAGTGATGTGAGGTCATAGTCCATCTCACTGTATAAGGGAACCGTTCAATAGTCTTATCACAGTGGGGTAGAAGCTGTGCTTAAGTCTAGTGGTACATGCCCTCAGGCACCTGTATCTTCTACCCGATGAAATAGGAGAGAAGAGAGAATGTCCCGGGTGGGTGGGGTCTTTGATTATGCTGGCTGCTACACCAAGACAACGAGAGTCCAAGGAAGGGAGTCTGGTGTCCGTGATGTGCTGGGCTGTGTCCACAACTCTCTGCAGCTTCTTGCAGTCCTGGGCAGAGCAGTTACCATACCAAGCCGTGATACATCCAGATAGGATGCTTTCTATGGTGCATTGGTAAAAGTTGGTGAGAGTCAAAGGGGACAAACCAAATTTCTTTAGCCTCCTGAGGAAGCAGAGGTGCTGGTGAGCTTTCTTGGCTGTGGCATCTACGTGATTTCACCAGGACAGGCTGTTGGTGATGTTCACTCCCAGGAACTTGAAGCTCTCAACCCTCTCGACCTCAGCACCATTGATGTAGACGGGTGCATGTACACCGCCCCCTTTCCTGAAGTCAATGACCAGCTCTTTTGTTTTGTTGACATTGAGGGAAAGATTGTTGTCATGACACCATTCCACTAAACTCTCTATCTCCTTCCTGTACTCTGACTCATCACTGTTTGAGATACGGCCTACAACAGTGGTATCATCTGCATTCTTGTAGATGGGGTTAGAGCAGAATCTGGCCTCACAGTCATGAGTGTATAGGGAGTAGAGCAGAGGGCTGAGGACACAGCCTTGTGGGGCACCAGTGTTGAGAACAATCATGCCGGAGGTATTGCTGCCTATCCTCACTGATTGCAGTTTTTTTACAGAGAGTGATAGGTGCCTGGAATGGGCTGCCAGGGGTGTGGTGAAAGCAGATACAATAGTGGTGTTTAAGAGGCTTTCAAATAGATACATGACCATACAGGGAATGGAGGGATATGCATCATGTGCAGGCAGGAGAGATTCAGTTTAACTTGGCTTCATGTCTGGCACAGACATTGTAGGCCGAAGGACCTGTCCCTATGTTGTACTGTTCTGTGTTTGTTGTTCTATGTTCAAGATTTTCTCTCACCACTAACACACCTAAAATGGGTGCCCAAGCATACAGTATGGTGGCTCCCATCTGTGCCTCCTCCATGCCAGAAATGTTTGCCTTTTAGGCAAAGACTGAGGTTGAAACATTCAGGATTTGTATCTCTGACAATGTAAATAGGGCACCTATTCCACTCTTTTCACAAGCTTGGTTTGCTCTGAAGCAAAAAACTGCTGGAGGAACTGAGCAGATGAGGCAACATCCATGGAGGCAAAGGGATAGTCAATGTTTCGGGTCGAGACCCTGTATCAGGACCAGGAGTGTAAAGGGGGGGGGGGGGGGGGATAGAACATAGAACAGTACAGCACAGGAACAGGCCCTTTGGCCCACCATGTTGTGCCAAACTAATTAAATTAGTAATTAAATGCCTAACTAAACTAGTCCCTTCTGCCTGCATAAGTCCATATCGCTCCATTTTCTGCATATGTATGTGCGTATCCAAGAGATTTAAATGCCTCTATTGTATTTGCCTCCACCACCACCCCTGGCAGCGCATCCGAGGCATCCACCACTTTCTGTGTAAAAAATTTGCCCTTCACATCTCCTTTGAACTTACCCCTTCTCACCTTAAATGCATGCTGTCTAATATGAGACATTTCGACCCTGGGAAAAAGATACCAGCTGTCTATTCTATCCATGCCTCTCATGATCTTATAAACTTCTATCAGGTCTCCCCTCAGAGAAAACAACCCAAGTTTGTTCAACCCCTCCTCATAAGCACACGCCCTCTAATCCAGGCAGCATCCTGGTAAACCTCTTCTGTACTCTCTCCAAAGCCTCTCCATCCTTCCTACAATGGGGCAACCGGAATTGAATGCAATACTCCAGATGGGACCTAACCAGAAGGGCTACAGATTATGGAATCTGAATAGAAAGGAAGGTGGTGAGTGGAACCAGATAATGGAGGGATTCTGGGCAAAGAGAGAACAGTGGGGGAAGGGGAGGGGACAGGGGACTGAGTGAGTCGAGTGAATGGGTGGTTGGCAGATGGAGGAGGAAGAAGCTGGGAGACCAAGGGTGGTGGGGTAGGGGCAAGGAGGAGTGCTGAGGGGACAGAGGGAGAGGACTGTAGAAAAAAGGGTGTGTGTGAGTAGTCCTGGGTGGATCAGAAGGAGAGAGAAAGGAACAGAGGGGGTGCGGTTTACCTGAATTTGAAGAATTCAATGTTCATGCCACTGGGTTGTAGGCTACCTAGGTGGAATATGAAGCGTTTTCCTCTAGTTTGCATTTGCCTCACCCTGGCAATGGAGGAGGCCAAGAATGGACAAGTTGTTGTGGGAATAGGGAAGGGAGTTGAAATGGCTTGCATCTGGGAGCTCCAGATGGCCATTGTGGATGGAGCACAGGTGCAAAGCAAAGCAATCTACCAGTTTTTATCAAAGGCGTAGCCATGGGCATTCGGAGACACAAAAAGTTCTGCAGGTGCTGGAATCTGGAGTAATACACAAAAACGCTGGACGAACTGAGCAGGTCAGGCAGCATCCATGGAGGGAAATAAAACAGTCGGCGTTTCGGGCCGAGACCCTTCATCACGATTGGAAAGGAAGAGGGCAGAAGCCAGAATAAGAAGGTTGGAGGGAGGGGGAGGAGCACACACAGGCAGGGGATAGGCAATTTCAGGTGAGACATGGAAGGTAGGTGAGGGGGGAAGGGGAGAAGACAGGTAGAAGAGCCAAAGGGCTGAAGAAGAAGGAATCCGGTAGGAGAGAGAAGTGAATCATGGAATAAAGGATGGACAACAGGAGGAGAGGAGATGGGCAGGTCATCAAGGTGGGGGAAGGGAGCCACAGGAACAAGGGTCAACAAGGGAGTCGGGGGTGGGGTTACCAGAAGTTAGAGAAATCGATGTTGAGGCCATCAGGTTGGAGACTCCTAAGGTGGAATACGAGGTGTCATTCCTCCAACACCTGGGCATGGGCATTCCCAGTTTTTCACCTCGTCCACTCCCCATCAGGAAGACCTTAGTGTCCTCCATTTCTTTCTAAAACCATAGATCCAACCAGTTCCCCTCTACTAACACTCCCCTCCGCCTGGCTGGACTTCACCCTGAACAACTTCTCTTTTGATCCCTCTCACTTTCTACAAATCATAGGTGTAGCCATGGGCATTCACATGTATTTTTTTTTGCTTGTGCCTCCATTGGTCTGCTCTGAAAGCTGCTGAATTTGGGCCTGATGCATTTCAAGCTGCCCAAATCTGCATCTGCTTCATGTGACTAATCAGTGGTGGTTCCTTTAAAGCCTGCTGGAGGCCATCATCAGAAAGCCAAATTTCAAAAGCAGTACCATCAAAAGACCATTGCTGACCCACAATAGATCACCACCTAGTTGCTCCAAGGTCCACCCAGGACTTGCCCAATGCCCAAAATGTAAAACTGCTTGGCTGGTGTTAACTAGAGACATGCAGTAGCAATTCTAGTTTAATTAAAATAAAATGTCATCCAATGTCCAGTGGGCTGTAAGTCTACCTGCTCTAGTGCAGGAATCAATCTTTACATCTCAGTCACACCAGCAAGCCTATACATTCCATCTTACTCCCCCCGTATGTCTTCTATGTTATATATATGAAGTTGATTTGTCCATTCAAAAACTGAACAGTCTTGCTTTAGAATGATTATAGCTGTTGGAATCTGTCACATTTCCAGCTTGTTAGCAGAGTTTTAATTAAGAGGCCTGAATGATGTAGTGCATTGTTACCATGCTGCACATTGCTTTGAAGGCCTGAAGTTGTATTCCACCAAGCATAAAATTCTTCTCTCCTTAGAGAGGCATTCACTCTAGAACTGCAGCATCACTACAAAGCTGTTGATTTTGCCCTGACCAGTTATGGTGTGGCATGAAGTGAGCTAAAATGCCTGAATGAAAAGAAACTGAGTAAGAGCTTCTGGAGTGATACCAAGGCCAAAATGATTAAATTATAAGGGCAGTTTGCATACACTTGGCTTCTATTCCCTGGAATAGAAAAGATTAAAGTGTGATCTAATTGAGAATTTGTTAGGGTGGATGGAAAGAAACTATTTCCTCTGGTGGGAAAATGAAAGAGCATAACCTAAATATTAGAGATTTTTTTTTGGACTTGATAACAAAGCATCTCTTTACACTGAAGGTAATGGAAATTTGGAAATTTAACTTCAAGGAAATATGTTGAGGCTAGATCAATTGAAAATGACAAAACTAAGTCTGACAGATTTTTGTTAAGCAAAGGTATTAAAGGTTGCTGTACCAAGGAGGATAGATGGAGTTAAATTAGAGATCAACCATGATCTACAGCAATTGAACCACAGAATAGGCTCTCAGAGCTGAATGATCTACGTATGATCCTATGTTCTTAAGAGTAGGTAAACTCTTTCTTCCTCATTTGAGAGTTAGTTCAGGCTTAGCACTGAATTTACATTATGAATTTATTGTTGGTGTGCAGCAGATTTAATTTTGCACTGACCTTAAACTTTTGGAATGTGATTTCACCCCCATATTGCTGTATTGACTTCACTGCAAAGAGATTGCATGATCTAATCCATTTCTTATTAAGCAGAAGTCTGTACAAAATATTTCCAGATTGAAAAAGTCACTCAGAGTAGCTGCAATGACAGCTGTCTACATACCAACTGTCAAATGATTCACGTCAACACTTCTGGAGGCCGGTCGATATTTCACTCTTTGCACAAATCTGCCACTCATACATCTCCTCTCCAGTCTGCTGGCTAACACAATAGAAAGACCTCTTCTGTACCTTCCAGGCTACACATGTGCTGTGAGGGATTGCTTTACACGAGTGGACATTGCTGCCTGTGAATTACACAAATGAGGATGAAATCTATCTAAATGGCATCCAGACAGCTGTTGTACACTGTTAGATACTACTGCCTATGTCCAGACACATTTTATACCTATAATGACACAGAAAGAGGCCATTCAGCTCATTGGGTCCACGCCAGCTCCCAGGGGAGCTATACCCTAGTTCTATTCCCCCTCTCCTTATTTCCCTGCACCCTTGCAACTTATTCTCTTTCACACAACTCCTATCAACTCTTCTTTGATTCTTTTTCCATTTCTCTGTGTTAAGTGGTAATTTATGGTAGCCAATTACCCTGCCAGCATGTCTTTGTAACGTTGAATGAAACTGCAACACAGGGTCGTGGAGCAGTGAGATGAAAATTTTCTGTTTACTCAATCAACTTTAAATTTTTAATTTTTTACAAAACATTTTTTACATAAATCTAATTATGTAGTGGATATAAATGCACTAGGCCACATGAAGTTTATACCTAGGCTTATATCTAGATATTACTGCATTACTGTTTATGTGATACGTGTACAGAAATAATAATATCAGTGGCTACATATAAATATGTATTTAGTTGAGTGAAAAGTGCTTTTGACTTCCTGAAAAAGATGCAAAAGTTGCTATATGAATGCAATTCCTTCTTTCTTTTTACTCTACATCCACAACCATTTCAGGATTCATCTTTCCCTTGGTAGCTGGTCTTTAGTAAAAACTGATGATCATGATATGTCACTCAATTTCTCTTTTAAAACCATCATCCACAAATTGATATTCAAATCCTCTCTAAATGTCCCACCGGTTTTCAAGAATTTTGCCTGGATTATGTGCTCAAAATTGTCTTGTAGAACTTGAAGCCACAATCTCTTTACTCCAATACAAAAGTGCCACCAATGCTGACAGCATGGAAGGAAAATAAAATCCCATTACATATTGCTCTCTTGAATATCTGTATTCTTTATTTTCTCTTTGAAATGATTGCATTTTCTTCAGTGCATGTTCTTTTTCCGGGTTCCATTTCTGATGTAAATAGACAAACCCTATAATTAAAAAAAATGATGGAGGCAGTCATATGTAACAAAATACATTTGGGCCATTCTAGACTATTCTTTACAGGGATTCTCTAAAAGACTGCTTGGAAGGAGGTGGATTTGATTGAAGTGTGAAAGCCAAATTACAGCAAAAATGCAATTGAAGTAGTTGGAATCAAAATTCATGGGGGTTGTCTGGAGAGGAAATGTAACATATGTTGTCTAAAAAACTAACACTGCAGAATGAGATACTTGACATACATTGAACAATAAGAATGTCTGGAAAACACCACCCTAATTCAAATAACTTAACTTTCAGAGCACATTAGATAAAGAAAATGAAACTTACATCAATCCTAGAAGGGATGAAAATTCCTCTTGTATTACAAATAAAATTGATCAATGTACAGTTGAAGTTGTTGACTCAGGTTTATGTTCTGTAATGTTAAATCAACAGCACGGTACTTAATGGAATCTTTCATTTAAGAATATCAATTGTGGTCAGTTTTTCATGTTGCAATAGAAATCAAAGGTCAGAATTATCTCAAAGTGAAGACCATTTTGGGGAATTGGAAGCCACATACAGTATTCTACAACTAGAATAGACAGGAGCAATGGTACACAATAAAAGGGGAGCTGAAACTCTGCAGGCCTTTTGGCACAGTCCCAGGCTGTAATATTAGCAGGAGTTACATCGGAAGCCTGGAAGTTCAGCCTTATCATTCCAGTGTATCATGTATTTTCTTTTGGTCTGCATTTTGCCTAATTAGAACTGGAGCATTTTTCAGGCTTTTGAAAATTTGTGATCAGGATTTGATTCTGAATGGGAGAGAAAAATAATAAACAGTTGCAGAATTTCAAGCATCATTTTTGCCACAGCAGGCAAACCAGTAAAGAAAGAATGCCAGATCTGTAGAAGACCGGAGTCACAGATGTGGCAATAATAACTGCTTTGCAGGAACTCAAACAAAGGAAGGAAGCTTTTCTTGGCACATGGCACAGTAGGGGCCTCAGGTGGCAGCAGTGGGAATGGAAGGACATGAGCAAAGCTGTAAGTTCCAACTCATCACCCAGATGGTTGGTAAACACAGCGTACAGGAAAATGCTTAATTAGTTTAGCTAGGGGACTCCTTGAAGTTCAAGATTCCAAGTCTGCATGTGGAAATTTAGAACTGAGCCAAGTCTCTGTGGCAAATTTGGCAAGTTGGGGACTAAGTCAAGCAAGACATTGCACTCAATGGGATTGTTAATGTTTAACCAGCAAGCCTCTCACCAATAGAACCTGGATGTGTTGATCTGCCAGGGTAAAATTTTTGTAAATCAGTTCAAGTTAATTCTGCAAGCCAAAGGCAGCTAAACAGCATGAAGTGGATCCTTTAGGTAGTAAATAATGTTCTAGCAGTCTCCCTGTTCATACTTGGAAGTTCCTATAATTCACATTTACCAATTTGCATCTAAGTGCCATGGACTTAGATAAGTGGGACATGTTCCTATAGAGTGAGAACATATGCTGTGTGTTGGGCAGAGACTAACCTTGACAAATAATTGTAGATCTATGATTAGATGGATTTGGAGTCTCATTAAAACGGTGATGGGTTTTTACATATTCCAGTAACATGATTGATAAAACCAAAATGGTTACTGACTTCACATGTTAGGTAAATTAAGCAGTGGGCAAGATATTCAACAGTTGATCAATTCTGTAAAAGCAGTTAGCTGCCAGGGCTAAAGTCAAAATTTCTATTATTGTATCAAATTTCTTCAAATTAACTGATTATTTGGAGGCAAGTCTGGCATAATTTGGAATACAGTTCTGTCTCAAATTTGTCTGCGGTGCTTTGCCTTTAAGAAATTTTAGACCTGCTCAGAATTGGTTGAAAATATGCAAATTTGAAAGACAACAACATGAATTTGGCCCTCAGCACAATATTACATTTACGCTGCATTGACATGCAAATTATTCACACAAATTGCTGAATACAAGAATTTTAAAATAAAATTATGTATATCCTTGTGTTTGTGTGATTTGAAAACATGTCTGTTTGCATATTAGACTTCATTTTTCTCGCAGTTGTTCCACACAATATCCCAGCATTTGTGAAACAACACATGGCAAAGAGATTGTTATGCTGATGCGCAAGTGAGAGTGGAAATACAGAAGGAACCATTAGGGCTAGGTAATTGCTGGAACTCTTCAATGATCACTCATCATCCTTACATTGAAATGAGTTTTTTTGGAACAAGTGACAGGTTGATTGAGTCTGAGAAACGTTAAGTGAGATCATATTGGTAATTTTATTAATAATTAAAATATTAGAATTTCCATCAATGAATACATCATAAAACAAGTCACAAAGCAGGAGAAAAGCATAAAGTATGAGAGATAAAGAGAGGAGAATGATGTCACTTCCAGTTTCTTCTATAATCGGTAAACTCTTTTACAACAAATTGAATTAATGGAAAAAAAAGATCAAAGGATGCATTAAGCTGATGAAAAAAACTCTGTTGTGAGGGTTGTGTTTACTAGTAAGATTGAATTACCACACTGTGATTGTCTTCACCACACTGAAATAGTTAGAGCAAGATGGATAATGTGGTAAAGGTATAATACCTTCATGAAGAAAATGTGAAGCATTTTACATTCTACACCCGAAGACTGCTTGACTTTAGGTCCCCACCCCCTCACCTTACTACTAGCCAAAGTCAATTTATCCTTTTCAGAAACAATCCATGCTGAGGAAGCAGAAGGAACTGATTACATTGTTGAATCAGACTATAATCAATCTTTTACTACCCTGATTTCCTTCAGTACTTTCTCTTTGATCATTGTGTAATCGAAAACACAGGGTAAGGAATAATTAAGTTCCAACTAATTGTATCTTTGTGCAGGGCCTTGGGGTCTGCAGCTTGTAGCCTCTAATGAAACCGATATTAACCGTCTGAGCTCAGACCTAGCATGACTGCACACAGCTGATAAACATGATGCAGTTGCACTTCTCAGCCCATTTTAAAATTCCATTATTACTGAAATAATGCACAACTAATCTAAGTCTGATTCATTCTTCTTTATAATAATTTACCATTTTTGTAAAATTATGGCAATAATATAATTTCATTTATAGCTGATCAAATCCATTCCCCTCCTACCATTGCTATCAAGGCCTCCACAAACCCCTCCATCTCAGCAATGAAGGAACTGAAGCAAGCAATCATGCCATTCAGCCCAACTGGTGTATACTATAGTTTAGATTCCACAAGGGACCTTTCTCCCCCTCTAATTCCCACCCTGCTGTATTTATCCAACTTTTTCCTTCCCCTCCCCCATCAACCCTCCTCTTAAATATATGCCCTATGCTTCAACCACTTCAGTTTATATTTTACCTGCTTGTGGTGCCTAACATGCACCTTTAACCATCTGGTCATCTATCTTGTAGTCATTCCCGTGAATCACAATGGAGGTCCTTCTCATTTCCAGATCATTATCCACTTTATTTGCAAGATTACCCTTCTGCATTCAGCAATTTGTGTCCTAGTCCAAAAGAATTCACCGAGTGTGATGAAAGCCCAGTGTTGATTTAATCAAGATGATACCAAGAAGGCTGACATTAAACTCTGCTGAAAGATTGGTTAAGGCTGAGTAAGGATCTCTGGTGACAAGCAGGTTAAGGGATGATTTGATCACAGAGTTTAAAATAATAAAAAAGATTGACAGCTCTTTGTAAAACCTATCCAATTAGTTTCACTATCTCCTTTCCATAAAATTGCTATTTTCTTCAAATTTATAACCAATTTGTTTTTGAATGTTATTATAAATCTGCTTCCATTACCCCTGCAGCAGTGAATTCTAGATCAGAATAAAAAGATCAACTCACATCTGGCTCACTGATAAAATTACAGGTCATCCCCAGGTTACGACAGGGTTCCATTCCTGTGAACAGTTTGTGACCCGGAAAATTCGTAAGTCAGAAATGTGGCTGCAGATTGAATTACCAGGTGGCAGAAAATGCCCACAGCAACTGGCAAGTCCATTCCACCGAATCTCCCAAATGCTCGTTCATATGTACGGGCTGCACACAAGTTGGATGTTTGTAACCTGGACCTTATATGCGTGAGTGATCCTTCACCCAGCAGAAAAAAAATCTCCTATTTATTCTGTTTAAATCCTTGAATATTTGAAGTATTGTTAGTCCCTTCACTATCACCAGATTGTCGGATGTGCAAATTTCCTCCAACTTAATATTAGGAAGACCAACACCATTGTCTTTGAACACTGTCACAACCTCTGTTTCCCAGTCATTAAGTGCATTACTTCCCCTGACAACTGTCTGAGCTTGCAGCAGCCTATCTGCAATCTTGGTGTTAGGCTTTGGACCATTGCTAACAGTGTCCAAAGAAATACCCAATATTGATCCAGATTCAGCTATATTAATGCAAGCCCTACATCCAACACTTTGTTACTCAAGACTGGACAACTCCAGTGCATTCTTAGTTGGTCTTTTTCTTTCCACCCTTTCTAAATCAGACCTTGCTGTCTGCATCCTGACTTGCATCAAGTCCCCCTCACTGGTCATCACCGTACTTCTGTGGGGATCTGTTTTCTGTTCCCAGTTTTAAAATTCTCAACCTTGTTTTCAAATCCCTCCATGGCACCTCTGCTTTACATTTCTGTTATACCAAACTAGCATACACCTACTAAATTTTTAAGGGATGCTGATTGTCCACCTTCACCCTTGATAGCACATGCATTATTGCTTTTGACCTATGTTGCACAGAAGGTCCAAAGGCAATAAAGTATTCACAGCCCTCTCCTAGATTATATTTCTATCTGACCCTTGCAAAATTGAATATCCATGACATGAATGAATAAATGAGTCATGGGTACAACTAGAGAACTTGCATACAGAACTTTGATATCCCTGGCATCTATCCAGGTAAAATCACATTGCTGTCAACAATTCAACTCTGTTTTATAAAGTACAGGACCTAAACCTATGAGGACTGATTTTAACCCCAACTCTTGTAGAAACCAAGTAGGTGGCTGGTTAAAATTGGGGGACTGACTTTATTATTCAGATCACACCACCTTTACATATTACATCCCCTTTTACAGGAAATTGTCAATGGTTGCTCACTTATCTTCTGATTCTTCCCTACGTAAGTGGCAGCAAACAACTTTTTGGATGAATGCAAAATTCCAGAGGTTAGGGTCAGCTGTTTGTAGTTTCTTTCACAACTGCTTTCCGACATTGGATCTGGTGCAGGGAGGTCTTCACCACTTATTTCAATAGAAGGGAAAGACCACAAGACACCAGGGTCAGTGTTAGTTTTTTGATAATTTGATTTATTTTAATATTTTTTATTCATAACATAAGTGTTTTGAGTAATTCTCTAACACTAAAAAACTTACAACATTTTTAATAACTTGAATGCTTCTGAATATTCTGTCTCTCCTCCTATCTCCCACATGATGCTATTTGTTACTAAAGGCCCCTCTGTTGTGCTGGGCCTCAGTGGTGAGAATTGGGCCTACTTCTCTCCACAGATTCACACTGGGGGAGGCACTTGAGGTAAGTGGGAACTTTTCCTTGTGGATCAGTGACAAGCATGGGAGACATGCTGCTGAGAACAAGCTCCAAGTCAGTGTGAATGTAGAGACTACACATCTCTCCCTGCTGCTATGGGGCCAAGAGAGACAGCTACATCCATTCAAAAAGGATTAAAGGAAAGCTGTGCATTTATGTAGTGCCAATCACAACTCAGATTTACTCAAAATGATAGAAAGCCAATATGATATGTTTTGAAATGTGGCTATTGTTGTGATGGAAGCACAATGGCACAGTTCATAGAGCTGCTGCCTCACAGCTCTAGTGAATTGGGTTGAATCCTGACCTCTAGCACTGCTGTTGTGGAGTTTCCTCTGGGTGTTCCTAGTTCCTCTAACAAAGATGTGCTGGTCAATAGGTTAATTGGCCACTGTAAATTGCCCTTTGGGTGTAGGCAAATGGTAGAGTGGGAGTAGTGTGGAGTAAATAAGCTACAGAGAAAATTAGAGAGAGAATGGGATTGTTCTGATGAATTGAAACGGCCTATTTCTAGGTTGTAAAACAAAATAGAAATATCACAGATAATTTTTGCATTGCAAAGTACCAAAACAATGCGATAACAACCAATCTACATCAGTTAGTGATGCAGATTAAAAGGTAAACTTTGGCATAGACATTGGGGCAATCTCCATCACTCTTTTTTGAATGTGTCAAGGGGTCCCTTGCTTTTATTTGTGGACACATGTGGCCTCTGTTTAATGTCCTATCCTAAAGACTGTGCAGCACACCCTCAGTACAGTGCTGGAATGCCAGCCTAGATTTGTGTTAAGGTTCCTGCAGTGGGGTTTGAACCCACAATCTCCTCTTATTTATTCTCCCCAGATCACAGAGCTATAATTGGTTGCAAAGTAGTAAGTAGCCTGTTGAGGTTTAAGTGATGCTTTCTAGCACTTTTGATTTACATTTGGGGAAAGGAGCTTGGAGGAGATAATGCTGTTGGAATGAATGTACACCTACTTCTCTAAATTCTTGTTTTTCCCCACCCACACATTCATTCAGAAGCATAGATGCAACATTTAAAAACCTTGAGACTACAAATTAATTCTACTTTTGATACACTCTGGCAGGCATGCCAGGATGGCTAGAAATTAGGCCCAGGTTGAGATACTAATCTCATTCTACCCTCTCAGGTAAATACATGAGTGATTTGAAGAATGGGGACTCTCACCAGAATCTGGGTTAATATTTGCAATATAGTAAACAATCAAAAAGATGATTTATTTATTTATTTAAATGTTGTTGGAGTTTGACATTTTCAATTTGGCTATTTCGTTTCCTGTCGTACAAGTTACTTTTCCTAGGAGTTAGTTTGTCAAGCTGACAGCTAGCCCCCAACTCTGTGGAGAGCCACTTGGTATCTGCAGAGTTCACATCCAGACTTCCATGCTGGTGGACTGCAGCAGGGAAGTATGGAGCACTTGCTTCTGGCCTCTCACTCTGCTCCTGCATTGTTGGATAACTTTTGATTTTATGTCACTTTATTCAATTGCAACTTTTTTTTTTACATATGTGTCTGATTATTGAGAACTTTTAAAATCAGTGGAACTGGCCTTTGGGTTCAAGAGCTATTAAAGGACACCAAGGTGGCCTGGGGGTGGGGGTGTGACCTCAGAATGGGATGCCTAAAGGGCTGGTCACTACTCATAGCCTGTTGACTCACAGTAGGGCTGAGGAACTGAGGCCTTGATGTCCTTGGGAGCAATGCAAGCACAAGTTTAGTGTGGTTGCAGGAGGTTGTGCAGAGAAAGTGGGTTGTGTTGAGCATGATCCAGAATATTATGTAGGTGCACATCTTCCTTCCTTTATATACGTGATACTTACAGGACCATTTTGTTCATGAATTTGTTGGAATGAACTGATGAGACTGCTACAAGTTTCAGCACAGTTGTAGATAGGGTATTGGACTCAGCATTACTGTTTCTTTCCGAGAGTAGATTCCCCCATTCTCAAGCTGATGGCTTAATCTTTACTGTCTAATATCTACCTAAAGTATTGTGTGATACAGGCAGTGATAACACATACTCACATCCATGACTTTTATGATCTTTCAAGTGTTGGATTCACTGGCACTGTATTAATGGAGGGCCAGCTGGAAATCATCAAGCTTCATTAATGGAGTCAGTAATTTGACTATGATTGACCTAAAACCAATCAGAAATTGTTACCAATTTCTGGAATCTGTGGTGATTAGAGTGCAGCTTTTAAGAAGTTAGTTTTTGCTGAATATTGTAGCTAATGCCCATCAGGTAGCTAAAGGTGTTTGATTCGTTGAGTTGGTCATCAATTATCTTGGATTCGTATTTCAGTTTTGTGGGACATTGCAAGTATATCTGACACAAGTGTTGCTGCCATGTACAGTCAAACAAGGGCAGCAGAGAAAAAGCTATCACGTTTTCACTGGACCTGATTGACAAACTGTCCTGAATGAAACTGAACTCAGGAGACAGGGTACAGTTTTAGAGATGCAAATCACAGTATATGGACGAGATGGTACTAATGTTCTTACTGCCAGAGATGTAATCCAATGCCATAAAATGTTCAATGACCTCACAAGATCACAAGATCACAAGATAAGGGAGCAGAAGCAGGCCATTCGGCCCATCGAGTCTGCTCCAAGGAAAAGGGAAAAAGAAATGGGGTGGGAAAAAAAGAGAGAGAAAAAAAAAACTATTCTAATCCCATTTGCCAGCCTTATCCCCATATCCCTTGATACCCTGACTATTTAGATATCTGTCTATCTCCTCCTTGAACACCCCCACTGATCTGGCCTCCACTGCTGTGCGTGGCAAGGAGTTCCACAATTTCACCACCCTCTGGGTAAAGAAACTTCTCCTCATCTCTGTCTTGAAACTGTACCCTCTAATTCTAAGATTGTGCCCTCTGGTCCTGGACACGCCCACCAAGGGAAACAGCCTAGCCACATCTACTCTATCCTTACCTGTCAACATTTTAAATGTCGCTACGAGGTCCCCTCTCATCCTTCTGTACTCCAGCGAGTACAGTCCAAGAGCCGACAAACGCTCATCGTACTTAAGCCCTTTCATTCCTGGAATCATTCTCGTAAATCTCCTCTGAACCCTCTCCAACGTCAGCACATCCTTCCTAAGATGCGGGGCCCAAAACTGCGCACAGTATTCCAAATGAGGCCTCACTAGCGCCCCGTAGAGCCTCATCAACACTTCCTTACTTTTATACACTATACCTCTCGAGATGAATGCCAACATAGCATTCGCTTTCTTAACCACCGATCCAACCTGGTGGTTAACTTTTAAGGTATCTTGTATAAGTACCCCCAAGTCCCTTTGTACTACCGCACTATCAATCTTCTCTCCTTCTAGATAATAATCTACCCGCTTATTTCTACTTCCAAAGTGTACAACTGCACATTTCTCAACATTGAATCTCATCTGCCATTTTCTTGCCCATTCTCCTAAACTGTCTAGGTCCCTCTGCATTCTTTCTATTTCCTCTATGCTCCCTACTCCTCCACTTATCTTGGTGTCATCCGCAAACTTAGCCACACAACCATTTATTCCATCATCCAAATCATTGATGTACAAGGTAAAAAGGAGAGGCCCCAACACCGACCCCTGCGGCACACCACTAGTAACCGGTAACCAACCAGAACGAGATCCTTTTATTTCCACCCTTTGCTTCCTGCCAACCAGCCAATTCTCCACCCATTTTGCTACCCTGCCCATAATTCCATGACCTCTCATCTTATTAATCAGTCTCTTGTGAGGCACCTTATCAAAGGCCTTTTGAAAGTCTAAATACACAACATCTACCGCCTCTCCCTTATCCACCCTACCTGTGATTTCTTCAAAAAACTCCAATAGGTTGGTAAGACAGGACCTCCCCTTCACAAAACCATGTTGACTAGGTCCTATCTTGCCTTGCGCCTCTAGGTATTCGGTAACCTCCTCCTGACCAAGAAGACAAGGGAACTTCTTACTTGGATTGATCAACTACATGAACACATGATGCTCTAGTAATGTAAAGATAGATGATGTAAAATAGTAATGGGCCATCCACTTATTTTTTTGTTTAAGCCAAACCTGAACAGATGACATAGTTCATTCATAATCTCACCAGTAAATTTGAAGCAGAAAAGACTGATTTCTCCTGATGTGCCCAGATAATAGTTTTGGATTCTATTGATGTAAAGCCTGGGTGAGGATAAATTACACATGATCAGCCATGACCTAATTGAATAGTAAGAGAAGCACGAATAATTAATAGCCCAGTCCCATTCCTAGGTTTCAATGTGTGTTCACACACAAGACACTGGAGAGCTTCTGACACTTTGAGAACCATAACCCATCATGACTCACCAACACAGGAGACATAGTTAAGGGAAGAAAACTGGGATAAAACAAAGAATATACATTGACTGATGAAACAATAATAACAGGGGAATACTAAACCAGTTTTCAGTTGAGTGATAAGTTTAAAACAGGAGAATATTTGTATGTCTATGGGGATACAGTACAGTAGAATTAAGAGACTTGTGAAATACTACCTCTGATTTTTCTGTTATGGGTGAAAATAGACAGTAAAGTCACAGATAATGAGCTTGCACGCCATAGAAACAATTTATAAGCCAGACCTGCAACACTAAATGGTGCACAGCAAAGTGCAGGTGAGCAAGACAAGCAATAGCCAGAGCACAATAGCTTTCGAAATGAGATAAAAGCAAACAGTGCAGCAATTCAAAGTGTGTACAGATGTCTCAGACATAAGCAAGCATGTGCAACAAATTGTAAAAGTAGATAAAGGACAAAGGTGCACTTGTGCCCTACTCGATAGTTCTACTCAAGAAGAAGAGAGCAATGAAAGTACTTTGTATTATGTACAAAGAACTAATCCATGTTCAGTCTGTCCTATCACTGGTGCTGCAGATTCTATTAGCACTGGATGTCTTATATCAAATAAATTAGAAACTAAAGTCAGTCATGAAAGGGGAACAAACAGTGGTAAGTGAATAGTTCAGTTTCTGCATGTGCTCAACAAGTTAACAAGAACTTATCTTTTAGACTTTAATTTTATTTATCAAAATAACATTTTAAATGAGTAACTGATGCCATCCTCCTGGGAGAGAGCCTTGGCCACTAGGTAACAAGTTTTGCAAATCAGCTTTGCATTTAGTGAATGCATAACTACCAGATTTATGTTGCCAAAGGCAAGATGCTGAAATAAGAAAGACACATCAAGAAATACCTATCAAGTTAGGGGCATTGACTGAACTGTGTAGAAATTGAGGAAGGAACTATTTATTTGGAGAGCAAAAAAAAAATTGCAAATGCTAGAAAATTTAACTAAAAGCAGAACATGTTGGAAACACCCAGCAGGTCGAGCTCCATCTGTGAAGAGAGAAACAGAATCAACATTTCATGCCAAATGACCTTTCATTTGACTGATACAAGGCTGTGATGTGTTGTCCATCTGAAACAATGTCTCTTTCTTTACACATGCTGATTGACCTACTGAGCAATTCCAGAGTTTTCTGTTTTTATCCCAGTTGTTCAAGACTTCAACATATTTTAAAAAAAACATACACATTTAAATTGGCACTAGATGAATAAAATATTTAATGGGTTTGATTTTCTATTCTGTGCAGACTATGCAAATAGAAAGTCAACTGGTGATTGGTATTGGTTTATTATTGTCACTTGTAATGAGGTACAGTGAAAAACTTGTCTTGCATACTGATCGTACAGGTCAATTCATTACACAGTGCAGTTACATTGAGTTAGAACAGAGTCCATTGATGTAGTACAGGTAAAAACAGTAACAGCACAGAGTAAAGTGTCACAGCTACAGAGAAAGTGCAGTGCAATAAGGTACAAAGTCACAACAATGTAGATTGTGAGGCTATAGTCCATCTCATTGTATAAGGGAACTGTTCAATAGGCTTATCAGTGAGATAATACCATCCAGCAATACTTTCACCAATTTCACCTTCTTATATAAAGGAACAATATACAAAAAGCTCATCTGTGGAAATTTTTCTTTCACTAGGATCATAGAAATATTCAGCATAGGAAGAGGCCATTCAGCCCATTATTTCTATGCCAGTGTTCATGTTGCATCAATAAACTATTCCTTACATCCGATAAACTTTACAGTAATCTTAACATTTGCTTCGGAACCATAGCTTGTGGACAGAAACTAATGAATCTGACCTTTGATCTCCTAGAAGTCTAAGGTGAAATGAAGAAAAATCAAGATGCAACTAATTGTTGAAGGAAAAAGTTCCTTTTAACCAAGTGATAGTCTGTTTAGATTTTCATAATTTCCCTTGAATGTATTTGGAATATACTCCTGAGCATGGAGGGATGAAATCCCTTGGAGAGAGCTGCCTCACACTGCAGTGGTTTGATACCATTTGGAGTTGGCATTAGAACATAACAGCACAGTACAGCCACTTCAGCCCATGATATTGTGTAGACATTGTGCCTACTCCAAGATTAATTTAACCACATCCACTGCTCTGCCCTCAATGTGTTTTGTCACATTCTCGAAGAATTCAATCATGCTCACAAGGCATGACCTGCCCTCAAAGCTATGCTGACTGTCCCTCATCAGACTATGTTTCTTCAAACGCCCATAAATCCTGTCCCAAAGAATCTTTTCCAATAATTTGTCCACCACTGAAGTAAGACTCACTGGTCTGCAATTCCCAGGGTCATCCCTACTCCCCTTCTTGAACAAAGGAATAACATTTGCCACCCTTCAGTTATCTGGTACTACTTCTGTGGCCAGTGAAGTCACAAAGATCATTGCCAAGGTGTTGTGAGAAAGGTTCTTTTGGTATCTTAAAGATAAAGGTATCTGGACACACAGTCTTTGTACTTTAAAAGAGGATTTTATTCACAAAGACCAATGTGGGAACAGCATATGAAGGAACAAATGCACCCTCACACTAGGGTGATCGCAAACATGGAGGGAATCGCAACAGGGGGTGAGGTGCACACACATACAATAACTGGTTACAAATGATCAGGGAATAAACAATACAATGTTTGAACACCCTGATATTCTGGACAAACATTGGCTCTTTAGTCTTGGGAGTCCTTAACTAACTGCCCTGAAGTAGTGCACAGCTTACCTCAACATCCTCTGAGACAGAAAACCAAACATGCAGCACTTTTATACTGCTGGGGGGCTGGGTGATCCAGCAAGGGCAAAGGTGTTTAAACAGATCAATGGTAGGTGTGTCCAGGAACAAAGGTGCTCGCAAAGACCAATCTGGGTGGTCCAGCAAGACAAAGGTGTTTACCTAATGGGGTGGAGCCAAACCTTGATTGACAGTGGTGTCACTTTCAGCCATGTGCTCAATGGTGTCATCCCAGCCAGCGGGGTCAGTGTTGTCATGGTCACATGACAGCCATGACCTTTTACACTACACAAGGACTCAGAAATCTCTTCCTTCGCTTCCCATAGTATCCTGGGATATACTTGTTCAGCCCCAGGGACTTACCTATCCTAATGTTTTTCAAAAGTTCCAGCATATCCTCCTTAACATTATGTTCTAGCTTATCAGCCCATTTTATGCTGTCCTCACAAACATCAAGATCCCTCTCACTGATGAATATTGAAGCAAAGTATTCATTAGGAACCTCCCCTGACTCCAGGCACATGTTTCCTCCTCTATCCCTAATTGGTCCTACCTTCACTCTGGTCATCATCCAGTTCTTCACATACAAGTAGAATGCCTTGGGGTTTCCTTAATCCTACTCACCAAGGCCTTCTCATGCCCTCTTCTAGCTCTCCTAAGACCATTCTTAAGCTCTTTCCTGGCTACCTTGTAACTCCAGAGCCCTGTCTGATCTTTGCTTCCCAAATCTTAAGCAAGCTTTTCTTCCTCTTCACTAGATATTCCACATCTCTTGTCAACCATGGTTCCTTCACCCTAAGATCTTTTTCCTGCTTTAATGGGACAAACCTATCCAGAACCCCATGCAAGTGCTCTAAACAACCTCCACATTTCCATTATGCATTTCCCAGAGTGCATCTGTGTTATGAGGAAGGATCTTTTGGGTCTTAAAGATAGAAGTATCTGGACACAGTCTTTGTACTTCAAAAAAGGAGAATTTTATTTACAAAGACAGACACGGGAACAGAATGAGAAGGAACAAATGCACACTCGCACTCAGATGATCGTGAAATGTGGGGGGGGGGAAGTCACAACAGGGGTAAAGTGCACACGCAACAAACTAGTACAAACGATCAGGGAACAAACAAATATGTTGTCTGAACCCCCTGAATCTGGGCAAACAACAGCTCTATTCTACTGGGAATCTACTTGGGATGCTCCTAGACCCCTGTGGATGTGCTCTCTCTCATCTGTAGTCTCGAACCCAGCAACAATTGGAAAAGGGGGAGAGCTGCCCACACGTACCATCTTTTATAGGGCTGTAGCTGGGTGGAGCCCACTCAGGTAATTCAAACAAGCCAATGATTCAGGGTCAAGAACAAAGGTGGGTTACAAGCCAATCCTTAGGTGTGCTCTTTAGTGGGTGGGGTGGAGCTGGACCCTTGACAGTGGTGTAGCTTCTGACCTGATAGGCAATACCATCATTCCAACCATGGGGGTCAGTAGTGTTGTCACTGTCATCTGACCCCTGGCCTTTCATACTACATTCCACCCCTCGGAAGTTATACCTCATGTCAATCATGGGGAGAGCTACAACTAAGCTAACAGAAATATGCATCAGTGTGCAGTACCTAATGGAAGGCAGAAGTGGTTCCACTAAGTTGCATGCACAGCACAAAATGCAGGCCGCTATTACAACTAAAACGAGGGTGGTGGCCCAGTGGATGATAGTTGCCCACCATTCCCCCCCCAGTGACCCAAACAGCCACCAATTTTCCCCATGAGGTGTCATGCTGGAGGAGCTGGTCCCTTGCCTTTTGAATTTTAGTTACCGGATCCCCAATGTGAGCAGCCAGGTCTGTGATGTTGCTGGATGAATCTGGGATAAAGGTGCAGCACTCCTTCCCCACCACTGCACAGGTTCCACCTTCTGCAGCAAGTAGATAGTCCAGGGCCATTCGGTTCTGAAGGGCCATCATCCTGACAGCAGCCAGCTCCACTGTCTGGGTCAGGGCATACCTGGTACATTGCTGTGACATTTTGGTTTCATCAGCCACTGTCTGGAGCACACTGGTCATCCTTATGACTTCTTGGGACAGTTGAGCTGTGCCATACATGGGAAAGGCAATCATCCAGAACCTTTCTGCTACTGTGAATGCTCTTTTGCGCTGGTGGCCGCTGTATGCTGGGTGCTCCCTGAGGTCATTGAGTGCATGGATGTAGGGCACCACAAACACTGGGAAGCAGCAACTGTACCAGCTCATGGGGAGCCACAGGTAGGCATGGTGCCCACAAACCCAGTGGGTGCCATTCAAGGTCCAGGGAGTTCCCAGCTTAGCAGCACCACTGACGGTGGTCACTGTGGCCCTTGGGCACCAGTTGGTCTCACAGTCACTGTAGCTGACTGGAAAGGTGGAAGTGTGGTCGTTTTGGAGTCTGCACGAACATTCTCTTGGCCGACTGGATGGCTGCAGGGTGACTGAGGGTAGGGACTCAGTTTGAGGTCAAATTGTAAGGGAAATACCAGCTCCTGAAGCAACAACCCCATTGGGAATCACTGGAAGAAATATTGGAGAGGGGAATGGTGGGGGACTACCGCCCAGCTTCCCCTCTCCCCCCAAACTGATAGACTGAACCCAACAGATGCAAAAAGTCTGTGTAAGCAGTTCATTTGGAGATCAAAGGGCATCGCAGTATGTGGGAGAGCTTCACAGGTGTGTGCTGGGGTTCAGAGGCAAATCCAGTAGTCTGATTGATTGGAAGTGTTGGAGAATTTGTATGCTATGTGGAGGAAGGTGTTCGTAGGCTCGCCGATGCTGATCATTGCAGTGAGAAGGAGTTGTTGCTGGAGTAGTGCCATCATCCTGTAGGGTGGGGGGGGGGGGGGGGGGGGGGGGGCGGGGGGAGGGACAAACTCATTCTCGGCAGGTCAGGTTTTGGGTATGAAGGCAGGAGATGTTAGTTTGACCTGGGATTGCAACCCAAAAAGTATCCCCAGGACCACGCGCAACAACTTTCCCCTTCTGAGGGGAACCTTGTGGCTGTCAGACCCAGATCCTCCCAGAGTCCTCAGTCTTGGGGGGGGGGGGGTTCAGGGCCTCACAAGCCATGTGGTGGGGAGTGGGCCAGATGACAGGATAATGGAGACCACCGCACCCCCCCCCCCCCCCCTTGGCCATTGGGCCACAAGTTGAGCTGATAAGCAGCCTGCTACAGCACACCCTTCCACCCCTGCAGTGTGCAGGAGGGTGTCAGCATGCGTATTGTCTCTTTCAGCAGGCCGTTCATTTATTCTCTCAGGCCCGATGCCTGGGGATATGAAACAGCCACGCGATCCCTGCCTCCGCTGCCCAGTTTTGTTCCTTAGCCCCCATGAAGTGTGAACCCTGATGGGATTGCACCTCCCATGGGACTCCATAGATGGAGGAGAGGCACTGCAATCCTTTGATGGTGCTGTCTGGTCGGCTCTCTCACCAGGTACCGCCACCAGGACACCCGAGTACGTGTCCACCATCGTCAGGGCGTACTGTTTTTTATTGTGGCATGGGAGCAGTCCAATATAGTCTATTTGCCACACAACCTGCTCCCATGCCGCAGCGAATGTGACCCAGTGGCCCCACTGGCCAACCTCATGGTTTTACCTGCTGGCAGGTGGGGCAATTTGCAACAGTGGTTTTACACTGATCCATTGTCAGTGCGACCCCAAACTGTTCTGCCCAGTGTCATGTACCATCAGCCCCCAAGTGACTGCTCTTACGGTGCGCCCATGTGGCTAGGGCACGGAGGCCGGGTTCCTCAGGGAGAACAGTACCGCAGCATATCTGGGCAGCCTGGTCCACAGCGGCATTATATATGGTCTCCTGAGTATTCATGTGGGTATGGGCATCCACGTGGCGGACTGACATCTGTCTCTGGGCGGCTTGGTCCCAGATATAGCACCAGTGTTCCTGTCCCCAGAAGGGGTGTCCATGAATTTGCCACCCCATCTCATGCCACTATGCCATCCACACTGCTATACCATTGACTACTGCCCAGGAGTCAGTATAGATGTGGACTAGCCCAGTGGTGTCCTGTAAAGTGAGTGTTACCACCGCGAGCTCAGCCAATTGACTGGACCCTCCCGCTCCCTTTTTTGTTAATGTTTTCCTCATGGCGGGATGAAGTGCCGCCGCTTTCCAATGTTGTTTCCTGTTTTTCCAGCAGCTGGAGCCGTCTGTGAACCAGGCATGCAGTTTCTGTTCAGGGTCAAGGGAGTCGAAGGGTTGGCCCCAAGATACAGGAGAGGAGTTGATCTCGGGTATGTCTGGGGGTGGGTCCTGGGACTGGTGGGGGAAGGATATGACCTGTTCGTGGAGGCGGCTGACCCCTTCCGCACTGGGTTCTGCCTGGTCTGTGATGTACCACTTCACTATTGAGGACCTCTGTGTGGAGTCGGGGGACTTGACCCAATGCATTATGGGCAGGTGGGAGCAAAGGACCACGGGGTCAGTACCGGTTTGGTTCTCAGTTGTGAGGAGTGCCAGGTAGCAGGCCAGCAGCTGGTGCTCAAAGGGACTGTAGCAGGTGGCAGCCTCAGGCAGTGATTTGGTCCAGAAGGTAAGCAGGACTCTGCACCCTTGGACCTTCTGCCAGAGGCTCCACTCGGCCACTGACTCGCCAGCAGAGACCTGTAGCTCGAAGGGGACCCCTTCCTGTTGCGGGGAGAGGGGCAGGGCTTGCTCCACTGACTGTTGGGCTGCTTCAAAGGCAGGCTGCTGTTCAGGCCCCCCCGGAGAAAGTGGCTTTCTTGCAGGAGATCTTATAAAGCGGTCTCAGGAGTACGGTCAGGTGAGGGATGTGTTATTAACATATCAAGAACCTCTGAGAAAATACCCTTCAAGGGCCCATGTAAAAGTATGTTGTCTATGTAATGAGTAACTGACACCCCTGGGGGAAGGTGAATGGCTTGTAAATCTTGGGCTACTAAGCCGTGGCAGATTGTGGGGCTATGCACGTAGCCTTGTGGTAGATGTTGAAATGTATATTGCCTCCCGTCCCAGGTGAATGCAAATTGGCCCTGGGAGGTCTGGTGCAGGGGTATAAAGAAAAATGCATTAGCTAGATCTACCACAGCATACCACAGTTTGTCTGGGCGCTCTGCAATATCTTCCACTAAAGTGACAATGTCGGGTACCGCAGATGTGGGGGTTGGGGCCAGCCTTGTTTAAGTGTCAGTAGTCTACCATCATGCACAACATCCTGTTCTTCTTGCGGACAGGCCAGATGGGGCTATTAAAAGGGGATGCTACAGGTCTAATGACTCCCTCCCGCAGCAGGGCTTGGATGGCCTCTGATGTCTCGGTATCCCCCCAGCACCCTATATTGTCTACTGCAAACGACCTTGGAGGGAGGGGGGAACAACGACCGGCTCCCACTTGGCCGCCCTGTCTACCACCATAGCACAGGTGATTCCAAAAGTGAACTTGCCCCAGTTGGTGTGCAGGGACTGTCCCTTTAAGATGTTGATCCCCCAGTATACATTCCGTGGAGGCTGCGATTGAAACAGTCAGTTCGGGGAGGTTGGTTCCCGATGGTCATGCGGACCCTGACTTCCTTTGCAGGCAGAAGGGAACCCCCCAACCCCTCTATCTGCATTTGGGTCTCCTTCGACAGTGGGGTTCCCCAGGACGATGGTGTGCTGGGCACCCATGTCAATGAGTGCCATCCACCTCTGCACATTCCCCTAGTGTACTGCTACGGGTTTATGTGGCCTCAAGTCCCCCAGGCATGGAAGGGTGATGGAGCAGACGCGCTGGGGACCCTGACCTTCGTCTTATGGGAGCAGGGTAGGGGGCTGCCACCCCATGGGCTAGGATTCCTGCTGGTGGAAGTGGGACATTTCCTGTCACAGCAGGTCCCGGAGCTCAGCCAGGAGGGCAGGGAAAGCTGCTTTAGGTGGAGGTGTGGAGGCAGTATCAGTGTCTGCAGGGGAAGCCCACGTGGTCTGGTGGTTGGGGGCACCCCCTGTGTTGGGCTTGGCCCCGGGGTTGTCGCAGGGCATCCCCCGGCCAGGCTTTCCCCCACAGAGCTCCTTCCATCGTGCATAGAGAGCGGGGGTCGGGATCCCATCTATGGTAGCACAGTCCACCCCTGTGCACAATACGTCCAGCTGCTTGCACGACAGACGAGAGGTGGCATCCCCAGTCTTCGTCTCCTTTCTACGGACTTGTGTGGGCACCCCCACTGCATGTATTCTAACCCCTCCAGGAGGGTAATGGCTTCCTGTACCATCCTGCTGCTGGCAGGTCCCATGAGGGGCAGGACCACTGGCCTCAGGTCAGGGTGCGTGGTGGCGACCAGGTACCCTGCTAGTGCACTGGTTGTGATGGTATTTTCTAACAGCCCAAGGTCACCCATCCCTGTGTATATGCCAGTCACTAGTGCCCATTCCCAGATGACCCTGGTGCCCTCACTGACTGTGCTCCACTGTGGTTGTGCACATAAATCCCACTTGAGGGTAGAGTACCAGACTCTCACAGCAGCCACTACCTGGTCCCACAGGGCAGCAGTGTCACCAATCCCTCCCAGTGGCACCCACAGACCATTATTAATGCTCTGTTGGTCCAACAAGCTCCCCAGGGCACTCGCCTCCTGGTGAGAGGCTCACATTGGGAGAGCTCCTCATCCCACAGTTGGAGCAGCCACACGGCCAGCGGTTTGCCCGACTGCTGGCGGTACTGATCCGCCAGCTGGGTGAGCTCTTTAACAGAAGTCCTGGGTCTCTGTGGTCTCGGAGGGGCTGCAGGCACCTTTCCCTGTGGGGGTCCCATCCTGACTCCCTTCCCTTCTATGGCAGACCTGGGACTGCATGGTGATGGGTCAGGCCTGCAGGGGCTCAGGCTCTTCAGGTACCCCCTCCATCCAAATGTCCCCATCCCCCAGCCATGTGTCCAGCTTGTCACCACACTGGACCAAGGCACAGATTTTAAATGGGTCCAGTTGCCAGCCAGACCTGTGGGCAGCTTGTGCCTGCTGTACTTGAATCAGCCAGCAGACAACCTCGGTACCCCTGGCCTCGAGGTCATTGGTCCGAATCTGGGCAGTCTGAACTACCTCCTGCAGCATCGCTGCTGAAGCATTTCTATCTCCTTTTTCCTCTGTAGGCAGGTATCCTGTAACTGGTCAGTAATCTCAACCTGGCGCCTCAGAAGGGATGCCAGGAGCCAGAAGGCACCCCTTTGACTCTGGGGAACCCTGATTTCTGGAGGACGGCCACCACACGGTGCCCCAGTTTCTTACCACGTGGATTTAACCGTGCAGCCCAGTCCACTGGCTTCCCATGGTCTTCCAGCAGACTGACCAGGCTCCCAAAATCCCTCTCTCGTCAGTCCATCCTGGGATCCTCTCCTCAGTGCCTACACTTTCCTTCTTTCCCTTGTTCCAGAACATCCTACCCACGTCTGTGTCCAGCCAATACACTTAAGACCCTGCTTGCTGTGCCAATTGTTATGAAAAAAAGTTCTTTTGGGTCTTGAAGATAGAGGTATCTGGGCACACAGTCTTTGTACTTCAAAAGTAGAATTTTATTTACAAAGACAGACACGGGAACAGAATGGGAGGGAACAAATGCACACTCGGACTTGGGTGATCATGAAACATGGGGGGAGTCACAACAGGGGGGAAGTGCACACATGCAACAAACTATCAGGGAACAAACAAATACCTTGTCTGAACCCCCTGAATCTGGGTAAACAACAGCACTATGCTGCTGGGAATCTACTTAGGATGCTCCTAGACCCCTGTGGAAGTGCTCTCTCTCATCTGTAGTCTTGAACCCAGCAGCAATTGGAAAAGAGGGACAGCTGCCCACACGTACCATCTTTTATAGGGCTGTAGCTGGGTGGAGTCTGCTCAGGTAATTCAAACAAGCCAATGATTCAGGGTCAAGAACAAAGGTGGGTTACAAGCCAATCCTTAGGTGTGCTCTTTAGTGGGTGGGGTGGAGCCAGACCCTTGATTGACAGTGATGTAGCTTCTGACCTGATAGGCAATACTATCATCCGACCATGGGGGTCAGTAGTGTTGTCACTATCATCTGACCCCTGGCCTTTCATACTACAATCTGCTCCCAATTTACACTCCCAAGTTCCTGCCTAATAGTATCATAATTCCCCCTTCCCCAATTAAATTCTTTCCCATACCATCTGCACCTATCACTCTCCAAGGCAAGGGTAAAAGTCAGGCAGTTGTGGTCACTGTCTCCAAAATGCTCTCCCACTGAGAGATCTGACACCTGACCAGGTTTATTGCCAAGTACCAGATCCAGAATGGCCTCTCCGAGAGTTGGCCTGTCTACATATTGTGACAGGAATCCTTCCTGGACACCTAACAATTCCACCTCATCCAAACCTTTTGCACTAAGGAGGTGCCAATCAATATTAAGTAAGTTCAAATCACCCATGATAACAACCCTGTTATTTTTACACCTCTCCAAAAATCTGCCTGCCAATCTATTCCTCAGAGTCTGTTGCTATTGGGGGTCTATAGAATACTTCCAATAGTGATTGCTCCCTTCCTGTTTCTGACCGCCACCCACACTGACTCCAGGACATATTCCACAACATCGCAGTTCCATGTAATGATCCATGCTCTAAGTTCATCACTCTTGTTCCCGATACTTCTGCAAACCTGCCCACAAGGATATTGGTCCCCCTCCAGTTCAGGTGGAACCCGTCCCTTTTGTACAGGTTATACCTTCCCCAGAAGAGATTCCAATGATCCACAGATCTGAAACCCTGCACCAATTTCTCAGCCACACATTCATCTGCCAAGTCAACCTATTTTTACCCTCACTGGCACATGGCACAGACAGCAATCCAGAGATTACTACCCTTGAAGTATTGCTTTTCGGCTTCCAACCTCATCCTTTTCCCTACCTATGTCATTGGAACCAATGTGTATCACAACTTCTGGCTGCTCACCCTCCCCTTTTAGAACCAATGGGCCTAATCTAGGACATCCCTGACCACAGCTACCTCCCTGTAGCTTTTATCTGTCACCTCCTCATTCTCCTGTAGGAGCAGAGGGTCATCCAGCTGCAGCTCCAGTTCCCTAACATGGTCTGTAAGAAGCTGCAGCTGGATGCACCTCCTGTAGATGTAGCTATCAAGGAGACTTAAGATCACCAACATCTGGCAGGAAGAAAACACCACTGATCTTGGATCCATTGTCACTACAATAGCTAGGCACTAATAGACAAAGGAAGAAACTTACCTTAGCCTCTTCTCACTGAATCCTCTTGAGCAAAAAATCTCAACTCCCCTACTCTAACACTGGTCCACACCAGCAATAGCTGCTCTTCTTGACCCTACCTTCTTTTTATTGGTTGTTGCCAATTGGCTAATTTCCCATTCAATTATCACCTAACAATTCACAGCTGTGCCTCTTATATTGTCTGGAAATACCTGGAAACGAACTGGGTCCTGGCACTCACCTCTTTATATGGCTCCCACTTCTCGCACCGAGAGTCCGCTTTGAGCTCCAAGTCATGGCCCTCACTACCTGGAAAAATTTTAAAGTGCTCAGAGAGTTTTGGGACCTTCCAAAACTCATTTAAGTATTTTGAGTTAAGGCACAGCATAACTTGTACAAATATTTATAAGTTACTGGTTCTGTGTGTATTTTTGTAGGTGCATGAAAGCACGATTCTAGACCCTCTTTCAACTAGACGATGCTTGTGCTGTTGCTTGAAAATCAATGCTAACACTATTAATCTAGAGTGGGTTTAATTGTCTAGGGAGTGCAGAGCTGATGTTCATGTTCCTTAATCACCTGGAGCATGAGGTTTCATATAGATTCACTTGTTTGTCTATCTTAACTTCAAAAGAAGATCCTTAGAAACTCAGGCATGATTGACAGTTACGCCACTCTCTCAGCATTGCCATTAATCTTCCACTAAAGCTAACATGATGAATGGGTGAAAGATGCAGAAAATCAATCCCTCAGGCTCTGAAAATCTTTTAGCCAGCATTCCTAGTGATTATCCCAAGATGAGTTCTGCAGGGAATTTGACCAGGAGACATTTTAGCATTGGGAGTTTTCTCAGTTAGCTTGGCACGTGAGACGTGATCTATGTTACCTGCCATTCCAGAAGTGTGGTTAGTAGCTACCTGACTAAGGTATTCCTCTTAAAGAAAACATTGTGACTCCTCTATTGTTCCACTTGGCAAGGTAGTAGCTTTAAAATCAATTTAAAACACCAATCTCGTCAGTTAGACCTACTTTCACTCAGCTAGGACAAGTGTTTGGACTGGCTAAGTGCACTTCATCTTAGCATACGCCAGCTTCTAGATGTGGCCCCAGTGCGCCACTTTAGTATTCATAGATTCCCTCTCCTCTTGCAATAATAAGCACTTTTAGGGAGACACTCAACATTCAAGAAAGAAGTTCAGGAGGATGCGAGGGGACTTGATAGAGGTGTACAAGATGATAAGAGGCATAGATCGAGTGGACAGTTAGAGACATTTTCCCAGTGCGACAACGGCTAACATGAGGGGACATAGTTTCAAGGTGATTGGAGGAAGGTATAAGGGGGATGTCAGGGGTAAGTTTTTTACACAGACAGTAGTGGGTATGTGGAATGCACTGCCTGCAGAGGTTGTGGGGGCAGATACATTAGGGACATTTAAAATGATAGAAAAATAGAAGGCTATGTGGGAGGGATGGGTTAGGTAGATCTTAGAGCAGGATAAAATGTCAGCACAACATTGTGGGCCGAAGGGCCTGTACTGTACTGTAGTGTTCTATGTTCTATGAGAAAAACTGGATCCTAACTATTGGGAAGACTCATGCTGAAATTATGAAGCATGTCTCAGAATCAAAGAATTATAAACAAGGATAAGACACAGAAATGAGCTGATATATCTGTGTCAGGTGAAGAAGAACTATCTATCCTGATCCTACCTTTCAGCATTGGGTTCTTGGCCCTGCGTTCACAGATTTCCAAGCGTTTATAAATGTGCTGAGGGCTTCTACCTCTACCACCCTTTCAGGCAGTGAGTTTCAGACCCCAGCCCCTTGCTGAGCATTTTTTCCTCATCTTCCATCTAATCCTTCCACCAGTCCCTCAACTCAATGCACTCTTATGATCAGGGGAACCTTTCTGTTCACTCTATTTAGTCCTCTCATAATTTTGTATACATCAATCCAATCTCCTCTCAACCTTCTCTTTTCCAAAGAAAACAAACCAACCTATCCAATCTTTCTGCATAATTAATATATTCTGTCCTGCAACGTCTTCATAAATTTCCTTTGCATCCTCTCCAGTGCAATCACCTTTTTCCTGTCATGTAGTGACTAGAATTGTGTACAATACGCAAGCTGAGGTCTAATGTGTGTTGTCTACAGTATCTTGATATTTGGCTAATACAATATGCCATATCATCTGCCTTTTTAATCACCTTACCAACTTATCCTGCTCCCTCTGTTCCTCCATACCTCTCTGTATCCTCCCATTTATTGTGTGTTCCCTTGCCTTGACGTACATCCCTACACATCAGTAAAACTAAAGAGCTGAATGTTGACTTCAGAAAGGGGAAGGAGGGCAAACATGCACCAGTCTACATTGGGGGATCGGTGGTGGATAGATTCAGCAGCTTTAAATTCCTGGGCACTAACAAATTGGATGACCTGTCCTGGGCCCAGCACATAGATGCAATCACAAGGAAGTTTTGCTGGCATCTTTACTTTCTTAGGAACTTAAGGAGGTTCAACTTGTCACAGAACTCTCTAATAAACTTCTATAGATGTACTGCTGAAAGTATCCTGACAGGTTGCGTCACGGTCTGATACGGCAATTCGAATGTGCAGGAATGTAAGAAACTGCAGAGAGTAGTGGTCTCAGCCCAATACATCAGGGGAACATCCCTCCCCAGCATCAGTTGGTTCAAGATTCAAAATCAGCAAGGCTCCACTTCTCCACTTCTCTCAATCATGTATGTCAACATTTCTTCCACTTTATAAGAATAGAATGGCATTATGGCTCTGTAACCGAAGATGTAATCCTGAGTCTTGAATGAAAAATAAAAAGACGTGCTCAAATTTCACTGTAAGAGATGAGAAATTTCAATTCAATTAATTTAATGTACCCGGGATAGAAGGTGAGTGTCAGCAAAGGGTGACCATGAATTTACTGGAATGTCCTGAAAAAACATTTGGCTCACTAAGATCTTCAGGGAAAGAACTCTGCCATCTTGCTGTATTTATGATTTCAGACAACCTGCAATATGACTGAATCTTAACTTGTCTCTGAAATGGCCTCACATAACATTTAATCATACCAAATCCCAACAAAAAGGAAATAACCACAGTGTGACAAGTGTACATCCTGTCTTAGAAACCTATAGGAGGTGCTGCCTCAAGAAAGCAACATCCATCATCAAACATACCCACCCTCTGGGTTGTACCATCTACCATCGGGCAGGAGGTACAGAAGCCTGAAGTCCCACAGCACCAGGTTCAAGAACAGCTACTTCCCTTCAACCATTCAGTTCTTGAACCAACTGGCACAACCCTAATCACCAGTTTAGCAACACTATGACTACTTTGATCACTTTGCACTAAAATGGATTTTTTTTGTTCTAATTGTGTTCTTGTAATTACGTGCTTTCTTGTAAAAATTCTGTATAATTTATGTTTCTCTTGTGAATACTGCTCATATTTGCCTGTGATGCTGCTGCAAGTAAGTTTTTCATTGCACCTGTGCATACATGTACTTGTGCATATAATAATAAACTGAACTTTGACTTTGACATGCCTACAGACTGAATTCCATTTGTCACTTTTCTGCAAGGTAATTCATATCTTCTCTGACTAAATGTTTCTTCCTCACAGTCAACCACACAACCAATTTTTGTATCAAATGCAAATATTGTGGCTCCTATAATTCAGTCCAAATCACTAGTATATACTACATAAAGGAAGAATATTGAGCCCTGTGGCAACCTACTGAAAATGACCCTCAGTCAAAAGCACCCATTAACAGTTATGCTTTATTTCATGTCACTGGGACAATTTTGGATCCAGTTTGCTACTTTCCCTTAGGTGTGATGGACTTCTATATTTTTAACCAGCCTGTCATGTGGGACCCTGCCAAAAGCCTTGCAAAATCCATATAGACTACATCGAAAACACTGCCCTTTTTGACCCTCCTTGTTAACTCCACTAAAAATTCAATTATGTTAGTCAGATATGACCTTCCCTTTACAAAACCACACTATCTATCCTTGATTAATCCATGTCTCTCTATGCGAATGTTTATATAATCCCTCAGAATTGATTTGAATAACTTGCCGACTAATTAAACTAACTGACCTATAATTACTCAGGTTTTCCTTTCTCTCTTTTTAACCTATGGTACAATGTTAGCTGTCTTCCAGTCCTCTGTCCCCAGAACAGCATTGATTTTTGCCATGTTCCCCTCCTCCACTGCGTGACGAGGTCTGCATATGTGTGTATACATTCACAAATAGACTTCTGTCCTCAGTGGGGCAATCACATGCCCACCTGCCAAAATAAACAAGGTTAATGACCAATATGAACAATGCTGCAAAATAAACCCATCTAAGGCCTACAAAGTCTAATTTTAACAAGGAAGTAAGCAGGTAGAATGTAGTACAACATTGAAGCGTGACCTGGGCTTTCTGAGAATAGGTTTCTTTTCCAATCAGTTGAAGAAGGTTGTTCACATGGCTTGTATAATTTCATAGCATGTCTTCTGTTTGTACTTAAAACAAAGAGGAAGAATATGATGCCAAATATCCTGATTTCACATTTGATGAAAGAACTTTGGAAAAGGTTATGGCAGCAGTAATGAACTGAAGGGCTTCTGTCTCACCTATCAGGCACCTGCTTATTTATTCTAGTAGAGGAAGTAATTGTGGGAAGGGAGGTAATATTCCCCAACGCCCAGCTAGTCCACCTTCCACAGCCTCCATTGATCTAGGCAAAGACAGTTGATACAGTCAATTCATGCTCAGTGAGCCCAAAAATCTAGATTTGGACATGTTTAGTGATCTCACAAAATCAGCAAGGACACTTCTCTCAATCATGTATGTCAACATTTCTTCCACTTTTTAAGAATAGAGTGGCATTATGGTTCTGTAACCGAAGATGTAATCCTGAGTCTTGAATGAAAAATAAAAAGACGTGCTCAAATTTCACTGTAAGGGATGAGAAATTTCAATTCAATTAATTAAATGTACCTGGGATAGAAGGTGAGTGTCAGCAAAGGGTGACCATGAATTTACTGGAATGTCCTGAAAAAACGTTTTGCTCACTAAGACCTTCAGGGAAGGAACTCTACCATCTTGCTGTATTTATGATTTCAGACAACCTGCAATATGACTGAATCTTAACTTGTCCCTGAAATGGCCTCACATAACATTTAATCATACCAAATCCCAACAAAAAGGAAATAACCACAGTGTGACAAGGGTACATCCTGTCTGAGAAACTCCTTTTCACTAATATCTGGAGATTTGCACCAAAACTGAGAAACCTGTCAAATACTATAGTCAAGGTAAACTCAGTCATACTCATTGAATTATACTTTACATCTAAATGTTAAAACCCACTGACAAGATAGAGCAAACAGAAGTAGCAACACAATGGTTGAATGATTGGGAGGGATTGGCATCGGAGTCCTTATCTTTGACTCCAGGATCACAGCATTAAATCAAGTACAAACAAGAGATCTTTCTGTTAATTATCTCCTACCCACCTTCTCCCAACTGATGAATCAATATCCTCCATCTTGAAACAGACAAGGGTGGGGATGGTGGGCAGCAATGGCACAATATACTGCAGGACATGTGTTGAATATCTATCACCAAGCGTCACCTGACAGCACCACTGTTGACCGAGCTGGTTGAGTCCATAGGGACTATCATAATGTGCTGACACTAGCTGGGCAGAGAACCAACCCCCAATAGAAGCCAATTTGCCATAGTCCCCACCAACCTATGTTTGCGACAGTGGTAATAAAGGAGTGGCGAGCACATGCTCTTAGTGGTGAGGAATTAGAACAAATCTCTGGGACCTCTGCTGTTTGTGATATACATAAATGACTTGGACAAAAATGTGGATGGGTGTTAGTACGTTCAGAGATGACACAAAGATTGGTGGTGTTGTGGATAGTGTAGAAGATTGCCAAAGGACAGCGGGATATAGATCATTTGCAGATGTGGGCGGACAAACGGCAGATGGAGTTTAATCCAGCCAACTGTGAGGTGTTGCACTTTGGGAGATCAAGTGTAAAGGGACAGTACATTGTTAATGCAAGAAAGTTAAGAGTGTTGATGTACAGAGAGATTTTGGGGTCCAAGTCTGTAGCTCCCTGAAAGTGGCTGCACAGGATGATAGGGTGGTAAAGAAAGTGTATGGCATGTTTGACTTTATTAGTCGAGGTACTGAATTCAAGACTCAGCAAGTTATGTTGCAGCTTTATAAAATTCTGGTTAAGCCACATCTGCATTCAATTCTAGTCGCCCCATTATAGGAAGGATGTGGAGGCTTTGGAGAGGGTGTAGAAAAGGTTTACCAGGATGCTGCCTGGATTAGAGAGCTTGTACTAAAAGGAGAGGTTGGACAAACTTGGGTTTATTTCTCGGGACCAGCAGAGTCTGTGGCAAGCCCTGATAGAAATTTATAAGATTATGAGAGGCATAGATAAAGTACTCAGCTAGCATCTTTTTCTCAGAGGTCAAAATATCTAATATTAGAGGGTATGCATTAAAGTGAGAGGGGATAAGTTCAAAGGAGATGTGCGGGGCAAGTTTTTTTACACAGAGAGTGGTGGGTGCCTGGAATGGTAGTGAAGGCAAATACAATTGAGGCATTTAAGAGGCTCTTTGATGGGCACAAGGATTTTCAGAGAATTGAGGGATATGAACATTGTGTAAGCAGAAGGGACTAGTTTAGTTAGGCATTTAATTACTAGTTTAATTAGTGCTGCACTGTTCTATGTTCTATGTTCTAAATCTAGCCATTCAATGCTGGCCATTATATGTCTCCGTGAGCCATTATCAGCAGCAGCAGAGTTGTTTTCTACAACAATCAATAACCACGTGATCTAACATATTCCTTACTTCACCATTTCCACCAGCCCAGTGGACCAACCCTAGTTTAATGCAATATGATGCCAGGAGCAGAATCAGGCGTAGATAAAAGGAGTCCTTTACATATAATAATGCATTGCTGATATGCCCAAAGTCAGCCAAAAAGAAACACTGAATGATAGGAAATGAGCACTCTTATTACCTTCATAGGCAAAGCAGCATTCACAGTGCTATGCGACTGACTGGTGGCTGCAGATCTGTTACTACCTCCTCAGAGGTATTCTTCCTCTCTCTGGCACCCACAGGACACTTACGGCCTTAATACACTTTGCCCATCAGCCCTTTGGATTTTGAAGTCTCTGTTCCTCCTCTTCATGTTGAAGGTGCAATGGTATGGCCACCAATGCACCCATTTCCGTTGGGAGGAGGATATGGTCAAAGGCTGTTATTGGCACTATAATCCCAATCTCAGCCATCAAACACCCTGTAGATTTTAGAGAATTTTATCTCTTCTAGGTAACCAATTGCTGTTCTGCTCCCTGGTCATCTTCACTCCAATCAGTCACCCACAAACTTGCAAGTCATTGGAGATCTCTTTAAATAGCACAATCAGGGGAACTCATCTTGACTGCTAAACATCTTCTCCTTACAGCACCAAACATCAGGTGCAAGGGTTTCATTGTAACCAGGATGGTAACAAAATAAACAAACCTTAAATTGGGATCTTTCTATTTTTCATACCTCTGGCATCCGCATGTAACACATGCATCACTACGTTACCAAATTTGCAGGATGGCACAGGTCAAACTAAAGATGTACATGCAATGCATGCAGAAAATTTGAATCCAAATGCGAAAAAAGAGCTTCAGAGCCTAATTTTGTCTCAATTTTTTTCTTTATTGTCACTATCAAAATCCTCGTACTCCCTTCCTACCTAACAAACTACCTTCAGTA
The DNA here is from genome assembly GCF_009764475.1 of Pristis pectinata. Taxonomy (NCBI): domain Eukaryota; kingdom Metazoa; phylum Chordata; class Chondrichthyes; order Rhinopristiformes; family Pristidae; genus Pristis; species Pristis pectinata. The sequence continues at coordinate 72,112,899 of NC_067406.1, forward strand.
CACGGACTGCTGAGGTTCAAGGAGGCAGCTCACCATCTCTTCTTCAAGGATAATTAGGGGTTTGCCATAAAGGTTGGGCTTGGCAATAACATGAACATTCCAGGAAAGAATTTTTTAAAAAATGACCTGGAATGAACTAAATTAGTAATCAGAAAAAAATAAACAAAACAAAAAATTCTTAGACTGAAATATTGGCTTTGATTTATTCCAAAGGCACAAAGATTGCACTGGGATGATTATCATTGATAATTCATCATTCCGCTTTAAAATCAAACAATCAGCAAAAACAACAGAGGCACCAGGTGTGAAAATTCCTCTTATTAACACCATCACTGCAATCAGTATTTCTAATTGCACTACCCTGAGTTGAGATTAGCTGTGAAAATTTCAAACATCTCCATTAAACTGGATGCCATTTCAATCATTTTACATCTTCCAGATTGACGGCACCAGCCCCGACATTTTACAGACCCAAGGACACATTACTACCAAACACACTCCATCTGTTGGAAGCTAATTCTACAGATGAGGCATTTATTTTTCAACTTAAGGGTGAAAATTCTGCCAATTTTGAGTGGTCTAACAAATTTGTAGAATTTGATAAATTTTCCATTTATCGCTGAGGATGTCACAAGTAGAATAGATACTGGAGAAATAGTGAATGTGTTGTATTTAGACTTACAGCAGGCTTTTTGTCCAAATTGTCCTCCATATAAGCCTAATATGCAATATTAAAGCACATGGGAATAGGGGTAAAATACTGGAATGGATTGAGAATTTGTTGATAGACAGGAAATAAATCTTTTAATGGGTGACATTCAGAGACTTGTGGGCTGCTGTAGGGATTGATGCTTGGCTCCTAACTACAGTAAAACATTGATAATCTACTGTCCAAGTACTTGGAAGTCCTAGTTGTTTGGCATCTGGTTCACTAGGGTCCCAGTTCCTGTGCTCCCTCTCACACACCGAGGCCCTGGTTCCTGGTCTCCCTTATCTACTGGGGCCTCAGTTCCCATGCTTCTATCCACACTCCAGGGCCCCACTTCCTGTACTCTCTTTCACAGACTGGGCTTCTGGTTCCAATGCTCTCTTCAAACTCACCTAGTTTTGTCTCTCACGCTTCCTGGGGCCCTGTTTTCCACACTCCCCTTAAACTTACTGACTGCACAGGAAAATTTATTGTTCTACTGTGTAATGTTTTAAAAAAAGTGAATTAAAAATATGGTAATGTATTAATAGCAAATAATATGCAATTATTCAGAAAATCTGCACATCCAGCACCATCCAAGTCCTGAAGCTGCTGAAATATTTTCAGCATATTCACAATACATATCAAAGATTTGGATGAGGGAACTAAATGTATCATTGCCAAGTTTACCGATGATGCAAAGAGATTCCAATATGATTTGGGTGAATGGGAAAATGCATAGTAAGCAGAGCTTAATGTGGATAAATGTAAAGTTATCCATTTTGGTTTTAAATATAATTATCTGGATGGTGATAGACTGGAAAAGGGGAAGGTGTGACAAGCCCAGGGCATTCAGGTGCAGCCAGCAGTTAGGAAGGCAAATGGTATGTTGGCCTTCATTGCCAGAGGATTTGAATAAAGGGGCAAGGATGTCATGTTGCAGTTGTACAGGGCCTTGTTGAGACCTCATCTGGAATTTTATGTGGCGTTTTGGTTTCCTTATCTGAGGAAGGATGTTCTTACCATTGGGAGAAAGCAATAATGGTTTACTGTACTGATTCATGGGGGTGGCGGGTCTGACGTATGAGGAGGAATTGTGTTGGTTAGACATTTTCATTGCAACATAGAAGAATGGGAAGGGATCTCATAGAAATTATAAAATTCTAACAGGACTGGACGGACTAGATGGAGGGAAGATGTTACCAATGGCAGGAGAAGCAGAAGGGTCACAAACTCATGATTCCAGGTATGCCATTTAGAATCAGGAGAAATTTCTCCACCCTGAGGGGAGTAGGCCTGTGAATTTCTCTACCACAAAAGGCTGTGGAGACAAAGATATTAAATATATTCAAGCAGGAGGTAGATGTATTTCTTAATGCCAAGGGGTTCACAGAGGAGAAAGCAGAAACAGGGTACTAAAGCAGATGATTAGCCTGATGATGTTGAATGGTGGAGCAGGCCTGAAGGGCTGAGTGACCTCCTGCTCATATTTACTATGTTTCAATGTACCTATAATCCCTGAATGTTCATGCAGACTCCACAGAGCTCCTGTAACTTTTGCAGAAGGTCAATGTACTTCAGCCAATAACACCAGTTCCAGAATGTTACTATCAACCTCTTAGAGTCATCGAGCCATACAGCATTGAAACAGGTCCTTCAGCCCAACTCGTCCATGCCAACCAAGATGCCCATCCAAGCTAGTCCCATTTTCCTATACTTGACCCATATCCCTCCAAATGTTTCCTATCCATGTACCTGTCCAAATGTTTCTTAAATGTTATTATTGTACCTGCCTCAACCACTTCCTCTGGCAGCTAGTTCCATATATGTACCACCCTCTGTGTGAAAAAGTTACCCCTCAAGTTCCTATTAAATTTTTCCCCTCTCACCTTAAATATAAGTCCTCGAGTCATTGATTCCCCAACTCTTGGAAAAAGACTTGGTTATCCCTGAGAAACTCAAGGAGCATCAGCAGGTGCAGGCCTGGCAGATGGAACTCCCTCTACTAAGTGGTTCCATTTCTCTGGCTCATTAGCATTGGAGACTACTTTACTTAGTAGAGTGAGGCATGCCAGCCTCTGGATGGGTGCCAATGAGCAAACTAGCACCAAAGGCAGTCTCTCAGGCCTTGAGCAATTTTAATTTTAATCACCTTGACACAAAGGACAAAGGGGATGCAGCTGCGGTCTCAGGGAAACTATCCACTGAACCCTCACTGCACCATCACTACCCCCAACCTGTCCCCAAAGCCTTCAATTACTGGGCTTTCTGGTTACTTGTGGAAAGTGGTGGCCTGAGATCCACTCAAAGTGATATACTTACCCCTTGACCCCATGTAAATAAATCTCCTCCTGTCAAATTGAATGCAATTCCAGCAGAAGTCACCAGAATTACAAACTACAAACCTTTGGGACCATGTTTTGAAAGTTTAATATTTCAGATAAGCCTCTAAACGTGTTCCCTCTTATTACAACAGTCTGCTTTTACCTAGTCTCCTGAACATTTTACTCTATTAAAAGGACTAAATGTGTTGCTTTATTATTGTGATCCTTTTTCAATATGTAAGTGATTTGTGGAAAGTATAAGGATCTAACTGAAATCCCTTGCTCTTGCATTTTGGCACAGGAGTTATACTATTGTTTTGCCTCAGTTTTGGAAAGCAATAAAATAAAAACTTCATCAGGCTGTTGCTTAGGTTACAGAGTGCCAAAATGATTTCTTAATAGGTAAACAAATAAATGAACAGAAGTAAAAATGTGCTGTAGACTTAGAGCAGGTTCAGACATAATTATCCTTTCACTGAAAATAGGAAAGTGACAAAAAAACAAATGCACTACCTTAACCTTTAATATGATCTGCACCTGGCTAAGTAACAATGTGTAGCGGTTGCTACCGCGAAATAAAACAAGACGCTAGTCGGAGGATTGTCGAACAGAAGTGGTTTATTTTCCCGCCTTGCGCGGGCCCTTTAAGGGAGACTGTTCCCGCCCAAAGCAACCGGCAATGACGTAAGTACTACGTCATCAAGACTTCCCCGCGCGCAGGTTCTCCCCGTCGCTCGGGAAAGACGAAGACCGCCGCCATCTTGGGCCTCGTCGCTCCGACGCCGCGCGACCCGACTGCCGAGCCGGTTCGCCCGACTAAACGGTGAGTCGCCACACAACCCCCCCCAGAACCGGCGATACAGTCCCCCAGGTCCGCGGGCTGTGCCAGCTGCCGCTTAGGGGGCCGGCCTCTGTGTCACGGCGTTGCAACCTCGACAGCTTGTTGCAGATCCAAATGGGCCGGTTTGAGGCGGTCCGCCGTGAAAACCTGTTCCCTTCCTCCAATATCCAAAATAAAGGTGGATCCATTATTCCGTATGACTCGGAACAGTCCCTCATATGGTCGTTACAATGGCGCCCGAGGTGTGCCCCTGCGAACGAAAGCAAACTTACAGTCCCGTAGTTCCTTGGACTGGCAGGATGGGGCTTGACCGTGCCGTGAGGTGGGAATCGGGGCCAAGTTGCCAAGCTTCTCGCGCAGTCTTTGTAGGACTGCTGGGGGTTGTTCCCCTTGGTCCCGAAGGGCAGGTATTAAATCCCCGGGGACAACTAGGGGCGCCCCGTACACAAGCTCAGCTGAGGAAGTGCGGAGATCTTCTTTGGGGGCAGTGTGTATGCCAAGCAGGAACCAAGGCAGCTCGTCAAGCCAGTTAGGACCCTTCAGGCGGGCCATCAAGGCAGATTTCAGATGGCGGTGAAAACGTTCCACCAACCCGTTTGATTGAGGATGGTAGGCCGTGGTGGTGTGCAGCTGCGTCCCTAGCAGGTTCGCTAATGCAGCCCAGAGACTGGAAGTGAATTGGGTGCCTCTGTCTGAAGTGATGTGGGCCGGAACACCAAAACGTGAGACCCAAGTTGTGACCAGCGCCCGGGCACAGGAATCAGTTGTTATGTCAGACAGGGGGGTTGCCTCAGGCCACCTCGTGAACCGGTCCATGACGGTAAGGAGGTACCGGGCTCCTCTTGAAACCGGCAGAGGGCCCACGAGGTCGACGTGTATGTGGTCGAACCTCCTACGGGTGGGCTCGAACTGCTGTGGTGGGACCTTGGTGTGTCGCTGGATTTTTGACGTCTGGCAGTGCGGACAAGTCCTGGCCCACTCACTGACCTGTTTGCGCAGGCCATGCCAGACAAACTTGCTGGCGACCAGTCGGACAGTAGATCTGATGGACGGGTGCGCCAACCCATGTACCGAGTCAAAAACGCATCTCTGCCAGGCTGCAGGGACTATAGGGCGGGGCTGACCAGTCGCAACATCGCAAAGTAGGGTCCGCTGACCTGGACCAACCAAGAAATCTCGGAGCTGCAGACCCGAGACTGCGGTTCTGTAGCTGGGCAGTTCGTCGTCGGCTTGCTGTGTGTCAGCTAGGGCCGAGTAGTCGACACCCAAGGATAGGTTGTGGATGGTTGGTCTGGAAAGTGCATCAGCAACGACATTATCCTTTCCGGAGACATGTTGGATGTCAGTTGTGAATTCGGAAATGTAGGATAAATGTCTCTGCTGACGAGCTGACCAGGGATCGGAGACTTTGGAGAAGGCAAAGGACAGAGGCTTATGATCGGTGAAAGCGGTGAAAGGCCTGCCTTCTAGAAAGTATCGGAAATGCCGGACCGCCAGATACAGTGCTAGAAGTTCCCGATCAAAAGCACTGTACTTCAGTTCGGGCAGTCTAAGGTGCTTGCTGAAAAATGCCAAGGGTTGCCAGCGGCCTTCGAGTAGCTGTTCCAGTACCCCACCCACCGCGGTGTTGGACGCGTCCACCGTGAGGGCAGTCGGGACGTCAGTCCTAGGGTGTACAAGCATCGTGGCGTCTGCCAGGGCGTCTTTGGCTTTACCGAAAGCAGCCTCAGCCTCGTCAGTCCAGGTGATGTCCTTGCCCTTACCAGCCAGCAGCGAGAACAGAGGGCGCATAATACGGGCTGCTGCAGGGATGAACCGATGGTAAAAGTTGACCATCCCAAGGAATTCCTGTAGGCCTTTGACTGTGTCGGGGCGGGCAAAATGGCGGATAGCGTCCACCTTGGCAGGTAGGGGTGTTGCCCCGTCGCTGGTGATTTTGTGGCTGAGGAAATCGATAGAGTCAAGTCCAAATTGGCACTTGGACGGGTTGATCGTGAGGCCGAAATCGCGGAGGCGGGAATACAGCTGGCTGAGGTGGGAAAGGTGTTCCTGGCGGTTACGGCTGGCAATCAGTATGTCATCTAAGTAAATGAACACGAAGTCCAGGTCTCGGCCTACCGCGTCCATCAGCCGCTGGAAGGTCTGCGCGGCGTTCTTAAGGCCAAACGGCATCCGAAGGAATTCGAACAGGCCGAATGGGGTGATAATCGCAGTCTTGGGGACGTCATCCGGATGGACCGGGATTTGGTGGTATCCCCGAACGAGGTCCACTTTGGAAAAGATGCGGGTCCTGTGTAAGTTCGCTGCGAAGTCCTGGATGTGAGGGATGGGATAGCGGTCCGGGGTGGTAGCGTCATTCAGCCTGCGGTAGTCACCGCAGGGCCTCCACCCTCCGGTGGCTTTGGGGACCATGTGCAGGGGGGAGGCCCAGGGGCTGTCTGACCTGCGAACAATCCCCAGCTCCTCCATGTGACGGAACTCTTCCTTTGCCAGGCGGAGCTTGTCTGGAGGTAATCGTCGTGCTCGGGCATGAAGGGGTGGCCCTGTAGTAATGATGTGGTGTCGTACCCCGTGTTTGGGCCTAGAATTCGTAAACAAAGGTGCCAAAATTGATGGGAATTTGGCTAGGAGCTTGGCGAAATCGTCGCCAGGAAGGGAAATGGAGTCCAGGCGCGGGGCTGGTGGGCTGATTTCTCCCAGGGGATAGGTCTGGAAGGTGCTAGAGTGGACTAACCGCTTCCCTCGCAGGTCGACTAACAGGTTGTGGGCCCGAAGGAAATCAGCTCCTAGGAGTGGTCGGGCGACCGTGGCAAGGGTAAAGGTCCAGGTAAAACGGCTGCCGCTGAATTGTAATTGAAGTGTACGGGTGCCGAAAGACCGTATCGTTGTACCGTTGGCGGCATTGAGTAGAGGACCGGGTGGCCTGTTACGAGTGTCGCGGCCGGTCGGGGGCAAAATACTGACCTCCGCTCCAGTATCAACGAGGAAACGCCGTCCAGATTTCTTGTCCTGAACGAATAGGAGGCTCTGTCGGTGGCCAGCCGCCGTAGCCATCAGCGGCGGCTGGCCCTGGCGTTTCCCTGAAACTTGCAGGCTGGGCGGCATCGATGGGCCTCCGCACCCCACCTCTGATGGTAGAAGCACAGCTGGTCACCCGTGTCGTCGTCTGCGTTCCTGGGGTGTGGTTGCTCGGTTGCTGGGGCCGGTCGAGGCGGGCGTTGGGCTCGTGGCCTGGTGATTTGACTGATGGACGAGCCGCTCTCGTGCTTGGCCCTCCACAGGACACCTGCCCGGGCAGCCACCTCACGGGGGTTGCTGAAGTCGGCATCAGCTAACAACAGGTGGATGTCATCGGGGAGCTGTTCGAGGAAGGCCTGTTTGAACATCAGGCATGGCTTGTGTCCCTCGGCCAATGCCAGCATCTCATTCATTAGGGCGGATGGGGATCTGTCCCCCAGGCCGTCCAGATGAAGCAGGCGGGCGGCGCGCTCACGACGGGAGAGGCCAAAGGTCCAAATCAAAAGGTCTTTGAAAGCCGGGTACATCTTCCTCCGGAGGCGACTGGATGAAGTCTCCAACCTGGGCAGCTGTCTCTTGGTCCAGAGAGCTAACCACATGGTAGTACTTCGTGGAGTCGGAGGTGATCTGCCGAAGGTGGAATGGTGCTTCGGCCTGGTCAAACCAGACGCTGGGCCGAAGTGACCAAAAAGTGGGCAGCTTGAGGGCCACTGCGTTGGCTGCTGTGCTGTCGGCCATTGCGCGGGTCCAAAATCCGTTTGGACCGTCGGGGTCACCAATGTAGCGGTTGCTACCGCGAAATAAAACAAGACGCTAGTCGGAGGATTGTCAAACAGAAGTGGTTTATTTTCCCGCCTTGCGCAGGCCCTTTAAGGGAGACTGTTCCCGCCCAAAGCAACCGGCAATGATGTAAGTACTACGTCATCAAGACTTTCCCACGCGCGGGTTCTCCCCGTCGCTGGGGAAAGACGAGGCCCGTCGCCATCTTGGGCCTCGTCGCTCTGACGCCGCGCAACCCGACTGCCGAGCCAGTTCGCCCGACTAAATGGTGAGTCGCCATAAATGAATATTAACCCCACGTGATGATTTGCTGCTTGATCTCCATAGGCTCTGTCTATATTAGTCATTTATTTTCAATCGCTTTGGGCAGATTAACCAAACTGAGAAATGAAGAAAATGGAAACCTGTTTAAATTAGAATATAGGCTAATGCAATTAATGATATTAAAAAAAATTCTATCAGTTAAAAGTTTACACAAACAATTATTATAATGCATGTCTGTAGAATGATTCAGTTCATTGCATCTATTAGCCGTTCATGGATCATTTGGATTATTTTGATGCACTCGTGATCAAATCAAGCTATGAGTTACCTTTCACCAAATTTTCTGCAAGTTTCCTAGAAGGATTTCCCCCTTGATTGCTGTAACTATGCTCAAAGGTCAGTGGAAATCTTCCATCAGTGGCGAAGCAAAATCACTTTGAATCTGATACATTTGAACTTAACAGATGATACAATTCTGGATGGTGATATTTCACCTGAACCAAGACATCATGGTAAAGAAATATTTTGTTTAATTGCAAGAAATATGTGAATCTGAAACCATTCCGAAATGGTTCAGTTCATTGTGCATTGGTCAATTCTTGGGTAGGCTGAATGAAAATAGAGTACCAACAGGGAAACTATGATAGCGAAGATTGCAAAGGTACTTAAGAGCCAACAATTGCCTCTTCAAAGTCAAGATAGTAATATTAAGTGGTATAAATCTCACAGAAGTGTCAGATGTTATAACTCTTGGTAAATAGATCTCTCTGCTCAAAACACACGATGCAATAGAATTAACTCAAAAGTTGAGGAGCAAAGTGGAAGCTATACTTAGTAGCAGTGATACTAAGAAATCAGGACATCTCCCTGCAGATTCAAATCAGCTTATACCATAAGGTGAGGGGTTTGTTTTATCTTTGCTTCAGGATAAACCTGCTGTGTTTCAGCATATGGTACAGTGAAATCCGCTTAAGGGAATTGCCTTGGTTCAGATCTTCTTAATTTTCTTAACCCTTTATTCTCTTGCCTCAATTATTTACTGCACTGCATGGTGTTAGAGTACAGTTTACACCTGCAAATTAAACAAAAAGTGAAAAAAACATGAACTACAATCTGAGTTACTTATATACTGAATCAGTTAAATAAAATTATGCTCTAACAATGTTGCTTACTTAAGCAAATACATCCAAATCCAAAGAACAAGCCCACACGTTTCAATCATTATATGCAGTCTTCATTGCTGAGAATTGAATCATTTTTTGCAATAAGTAGATCTTTGTTATTACTAATTTCAACAAATAAAAATGACATCCAGAGTTGTCTCAAATAAATTTTTTGACATGAATTGTTTTATTATCATGATGTCTGGAGACCTCTGGTGACATAGTTAATTTAAAATTTCCAGCCTAATTTCCAGCCATATTTTCCAAACTTTCCAAATGATGTGGTGTTGATCTCCAAAGATCAGAAAGTTGTCCATTTTCTGAGGCACTGAATTGCCCCAAGTAACCTGGTACAAGAAAGAAGAACAAACAAGCACAGTTCCAATTCCTAATCAGAAAGCATTTGAGTGATCAAGCATAGCTGAGCTCCACACTAATGTTCCCTATGTTGTTCATTGTTTAGATGGGCAGATAAAGTTTATTCACTCAGACAACCAGAAGGCCTCAAACCTAGAGTGAACCTATAGTTTTAGAACAGTGGGAAAAAAGAGAAATTATATAATTTATTTTGTATTTTTTGCCCTCAGAAATGTATCACTGTGATTTGAGCATTCTTATTGCTCTACCCAAGTGATTACTGTTTACGTGTGTGATAAAGACAGCAAGCTTTGGTGAATATTCCACCAATAGTGCACTGTCAAAAAATCTTCCCCCATCTTTGGCCAATGATACAAATGATACACTGTACAGGTGCCTTACTTGACAACAATTGGGAACGGAAACTCTTCCAAATTTAGGTTTCCTTATTCTGTGTCTGATTTCAATAAGCCTACTTCCATCTTGGATGATGAACATCAAAAAACTCCAGATGCTGAAAATCTGAAATAAAAACACAAAACGCTGGAAATGCCCAGTAGGACAGGTAGCATCAAAGAAAAGAGAAACAGTCAGTGTTTCTGGTCCAAGACTCTTTGTCACTTGTACATACCATAGTGGGCAGAACACTGAATCATATCACATCTATTTCCTGTACCTCTGGTCTCACCCCTTCTTCTCCTGGACAGAGAAAGAACAGACACCTCTTCCACCTTACCTTCCACCCAACTAGTGATGGCAATCAATGAATCATCCTTCTGACTTTCTACCAGCTCCAAAAAGATTCCACCACCAGACATATGTTTCCCTTTTCTCCCCTTCATGACTTCCTGGCCTGCTTTTCCATCCCCACCAGCCACTGACCATCTTATGGCACATAGGGTGATGGCTTTGCATTCAGTCTACAGGAGTGGCCCTGAGATCCCGGTTGCCTGCCAATTTAAATCTCTGTCTCATTCCCATTTTGGCCTTTCTGACTATGACCTCCTGTACAGTTACAATGAGGCCCAATACAACACTTTGTATTCCACCTGGACACAATGCAGCTATCCAGACACAGTATCAAATTCTCCCACTTTAGGAAATTCACTCTTTCTTTCTAAAGAAGGACTGTCCATTTTTGCCTATCATCCCTCAGGCACAATTTTTCTTGCTTTGTTAGTGTAGACTGGCCTGCTGAGTACCTCCAGCACTTTCTGTTTTCATTCTATCTTGGTTGAGATATGCCAACATTGGACTGGTCTATTGTTAAACCTGATAGTAACCTGAACTAATCAAGATATTAAGACCCATAAACTCATGCATTAAATCAAACAAGTAGTTTCTTTTGATGTGTTGTTTTTGATGAAGATAATGTCAAATCTGAGAAAACTGCTCCAAAAACTGCATCGGTCTTCACCGTGGAGGACATCAGCAATGTGCCGGTTAGTCAGGACTCTCACGAAATGGAATTGAGTTCAGTTAAGATTACTAGGGAGAAGGTGCTAGGAAAACTAAATGGGCTAAAGACTGATAAGTCTCCCTGACCGGATGAGGTGCATCCCCGGGTTCTGAAGGAGGTGGCTTTAGAGATAGCGGAGGCATTGGCGATAATTTTCCAGAAATCAATAGATTCCGGCGTGGTTCCGGAGGACTGGAGGGTCGCAAATGTAGTTCCGTTGTATAAGAAAGGTGGGAGGCAGCATAAAGGAAATTACAGACCTATTAGTCTGACGTCAGTGGTAGGAAAGTTATTGGAATCTATCCTCAAAGACGGGGTTACGGAATACCTGGAGGTGCAAGGCAAGATAGGTCCTAGCCAATATGGTTTTGTGAAGGGAAGATCCTGCCTGACCAACCTATTGGAGTTTTTTGAAGAAATCACAGGTAAAGTGGATAAGGGAGAGGCGGTAGATGTTGTGTATTTAGACTTTCAAAAGGCCTTTGATAAGGTGCCTCACAAGAGACTGATTAATAAGATGAGAGGTCATGGAATTACGGGTAGGATAACAGAATGGGTGGAGCATTGGCTGGTTGACAGGAAGCAAAGAGTGGAAATAAAAGGATCTCGTTCTGGTTGGTTACCGGTTACTAGTGGTGTGCCGCAGGGGTCGGTGTTGGGACCGCTCCTTTTTACCTTGTACATTAATGATTTGGATGATGGAATAAATGGTTTTGTGGCTAAGTTTGCGGATGACACCAAGATAGGGGGAGGAGTAGGGAGTATTGAAGAGATAGGAAGGTTGCAGAGGGACCTAGACAGTTTAGGAGAATGGGCAAGGAAATGGCAGATGAGATTCAATGTAGGGAAATGTGCAGTTGTACACTTTGGAAGCAGAAATAAGCGGGCAGATTATTATCTAGGAGGAGAGAAAATCCAAAGCATGGAAGTACAAAGGGACTTGGGGGTACTCGTGCAGGATACCTTAAAGGTTAACCACCAGGTCGGATCGGTGGTAAAGAAAGCGAATGCTATGTTGGCATTCATTTCGAGAGGTATAGTGTATGAAAGTAAGGAAGTGTTGATGAGGCTCTACGGGGCACTAGTGAGGCCTCATTTGGAATATTGTGCGCAGTTTTGGGCCCCACATCTTAGGAAGGATGTGTTGACGTTGGAGAGGGTTCAGAGGAGATTTACGAGGATGATTCCAGGAATGAAAGGGCTTACGTATGAGGAGCGTTTGTCAGCTCTTGGACTGTACTCACTGGAGTACAGAAGAATGAGAGGGGACCTCATAGTGACATTTAAAATATTGATAGGAAAGGACAGAGTAAATGTGGCTAGGCTGTTTCTCTTGGTGGGTGAGTCCAGGACCAGAGGGCACAATCTTAGAATTAGAGGGTACAGTTTCAAAACAGAGATGAGGAAAAATTTCTTTAGCCAGAGGGTGGTGAATTTGTGGAACTCCTTGCCATGTACAGCAGTGGAGGCCAGATCAGTGGGGGCGTTCAAGGAGGAGATAGATAGATATCTAAATAGTCAGGATATCAAGGGATATGGGGATAAGGCCGGAAATTGGGATTAGAATAGTTTTTTTTTCTTCTTCCCCCATTCCCCATTTCTCATTTCTATTTCCCTTTCCTTAGAGCAGACTCGATGGGCTGAATGGCCTGCTTCTGCTCCCTTGTCTTGTGATCTTGTGAAGGAGCACACAAATTAAATCTAGAACTGCCACAAACCATTTCAGAATTTTAAAATAATTTTTGTTGGAGATTAGCTTTCTATTAAGTTAAAAAGATACCTGACAATGATGGATTATCAGATCAATGCACAAACTAATGTTGGACTCATGTAATTATGTGGCATAAAAATAAACATTTAATAATTTGAAGTTTTATTTCACAGTAAAAATATTCTCGTAAGAATTTAGAAATAAGACACCATGCAACTGATCACTTTTCATGAGTTTGGTTCACAGTATTAACCACGGAATTCAAATAAATTGAAACAATTTCAGTCAAGACTGTGGTTATATATAATTCTATTCACAGTGAAAATGATCTAAACACTTAAATAAGAAATAAAATGCTGGGAATACTTTGCAGGTCAGGCAACATTTCTGAAAAGAGAAACAGAGCCTCTCACCCTATTGTCCCCAAACCACACACCCTCCCTATTGAAACAGAGCCTCTCACCCTATTGTCCCCAAACCACACAACCACCCAACCAATCTCCCTAAGATGCAAACTCAGGAAACTTATTCTTTCAGCCTTTTCTTGCCTCTCACTACTCACTCTTCCAACCTTGATCCTCTTCTTTCTCCCAATGCCTTGCCTCTTTCCACATATCAATAACACTTCCGATGCCATTTGCCATTATAATGATTTCCAGTTTCCTGGTCCCAGCCTGTTCCATTTTCACCATGGATATCCAGTCCTTCTTGACTTCTGTCTTCCACCAAGATAGCCTCAGAGGCTTTCACTTCTTGCTTGAACAGTGGATCAACCAGTCCCCCTCCAATAGAACTATCCTCCTTCATCTGCCTGAATTCATTCCCACACAGAACAACTTCCGTTTTAACTCCCCGCACTTCCTTTGACTGAAAGTTGTAACTGTGGGAACTTTTATACATCCCAACTTATGCCTCTCTCTTGATGGGATATATGGAAGCCTTCCTTGTTTCAGTCCTCATTGGGTCCATTCCTTTCCATCTTTATTTAGTGCGTTGATGACTGCATTAGTGCCAGCTCCTGCTCTCATATTGAACCAAAATGTCCATTTGTTCTGCTGCAAATTTCCACCCTGGTCTCACTTTCACATGATTAATCAACTCTATCCTTTCTATCCTCCTCACCACAAGCTTATGAATTCCACAAACTAAATACTTCCTGCCACCCTCACTCTCATTCTCTGAGTTTCTCTGTTTCTGCCATATCTGCTCTGATAAAGCTATTTTCCCACACCCAGGCTTCCAATATGTCTTTTTTTCCCCTCAACATTGATTCCCCTTCCACTGCAGTTGACAGGTCTCTCAATGTGCCTATTTCGTTTCTTGCACTTCTGCTATCACCCAGTCTCCTCCCACTTAGAGCAATGATGTTTACTCTCTTTTTCCAGCTCTAAAGCCTTCAGATTCAACGGAGCAGTCTCTGTAATTTCCACCATCCCTAATGTGATGCCACCACCAGGCACGCCTTCCTTTCCTTTTCTCTTTTAGCATCTCAAGGGAACTGTTTCCTTCAACGCTGATATTCATTCTTCCATCTCCAATAACACCCACTCGCTTTATTACAGCATTTTCTTGTGAAACTGCAGGAGATACCTGCCTTTTCAGTTCCTCTCTTTACATTGTCCAGGGACCCAGGCATTACCTCTGATTTGAGTGTATTAGATACTCAGAATGCAATTTCCTCTGTATTGGCTATGACAAATGCAGATCATGCAACTGTAATGTCTTTACTGAGTGAACCAGAGCATCCCACTTCCCGTCACTTTTAGTTACCATCCCATCTCCATCATAAAAACTGTTTCCCAGGGAGGGGGTGCCAAAAACAAAAGGGCATAGGTTTAAGATCAGAAGATAGAGATTTCAAAGGGACATCAGGGTCAAAGGGTATTTGGAATGAGCTGCCAGAAATAGTGGTTGAGGTGGTCACATTAGCAACATTTGAAAGCCATCTAGATAAGTACATGTATGGAGACGTTTAGAGGGCTATGGGCCAAATGTGGGCAGGTGGGACTAGTTTGCTGAGTGACACAGTTGGCATGGATGAGTTGGGCCGAAAGGCCTGTTTCCATGCTGTATGACTCTATGGCTCTATGACCATCATCAGGTTCCAATGGTATTCCAAAAAAGCCCAACAGAAACTCATGAAAGAACATCTCACCTTCCAATCAGATACAAATTAGCAATCTGAACTTGACATTAAGTTTGATGTTCACAGTTCCAGCTTTTGCATCTCATTTTTCCAACGTCCACCCATAGTTCTTTTTCACCTTCTCTTTTCTTATTATATTTCATCTACTGATTCACTTCTGTCCGGACTTACATTTTGTTATTAACCAATGTCTTCACCATGCTCTTTCACCAGGCTCAAACATCCTTTTAGCCCTTTCACTCTCTCCTTGTTTCCTCCTTACGCAGGTCTTTGTTATCCCCTTCCTTCCTTGATTTCTTTGCATCTTAAAACCGGTTTTGCCTCTTAAAATTTCCAAGTTCTGATGAAAAGTCATCGATTGAAGCACTACCACTGTTTCTCCCTCCACTGATACAGCTTGATCAACTGAGTATGGCCAAGATTTTCTGTGTTATTCCAGATTTACACGATCTGCAGCCTTTTTTTTAACTTTTGGATTATTTAAAACCTTAGCCTATTGTTGACAGTGCATGTGCTATGAATCTTGGATTTCTAGAATGATATCCAAGACATTTGGATAGACATCTAGACATTTCGGGAAAATGTAATGTTCAGCGTTATGTAGGACTGTTTCACTAAACCTTAATTGTTTTTTCCTGGGTTAAACACTTCGCACAAATACTGGAGGTAGCATCATTTATTCAAACTGGTCAATGGTTTGGCTGGTTGTTCGAGTTCTTATAGAACTGAACATGATTTATGAGAAACAACTATTTAGGTGAATATACAGAAAATGTAGGTTTGCTCTCCTTGCATCTCCATAAATCACTGAAAAACTCGCCGTTAGTCTGGCATGATTAACAGTGTAGTATTTGTTGTGATTTGAGTAATTAGAATAAGAATACATTTCTCAGACATGAGTTGACAGTAGAATATTTCATATTGTGTCAAAATTTTCTCACCTGTATATAAGACAATTTTCAATAAAAATGAAGACAGTGGCTTAGAAATCCAAACACAGGCTGATAAGGTTACAATGTGCCAAGTCAAAATTCTAGGACCCTAATTTAAATAAATTATTCTGCATTTAAAATGTTGCTGGTGTATAGTTCTGCTGCCAGCACATCTATCTTCACTTTTGTTGTAGGTGATGCAATTTTAGCTGGAAATAAATGCCTCATTCTGCCAACGATTGAGAAGAAATTGGTCCTCAGTAACTTGTGCTACAGCAATAAGCGTGCTTTGTGCTCTAACTCTGAAATTCAGCTCCACTGAAATCAATTTTCAGATGTGGAGTGCACAGCCCTTTCCAAAAATGTGCATTTGGTGCAAGCAACCAAGGTCAGTTCCTATCCAAAATGCTGTCCTGTGACATGGTGCACGGTCAAATATCTAGGCCAATGCATTAATCAAGGAACTTGCAAAACCGAACCAAGCCTTTGGTCACTAGCTCTAAGTAAGAGCCAAGATATCATTTGTCAATTGTACTTTTTACTGACATTTTGTTTCATTAAGTTCAAGGGATCAGGAGAGAAGAACAATGCCTGGCTAAGGCACTTTAGTACCAGCAAGTAAAGACAAATTTTTACCCCTCACACTTTATTACTGAGTCTCTATCCTAATTTTTCTCTTGATTGGCCTTTTTCTGATGGAACATGGTAACAGGACTTGAGCTGAACTTCTAGAACACTTAACTCAGAATACCAATGTTATTTTCTTATTATGATATTCCACATTAAGAAGGACCAGCTGCTTTATATCTGGACCTTTGATTATAATGTTAAATATGAGGAGAATAATTTATGTATTAATAATATGCTGTGAAATGTAAGCAAATAGATTCTAGTACAAATCATATCACAATAACACTAAGGTATGAATCATGTGGTGCAATATCATGACAGGTTGAAGTACTTCATTCATTCACAAGAACTTCATATGTTTGCAACATTGCTTTTTTAAAAAATCTAAACCTACAGGTTTATCTTCATTCATAATCTTGTTAATCACCAAGAAGCGCTTTATGTTGCCAAAATTTTGTTTTGCTCTTAGGGAGGAAGACCTTCTCTTTGAGAAACAAAAATATTAATGTGAGTTTACTTTTGGAACATGTGTCTCAGATTGCTAATTTTGTGACCATATCAATTCTCATTCTGTTACTGCTCAAATGCATTAAATCATGTGCATTAATCTGATATGTACAATCCAAGGAGTTTTTTTTAATTGCAATAATACTATATAGCTTATGTATTAGTGAAAAATGCAAAGGTATCTCATACATTCTGTTGTTTTAATATTATGTGCTATTAATAATATTTGTAAGCCTATATATCAAGTATTAAAATTATAAACCTCCTAATAGTCTTGCTAATAACGTTATTGCCCTTCTCAATCATAATAAGCATTCTTATTTAAGTAAAGCAATGTATATTCACTTCCATAAAATCTCTTAAAAGAATATACATTTTATTAGTAATGGATAATTAGTAATTATCATACAATCTATGATAATGGATTAATCATCAAATTAGTACTGTTATTCCATGTTTTATTATGGCACAATTTATTTTAAGAGGCATCTAATGTCAGTCACATTACCTGATCAGAATTTAATATGAGAACTAACTCACTTGGAAACTTCATTTCATAGACTACCTGCCAGGAGATCAATAACAAATTTGAAACCTACTGGGAAAATGTCAGTTAGTATATATCAAATAGAATTAATGTAAATGTCTGGTCAAATGGCAAATGCTTGATGACTTTTGTGAACACAAATTCTTATATAAAATATCATTGTTTGCAAAGGAGCTAAGAAAAAGTAATTGCATGCTTGCAGAAGACTTTCCAAAGCTTGCAGCATAATCAAATGCTGTAGAATAATGTGGTGCCATTAGAAGAGTCCCCAAGCACAGTATTGATTTCCACACTTTAAAGTTGTCCGGTGTGAATTGTGGACCATGGAAATGTTTCATAAATTCCATCTTAAATGAGACTTAATTACTTAACTGCAGCATGGTAGTGTAGCGGTTAGCGTAACGTTATTACAGCACCAGGGACCTAAAGTAGGTACAGTTCCTGCTGCTGTCTGTAAGGAGTTTGTATTTTCTCCCCATGTCTGCATGGGTTTCCTCCAGGTGCTCTGGTTTCCTCCCACATTCCAAAGACGTATGGGTTAGGAAGTTGTGGGCGTGCTCTGTTGGCGCCGGAAGCGTGGGGACACTTGTGGGCTGCCCCCAGCACGTTCTCAGTAATGCATAAAGACACATTTCACTGTGTGTTTCGATGTACATGTGACTAATAAATAAATACCTTAAATATCTAACTCCCATATTCAAAGGTGGGATTACACCCATTTATTCTGTCAATTATCTGAAGGTTAAATTATATAGCCTCAAGATGAATTTCACATTTCAATGTATTTTTTTAGAAAAATCATTCATGAGACTTGGGCATTGTTGCCTCAACCAGCATTTATTGCCCATCCCCATGAGTCCTTTAAAAAGTGTGAATGAGTTATCCACTTAATAATTTGAATGTCTTGTGTAATCATTTCCAAGGACAGTTGGGAGACAATGCTGTGGATTTGGAGTTATATAAAGGCCAGACTAGCTGAAAGGAAGATTTGACTAAGGACATTAGCAAACCAAATAAGCTTTTAAACCAGTCTATCACTTTCTTGGTCACCATTAGTAAGCCTAATTCTTTTATTCCAGAAATACTTAATTTACTGAAGTTAAATTCACACAGTGGGATTTGAATTCTTCCCTCAGGGCATTTAATCAAGGCCTGTGAAATACTAAACAACCACAGTACAGCCCTGCGCCTGCTCCTTTATAGATTTATCATATTTCCTTACAATATAGAAGAAGTCATTTGGCCCCTTGTATCTGTGCTGTCTCTCAGAGCAATCCCATCCATCCCTTACTTATTTCCCTGTAACCCATTCTATCTCACATGCCCTTCAATTCCACCCTGATTCTCCTACTATCCACTGACACAAGGGGTAATTGCACCTGTGCATACCTGTACTTGTGCATATGACAATAAACTCGACTTTGATTTTGACTAATATACAGTAGCCATGGAAAAATAATTGATCATCAGGCTATCGTTCAAAATGAAGTTTATCAATTTGCATTAATTGGAATTAACAGCAGCAAAAAGTCACATATTGGGCCAGGATCCAGTTATCTAGGGTCAAACCCCAATGTAATCACTCAGGGACTTGTGCAAGGTGGAGCCTCCCCCTCCTAATTGATCTACATAGGTCCAGAGGCAGAGACTTTCAATGCTCGGAGCTTCCGAATTTTTATCTTCTCACGGGCCTTGTGCAAGGTATCCATTCATGTGTGAAACAGATAGACATCCCAGGATTCCAGGCCTGGGTCAAAGCCAACTCTTACTAGGTAGGTAGAGGTGGTGTAATTCTCCTCTTCTTCCTTATGAATTTTGAAAGCAAGTATATGGGTGCATAGCTCATATAAAAATACCACAGGTTTATTACCTGTCAATCTGCTACACATTCACTGATGGCCAATTACAAGCCCTCATGCGCTATTCAAGACTCATCAATATCCATCCTCCAGCAGGGCACAGATTCAACTTGAAAATGACAACATAAAGTCGTGGCAGACAGAAAATCTTTGAAGATTTTCACATATAAATTACTTATGACATAAGCTAACCCCATATAATGGATGGCCGGTTGCTGAGAGACAAAATTGACAACAAATGAAGGAAAAGTGTCTTGCATTTATATAGCACCTTTCAAAACTCCAGGATACCCCAAAACTATTCATAGCCAGTGAAGTACTTTTGAATTGTAGTTATTGTTGTAATGTAGGAAAATAAGTAAGACACAGTCTGGCACCATGTAAAAGCTTGTTTAAAAGTAAGAAGTTGATTTTAAATTGATTTTAATTTTCTGGTGGAGAGTGTTTAACATGCCTGAAATGTATACCAAAAAAAAATCACCTGAAAAATAAATCAAAAATGGACCTCATCTGTATAAAGCAAATAACAAAAATGCTGGTGAAACTCAACAGGTCAGGAAGAATCTGTGGAAGGAAATGGACAGTCGATGTTTTGGGCCTAGACCTTTATCTGAACTGAGAGACAGAGAGATAGCCAGTATGCTGCTTAAAATTATGATCCAAGAACAAGATACTACAACTGCAAATTTGAAACAAAGCAGAAAATGCCCACAAAACCCTGCAGGTCAGGCATCATTTGTGGAGGAAAAAACAAGAGTTAACATTTCAGGTCCATGACTTTTCATCAGAACCAGGAAAGGTAAAGGTAAGTAAGGTTTTACAATGCAGTAAAAAAGAGGGGAAGAAGGTAGAGATATTAAAAAGGGAGGACTGCAAAACATTGAAGACCAAGTCAGGTTAAATGAGAAAAGATATGATTAAGTAAAGCAGCAAATGCTGGAAACACACAGCAGGTCAGGCAGCAACCCTGAAAAGAAAAACAAAGATAATGTTCCAGATTGAAGACCAGCTGAATGTTTCCAGCATTTTCTGATTTTGTTACAGATTTCCAGCATCTGGATTTATTATTTTGATTTTAAACTATGTGGTAGGATAATGTGAAAAAGCTGGCAATGGCATTGGTGAATAATAAAAGATTGGCTTGAGGTGTACGTCGGAGGAGGCAAATACAGACATGCAGTTACCTTCAGTCAGGAATATTTAATACAAGTTTGAGGGACAACAGCTCATCCACTGACAAGGCACATTGCAGCCTTCTTGACTTAACCATGAGTGCAGCAATTCCAGATAATCAGCAATCCCAGCATCCATAACTTTTTCTCCAACTTCTGAAGAAGGGTTCTGATGAAGGATATTCAGTGTTAACTCTGTTTATCTTTCCAGGAAGCTGCCTGACTGGCTGAATGTTTTCAGAATTTCCTATTTTATTTCAGATTTCCAGTGTCCACAGATTTTTATTTCCATTTACATCAAACTTTTTCCAATTCTGATGAAAGCTCATTGACCTTGAGATGTTAATCCAGCATTTTCTATTTTATTGTAGTTGATATTGTGATGCGGATAGGTTGCCTCTAGTTCTGGTACGTCTGAGTTGAGTGGAATGATTGCTGGGGTGGATTCAGAAGAGTGAACAGAAGAAACAGTAGGAGCAGGCCACAGAGTACCCATGAATACAGAAGGAACATTCCTGTCATTCATCGTATGAAGCTCATTGCTCACAAAATAGGAAGCTGTCAAGCCTCTTGTGTGATGTAGCAATGCAACAATTTCAAAGCATCAGACCAGGTATAATTGGAGGTGATAAGGAATAATCTGTTGTCCTTTGGTTCATGATTTGACAAGGTGAATAAACATAGTAAGATTTACAGAACTATAAAATATTATAGTAGATTACATCAGAGTAATTTTAAAGTAGAGTCATAGAGTAATATAGCAGGGAAACAGGACCTTTGGCCCAACTATTCCATGCTGATCAAAATGCTCATCTAAGCTAGTCCTGTGTTTGGCCCATATCCCTCTAAACCTTTCCTACCCATACATCTGTTCAAGTGTCTTTCAAATGTTGTTATTGCACTTGCCTCAAACACTTCCTCTGGCAGGCACATACACATATGC
Organism: Pristis pectinata; assembly: GCF_009764475.1. NCBI lineage: Eukaryota > Metazoa > Chordata > Chondrichthyes > Rhinopristiformes > Pristidae > Pristis > Pristis pectinata. Next base: position 72,134,240 of record NC_067406.1, read on the forward strand.
ATGCCACACCGTGTGAAGAAGTTGGCTCTCAGGTCCCTTTTAAATCTTTTCTCCCTCAGCAAAGACCTATGCCCTATAGTTTTTGATTCCTTTTCCCTGGGATAAAGATTTTGTGTGATCCCCCTATCTATGCCCCTCATGATTTTATATATCAGATCGCCCCTCAGTCTCCTCTGCTCCAATGAATAAAGTCCTTGCCTGCCCACACTCTCCTTTTCACTCAGGCCCTTGATTCCTGGCAACATTCTCATAAATCTTTGCACTCTATCCAGATTAATGTCGTCTTTCCTATAACAGGGTAACCTAAACGGTACACAATTCCTGTTATAGGAAAGGTTTTAGGTTACCCAGTTATAGGAAAGGTGCAGCCTCACCAGTGTCTTGTTCAACTGCAGCACAACATCCCAACAACTATACTCAGTGCCCTGACTCGTAAGGCCAGTGTGCCAAATGCCTTCTTCACCACCCTGTCCACTTGTGATGCCACTTTCGGGGAACAAAGTACCATGAAGTTGCTCGATAAAACAATTGGAACGGTGCAATGCATAACGCCCAGTACACGTTTTCAAAATTATTGTCCTCCGTTTTATCTTACGTGAATTGTAATGTCAAAGGGGGTTTGGTGTTTCTTCCAATGAAGATGATGGAAAGGGCCCTTAAAAAACCCACATCAGAAAAAAATGCGTAGGAAAGAAAGAAGCAGTTGATTCATCTGCAGGCAGAGAAATAAGGTTGGAATTTTTGGCTGTGTATTTATTAACAATTAAAAATTTGGAAACTGAATAAAGTCCTCCTCTGCCACCAACCAACTACTCCTCCCCTCTTCTGCCACCACCTCACTCATCTGTCTCTTCTTCACCCATATACAGCTTATCTCGCATGGAGCTATATTATCAGGAAATTTAAACTGTTGCCCCATTATACAGAATTCTTATTTTTACAAGTAATTATCTCAGTCCACTAAGTTACAAAAATACATTCACATTAATATTGTGGCCAAATAATTTTTACTTTACAGAACAAAATTTTTTAAAAATTTCAAAAACTTCCCATGTTCTAATTATAGCTATATTTCACATTATCGCTATATTTTTGCCAGTTAGCTTATTTTGTGGAGCTTCCAAATTCTAATGACTCAGAGGAGTCATTTGAGCTTGGAAGCCTTTGAAAACTGAGTTTTCTCTTATTCACTGAAAGGTTAGTTTCAGAGCTACCCACTTCATGTTGTCATTCTCTTGTATTGCCACGTAGATCCAGTCCTAAGTAAGAAACACCCTTGGGTGCCTACAGTTGATTGAACGTTATTCTCTTGAGAGAACAACATTCTTTATCAATCCTTTAAGATCACTCTTGTAAGATTCAGGTCAAAAAAATAAGAGCAAGACATCCCTGAGGCTTCAATTACTGGTCTGTGAAAAAGACAACTGAAAAATACTAACAGCAGCTTATTTAGACATCTCATCAAAGCTGTTTATACTAAGTAGTCAGACTTTTGTGATATTTTGATAGTCATGAATTCAAAATTAAATCTACATTGAATAATGGAAGTGAATAATTTGCAAATTTTAAATTTAACAATGGATATGCAAGTCATTACTCTGGAATATCTGATCAACAAATTTCAACTATGAATACTTATTATTGGTATTGGTATTGGTATTGGTTTATTATTGTCACTTGTACCAAGGTACAGTGAAAAGCTTATCTTACAAACCGATCATACAAGTCAATTCATTGCACAGTGCAGTTGCATTGAGTTAGTACAAAGTGCATTGATGTAGTACAGGTAAAAACAGTAACCGTACAGAGTAAAGTATCACAGCTACAGAGAAAGTGCAGTGCAATAAGGTACAAGTTCACTACAAGGTAGATCATGAGGTCATAGTCTTTCTCATTGTATAAGGGAACTGTTCAATAGTCTTATCACAGTGGGGTAGAAGTCTGGTGGTACGTGCCCTCAGGCACCTGTATCTTCATCATTATCATCATCCTGCAGTCTTCCTTGGTCATTTTTACACATCTATTCTAAGAAGATTAATATCTCCAGAACAAAAGTGTCCATAGAGAAAAGAAACCCTTTTTTATCTGCTAAAGATTCCATCTTTTTTTTGTTAATTCTCTTGCTTTCGTTTCAAGGAGAGAAAAGACAAAACAGAATTTGTCACTTCACTGATAAAGATAAGAAATATTTATGATCTCTGCCTGACAATGTAATACTTAGTAGTGTAAGAACAACACATTTTAACATAAAATATATGCCTAAGTTACAAGCAAACTTTTAACAAGCATTTAATAGTTAGAATATGCTGGATTCTTTGTTATTGTTGAGCCATTTGAGAGTTAGAAATTGTAGAAAATATGATAAATTTGAGAGCCAAAGCAAAAATAGAAATAACCCAAAACTAATGCTGGAAAAGGGCATGGTGAGATGGTCGAGAGGTAACTGTGACTCTGCCCTCACATAAGACAGAATAGTTTTAATGCATGAGATTACTGTATCGCATAGCAACATAAATTTATCAATATGTCATGGCTGAACTATTAAACCATGGCATCTGTACAATTCAAAAAAAGGAGCACAGGGTATTAAAGAGACAATTGTAACTTGACTACGTAATTGGGCAAGGAATAGGAGGCAGAGAGTAATTGTGAACAGACGATATCCTGATTGGAGAGAAGTATTCAGTGGGGTCCCACAGGAGTCCGTTTGAGAACAATAGTTTTGCTTGTTATTTAAAAATGTTCTGGAATTTTGTATATGCAGGAGATTTTAGAAAGTTTGAGAATGAAACAGATTTTGGCAATAAAGTAAATAGTGAATAGCATTGCAGCAGATTCAGAAGGATGCAGACACATGAGTGAAATGAAAAGGTATATGTATGGCACACAGGAGCCACAAGAGACTGTATCTTGTGCTTGAATCTGGAGCAAAAAAACCAAACTGCTGGAGCAACTCTGTAGGGGGAAAGGAATTGTCAACATTTTGGGTCGAGACCCTGCGTCAACCTGAAACATTTGCAATTCATTCCCCCCTACAGATGAATGGTACATGCAGTTTAATAGTGTAAGTGTGAATTAAGATTCTTTGGGAGAAACAGCAGGGAGGGAAAGGATAATCTAACTGCTATTATTTTGTGTTAAAGAATATGGATCTGAGTGTAAATATTCATAAATCTTTGAAGGTGACAGGCTAAAGTTGATAGGCATTTATGAAAGCACGTGAGATTATTTGGTTCTGTAAACAGGAGCATTGAATAGAAAAACGAGGAAGTAATAGGGTGTTTTTTTTTTGTTTAGGCATTATCTGGCATATTTTGTGCAATTATGGAACTATATTTTATGAAGAATGTCAGGATCCTAGAGGGAATACCAAAGAGGTTAATTGGGCTTACAGTGGGGATACAGGACTACAGATATTTGGAAATATTGGGATTGTTCCCCTTAGAGAAGAAAAAAAATCAGGAGTGACCTATATGTATTCAGAATTTTGGGTGGTTTTGATGGAGAAAGAAGGGAGAATCTGTTGTCTCTGGTAAATGGATTAGTAACAAGAGGGCAAGAGGGAAAGGACGAAAATCCTTAACATATGGAATCAACTAGGTAGGTCCAAACAGATCTATGGAAGTATGGTAGTTAAAAGGCAATTGGATATGTACTTGAGGAGGACTCAGTTATCAGGAGAAAGCTGGAATGTGAGATTAAGTGGAATATCTCTTAAAAAGAACTGGCAAATACACGATCGTTTGAACAGTCTACTTCTGTGCTCCGTGATTCCATGAATGTTATCGTACAGCCAGCCTCCTCAGATAGTAACTGTGTACTTTAAGAAATTCATCTCACTCAAGTAAAATGGTTTTGACCTTTTTGGTAATTCATTCCAATATTGGTGGCTCAGATGTATGAGCTGGGATTACGTTAGATAGCACAGGTCACCACTGCATAAACAGTGTAACTATCAGAGTTGTATTGACACAGGTAGAGTTTTAATATATACAGTAAACGTAGGTTGACTTGAACTTTTAACAAGGATACTGGAGAATGTTTAAATATTTATTATTTAAATGTTAGTCCGAAGTAAGAAAAAATTATAGAAGCTTCCCTTTCTGTGCCAGATTGACATTTCAAATGTTCTTTATTGCACATATTTTGCTGTATAATAAACAGTTAAGAAAAAGAGGCACTGTCAGAAGAACATTTTCTTAGTTGCCTAAGTGACTAAATTGTTTAAACAGTTCATAATTCAGCCAGGAGGATACAAGATTTTAACCCACTTTCTGCCATATTATTTGACTACAGGTGGTCAAGAAATATTTCGTTCCAGCCACAAACAGGAGTGGAAATCAAGGCTTTGTCCTTATGATCAAGGGGGTTTGAGGGTTAGGTGGTGGAGGCAGATACGTCGATGATGTTCAAAGGCATTTGGACAGGGGCGTGGATGGGAAAGGGAGGGATACGGGTCCAATATGGGCAGTGGAATTGGTGTGGACAGGCATGGAAGAGATGGGCTGCAAGGGCCTGTTTCTAAACCACAGGGTAAACCATGGCTGGAACATTGTACACGGTTGTGGAGGAAGGAGGTGAGCAGAGGCATTCCCCAGGGCGGTGCCTGGGGTGGAGCGTTCCCATTACGAGGAGCGACTGGAGAGGCTGGCTCTGTCCTATAAGATATCTTTATTAGTCACATGTACATCGAAACACACAGTGAAATGCATCTTTTGCTTAGAGTGTTCTGGGGGCAGCCTGCAAGTGTCGCCACACTTCCGGCGCCAACATAGCACGCCCACAACTTCCTAACCCGTACATCTTTGGAATGTGGGAGGAAACCGGAGCACCTGGAGGAAACCCATGCAGACACGGGGAGAACGTACAAACTCCTTACAGACAGCAGCCAGAATTGAACCCAGGTCGCTGGTGCTGTAATAGCGTTAAGCTAATCGCTACACTACCATGTGCCTGCCGTGTCCTTCCTGGGGCAGAGCAGGCAGGGGGTGGGGGGGCTGGACCTGATAGAGGTGCACACATCTGGGGGGGGCAGAGATAGGGTGTGAGGTAGGAAACTTTCTCCCCACTGCAGAGGTGTCCAACACCAGAGGGCACAGGGTCAGAGCAAGGGGGAAGAGGCTGAGAGGGGAATGGAGGGGGAGATTTCTCCCCCCTGGAGAGGTGGGGGGTGGAATTAGAACAGTGCCTGGGCAGGCAGGGGGCAGAGACTCTCACAACATGGAGGAAGTATGCAGACGAGCACTTGATTGGCACTTGAAGGAGAATGAGGGGAACCATGATAGATCTGTACAAAATATTAAGAGGAATAGATAAAGTGGACAGCCAGCACCTCTTTCCCAGGGCACAAATGCTCAATACAAGAGGGCATGGCTTTAAAGTAATGGGTGGGAAGTTCAAGGGAGATATCAGAGGAAGGTTTTTTACCCAGAGAGTGGTTGGGGAGTGGAATGCACTGCCTGGGGCAGTGGTGGAGGCAGGTACATTGGCCAAATTCAAGAGAGTACTAGATAAGCATATGGAGGTATTTAAAATAGAAGGATATGTGGGAGGAAGGGGTTAGATAGTTTTAGATGAGGTTTGAAGGTCGGCACAACATTGTGGGCCGAAGAGCCTGTATTGTGCTGTACTGTTCTATGTTCTATGTTCCACCTATTCAAATCCAAACATTGGTGAGGACCAACAGATTTGCGACAGATAGGGTATTTTGGCTCCACCTTTAACCAGGGCAGTGACCAAGTCCCAATTGTCTTCAGCTGCTTCATAATGAATTTCCTTCCATCATGATGTCAAGATTGAGAATGTTCACTGATGACTTCACAATCTTCAATCCCATTTGCAACTGCTCAGGAAATGAGGCAGCTCTTGCCTGCATGTAACAAGAACTAGACAATATTCAGGCCTGGGCTTACATACTGTATGACAAGTGATGGTCACACGACACAATAACAGACAATAATCAGCTCTGTCATGAAAGTATCTAACCATGTCTCACTCGTATTCATTGCCAATGCTCCCACTATTTACATCCTGGGGATAAGTGTTCACTATTGACCAGACACTCAAGTGGCCCATCACATAAAGTCTTGTGGTTACAAGCACAGATCTGAGGCTGGCTATTCTGCAGTGAATGACTCTCCTCCTGATACTCCAAAGCCTTTGCACCATCTACAAAGTGTGATAGATGTGATGGAATGTTCTCCATTTGTCTGATAAGTGCAGCACCAATGGCAGAATTTTGACACCATCCGGGACACAGCAACCTGCTCACATCTGGTGCCAGTAGCTTCAAGGTCAGCACTTACAAAATGTACCAGGTTTATTTTCCAATGCTATACCAAATACACTTTGCAACCAGGCCATCTCTACTACTAAGAAGGACAAGGCAGCAGGCACACAGGAACACCACCCCCCTCCACATTATCTGATTTGGAAATATATTGCCATTCCTTCATCATTGCTGAGTCTAAATCCTCGAAGTCCCTCCCCAACAGTATTTTGGGAGCATCTTCACTGGAAGAAGCACAGTTGTTCAAAAAGGTCACTCACTACCACCAAGGGCAATAAGGGATGTGTGATAAATGTTGACCTTGGCAACAATCCCTACAACCTGAAAACTGAATAACCTGAAAAATAAATCCTCAAATCATTTGTCATTTCCTTTGTTCTTGGATATTTCATAAGGAAACCTTTTGTATGAAACATAGGTTTTCATGAAACCAATGAAACCTTATGGATTAATTACAGCACAGGTATAGGCTTTGCCTCAGTATCAGCATTACTGGCTTGAGTATTACATCTTTTTATTTTGTTGTATTAGTTTATGGTGCAGTAAAAATGAAAAGTCTTATCTTTGCTACTGATTATATAAGATGAAACAGAGAATGTTGGGAATACTCAACAAGACAGGCAACATCTGTAGAAAAAAAAGCAGGAGTTAATGATTCGGAAGTGTTTTCATTAGAACTGCTTGATAATAAGCTTGTTTCTTAACTTATGTCCTGAGATATAAACCAGTAGAATGTTCATTATTGCAATTATCTGAAGTGTGGAATGAGAATGTTTGTGAAGCATCTGAAACCAGATCCAATTTTAAGGTTTTTTGATTTCCTCTGGACTCACACATGAATACTGGATATACTAACTCAGAGCCAGCTCATGCAGAATAAGGACTCACTAGTGAGAATGTTTTTTAGTACTGTCCAGTATAAATTTAGAAGCCCTTCCCAAGTCCCCCTCTCCCAAGAAAAAACAGTTAACAAGGACAACATATGACCTGGAGCTTGCAGTTGATTACACCAATTTTAATGGACATCCTCTTCTGATGCAATAATCAATAAACAGAATTACTGCCAAATCCAAGACTGATCCAGTAATGATGTGGGAATGATGATAAATATCCAAATGTTGTATGGCTTGGAGAGCAATTTTGACCATTCCATCATATTGCTGCTTTATAGTGGCACAGCTTGCTGCCAGTTGAAATATCGATGAGTTGGTTTTGGTGAATGGTTGCAGTATATGCTGTAGATTATGTAGTGTGCAACAATAGTCATGAATGGGACAGATATTGATGTTACTGATCAGACATCACTTTAAACAAACTTAAATGATTTGGACAATCTCCTGTTCCTTGAGTGTTACTATAGCTCTGCCCATTCCCAGATGAGTGATGAATATGTCTCATTGTCCTGAGTTAAACCTCATAGATAATCAGGTCACTTGTAGGCTTCTGGAACTAACCTTCATACCACAGTGTTACCAACAACTGTTTTGCCATTTCTGCCAAGCTCATCCACTATAACTTCCAGTCAAAGAAACTACATAAAACATTCATGGGAGAAACAGTACAGTGAAGTACAAATAACTGGGGTTTCATTTGGTAAAACCCCATCGGTTGCAGCTTAGTTCATTCTGGATGTTGTCCAGATCCAGGGTGAGGTGGGGTGCTTCATTAGTTGAAGAGATTTAAATTGACCTGTTGAACTGTGATTGGACATGTGACTCCTAATCTATTGAGGGCAGCCAGGCTATTGATGAATGAGATTGAGTTGAAAATTATTCTTTAAAGGACACTAACAGAGTTGTTCTGGCTATGTGATGGCTAGCCATTAAAACCACTACCATCTTCACCTAAAAGAGATATAGCTCAAATACTGGAGGGTTTTCCCTTACCCATCTTTAATAAAAGTCAGTAGAGGTCATTAATAATTTATTCAATGGAATGTTACTTCAATGTTAATTATGGTTACTCTAAAACCATAGAGTCATAGAGTTAAATATTAATACTGTACAAAAACAGGCCCTTCAGCCCAACTCATCCATGTGGACCAAGATGCCCAGCTAACCTAGGTCCATTTGCCCACGTTTGGCCCATATCCCTCAAAATCTTTCCTATCCATGTACCTCTCCTGTTCTTCTGACATTCAACTTTTGTATTAATACCTGACTGAAAGCTCTAGCAAGATCTGGTAGAACCCAAATTGGGCATCAGTGGGCAACTTACTGGTGGATATATTTGAAAATGTCTCATATTTTCTTATAACATGGAAGGAGGCCATTTGGCCTATCAAATTTTGCCAGCTCTCAGATCAATCCTGTCAATCCCATTCCTCCACTTATGCCTTTGCAACACAATTCCCTTTCATATGCCCATCAATTCCACTTTGATTCTCTTACCACCCATTAAACACTTGGGGCAATTTACTGCGGCCAATTAATTGGGGTGGCATAGTGGCACAGTTAGTAGAGCTGATGCTCGTAGTGCCAGCAACCTTGGTTTAATCCTGACTTCCAGAGCTATCTATATTGAGTTTGCACATTCTCCCTGCAACCTCATGGGTTTCCTCAAGGTGTTCCAGTTTCCTCTCACATCCCAGAGATGTGTGGGTTGGTAGGTTAACAGGTTACTGTACATTGCCCCCAGTATGCAGATGAGTGGTGGAATCTAATGGAAGTTGATGGGAATGTGGGGAAAATAAAATGGGTTGGCATAGATTTAGTGTAGAAATGGGTACTTCTATGTTCGGTGCAGACTCAGTGGGCTCAAGGTCCTCTTTCCATGCTGTATTTCTCTATTACTCTATAATCCTCCAAATGGCACATCTTTGGGATGTGGGAGGAAACTAGAGCACCCAGGGAAATGTGCAAACTCCACATAAACAGTCCCGAAGGTCAGAATTGAACCTTGGTGGCAAGAGATGTGAGGCACCAGCATTATCTACAGCATGACTGTGCCACCCTTCTTGTTAGGTGTGTCTGAAGCCAGTAATGTTGTTTCCTTTCATCAGTTATTGAGGTTAGTAGAAGGCTGATCTTGAATTAATCGGTCAGGTTAAAATTTTCCTATATTTAGTCAACAGATCACACCGGTGCTAGGCAGATATCTGCAACATAGCTGCACTAATATAGCTCTATTGCACTCATATTTAGAACCACAACTGAGATGTGTCAGGGCTTTTGCTGCTTCTACTGCACTAGCTGCTTTTTAATATTACGTGGAATGAACCAAATTTCCACAAGTATGATGAGCACCTTTGGAGGATACAGAGTAGAATTGACTGTAGGGTATTATTGGCTTAAAGCATTTGAAAGAAAGCAACAAGCATGGAAACAATTTTGGACTTTATAGATTAAGAAAACTCATGATAGGTTTTACCTTCCTTATGACATGTGTGTATAAGATGATGAGAGGTATTGATAGGGTGGATAGTCAGAGGCTTTTCCCCAGGGCTGAATTGGTGGCCACAAGAGGACATAGGTTTAAGGTGCTGGGGAGTAGATATAGAGGAGATGTCAGGGGTAAGTTTTTTACTCAGAGAGTGGTGAGTGCGTGGAATGGGCTGCCGGAAATGGTGGTGGAGGCTGATACGATAGGGTCTTTCAAGAGACTCTTAGATCGGTACATGAAGCTGAGTGAAATAGAGGGCTATGGGTAGGCCTAGTAACTTCTAGGGTAGGGACATGTTCAGCGCAACTTTGTGGGCTGAAGGGCCTGAATTGTGCTGTAATTGTTCTATGTTCTATGTTCTATAAAAACATAGCATTCAGAGAGGATGTCAGTAAATGAGAAAATAATCAGCCGTAAGTAAAATAATTGTTATGATGCAAAACATGAATTCTAGTTGCTAGGTGATCAACGACTTGACCTATGAGTTCAAGCTTCTTTCAAAAAGAAAATTATATTTAAGTAATATGTTAACTCATGGATTGACCTGTTACAGTCTTACTTTTCATAAAGAGCTTACCAATACTAGTAGAAAACCAAATAATAAACATTCAGTTATTAATTCCAGTTGATAATCTGTGCAAGGTCACTTGTTTAATTGCCTGTTCTTGAGTAGATGATGAACAGTTGCTTCTTGAAGTAGCAGGAAATTGTATAAAAGAATTATCTCCTTGATGGAAGCAATACTTCATATCAGCAACATTTTCAGGTGAGCAGGAAGTACCCGTAGTTCTGGATAGCTTAAAGAGCAGAGAAAGTGTAATAACTTTCAAAAGAATATCAGTAAAACCTGTATAGCCTTCAAGGATGTCAGTATATTAACATTTCACTTTGAAATAAAGCATACTTCAAAGGATATCCTCTATCTCTAAAAAGAAAATAGAAAGCACTAGCTGAGTCATACCATCCACAATAGCTGCTTCCAAGTTTCTCACAGAGTAAACTAATTCAAATATTTGGCATAAAGTTCACCATTATCTCCACAATACATGTGTAATGAAGATGATCAAAGAACAGTTTACCAGATATTAAGGATAACTAAAACAGTTCTTGGAAAATTCACTTGTGTCATTCAAAATATACACTTCTGGAAGAAGGCCAGAAAGTGGATGTGCCTGGTGACAGCAGAGTCAGACAATCTCACAAAAGCATTATAGGGCAGGCAGGGAAGTTTACACATGCGCAAAGGTGTGCAGAAAGGTCACTGGGGAGCACTTGTCAGATAGCAAGAGAACAGGTTGGCCAGTTATAAAATGTGACAGCAATGGATGGATGAGGAATAGAGTGAATGGGATTGAGTACTAGTAAAACCAAGGACACTATTTTAAATGTGGAAAAATAGTAAATATATTCAAAGCCAAACAATTTAAATACACCCCATGGACAAAGCACCAAAACAATATGGTAAACAATTATTCCATGGAAGCTGCCAGAAAGTTTTAAAAACACAATTACAAACTTTTGAGACAGAATATTGTCTTTTAATCCTTGTCGAGATCAATCTAAAACGTTAAAAGTTGATAATGACACATAGGTAAAATTGCTTAACACTCATCATCACTGACTTTCCAAACTTTGCTTCACTAATCTCTAATCTTCCTAGACTGCTCAAGCATGCAGCTCATATGTACAAGTTTTAAAAGATAACAATAGCTAGTCTCTTTTATTGCAGCAGATCTTTTCTCATCAACGTTATGGAAGATGGAAAAATTATGTGATTTTGTTTTTTTTCCATTCTGATATATTAGTTCTGGTTAAGTGTTCACATTGAAATGTACAGATGAGAAATATGTAGTTTAAAAGCTTGTAGGTTGACTTAAATGGTAAATAAAGAAATGAGATTTGTTGTCAAGAAATAAAGAAGACTTATGACATCAATTATTTATGAGTAAATGGTATAGCAATTTCATGCAAAGGTTAGATGTGGGATTATGGCAAGATATCAAAAAGTTGCTGTAGATTTGCTGCATCCTATTATTACCTACACTGAAAATATAGCACATTGCTCTTTAAAAGCTTATTTTTTAGAACTTGCTGTATTTGCCCATGATTATCCTTTGAATACATCACAGAAGTTTAAGTTGTGCCATCACACGCATAAGAATCCTTTCAAGAGCATGATATTGTTAATAACTGCAAATCACCATTGCTGACCTCAGACCTTTCCTTATCAGGAAGGCTTTGCTTTGATGTGGCAGAAGAGGGGGATGTATATGAGGCATCACATCAGCTAATTAATGTGCTTTAAGAGGCATCATGAATGACTGGTGCAAGAAGATCCTTTTGTCCTGCTGTCACTGGTCATGTCCAGTTTGGTTTTTTTTGCAGTTGTAAAGGAAAATAACTATTTCTGTATATCTTGAATGGCACAAGCAATTTTTTCAGGTGATATTTCAGTTATCCTCAATATTAGGCTAAAATTTGACTGTACTTCATTCATTTTCATAATTAACAGAAGTACGCAGAAAATTATGCATTGTGGTCAAAGCCTCACTGAAGGCAAGAAGGGAAGGAGAAACCACTAAGGGTGAACAAGGCAAAAAGGACAGATGGAAGTCCTGCCAGAGAGTGGAGGAGAACTTCTTCAAATTTGGCATTCTCGGCAGTGAATTTAACAGGAAATGAAAATAAAAAAGCCAACAGGTACCGGAAATCTAAAGCAAAAAGAAAATTCTGGAAACACTCAGCAGGTCATCTAGCAACTGTAGACAGGGAAACAGAGTTAATATTTCAGGTTTGGGACCTTTTGTCAGAATGTCATCAGCTGCAGTCTCCTCCACTGCAAATCAGTGGGGCTTCCAATAATCATGCTGCAATCACTGGCAGGGTAAAGCAGAGAGGCACAAAGATTGACAAAGATCTGTAGCAGAGAGGCACTAAAGAGTTGCACAAAAGGTATTTTTTCACTTTAATGTGGTATTTACCATGATTTTATGTGGCATGGTTTAGAATATTTAGCTTTTTGAGTTGTGACTGTGCAGACTGTGACTTTCAGCTGCCTCCAGCATATTTTCAGTAACACAAAAATATGTGTTTCACTGTGTGTTTCGATGTACATGTGACTAATAAATAAATATCTTATCTTATCTTTCGTAACATGTGAACTATTGGGGCTGGGCATGGGGATTTGGGCTTGTCTTTATTGGTAGCAGAATCCAATGATTTGATCATGTAGAAAATCCAGAAAAGGAACTGTCTACTTGGATTCTTCCTCTTCCTTTCCATGCACAACTGCTGGTGGTACAAGCTGATTATACTGATCACTTACTGTCATGCATTTGTGCAGTGTACAGTGATCAGGACAAATCCTGAGACCCAGTCTGCTACATATTGCAGGGCTGTTCCAGAGAGGTCCAAGCAACAAGCTCATTATTCCAGCATGCCATTGGTTTATTTTACAACACTGCATGAGACAGCATGCTTTTTTTTTGTTTTAACCAGGTGTTTCATACATTGTTCTCAGCACCAAGTCAGAAATCAAGTGATTAGAGTTTGCTATAACCATCCAGTCACTATCCTTGGTGCTGTAGATATTGATGGGCAGTAGATTGTTTCAAAGGAAGTGCATCACGCCTGCTGCCTGGATACCCAACATTGTTCACCATAAAGCACAATGTCACAAAATAAATGAGCTTTCAGTGTGGAAAAGCCTTCCCTTTTGCAGTAAATATTTGGGTAAATACCATGATTGAAGATATCATGGGTCTGAAGTGAAGTCTGAGCCGAGCTGACTTAGCCAATGGGCACAAATGAGGTGCATTCAGTTCTCTCGCACAAAAACACATCAGTGATGACCCCTGTGTAACAGTGGACTCAAACTGCAATATCTCCAGCTCTAGCCAGGAATAACCTTTTGGAATAGAAATTTATGGTGACCCCTACTGTACAGACACTGGAACAAAGGTTCTCACATTGGTGTGTTGTTGGAATGGTAGTTGCAGCATGTGGTATCACCTTAGTAAGTTCCAAGTAACTCATACATCTTTCCTTGCTTCGTGGATATAGAATTGTTTCCAGAAAATATTGGTTTATTATTGTCACCTTTGCTGAAGTATAGTGAAAAACTTATCTTGCATACTATCCATAGAGATCAATTCATTACAACAGTGCATTGAGGTAGTACAAGGTAAAACAATAACAAAGTGCAGAAGATAATGTTACAGTACAGAGAAAGTGTAGTGCAGGTAGACACTAAGGTGCAAGGTCACAACAAGGTAGATTGTGAGGTTAAGAGCCCATCTTATCGCACTAGGTAACCATTCAATAGTCTAAAACAGCAGGATAGAAGCTGTCCTTGACCCTGGTGGTACATACTTTCAGGCTTTTGTATCTTCTGCCTGATGGGAGGGGGGAGGGGGAAGAAGAGAGAATGTTTGGGGTGTGTGGGATCTTTGATTATGTTGGCTGCTTTACCAAGACAGCGAGAAGTGTAGACTGAATCCATGAAAGGGAGATTGGTTTCCGTGATCTGCTGAGCTGTGTCCACAACTCTCTGCAGTTTCTTGTGGTCAGGGGCAGAGCAGTTACCAGACCAAGCTGTGATGCGTCCAGATAGGATACTATCTATTATATATTGGTAAAAATTGGTGAGGGTCAAAGGGGATATGCCAAATTTCTTTAGCCTCCTGAGGAAGTAGAAGCACTTGTGAGCTTTCTTGGCCGTGGCATCAACTGGTTGGACCAGGACAGGCTATTGGTGATGTTCACTCCTAGGAAATTGAAGCTCTCAAGCCTCTCAAGCTTAACACCGTTGATGTAGACAGGAACATGTGCATCGCCCCCTTTCTGAAGTCAATGACAAGTTCTTTTGTTTTGCTCACATTGAGGGAAAGGTTTTTGTCGTGATACCATGTGACTAGGCTCTGTATCTCCTTTCTATACTTCGATTCATCATTATTTGAGATTACGGACCACTACGGTGGTATCATCTGCAAACTTGTAGATGGAGTTAGAGCAGAATCTGGCCATGCAGTCATGAGTGTATAGGGAGTAGAGTAGGGGGCTGATAACGCAGCCTTGTGGGGCACCAGTGTTGAGAATAATCGAGACGGAGGTGTTGATGCCTATCCTTATTAATTGCCGTCTGTTGGTCATGAGTCAAGCATCCAGTTGCAAAGGGAGGTATTGAGTCCCAGTGGTGGATATACTGTAGCTGTTTTCTGAAGGCCCTTCTCTCCTTCTCCTCCTCCTCTTCCATCTCCTAGCAGATTGTAATGCTTAGCAAGTCTTTTGCTCATTCTTTCTGTCCTGCTGAACTCATGCTGGTTTGTTATTCAGGCAGCCAGAGTTATGGAAAGGATTTTAATTGAGCACAAATGCTTCAAAGCTCTTGGCACACATCTCCCAATAAATATGCACATTTCTGTGGTCTAGAATCATCAAGCATAATTATACTCACTGTGGTAATTCATAGAAATCAGTAAGCTGCTAACCTGCAAGTCATTCATGATCACTTTAAGCAGCACCTGCTATTAAACAAATGTGTTGCATGTCATTAGCTGTATCTTTGAAGTGCAATCTGATGGATTACTATCAAATGTATGTTGTTGGGATAAAGACAGAAAACACTAGAAATACTCAGCAGATCATGCAGCAGCTGTGGAAAGAGAAACAGAATTAATGTTTCTGGTCAAAGATCCTGAAGATTCAAGGTGTGCCACAAAGCCAAATTGTGTGGCTAGATCCTGCAAACTCTCAAAATCTAACCTAAAGTCTTAAAAGGCTAAATGGTCAATATCCCTGCACACACCCACAATCATTGGGAGTGCATATTTGGAAACTGCATGGAGGCTCCCCTCATCTTTCTGTTCAGAAACAATCACAATAGTTGATGGTTTTAACACTATTCTGCACAAAATTAAATAACACAAACTCCTCATGTCAGATTATTGTTCATTGCTTTAATAAAATCAGCTGAGCATTTCTTCATGCATTTTTATGTCAATTGTTCCATTTCTCATTTGTTGATTAGGACCAGTTATAATCTGCTGATTTAAGACTTACAGGGATGGGTTGGCTGTGGTGGAATTAGTGCTTGCTAGATTGACCTAGCACAGACCTCAATGAAGTTTTCATATTCATCCTTATCAGTAATTTGATTAACAACTGCTGGCACAGACAGCACCTGGGATTGATAGTTTTCAGAGTGATAGAAAAATTATGTGCTACTCCAGCTCATAAAACCTTGGGTTGGATCTACACAGGTGTTTACCGCATTGATGGTAACTTTGTTTAAAGGGTCCATGGAATTTCTGGGCATGTTTTTTGTTTGGGAGTGGGCATTGCTGGTTAGACTAGCATTTGTTGCCTTTAGGAAAGTGGTGATGAATCACTGCAGTCCTTCTGGTGAAGATACTCCCACAGTGCTATTGGGGAAGTAGTTTCAGGACTTAGACTGGATACCAATGAAAAAATGATGATGTGTTTCCAAGTCATTTGTTTTCCATGAGAGAAATATATAGGTGGTGATGTTTCCATGTCTTAGAAATCGCAGGTTTACAGGATGCTGTTCACTGAGGAGTTGAGGTGAGTTATTGCAGTGCATTTTGTAGATGGTACATTCTGCAACCATTATGAAACAGTGGCGGAGGGAATGTATGTTTAGGGTGGTGGATGGGGTACTAATCAAGTGAGGCTGCTTTCTCCTCAGTGGTGCCACGCTCCTTGAGTGCTATTGGTGCTAAATGTATCTCAGCAAAAAGAGAGGATTCTATCACATTTCTGATTTGTGCCTTGAAGATGGTGGAAAGAACATGGTACCAAGCCTCTGACTTGCCCTTTGTCAGAGAATGTATATGGTTGGTCCAGTAGAATTTCTGGTTTCTAGTGACCTGCCAGTTGTTGATGGCCGGATCTCAATGAAGATAAATGTCATTGAACACTGAGGGTAGGTAGTTAGACTCTCTCATATTTGATATGGTCATTGAATGGCACTTTTGTTGCATGAATATTACTTGCTAATTACCAACCCATACCTGAATATGCTTTAGGTCTTGCTGCGTACTGAAATGGACTGCTTTATTTTCTGAGGAGCTGCAAATGGAATTGAACATTGTGAAAGCATCAGCAAACATCCACACTTCTAACATTATGATGGAAGGAAGTTCTTTGAAGAAACAACTAAAGATTGGTTGGGCCTAAAACAATGCCCTGAAGAGCTCTTGCACTGCCATCCTAGGAATAGGAAGATTGGCCACCAACCACCACAACCATTTTCCTTTTTATGAAACGAAGCTCCAGTTAGTGGAGATTTTTTTTCACTTCAATACCCATTGATTTAAGTTTCACCATATTTTGTCAAATGCTACATTAATGGCAAAGGCAGTTATTCTCAACTCATATTTGGGATTTACCTCTTTGGTTCATGTTGAAACCAAGGCTTGATGAGGTCTGGAGCCAAATGGTCCTAGTAAAACCCAACTGATTATTAATGAGCAGACTATTGATGAGTAAGTACCACTTGATATCGTTGTCATTGATGCCTTCAATCACTTTGAGAATAGATGGATTGAGCAGTATTAGCTAGATTGGATTTGTTCTGCTTTTTGAAAATGGAACAAACCTGGACATTTTTCTGTATTGTTGGATAGATGCCAGTGTTGTAACTGTACTGGAATGGTCTGGCTGGAGGTATATCCAGTTCTGGAGGAAGAGTCTTTTGTACTACAGCCAAGATCTTATCAGGTCCCATGGCCTTTTCTGTATTTAGTGGTCTTCACCCTTGATATCATATGAAATGAATTAAATTGGCTGAAGGCTATGATGATGGAGATCTCTGGAGGAAGTCGAGATGGATCATTAACCCTGCACTTAGGCTTGTTGTTGATGCAAATGTTTTAGCCTTGCCTTAAGCACTTACATGCTGGCCTCTATTATTGGGGACAGGAATGGTCTTGGAGCATATTTCTCCTGTTAGCTGTTTAATTGTCCACCACTACTTATGATTAGGCTGCAGCGCTTTGATCTAACCCATCGGTTGTGTGGTCATTTATTTCTGTCCATTGAATACTGCTTTTATTGTTTAATATGCACATAGTCCATTGTTGCCACTTCACTAGGCTATCACTTCATTTTTAAAAGTGACCGGTACTGCTCCTGGCAATAACTTCTGCACTCCTCATTGAGACAGAGATGCTAGTAATTTTGGGCTGAGGCCAATGCCAGGGCATGCAGTTAGAGATTGTGGTAGTGTACAGACTTGCTGCTATGGATGTCCAGTTTTGAACTGTCTGATTTGTTCTGGGTCTGTCACACTTAGCACCATTGTAAACTCATACAACCTAATATAGAATATCCTTAGCGTAAAGACTGGACTTTGTCTTAGCAAGTACTTTCAGTGATCAGTTCTACCATTTGTGTTTCTAATTGCCTGCTGCACCTGCATATTGGTTTTCAGTGACGTGTACAAAAACATCCAGATCCATTTAAGCATAAACATTTCCCAATCTCTAACCATTTCAAAAATATTCAACTTTTTTAAAAACTAAATTGGATAGCCTCATATTTTTCAACATCATACTCCATCTGCTATATTGTTGCCCTTTCACTCAGCTTATCTATATCCTTTGAATTCTTTTTGCAATCTCCTCACATTTTGCATTTCTACTGAGTTTTTTGTCACAGTCTGCCAACCTCAGGACCCATCATTTTATTTATTTTTATTCATTCAAGGGATGTGGGCTTCACAGGCTGAGTCAGCATTTAATTGTCCATCCCTAATTGCCCTTGAGAAGGTGGTGATGAGCTGCCTCCTTGAACTGCTGCAGTCCTTGAGATGTGGGTATGCCACAATGCTGTTAGAGAGAAAGTGCCAGGATTTTTACCCAGTGACAGTGAGGGAATGGTGATATATTTCTAAGTCAGGGTGGTGTGTGGATTAGAGTGCAACTTCCGGGCGGTGGTGTTCCCAAGCTTTTGCTGCCCTTGTCCCTTTCATACCTATTGTTTTGCAATCTGTTAACCTGTTTTCAATCCATGTTACTATCTTACCCCTAGTTCCTAATTCCACGTGCTCAAAGCTTATTCACCCACCTCCTGTTTGGGACCTTCTGAAAATTCAAGTATACCACATCCACTGGTGCCCTTTCATCCATTCTACTGGATATATCCTCAAAGAAATCTTGTAATATGATTTTCCCCTTCATAAATCCAAGATGACTCTGCTGAATCATATCATATACTTTCCAAGTGTCTTTATATTACATGTTTCATTATAAATTCCAACATTTTCCCTACTAACATTATGTTAATAAGTTGATGGTTCCCTCTTTTCTCCCTCTATTTCCTTTCTTAAAAAGTGGGGCTACATGTGCTACCTTCCATTCTGCAGGTATCATTCCAAAATCTATTTTGGAAGATGACAACCTCTTTCAAAGCTCCATATATAGACCACCAGCTTCCTGGGATTATTCAGTTTACAGGCTGATTAACATCTTTATTAGTAAAGGAACACTACCCTGTATTTCCTAATTTGCACAGGGCTTCTGGTTCTCCATTATTTATGTGTCAATTTGTTGCAAACTGTACTGTTCCTTTAAATGCTCACTGTAGCCTGTCCACTGTCATATCTTTCAGTGCAGTTTACCCATCTACCTTGGCCAACCTGCCCTTATACTGAGTTCCTTTGTTTAGGTGGAAAATCCTGGAGTGGTGCTTGCATGACACTCTTGTGAAGGACATTGAAATATTCCACCCAGAGTACATTCTGTGCCCTTGCTGCTTTCAGTGCTTCTTGTCTATAGTGACTGAAAAGATTTTCAAAATGTTGATGCTGCACAGCTTATGCATTATGTAGCTATGAATGGTAAATGCCAAGAAAGGACAAAAGTATTATACTATTTGCTCATCCCAGAATAACAACTGTTAGCATGTTTGATAACTCTTAAAATTCAAGATTAAGGGTTATAAGGTGCCTTAACAATGTTATTTGCTTTTGTTTTACACATTAGGCAGAAAAGCAAATTTGTGTTCCCAAGAGTCATTGATCAACAAACCATGTATATTCTTTGGATGGAATGGCCTTGATGGCTTTTTGTTACTTAAATTATGATATAAATATCACTAATAACTGTATGTATGACAAGTATGAAGGTTTAAATTGCATTGAGTTTTTAGACGATTGTTGTACTTTGTTAAATGTAGGTTGACTTAAGCCAAGGATAATAAATGGTAGTGGATCTGATGCTGTTGCCTCGTTATGAATATATTTTCTGAATGTTTGTCATTTTTACTAATGATCTGTGATATGCATAGGATATTTATTAACAATGATGTTTTTTTATAGGAAGTAACATTCAGCTATTAGCTGACTCTATATTAAGACACACAAACAGTACAAGATAGCTGAAAGAAAGTTGGCAGATTTTAGTTTGCATTACAAAACAATATGCAAAATGAGAGTCTTGCTCCTGGGTTACATGGTGTAGCTCTGTGCAGATGATGTTGATGTTTAGGAGGCACTGAGGAAGACAACCAGGATAGCTGAAAATTCCAAATGCTCAGGAGCTATCAATTCTGGGGAGAAAGAGAGTGAGGCAGTATGAATGAGATCACAAAACGTGGAAAGTATTGCTATTTTAAATGAATAGATGGGAGACTAGATGTGCCTATGTAAAAATTTTGTTCAGTGATGGTCACCATCCACAAAAATAAAACGCCAAGAGTTGAGGACAGATTTTAAGGGAAAACAGTACATTTCTGAAAGATAACATATCCGAAAGATAACATATCCAATTATGTATGATAAGATGTTATTTATCTGTATTGGAATAAGCTTTATAATGTTTGCTAAAGTACTAAGAGGAATTTGAGAATATTTTACTGAACAGAGTAATTTTTTCTTCTGTCTTTTGTTTCTCTCCCCAGGAAATAGCATTGGTTGGTAAAGAGTGAATACATGTACTGAGGAAGAGAAGCAGTCCTTTTTTATGCTGGCCTTCTGAGGAGCACATGATTATTGCTCAAGCCAAATGTTAATTTACTATCAAAATCCCAATTGTACCAATAGACTTTGATTAACTTGCACAATGTATACATTACCTTTCTATCCAGGATCATCCATTAAAATTGGAAACTATGGAAAAAGATGTCCAGTCTTTATATACCTGTATCTCACATCAGGAAGGTGTTAAAGCCTTTTGTGTTTTTGCAACAAAATTCCAACAAGTTCCCCTCCACCAACACTCTTCTCTGCCTATGTCCTGCATGGAAACTATGGCATCTGGGTGATTTTGTTGTTTGCTTTTCCAGACAGTAGCCAATTTGGACGATATTAACTCCTTAACTACCTGATTTCCTTTGACCTGCAAGGATTAAAATTGCTTTCTGAAATTACTATATCATCTAACTTGCTGGGCAACTGTAGTACCATGTGGAAGACAGCAAGAACTTTGTAATCAGTTTAAAGCAGTGAATATTATCAATTCTACTTAGTTTATCAACACTCGGTGATATGTGAAACTAACACTATTAAAAACGTGTTCAATGTGTTAAATAGCTGAAGTAAAGCTTGTTTGCCATCGTGATTTGTCATGTGACAGGAAGTTGTTTGATCATGCGTATAAAGGAAGGAGATTTTCCCACTGATGAAGAGAACTTCTTTCCACTGGAGTGAGAAGTAGTGCTAAAGACCAAAACTGAGAAGGCACACGTACATTTATGTTGGCAGGGCTGTGGAATAGCAGAAGGACATATGAGAACACTGTTTTGCTTGAGAACTGTTTGCTTCTTGGACGAATTAAGCAGACTTTCCCCCTTGAACTATGATCATAATTGGTATTGAAGGATATTGATGACTCATACATTTGCTGTTGCCAGGGTTCTTCACTCTCAGTAGGGCAATAAGAGTTGTTTACTTTGCTGGAAGTGTACAACTAAGCTGATTTAGCATTGTATAAATTGGTTTAACAAGAGTCAAAGTTTTTCTGTGGCCAATGGAATTAGAAATGTCAGGTCATTTTGTGACTTTAATCCTCTCTAAGCCCCTATGAGGTCAACATTTAACCCCAAATAATGAACTTTTCCTTCCAATAGATGATACAGGACATTTCACAAATGGAGGAAAAAAAATTCTTTAATGGGCTTCTGGATAATGGGAGGATTGAGATATGTGGTTCAAAAACAAAAACAATATGTGGAATTTTAGACTAAATTCAGTCAAAAAATTTGGTTGGGGTGAGCAGCCTTTTAATATTTTTGAGAAATTTAAATTAAGCTAACAATTCACCAGCATTTGAACAAGTGTTCCATTCATGATATTATCCAACAGGATCTCTTGCATATAGGTATTACTGTATATACAAAGCTTAAAATGAAAGCCCATTAGAACAGGATAACAGAAGTGTACTATCTTATTAGATTTGTCCTTTCTCTGCCATGAATAGTGGTAAATAAAATGGAACATCAGGTCTGTAAAATCAATTTTTGATCATGTCTTTTGATTATATTGTTTTCCCAGACTGGATTGTACCCAAATTGACAGATGGCACGATAACTTAAGACATTCCACAAAATCTGGTTTTGAGAGACTAAACACCATTGAGCTTATGTGACCAGTTGACTTCTTGTATTCTGTAACCAGTTTCTCTTCTGATAGCATGTGCTATCCTGAATTTCTTAATTTTTTTTATTGCCACCAATTCTGTCACATAATTATTACTTGATTGAAGTGAGAAGGCAATTCTTGAATCTCTTAAAGAGCTACAGTATTGACTTTGAACTTCATGGGAGTAAAATTAAAGGATTGTGGAAACATAAAGAATTAGCTTTACGTTCCTGCTTCAAAAATAATTCTGCAGGTAAAATAGTCCAATAGTACAGATCCAATGTTAATGCTATTCTGTTTATTAAATTCACAATTTTTTTCATTGGCCTAAGTTTTTCAATAAGGGAAGAGTCATTATTGAATAAATTGAAGAGCAATTACCCATGGTCACACAAGCACAGTTAAACCTTGAAGTCTGCAAGTTATCAGTTTGTCCTGCTCCTTCATAAGAATTGCTCAGCCAAAGCCTTGATGTAGGTTTTCAGCTGCAGGGACATAATTCCTGTACTTATTCATGAGTTATCCTCTAAATACATGACAAACCCTCCCATTTGGCCATTTTAGTGGAAGTGATAACTAACCTAAATTATTGTTTAAAAAAAAAACACTCAATTTTGCTTTTATTATGTGGAAGCTCATTCCTTCAGAACTGAATTATTGTTGGAAATTTTGAATTAAGTTTGAAAATTGTAATGTATATTTCCAGGTTTAGATTCTGCAAGGATTTTGGTAAAAGGGCAAAAACAACTGCTAAATACATGCTGTGCTAACAAGACCTGCCTGATTGGAAAATCAAGCCTTCATGTATTTTTGGCTTAATTCAGGATTATCATAGTTTTAACTTGCTTGGATACTAATTCAGATACCATAAAAATTAGCATTCAAGTGCTGATTAAAAACAGTTTTCACATTTTGTGTGGATTCCACATATCCACGTCCATTTAATGGTTTGGGGGGCACACAGCTGTAGATTTTTGGATGGTTTGGTGTTTGTGAGGGCACAGCTGTGTCTGGACTTAGCATTAGAAATGCTGGTGGAGGAGGTCTAGAGGAGCGGGGGCTTCCTGTATCTAATCGGTGAAAGCCATCCACATTCCTCCCCTTCCCCTGTGTACCATTTGCTTCTCTGTGTGGCTTAATGTCCTTCTCTCATTCTTTCTCCAGATCAAAGGTAGCCCAGAAAGATATTGACAGTTAAAGTGCTCACTTTCTCTTGGTGACTCCCTTGGGATATCTGATAAGATGGAGTGACAGAACATTTACTCTTTAGGGCCAAAGTTCTAAAATAAATAGTTGTTAGAGAATAGGTAAACAGTTGACAATATGTTCCAGAAAGTCTTCCAATGAGTTTTAAAAAGTCCTCCTAAATGTTTTAGCAGTAAGTGAACAGCAAAAGGTGACTGTATATATAAGTTGCAATCAAATTTTTTGCCACAGTTGCTTACATATCAGCTAGGCACATTTGGAGAAGGTGTGGGGTTAAATAACCAACAAAATGCCACAAAGCTTCAATAATGAGTGCTGAAAGGCATTTTAATGGGCAATCAGCTATTTCGCATGCTTCAGTTCCTTCACAAACTAACGCTTCAACTCGGCTCATCTTGGTCAGTTCAGAGCCCCTTAGTACCTGGTGTATTGGAAAATTCCACCCTGCTTGTCTTAACCGGGATTTTTCAATTGGATTAATTTTGTGGCACTTGTCCCTTAAACCAATCTCCAGTTGGTAGCCAGAATGTACTATATAGTAGCATCTGTGTATTGTATTCTGCTTTCACAATTCATTTCCAAGTTAATAGAATGTTTTTTTGGAGGCAGAGTATATGATCTGACTCCACTGTAGAGCATGATTATCTACATTTTCAGGGGATGAATTTCTGGGTATCTGTGTTTCTATATACATGTCACAGATCACCTGTAGAGGGTGCTGCATTGAAACGAATCTCTCGGTACTCTCAATTGCTGCAAAAAGTCGAGGAAAGGTCAGCAGCCTGTTGCAAATGTAATGTGTACAAGTACCTTGTTTCATTCACAGGGAGTGGACATTGCTGTCAAGCTTAACATTTATTTCCCACATCAAGTTCTCCTTTATAAGATGGTGGCATAAATCCATAGTCTTGGAGGATCATAGGGACTGCCCAAGGCTACAGTTTATAAGTCATCTGCCACAGCCTCAGTGAACCATGCACAACACAGACTTTGACCTGTGACACCTCCCACTGAGAAGATCAACTTGCAAAGGGTCGCAGCAATGGATCACAAATGCAGCAGATGTTCTCCTCCTGCAGGTCTCTCAAGGGTCCCAACATAGTTTCCCCCCTGGTACACCACTGGTTACAGGCTTCCAATTGCGAAAACAACCCTGCACCCTCACCCTCTGCCTCCTATTATCAAGGGCAATTTGGGAAATTGGATCTGAAATGGACTTGGTAATAGGATGTGGAGGGTTGCTTTTTGGACCAGGCTCCCATGTGGGACCTTGTCAAAGCCCTTATTGAAGTCCATGTAGATCAAATCACACACTTAATCACCTCTTGAAAAATTTAATCAAATTGGTCAGATGGGATTTCCCCTTACAATTGTACTTGATTAATCCCTGCCTCTCCAAGTTCTGATTAATCTTGTTCTTCAGAGGTTTTTTAGCATCAATTTCCCTGCTAATGTTAGATTCACTGGGCTGTGCTTACTGGTTTACTCCTGCTACTCTTCTTGATATCATTCTTTTACCTGGCACCTCTTCTGTAGCTAGAGGATATTTGAGAAGTTCTCTCAGAACCCCAGCAATCTCCTCCCACAGCAGCCCAAGATACATCTCCTCAGGGCCTGGGGATTTATCCATTTTTGAGTCTGCTAAGACATTTTTTAAATAATAGGTTCTAGATTTTGCCACCCCCTTCCCTCCCTAATTTCTCCAACTACAACATCTTGATCCTTTGTGAACAAGGCAAGGTCTTAAATGGATACTTTCACCTATGTCCTCTGGCTCCATGCAGAGATTTCCTTTTTGTTTCCCGATGGGCCACACACTTTACTTGGTTACTCTTGCTTTTAATATACTTATAAAATGCTTTGGGATTTTCCTTTATTTTTATTTCTGTCAGTGATATCTCATATCCCCTCTTCATCCTCATAATTTTTTTTTATAAATAACCCTGACATATTCTATACTTCTGCAGGGAGCTACCTTTTTTCCTTTATGGAACCCTCAATATCCCTTGACAGGCAAAGTTCCTTTGATTTGTAGGCCTTACTTCTGAATGATTCTCACTGGTTACATATAGACTTGCCTGCAAATAGCTGTTTCAGTCCACTTTTGCCAGATCCTGTCTTATCACATTGAAATCAGCCTTGCCCCCAGTTCAGGACCTTAATTTCCAGTTTATCCTTGTTCTTCTCCATAGCAACCTCAAAACTTGCTGAACTGTGCCCTTTCTGATAGTCCCTCCACGAACCTGCTCTATTCCCAAAAATTAAATCCAGTACTGCCTCTTCTCTAGTAGTTGTCAAGGTTCAGCCCGAGCGGCTATGTAACAGATTCCCAGGAGCATGTACTGAGACAAACACTGATTGTTACTGGATGATCATTAACTCGATTAAAGGCATACTTTAGTCTGTCTGAAACTTGGTCTTCCAGTGTAAGGAGATGTCTGCAAGTGACTGCTACTGTCTGGTATTTTCCAAAATGTAGGAATGTGTTAAAGATGCACTGAAGCCCAGTGCAATCACCATAAAGGCTCTTTGGGGAAGGACCAACTGCTTTTGCTCTATCTTCTTATTTCTGGACTTGTTAGTATGTGGCACCAGATGTAGTCCTGAAACTGAAGTGCAACCTTTTAATCTTTTTCCTTGCTTTATAAAATCTGCTTTCTGATCTCATCCCTCATTCTATCTATGTCATTGCTATTGATATGGAAATGACCTCTTGTTGCTCACACTTTTCTTTCAGGATGCTTTGCAGTTATACAGTGACATTCTTGACCCATGCACCAGGGAGGCAATATACCATCCTGCAGTCATGTCCAAGGCCACAGAAATGTCTATCCATCTCCATAACTACTGCATTTCCTTTCACCACTGCTCTCTCACTCTTCCTCCTCTCCTCCTATTGGTGCCATACTCTTGGCTCGAGCTGCCATTCTCCAAGGAACCACCACTCCCAGCCGTATATAAGAGGGAAAGTTTGAAAGTGAGCAACATTGATTTAGGGGCTCCTGAATGACCTGCAGCTCACTCTAGTGAGTCCAACAGTTGCCCACTTACTTTGTCCACACATTCAGAAGCTGCAGTGTGACCATCCCCTAAACATCCTATCCACAAAATGGTCTGCATAGTTGATTCTCCACAGTCACTCAAGCCACCACTCCTGCTTTAACATCTAGAGCTCAAGCATCTGCAAATGGAGACACTTCATGTGATTGTCTAGGATACAAGATGCATCCATGTCCCCACCATCCCCAACCCACATGGTATAAGATGCACATTCACTCCATTGAGCTTTTCTGCCATGTATCTCTTCACTACTAACATATGAAGTAGAAAAATATTTAAAAATATTTTCCAGCTACTCGCCAACCCTGGCTCCACCTGTCTTGCACAGACATCACACTACTGTATCAGACAAAATGCCAGTGTTTCATTCTTCCAACTGACCCCAATCACTGCCACCTCCTTGTCACTCAAAGCTGCACTCCAAGGACCACTGTGACCACCATTTCTCAATACATTTAATGTGAATTATGCTCACCACAATCAAAAGTCAGAAAACATTAGTGAAGGTTAAGAATGCGGAGAAAATTGTATCATGGAACACAAGAAAAAGAGATTATATTTACTGCTGTGTTCAAAGATCTGGTCATAATTTTAAGGGTACCTCTGAGCAAGCACTATTCTAAGACTCCATAACTTTAACAGTACAGCCTTTGTTATGGATAGAGATGCATTCTGGTAGTATGACTGATAAATGATCGCAAAGATCGAGGAGATCTGGATATCATACTTCTGCTCACAACCCTTGAAAAATGCCATGGCGTTTAGCCTGTAAATCTGATATGTGCACAGAACACGTACAAGTACATGAACTCTTGGTACAAGTAAGCAGGATCTTCCAGGTTACAAGGTCTCAAAGGCTCTGAGCATAGGTGCATGAAAATGCCATGTGCTAAAATGCAGAGTTAGTAGAGCAGGTTAAGGCATCAGTGGATGTCAGGGATGAAATAAAGCAGTCTGCTCACTCTTGATCATTAACAAGTGACCCATTACTGGAAAGTGAATACAAGATATCACTGAGAGGCAGATTGGGTGAGACTCTACTTTGATGCTCATGATGATTTAATGCCAGCCTTCACTCACCAGTCTTCCACCTGAAGATTGGTTATTTTAACAAGTTGCTGGAGGCTTTCCGAATTTGTGGAGTTGTCAAAATATGAATAACCAGCTTCAACAGAGGATAAAAGATGGAAATGTGTATTCTGTAAGAAACTGTAGATGAGAAATATACTGCTCTCATTATAGAGAGAAAGGACAGTTAATCTCCCCAGAACTGTGTGCATTAGAACAGATGAAAAATTTTGATCCTGTAAATATCTGAGAGCTCTTTAGACCTCCTGCAGCATTCACTCACTGCTAATATTTTTCTGACCAGAGATGTATTGATTCCATCCCAATTATTTTGCATGATTTATAGCAACCTAATCTGCAATCCTCAAAAGATAAAATCCCTTCCTTTACACAAAGGTTCACAGTGCTCTCAACAGAATATTTTTCCTTTGCCTAAGATTCAAGGACAATTTTTCAATAGTCCCAGTTGCTCTTAACTCTTTTTATTAAGATTAGTTCAATTCACTGTATCACCACATGCAAATCAGGAATAAATGCTGTAATTTTGCAGTAAATACCACCAGCAAGACTTTCACTATGCAATAGGTTCTGGCTGAGTTGAATTTATTTATACCCTTTTCGGCTGACAGCATTAAGCCACACTGTGTGATTTAAATAAGACTTTCAGAAAGTGTGGCAATATTCAATTACCCCAGCGTTGCAGCCTGGGAAATTGTCACAAAATTGATTAATAGCCCTCATGAAAAATAATTAGTTGACTGTACTACCAGGTCATCTGTAAAAGCCATTTTACTTTGAGAAAATTGCATTTAGTAAAGTGCACTACATTTAGACTGTGAAATTGCAGGTCCAGACTAACGAGAAATAGAAAATTTCTGTAGCAGTCCTCAGTCTGTGTCTTATGAATAATAAAACAATAGATAATAGAGGATGAAAGTCAGCCTGGCAAAAAGACTATTTTATAATTTTATACTTGTCATTATATCCTTAAAATGCCATTCTGTATACTTGGAAATGCTGTGCCTTGACCCAGGAAAAGGGCAAATGTAACCAGTGTTTAGTTTCATAGATTATCGGCAGTAACAAGTGCCAACATGATGGCATAGAACAGTGAAAAGTTAACTCTGAATAATCCATTCACCTTTGCCTTTAAGGTTTGACCCCATCCATTCAGCTGTCTCTATCAATTTCCTCCCTTCATGAAGTGCTCCAAATGGAAGATTAACCTGTGTCCTACCTCTGAACATACCTTTTCCTTTTTCTTCTCTTATCTCCTTTCATGCCCTCTCTAAGTTTATTTTATGTCTGAATCCCACCTCCAGCTCCCTCAAATCTATTTCCTTCAAACTGCTGACCATCCAACCTCCTTCCCTGGTCCAAATCATAGCTGATATTATTAATTTTTCTATCCACAGTTACTGCCCCCTCATACAAATTTCCCGTCATGACCCCTGACAAAAGACTCACTCACCCTCAGATTATTAGATTGCCACCTGCCTGTAACCTCAGTTTATTCTTCAAATTCCTTGAAGAATTGTTGTCCCAAATACACTTATCCCACAATTCCTTGTTTGAATCCCTCCAACAGCTTTCAGTACATAACACATTAAAATGGACCTTACCAAAGTTATCAAAGAATTCCTCTGTAACTGTGATCATGGTCAATTGTTCTTTGTTATACCCCTTGATCTAGTCTTGGTAGTCTTTGATAATAAGCACACCATTTATCTTCAACACCTTGTAGAGTCAGAGAGAGATAAAGAGTCCCAGGCCCAGGATTGTGAGCCAGTGGTACTATTCATTGTGCCACTGTGCTGCCCTTTCCACAGTTACTCAGATGAATAGGTTTTCATCTGATGACAGAGAATCATCTAGCTCCTGCTGTTTTTGCCCTCCAAGGATTGAGCTTTGGCTCCTTTTCTTTTTCTTATCTGTACATTGCCCTCAATGATATCATCTAAAACCATAACATTAGGTTACATAAAGCCCCCCTCACCTTCTCCAACCTTGCCCCTTCTGAACGCTCAGCTCTCCACTCCCTCTGCATTAATTCCTTCTGGACTCCCCAAATGGGCCTGTTACCTTCCCTGGACCTATTCATGGCCAACTGTCAGTGCGACATCAGCCATCTTGACTTTTCTGTCCCCCTCACCTACTCCAACCTTACCCCTTCTGAATGCTCTGTTCTCCACTCCCTCCACACTAACTCTCTGTGACTCCCTAGATCACTCCTCCCTCCCCCCACCCCACATCCCTGTCCCACCTTGGGAACTTTCCACTGCCCCCGCCCTAGATACAACACCTGCCCCTACACCACCTCCATCACCTCCATCCAGGGACCCAAACAGTCCTTTCAGGTGAGACAGAGATTCGCCTGCACCTCCCTTAATATCGTCTACTGCATTCGGTGCTCCAAGCCTGATCTCCTCTACATTGGTGATACCAAACGCAGACTAGGTGACCATTTCACAGAACACCTGCGCTCTGTCTGTAACTGCGATTTGCATCTTCCCGTTGCCAGTCACTTCAACTCCCCCTACCACACTATCACTGACATGTCCTCGGCCTCCTCCACTGCCAGGAGAATTCCAAGCACAAACTAGAGGAACAGCACCTCATTTTCTGTCTTGGAACCTTGCAGCCTAACGACATGAATATTGAATTTTCACACTTTAGGTAATCCCGACCCCCTTCCCCACACCCCACCCCTCCACCATGCTTCTTTTCTTCTTCCCTTTCCTAGCCTTCTTTTCTGCCTTTTTGTCCCTCTCTCTCCTTACCTTTGACCCATCCCTCAGTGGACCTGCTCTCCCCTCCTCCCCCGCACCTGCCTATCACTGTCTCTTACCTGCATTTACCTACCACCACCCTGTGCCCACCCCAACTCCCCTCTTTTGTCCACCTATCACTACTCTGTTTTTCCTTCCTATATATTGGGCTTCCCCTTTTCCTATCTTCAGTCCTGAAGAAGGGTCCTGACCCGAAACGTTGACCTTTCTCCAGGGATGCTACCTGGCCTACTGAATTCCTCCAGCATCATTGTGTTTTTCATTCAAGTCACATATGCATGCTGACTCCTCCAAAATACTGTAGTATACCAAGGACAAATGTGAAGGAGGATAAATGGAAAATTATGGTGAGAAAGTAGTGAATCTTGCGTTAGTTGATATACAGAACACAGAATATGTGCATACTGCTGATTAGGAAGGCAAACATTATCAAGTCACAGAAAGATACAGCCCATCAAGTCCACACAGATCATTAAATACTCATTTTTACACTAATCCTAACCTAATCCATGTTTTATTCTCCCCACATTCTCATCAACTACCCAAATCCCCTCTGTCCACACAAACCACTACCTAGATCTACCACTCACCTACATACCAGGGACAATCTTACAGTCACCAATTAACATATAAACCTGCACATTTTTAGGACGTGGAAGGAAAGCAGAGCACCCAGAAGAAACACAGGTGGTCACAGGGAAAATGTGCAAACTCCACAATGAAAGCACAGGAGTTCATGATTGAACCCAGTTCACTGGAGCTGCAAGGTAGCAGCTCTACCAGCTGCGAGACTCTGCCTCCCCTTTGTAGGCCTTTACTGCAAATGGATTGAAGCACACAATTAAATAAGTCTTAAGGCAGTCATAGAGGTCTTTGAGACTACTCCTGGGAGTTTTGATTTCCATTTCCAAGGAATGACGGCTGCCTAGAAATTCATCCCCAAAATGTACTACATTGTAGCCACAATGCTGTTTGTATTCTGCCTCTGAAATTGAGTTCTGAATTTAGAAGACACAATATAACATTGTATGTTTAGCATGATACTTGCCCTGGAAGCACAGCTGTGTGGATTAGTTTATTTGATACCCAAGATCAGAATTTATCTCTTGAGGAGAGTTTGAGTGGGATTGGCCTTTACCTGCTGGAGGTTAAATGAATCGGAGCTGTTCTCATTGAAACAACAATTCTGAAAGGGCTTGACAAGATAGGCTCTGAAAGGTTATTACAGTGACTAGATGGTCAAAACCCATGGAGTATAGTCTCAGAACATAAAGATGGCCATTAGTTAGGCATAAGGAAAACAACTCTCTACTCAGAAGGCTGTGAATATTTGAAATTTTGATGTTCACTTGTTGAGTATAATTAAGGGAGAGATCATTCCATTTTTAGATACTGCTGAATTCAAAGGATATGGGAATCAAACAAGGTATTAATCAGCCACGACCTTATTGAATGGCTTGGCATGTAAGCCTGAGGCACCATTGGTCTTACTCCTGCTTTTATTACTTGCATCTTTAAGTTACGTCCAACTCTACCTCATCACCATCACTCTTAGCCCCTTGATTTCCCTAAAGCATGTTCACATCCAATACTGGAACAGTGGCAAATTGCTTCAAATCAATATTGGGAGTATAAGGGACTATATAGGTTATTGTCTTTGATATCAAGCTATCAACACCATTTCTCTCCCTGCCTCTATATGAAAAAAACTATTCA
Organism: Pristis pectinata; assembly: GCF_009764475.1. Lineage (NCBI taxonomy): Eukaryota > Metazoa > Chordata > Chondrichthyes > Rhinopristiformes > Pristidae > Pristis > Pristis pectinata. Next base: position 72,166,347 of record NC_067406.1, read on the forward strand.
CACCCATGACATCTTATTTGACCTTATCAGATTACTAGTAGATTGTCAGGAAAGCTTGATCTAGAACATTAGAGCTGTTGCTGGTCCAAAACTTGTGGTTTTAAAAATATAGATCATTAAAATGTCATGGATAGGTATGGAAAATAATCAGAAAAGGTGAATGGAATGCTGCCCTTTGCATTTAGAATGGAAAACAAGTGTGTATAATTTATACTACAGCCATAGAAAGCCCCAATTAGACTATACCTGGAGTACTATGAGTAGTTACAAGTGCAGTAGATTTGCACAGTGATACTTGGACACCAGTGTTGAATTACAAGGAGACATATGCATTTAAATTGCCAAGGCCTTAATGTGGAGAAATGGATGGCATGGACACGGTGGGCTGAAGGGCCTGTTTCTGTGCTATTTCCTGTCTCCATTCCTGGTTCAGTTGATCTCCTGTCGAGATCTTTATCCACGCAACTGTTACATACTGACCAAATTTCAATGCCCTCTCCTCAAGTATCCTCATATGCCCTCAGTTGACTTGCTCACAAAAAAAACCTCCTGCTCCTGAGTCACATTTACCCATTTCCCATTTCTCACTGAGCTTTACCCACTGATTCAGAGAGGATCTGGCAATGGGGATACTGAGAGGATATTTCCTGAATCTAGAACTGGGGACATAGTTTCAGAAAAAGATGTCCACTTCAGATGGACATGTGGAGAAATGTGTTCTCAGAGTGTAGTGAATCTTTGGAACTCCCTACCTAGACCGCTGTACAGGCTGAATCATTGAATGTACTCATAGCTGCAAAGACAAAAAGATTATGGAAAACAGGCAGGGATGTGGAGTTGAGGTCAAGAATTAATTCACTATAAATGGCAAAGCAGGGGTCTGGAGACATTATGGCCTAGTCCTCCTATTTACTATGGTCTTATGTTTACATGAGTTTTAAAACACATATACTTGTTTAAAATGGAATTAATTTTCCCAGTGGGTAGTAGATACTGAATCATTGAATACATTTCAAGCTGTGATGGAGTTTTAGATCATAAGTGACCATAAGTATGGGTATAGTATGGGAAAGTGGATCTGAGACAAAGATCAGGAAAGCCATGAGGGGCTGTTTGACTTACTCCTGCTCCTATTTCTTATGTTTTCTCCAAAGCTTGTGAACCTTTCAAGGTCTCCTCACATACTTAATTCTAGCTTTTACAGCATCCTAGAATTTAATCACTACACTAAGCTCTTTTTGTGTGTGGCCTCATTCTTCTTGAAGATGCTCCATAAAACTTATCTTCTTTGACCAAGCTTTCAGGCATATTATGTGACTCAAAGGTTCTCTTTTTTTTATTGTGAAGCATTTTGGGAAGTTTTACTATATTAAAGGTGCTGTAAAAATGGAAATTGTTCATATTGTTTGTCAAATTTGAAATATTTTTGACAGAAGGTTGCAGGTTTGGCTTGAGATTAACAAGAACACTCAATGAGTAGGTATTGAAGTTGTTTCGACAAAGAATTAGATGGGGATGGGTTCAATTAATCATACAAACTGTCTGATTCTGTCATGGAGTCACACAGCATAGGAACAGGCCCTTCAGCCCACCACATCCACACTTGCTGTTGCACCCAACTATACTAATCCCATTTACCCACATTGCGTTTACGGTCTTCTTTGCCTCTCATGTGGGCTGTAAAGGAAAATAACACATGAGAGAATTCTTTTTGTTTTAATGCATCAAGTAAAATACTTATCAATATTTACTATCACCAAGACCAATTATTTTACAATGGGAGCATATTCATTTGCTGTCAGTTCCACATGTTCAAAAAAAGCAATTATCACATTTTATTCCATGTTTGGTTATAAAAAAATCTTTCATTTTGAAGGCTAAAGTTAATTTTTTTGCCAACAATTTTAACTATAATTAATTGGACCAACTTTTAATAAAACAAAGTTTAAATTTCTTTTCCTGTTACATAAATCATTACCATAATGTCAGAATTTGCATAATATAAAAAAAGCCTAAAGGAGCACGATTTAATCAGTTATAGTTCAGAGGAGTTGAAGTCCAAAGTGTAATGGAGCCAGACTTATTTTGAAGGCTCCAAGGACAATCATCAGAGAGCAGTATCTGATTACTCAGACCCATGCTGAAGAGAGAGCCATGATTTTGAAACATCAGCCTCATTAAAACCAAGCTGCTGTAAACTGCGGCTGCTCAGGCTTTCTGTCTGCGATTAATCAGACAGAATCTTTGCTGAGCATGCTGTAAAACAATAGCTACTTTCTTTATTGTCACACCTTCAAATTATTGGGCATGTTCAGAACTAGGCAAGGCCCTAAAGACAAATATACTTTCCTTAAAAGGGAAATGTTAAAAAGAACATAACATGCTCATGCCAGCCCATGCCTCATATTTGCCCACCTCATTCCTTTGCCACATCAATGTTTTGCAGCTGCAAGGACCCTATTGAGCAGGAAACCTTGCTGCCACAAATATCCCACAAATGGCATCAGGCTTCAAACAGTGGATCCTGAGGCTCTAACTCCAGACCACAGTGAAAATTTATTGACAGCTTGTGCTGTTAAAGACTTTTTGGGATGTTTACATGTGTCTCTGATAATCAGAGGCACTAATAAGTAGTTGAAAATAGATTTAAATTTAACTTAAAATCTAAAAAACACCTGACAAATTAAATAGATTAATATTACTTAAAGTAATTGGGAAAAAACATTATCCCACACTTATCTTTTGATCAGATATCCCATTCAAACAAATAGGGCTGTGCTAGATGTGCCAGCCATGGGTGATATGAAGCCTCAGGGAAGATATAAAGTATATCCAGCGCAAGTGAGAAGTGAGCACTGCCCCAGCGGTAGAGCAATAGATCAGATTCTGAATTCTTTGCTGTCACGTGCAGATGCAGCAGTCATGAATGCGCTGACCAATGAAGAGTACAATGACATACAACATGTGAGTTGAACCATTATAAATGGAAATGAGTCAGTGTTTGATCCTTGTCTTGTCCTGTGTTCAAACAGTAGAAATAGAGGACTTTTGTTGAAAGTATTGGCTTGTGAGCCCTGGGCTGCAGGAGTTGTGCTTAAATACCAATCCTTTGAATTGTGGCCATTGTGAAGAATTAGAGCAGCACTTATTTACTTTACCACACTCTGCCATCTGTTTTGTGGAATAGAGTAAAAGCTAAAGTTGTCTCTGTGATATTTGTTCCCAAATCATTTCAAGGGGGAGTTGATGAGAATGTGGGGAGAATAAAAATGAGGTTAGTATAAAAGTGTGTCTGATGGTCAGTGTGGTCTTGGTGGCCGAAGGGTCTGTTTCTGTGCCGTCTCTCTCTATCACGGGAACCACTGTGGCACAGCTTGTAGACCTGCTGCCTTACAGTGCCAGACACCTATGTTTGATCCAGACCTCTACCGCTGTCTGCATGGAGTTTGCACATTCTCCCTCTGACCATGTGGGTTTCCCCCATGTGCTCTGGTTTCCTCCCACATCCCAAAGACGTGCAGGTCAGTAGGTTAATTGGCTGCTGTAAATTGCCCCATGTGTGTGGGTGAGTGGTAGAATCTGGGGGAGAGTTGATGGGGATGTAGGCAGAATAAAAAGAATGGGTGACTGATGGTCGGCATGGACTCGGTGAGCTGAAGGGCTGTTTCTATGCTGTATCTTTCCATGACTCTTAACAGCAGTTCTCTTCTGAACCATTGGCAAAAGGTTCTGGCACAACTTGGCCCTACAGCAGGTAAGTTTCTGGGTGTCAAACATAACCTCCATGGATTGATAGATCCCTTTACTGAACGGAGGATCAGAGGGACACTGACACACATTGTCCTTTTGGGCACCATGTAGCATGCCCTCTCCTCCAGCTTATCTGTCTGTTGGCATCCATTTCCCAGTAAACTGTTCAGTTTATTTCATTCCACATAACCCAGTGTTTACATATTTCATATCTATTGTTACCTGAGACAAAGGGCTGCTGAAGTTCCCAGTGGCAGACACTTTTCCTTAAATAATGGAATTATAAGGCTGGCAGCTACACAATGGGCCCTTCACAATGCCATTAACGCTTTGGAGCATAAGTGACAGCTGACTCCATTTGCAAGTTTTTTCATAAACTATTAATTCACACTTTCTGTTCATCTTCAGCACACCTCTGTGCTACATCTCCCATTAAAAATTCTCATTTAAAGTTACACAGAAGGATTGTGAGAGAACACAGTCTAGCCTCTTGGTGATGCTGTATAATCTTAGGAAGGGAGGGGAGGATTGAATTTACATTACATCTTCAAAACCTTGGAGGTCCTTAGGTGCTTACAAACAAAGAAGCACTTTAGACATGTTGTCACTGTTGTAATATAGGAGATGTGGCAGCCAATTTATACGGAGCAAGCCACCACCAAACATCAAAGCAATAATGACAAGTAATCCATTTCAGTCATGTTCATTTATGGATCAATATTGCCGAGGACTTACGGGAAAACATTCCTTTGAAATACACCTGCACGAGAAGTTGGGTCACATTATAGTGGCTTATCTAAAAATTGGCACTTGGAACAGGGCGGCACTTCCTCAGTACGCATTTGGAATGTCAGACTCAATTTTTACATATGGTAGTTGGTATAGAAACATATTTGATTTAATCAGTCCTTGCAGTATTTAAGCTGTACTTGAGTTTCCTTATCTAAGTCTATCAGTATAACCATCTATTCCTTTTTCCTTTGAATGGCTTTCCAGCCTCCCCTTAAATGGAGTTGTACTATTCACTGCAACCACTGCCTGTGCTACTGAGTACCCCATGGTTTTAAATTCCTTTTATGGATTTCTTGATGACTATCTTATAACAATGACCTCAAGAGGAAACATACTCTCTGTATCTACTTTGGTAAAACCCTTCTGAAACACCCAGTGGCATCCAACTGATAGAGCTGCTGCCTCATAGGTCTAGTGACCTAGGTTTGATCCTGACCTTCAGTGCTGTATGTGTGGAGTTTGCACATTCTCTCTGTGAAAGTGTGGGTTTCCCCCCACATCCCAAAATGTGCAGGTTGCTAGGTTAATTGGCTACTGTGAATTGACTCTAGTGTGCAGGCGAGTTGTGGAATCTGAGGAGAGTTGATGGGAACGTGGGGAGAATAAAGTGGGTTAAGGTAGGATTAATGTAAGAATAGGTGCTTGATGGTCAGCATGGACTCAGTGGGCTGAAGGGATTGTTTTGTGCTGCACCTCTCAATGACTCTATAACACTATGACCTTTATCATTTTAAAGTCCTTTTATTAGGTCACCCTTCAGTTGCCTTTTAAAAAGAGAAAAATGTTAGCAAACACATCTCCAGAAAGAAACATAAATGTGGCATAAACCAAGGAACTTTTGACCTGGACATAAATTGAAACACATACATCAACTTATATAAAGAATAAAAGATTTTTTTCTTGTTAAACATAGTTTATATGTGGACAGTAGGACAATAATCTTAGACTGCAATTTGAGGCAAAGTGAAGAACATACAGATTCAAGAAAGGAGTACAGAACAAAAACATTCAGGAAAGTATATTTGATTAATAATCATGTGAAAGAGAAAAATGTTGCTTATATTTCAAATGTAACTTTTCACCAAACCTGATCAGAGAAAGAATTACACTTTACCCTTAGATAAGCCCAAAAACGTGTTCAAAAGGTATACTCACTTAATTAGCAACTGAAATTTATAATCTAAAATTGACTCTCATTGACTCTTAAAAATATATACATTCCAGCATACCAATTATATTTTCAGTTGAATTAATATAATGCTTTTTTATTAATTATAAAGTCAACCAGCAACACCACAGCAACTTATTTATTGGTCTTTTCCAAAAATTAGTTGGGAAGGTCTGTAACTGAAGATCTTACCACACAGCCAGGCTTCTTGTCAATCACAAACACTTTCATAATTGACTTAAATTATATTATTTGCCTAAGATGACTAAACCATTTCTGAGAAGGATAAACAGCTTATGCTGTTGTCGGATTAATATAAAGTAGACACCTTCCATTTAAGAGCAAATAATACACATTTTATTCCAGCACGACAGCTGTTCAAACAAACCTTATTTAAACAGTAGAGAAATGAGATTGTTATTTTCTTTTCATTTAACAGCGCAGTCCACAAGAAACAACTGGAGTTGCAATGCAACCTTTAAATATAAGTTCATGATCAGCAGAGGGGAGGAAGAAGAAGTAAGGAGGAGACAACCAAGAAAAGCCCTTTTCAGGTCAGGAAGAACTTGAACAACTTGTCCAGCTGGGATACCATTTATCAATAGTCCCATACTTTACCTCTGCTCATTTGTTAACCATAAGAGCATCCTATTGTTTACAATGCCCGAATGCAAGAATTTTAAGAGCAAATTAAATCAAACCAAATTTATTAATCAAAGCATAACAAATTACATTAAAAATCAGCTAATTACTGCAATGTGTTCTATGGTACATCTTGGAAATTGCTGGCATGCAGGTAAATTCTACTTACCATTAGAGTTAGAAGACACAAATGCCTTAAACAAAGGTGTTTATTCCAGCTTTAACAGCAAGGAACTTGCTGCAAATGGTGCTCACATCTTGTGTGACATCATGAAATTCTCTGATCACATGACTTATTTACATATACCTTTCCAAATGGAGATCACAATCATTCTTAAGCATTCGATTTACAGCAACAACTTGTATTTATACAGTGCTTTTTACAGAGCTAGTGACCCAAGGTGTTTTACAGAAACACTATCAAATAAAACTGGACACTAAGCCACATGAGGTAACCTTACTACAGAGGACAAAAAGCTTTCTCAAGGACATTGGATCTTGACAGAATAGAGAACAGGGAAGATAAGCATTGCAGGTGATATTCTGGCAACAACTGGACAAGTAAGAATGGAAGTGGGTGGGAGCTGTCTGACCCAGTTGGAGAGGCAATAGAGGAGAATGGTCTGGTTGATTATGTCAACAACTGCAGGCAAGACAAGAAATATAAAGAGGCAAGATTACCTCTTTCACAATCACATAGAATGTAACTAATGAACTTGATGAACTACTTCAGTGGTGTTATAGGGTCAAAGAGATGATTAGCAGGACTCACACAATAAGTTCTGGGAAAGGTGGGAACAAAGTTGGTAAGAAATTATGTCCAAGGACTCTGTGGATGAAAAGAGTGGGGGAATAGGCTGTAGTTAACAAAGAGAGGGGCAACAGAAGAAAGTTGGCTGCCCTTCAGATGTCTTTGCCTATCCTGGTGCACGCATGCTGTTCTACCTCAGGAGGGCAGTAGAGCTGGAGAAGGCACACTGACTTGCAGAAGAGAAAGCTGTGGATAGCTTTAGAGGACAGCCACAAGTAGTTCAGGACCTATAGGGTCCAGCTTTCGGCTGCACATCTTTGACATGTGCAACAAGAGTCTGAATTAACTGGTGGATCGACAATGGCAATAGTATCAGCACAATGGTAGCGGTGAGATTGTGAATGTTGTGCTCTTTAGAGAACAGTCATCTGGCACTCCATTAAGGTGGCACCTCAGAACCTCTTAAATTCTGCTGGAGAAAATCTATTGGGAACTGTTGTGATGCCTTGCAAGGCCATTTCCACAGTGGTACCCAAATCCCATGCATCAGCAGTGGTTTCTGCTTGCCAGGCAACCAGCTGGTCTTGTGTGGCAGCAGTTTGAGCATCCCCTGTTTTTGCTGCATTACAAGCTGAGACCTCCACCATCAGATATTACATAATGGATGGACGGCAACTGAGATCAAGGAAGTACTTACCACATGCATGGAGGAATATATGGATTTATATAAATTCTTATTGAAGGGAGAGCTGGTTTCCAATTTGCTATCTGCTATTGTTGCCAAGCTTTCTGGTAGTTCTGCCAATGCATCAAGCACTTCATGATGCATACCCTGTTGCTCCTTCAAAGTTTTCACTACAGCCCCTACATTAGAACTTGTATGTAAATTCACTTTCAGTGGGACTGGGATCAGCAATACCTTGCCCTCTTGCCTGACTACTCATAGACTGAAGTCCAACTGCTATGCTCGAATATGAGAATTTCAAAATCTGAGCTGGTGGTCTGGAATGTTGATTTCAGTAACTTCACCTTCACTCTTTTCTTGGTCTTCTACCACTGCCTGATCACACTGCAGTTCTTGTCCATGAAGGGAAAGGCATAAGGGTATGGTTGTCATGAGGTAAGGTTGGTAAGATTATTTGAAAGGTATGTAATTATACCATCTGTAGTTTATAAATCAGCAGACATAGTGGAATAGAAGGGAAGAGATTCATGAGGAGGTTTCGTTGTGAGGTTCTCATTATCCTCTATGGATGCAGTTCCGCTGCTGGCCATGATTGTAGTAATAGTGCTTCCGATTATGGCAAGATATACCTCCTTCATGGAACTGCATAGCTAGCTGGCTGCAGTGAGTGTACACCATCTTGTCCTGCAAGGGAAAGTGGTGTGCTAGTAGTGTTGTGCAATATGGTTGTTTGTTGCACCTATTTGGTATGATGTGCAATGGTAGTGCTAAGTGCATAATAACGTAGTGTGAAGTATATGAATGCAAGTTCCAGTCGTGATTAATAGTTGATAGCTGGGTAATGGAATTTTATATGCATTGTATGGAATTTAGAAATGAATTTGTTCGCCTTGATCCTCATCTGAGGTCATCGAATTTCTTGCAGTCTTGTATCCAAGTCCTCAGAATTAACTTCTGGAATTAACCATCACAACTATCCTTTCCTGCCACCTTCACAGTATATGCATAAAGGACTTACTTCCCTATTATTACTACAGGGCACCTCCCTTATTTTGTACCTTATCAAAGAAACTCTCCAGCACAGATCTGGCAAACCAAGGAACCCACTCTCTCTCATGTAGCACCATCCTTGAAAGGTTTTTCTAGCATAGCTTCTGTGCTGAAACAGAGTTGGATCATGCTTCACTGAGCCTGCTCGTACATTTGCCCCCCTTATATGATTTTTTTTCTCTCTATGGCTGCACTAAATTTTTATGGACCTGTGGTGTGCTTTGTTGCCACAGCTGCCTGTGAGGCAGAATGAGCTGTGAGTGGCATCTAGGCGTCAGGTAGCGGATTCTGAGGCTCTGTCCCTGGATCACCCTAATAACCCCAATATCTGATAGCACTAATAATCAGACTCATTTAAAACCAGTTGAAATAGATCTAAATAATTCTAAATTAAACATTAAAAATACATTTACTTAAAACAAATTTATCTGACATAACTTAATTAAAAACATGAATATAAATTAACTATAAAAACAAAGAGCTTACAGTTACCTTTTCATTCTATCTCAGCCACTCTGTTTAAGTAAATGGGTTCCATTTCACGGCAACGTAGAACTGAGTGACTAGCAAAATGTGTCTTGCCCATCAGGAAGATTGGATTTTGCCCATGAACATAGTGCTCAATCCAGTGGTGGAATGGCAGGTCAGATGAGCTGACACTGATCTCTAGCTCATTCCCAACATCTGCACCAATCAGAGGCATACTGATCCTTAAAGGGGACCTTGGGACCAGGTCTTGAGATGTGGACCAAAATCCTGTTAATTTACGATAGAACGTATTATTGTGAGTAGTTTACCAAAATATATTGCCTATTCCTAGCTGGATGTTGCATTTAGTTTCCTAATAATTCCTAAACTATGATCCAGTCTCCCAAAATATCTAAGAGTAAAGTGTAATTCTTTCCCTGATCAGGTTTGGTGAAAAGTTACATTTGAAATATAAGCAACATTTTTCTCTTTCACATGATTATTAATCAAATATACTTTCCTGAATGTTTTTGTTCTGTACTCCTTTCTTGAATCTGTATGTTCTTCACTTTGCCTCAAATTGCAGTCTAAGATTATTGTCCCACTGTCCACATATAAACTATATTTAACAAGAAAAAAATCTCTTTTATTCTTTATAAAGTTATGAAGACCAAATTATTTAGGCAGAAAGCACTGAGTGTGCCTCAAATGATTTGTAATCTATGGTGCAAAAACAAAGTTAGGCTTGAACAAGATGGAAGTTTACTTTTTCCAATTTTCGTGTAGTTACATTGTACAGTTAAGTGTAAGTGGCATTATTATTTGTTGTGATGACTATCTGCAATAAAATCTCTCACTATTTAACATCAGAAATGTCTTGCGGTGTGAATGCAAAAGATTTGCACCCAGCTGGTATGAAGATATGATATGAATCTTCTGATAATTTCTGTGGAGAAGGAGAATGCTGCACATATGTTAGGCTGGATAATGGTCCTTTCTTGTTATCCGAAATGATATAGGATAGCCCTCTAACCTCCAGACTTTTGGTTTCTAAAGGGCATGAAACACAATAGTACTGATTTATTTTGCTTACTTTGTTGTGCAAAGGAGCTGCTGTCCTGCTATGTACAGTATAACACGCACAAAAAGAAATGATCAGTCACATCTGCTCTTTCTTGTTTGCACTAAACAACAAATGTCTTGCCAAAATACCATTGCAATATTATAACAGAGTTGCCTAAAAGGCTTGTCATGGAAATGCAGTGCAAAGCACATCTCAAGAGTGGTTTTCCCATTGATACAGGATCTACGGTATCATTAGCAGCAAACAAAAACAGCCAGACCTAAGCTCAACTTATCAGGGGTTGCCTTTCCTTTCTTATCTCAAATGAATCAAATGTTCAGCCAAGGAATCCAAAGTTGATCAGTTTGAGTAAATAGATTCTCTTTGTATTTATGAGGTGCCTTCTGATAACCTGATGGAAACATAATTATTAAAACAAGACATGCCTGCCATCTCTGACTGAAGCTAAAATAACAAAGGTACTTAAGTGGAAGGTTTGGGACAGGAATGCTGGTGTGCTATTTTGTTCTTTAACCTGATTCATATTGTTACATATCCTTATAGATAAAAGTTCCCAAGTAGAACTTTTGTTCTTTCGTAAAGAAATGTAGAAATCTTGAAAGTGAAAAAGAAACATAGAAAATTTCCTTTGGGACAGACTCAACGCTGGACAAGAATTCTGCAGTCCTGCTCTGGCCTCAACTCATCATCCTGGGCTGAGGGCCATAGGTCACACAGGGCAGGCCTCCTTCCTTTGTCAAAGGAACCTGACATTTCACAGGGAGCACAATCCAGCAATCTGTAGCAGAACTTCTGCTGCAGTACCTGAGGTAGGAGGAACCTGTTTACCAGAGATTGGTTTTAAAGTGGAACTCTCGCCCACATTAAATAGTTGAGGGGAACAGCAAAGGTATCCATAAATAGAAGCTGGACATGTACACAAAACAGAAAGGATTGGAAAGTTATTCCACAAGGTGGGGGGGAGACTTGTGTGGATCATTAGTGCTGATCTAAACCATCTGGTCCTGCTTATGTGCTGTCTGTTCTATACAATTCTATTAAGATCTATTTCAGAGCTCAGAAGGAACCTGAAAGACTTCCAAAGTTTTTAAATAGGATAGAAAGGCTTCTAATGAGGATGGGAAAAAAGGTGATTTACTTGCTGTTCTATTCCTCCTGCCAATAAAGTTGCCGAGACCAGGGTGAGTGGAGGTGAAATTGGATGAGATCCCAGGCCTGTAATGCCCTGTCATTTACATATGACGTATGGTCAACTGGTACCAGACCAATACCCAGCTGATGGAGGAAAATCCTTGATGATACAGAATGGTGGGAATGTGGTATTCTTAGCCCAGCATTATCCACCACTTCGTCATTATCGGATATTTGGCAGCAAATAAGACTTAACTGTGGTGCTAAAACAGCACTTGTACTTGAAATGACAGCTACTAACGTTAACTAGTGAGTTTGGTGGGTGTCTAACTTTACGGTGTCCGATGTGTTTCAATGCAGTCTCTTGGCAAGATACTGGTTTCTGGTGGTACACGGCGACTTGCAAAGCAATTTCCTAAGTTCTGTGCTTCACTGCACATCTGCACTTCTGAAATGTTTCCATCCAGCTTGCTTGATAAATAACAGTGAAGATCATTGGGCTCAGAGTTATTTCAATCACAAAACCCAACCCATTTTCCCCCATTAAAAAAATACAATTAGGACTCAATGTTTGAAAAACCTAGCAGTATTGTTCAGCATTAGTGGTTGGGTTCTGACTTTCCATTCCATCATAAATTAATACTTTTTGTCAGAACACAACAACAAAACATTAATTGAAGTTCATTGTGTATTAACAAATGGTTGTTAATGTTGAGAAGGTAATAGATCCTCTGTATTCTGTATGGTTGCAAGATTGATTGAATGACATACAAGTGAAAAAGTCTCCATTCCCTCATCTGCATGGAGAAAATCATTTGTTTTCATCTGGGCATTCTGTGGTCTGTTGAATCAAGTGCTGTGCTGGCAGCTAGTCAGTGCCAGGCAGTGTTGGTGATACCTCCTGTATTGTTGGTATTGTTCTGGCATCTCAAACCAATATGAAGTGTGGATGGTTCCAACAGCTGTTGATACTGATAGAAATCAGAGATCAGTAGGAGAACAGAAAAACAAAGGTTTGGCAAACTGCCACTTTGGTTTCTAGTCTTGCACCTACACAGAAATAACATATCAAATGAAATTCTTTTGTTCAAGAAACATTTGACGGCTTTGGCAAAGACAAAAATTGGTCGTTATTTCATTGCTGCTTATTTTAATCATTTCCCTTTTACTCAGTTTGCTGAGTAAAAGTTGACCACAGCAATGTCTGCTTATAATGATTACTCTTTAAACCTACATCATTGACAGTAAAGTCTTCTGTGACAAGCTTATGTTGTAAAAAAATGCTAACTAAATGCAAATGTAGGCATATAGGAGTGGTATCTGATGCCAAAGGCACCCGCTCATCAAGCTGTTGGGTTCCAAACTACACATGTGTTACCCACCAATTGAATTAATGTCACTGGTGTTGATCTTTGGAGCAACGTAACAAAATATATTGAAAGAACATCATGTGGAGTCTAAGCCTGGTCTGAAATAAGGCTTGCAGTCATGTCTGCACAAAGGAAGAAAAATTATCACCCTCAGGTACAATCTGTTCCAAATTCACCTGCATGCCTCTCAGTAGAAACATTTGAGAAAAGAGAACAAAACCCATGAGTGAAAACAACCTTGAGGATACATGTTACTGAGCAAGTACTTCCCCTTTAACTGTATTGGGGGCAGAGGACCGAGTGATAATCCAAATTGGGTGACATTGATTTAGTCAGATTTTTACATTCTCCTGATTCTTATCTCCATAGAATTCAATGAAAATGAGAACTAAGAGGTACATGATGGGCAAAATAACCATCTTGCTTGTTTTACATGGTCATGTTGTCTACATTGTGCCTTTAATTTTCACTTTCATTGGGAAAAGACTTCCCAATTCCTGCTTAAGCACCAGGACTTCCACAACTTGCCCTGGAGTCATAGTGTCAAATTCATACAGTCTGGAAACAGGCCTTCCAGCCCACAAGAGTTCCTACCGACCCTAAAGCATCCACTTGTACTAGTTGTATGATAATCCCATTGTATTCTCCCCAGATTCCCCTCAACTACCCCCATATTCTGCCATTCATTACACACTGGGGGCAATCCACAGCTCATAACTAACCTACCAACCCACACATCTTTGGGACGTATGAGGAAACCAGGGCACCCAGAGGAAATCCACACAGTTACAGGAAGAATGTGCAAATTGCGTACAGACAATGAGGTGAGGATTGAAGCTGGGTCACTAGAGCTCCACCACTGTGCTCCTCCTTCAGCACGACAACCGCATTTTAACATTGCAGGACAGCAATAGGAGTTCTTGGGATCTCATTGGCCCAACTAAAATAATTGAGTGAGATTATTAATGTGTAATCTCATCCTGCATTGCTAAAAGCAAAGTGCTACAGATGAATATAACATCTCATGAAGAAGTGTTGACTTATGAAGAAAGTGCATCAGAATGCAATGTCTTGAACATTCACCTTGTGATCGCTGAACTGCACTTGCTCAGAAACGGGTCCCGTCAGAGTCATGTTCACTCGTGGGACTGACTTTGTTTGCTCAGATGTTCCTGCTGAGAGGGATGAGGAGAAGTTTAACCTCATTTCTCTTCTGTTCTGCAAACATGACTGCAAGTCAATGGGCCCAGTCACCAAACCTAGACCGCATGTGCTCATGTTTCATTATATGCAGCAGTGCGTAAATTCAGCTTCCAGATATACAGCTGATATTTCTGTGAACTAGAGATCTCATACTGAGTGAAGCTAACATGTACAGAGGTAACCAGCTCTCTCCCACAGAGCTCAAGTCTGAAAATCTGGCCAGAACTCATAGTGCAACTGCTGTGTTCAAACATTGTGTCAGGTCATTATGCTAAACCCAGACAGGAACAATGCACGGGTGGAGGTCTGAGATGGCGAGGTTAAAACACATGTAGGTCAAGCACTAGAAAAGTGATCTAATGAAAAACTATTTTTGTCTTAATGTGGAGACAACAATGGGATTATCTGAATAATTCAGCTTCGATTTGGAGTACAAGGCTTGTGAATTATCTAGTGTGTTATGAAAATGTGCTTGGTTATTAGGCAGAACATTGTTTAATTCAACAATAAATTATAAATGTCACCATGACCATAAATTTAAGCTTGGATGAAGATGCTCCAAAACATTGCAAATCACTGCCTAAAAGTCTGGGTACTTGATCTGCAGTACCTTCTTTTACTTTTTGGGATTGATGTGGCTTGCTCCCATCCCCGGTTTGTAGTCTTTAATGGAGCCAGTGTGGGATCTGTTAACTTTTCCGTTAGTGGGGATGCTGCAATTTTCAATGTTTAGAGAACATCTTTGAATCTTTTTTCTCTATCTGACTGGAAAGCCCTTGCCATGACAGATCATGAAACAGAGTATCCATGTGATCTTCTCTACAATGGTGAGGCCGTGCACAGACTAGGTGACTGCTTTGCTGAGCACTGGCCCTCCACCTGCCATTGCCATCTGGATCTCCCGGTTGCTAGCCATTTTAACTCCCCTCTCCATTCCCACACCGGCCTGTCTGTCCTCGGCCTCCTCCATTGCCAGGATAAGGCTGAATGCAAACCAGAGTTACAGCACCTCATATTCTGCCTGGATAGTCTACAACCAGATGGCATGAACATTGAATTCCCCAATTTCAGGTAACATTCTCCCCCCATTCCCTTTTCTTTCTCCTCCTGATCTTTGCCCAACAACCCCCCCTCCCCAGCAACCTCCCTCCACCCACTCCATTTGCTTTGCCATAACCAATCTCCATCTCCACCCCCCCCGCCACATACTCCTCCCACTGCATCCTCCCCCGCCCCCCACTGTTCCCATCTGCCCACTCCACCTCCCTTATTTGGTTCCATGATCCATTTTACTTTCCTATCAGATTCTATCATTCTCAGCCCTTTGTTGCCTCCACCCATCACCTCCCAACCTCTGTCGCTATTTCCACTCTTCCCTCCTCCATCCGTCTTTCATCCCCCCTCACCTGAATCGACCTATCACTTGCCAGCTCTTGCTCACCCCTACCATCACCTCTTTGTACTGGTTATCTCCCCTATATCTTTCAGTCCAGATGAAAGGTCTTGACCTGAAACGTTGACTGTCCATTTCCCTCCACAGATGCTGCCTTACCTGCTGAGTTCCTCCACCACTTCGTATTTTTCTTTGCTCCAGATTCCTGCATCTGCAGTCTCTTGTGTATCCATTCTGGGATTCTCTTGTTGGGTATGAGAATAGCAGAGTTTTTTGAGGATGTAACAAGCAGAGTTAATAGAGGGAAATTTGTAGATGTTGCGTGTTTAGATTTTTAGATGGCATTTGACATGGTGCCACATTAAAAGGCTGGTGCACAAGGTAAGAGCACATGGTATGAGTGTAAGTGTGTTAGCATGGATTTGAAGATTGGTATGGCAAAGAAGACAAAGAGTTGGAATATTTATTTTTCAGTATGGAAGGATGTAACCAGTGGAGATCCCCGAGGATCAGTCCTTGATCTCCAATATTTAAAATTTATATTGACTTGAAGGATGAGACATAGGGTAGGGTATCCAAGTTTGTCACTGGCATGAAAGTAGGTGGGAGGATATGTTGTGATGAGGATATTGGGACTCTGTGAGTAGGGGAAAACTTGGCAAATGGAATTTAACGTGGTAACACATGAGGTAATGCAGGTAAGAGGAATCTAAAGGCACACTATTATCTAAATTGTGAAAGACTGCAGAATAAAGAAGCACAAATGGATCTCAGTGTTCTTGTACACAAATCACCAAAAGTTAGCAGGTAGTTGCAGCGATTAATTTGGAAGGCAAATTACACCATGGCCTTTATTGCAACAGGGTTGGAGTTTAGGAAGAGGGAAGTTTTGTTATAATTGTAAAGGGTACTGGTAAGGCCACATTTGGAGTATTGTGTACAGTTTTGGTCCCCTTATTTAAGAAAGGATATAATGCATTGAAGGGAGTCCAATAGAGATTCACTGGGTTAACTCTAACCACAAGCAGCTAAAGAAAATTAGATCGACAGTATATTCTTTGGATTTTAGAACAATGAAGGATGATCTTACTGAAGCATACAAGAACCTTAAGGGGCATAACTGGGTTAATGTCATGCTGCTTCTAATATTGAATGGGGGAGGCAGTATTGAAGGGCCAACTGGCCTACTACTGCTCCTATTTTCTTATGTTCTTGTATTCTTCCGACTTGACCAGCCCAAAGGAGTCATGTATTCACTATATATGGCTCTAAGCTCAGATATCTGCTTTGAGAAATGAAATTTACACTGAGCCTGAAGATCTTAGTGCAGCACAGTAATGCAGCTGGTTCAGCAGCTGCCTCACATCTCCAGTGACCCAGGTTCAATCCTGAGCTCCTGTGCTGCCTCTGTGGGATTTGTACATTCTTCCTGTCACTACATAGGTTTCCTCCAGGAGCTCCAGACTCTCCCAACATCCCAAAGATGTGTGAGTTGATCATTCAATTAGTACTGCAAACTTGCCCCTCGTGTGTAGATGAGTGGTTGGATCTGCTGGGGAGTTAATGGGAATGCGGAGAAACTAAAGCAAGATGAATGTAACTGGGTGCTTGATCTTGGCACAGTCCCTTACTACTTGCAAGAAGATCTATGAGAAGCAGCTGAATTGACCAAAATCTGATATGATGGAGAGCTGAGAAAGATAATGATTCTCACATCAATTATCTAGTTTTTCTGATGTTGAAGAGATACCTCACAAATTGTGACTAATCATAAATTGCTGGATGATTTATCCCATCCCAGTGTAGCTTCTCATTAACATCTTCAACCACCCTTGAGTTTTGAACAATTTCTACATTTGTGCGATATTCTAAAATAAACTCAATGCAGGAAATTAGAGCTGATATAAGAAATATTTATGTTTCTTAATTCCACTCAAAGTCTCCTGCACAGGAAGAGAAATACTGAAACCAAGGATTCATATTCCCACGAGTGTTAAATAGTTCTCTGAGATTTCTGTGTTTAAAATTGAACATTTTTACATATACTTTCACTTTTTTTGTTTTTTCTATTCTCATCTTGGATGTGGACGTCTGTAAGGAAAGCAATTAATCCACACCCCTAAATGCTCTTGTGAAGATAGTGGTTTGCTGTTAAATTTCTGCTGTGTGTGTTGAAAATAGTCAGACCGAGCGATTGGAGAGGGATATCTAGGAATGAAGAAGTCATTTTGACCCAGTAAAGATGAAGAAATAGTAAAACGTTTCCAAATTAAAATGGTGTGTACCTTGGAGGGGACTGTGCAGACGATGGTGTTCCCATATGCCTGCTGTCCTTGTCCATTGAAGCCATAGAGGTTGTTGAAGAAACCTGGTGAGCAAGTGCAGTACATCTTGTAGATGTCACATCCTTCAGCTATGGTGCATCAGTGGTGGATAGGATACCAATCAAGCAGGTAATTCAGTCCTGAAATGTATTGCTGGATGAAAACTCACAATCCAGACTTTCTTTCCTCTTTATTCTCTTCTTTCACTTCTTTATTTTCCTCCCCAATTACTTGTTTCTTCCTCAGGTTTAGCTGTTTTGGGGATAAGCAATCAATAGTATCAATCACCAAGGTCCCAATGCCAATATCAGCTCATACCTCCAATGATTTGTGGTCAATTTTGAGCCGAGACAGGAAAGAAAAAGTCTAAGCAGCAAACACACCACACAATTCAAGATCTGGTAGATTCTAGATCGTCAGGACATCTGCCTGAGTTTGATAGTGTGGCAGCTACATCTGACTTTTTCAGCTCCAGTAATTCTGAAGCATTACTCCTACATGAAAACAAATAAAAGAATTACACGTTAACTTGTTACGTTAGTAATATCAAAAACAGGGTAGGTCTGAGTATTTCTAATCTTCTTAAAATGTAATTCCAGTTGTTTCCACACAGTCTATTTCTATAACACAACTTATAGTATTATTACACCAAGAAAAAAAGTTACCTTCTTGTTTATTGAATATCATATTAAATTAAGTCTCCCTTCTCTCTTGTAGTTCTCAGAAGGGACAGCACATCCCCACGCAATTAATATTCATAAATTCAGATTTTCAGATTGAGAGGAATATTTAAGGCAATTTAAATTTAAAAATATAATGAAGCAGCTCCTCAAATGTGCAAAAATAATTCCATATTATTACACTCATTTGAATGAAATCTCTGCAGATTGGGAAAAGAAACAGTGGCCTGCATTACTTGATTATAGCATCCAACCTGCAGCGCTTGTGCAGTTTAGCATGATAGTACTGGAACGTCTGGAACTTCCAGTACCAACTGAACCACAAATGAATGGGATTTTTACTGCATCCCTGATGTCAAGCTAAGAAGAGGATACCCATTGCATCTAACCCCTGACATCAGGACATTTGCTCTCCTCCCCTGAACTAAGTGGTGATTCCAGTGATGGAGCAGGAGGTCAAAAACAGCAGCTTCCAACCTTCAACTGGTCTCTGACTTGCAGAATTCAGAGCTAAGATGACCTCCTAAGAGAATATAACTGGCAGATACAAGAGATTGCAGATGCTGAAATCTGGAGTAACAAACAATGCGCTGAAGGAACTCAGCTGGTTCATGCAGCATCAGTGGGAGGAAAGAAATTGTCGACGTTTCAGGTCAAAAACTTGCGTCAAGACTGAGAGTGGAGTGGTGAGTAACTGACAGTTCTCTATAGAATCAGAAGACATGATTAGTAGGTTTGCAGATGACACCAAAATTGGTGGTATAGTGGATGGTGAAGAAGGTTGTCTGAGGCTACAACAGGATCTAGGTCAACTAGGAAAATGGCAAGGGAATGGCAGATGGAATTTAATTCAGACAAGTACAAAATGATTCCTTTTTTGATGTTAAGTCAGGCTGGGACATACGCCATGAATAGCAAGGCCTTGGGGAGTGTTACTGAACAGCAAGACCTTGGGTACAAGTATATAGTTCCCTGAAAAGGGCAACGCAGGTAGACAGATTGATAAAGAAGGTATAATGTATGCTGCCCTCAATCAGCTGAGGCATTAAGTATAGGAGTTAGGACATCATATTACAGTTGTACAAATTATTGGTTAGGCCACACTTGGAGTATTGTGTGCAATTATGGTCACCACTCTATAGGAAGGAGGTGATTAAAGCTAGAGAAGGTGCAAAAAAGGTTCACAAGGATATTGCCAGGACTGGAGGGCTTGAGTTATAAGAAGCAGTAGGATAGGCTGGGACTGTTTTCCCGGAGAAAAGGATGCTGAGGGGTGACCTTACGAAGGTTTATAAAATTATGAAGGACACAGATACAGTAGGTAGTCACAGTCGTTTTCTGAGGGTAGTGGAGTCTAAAACTCGAGTACGTAGGTTTAGTGAGAGGGGAAAGATTTAAAGAGAACTTGAGGGACATGTTTTTCACACAGAGTGGTGGGTTTATGGAACAAGCTGCCAGAGGAAGCGGTTGAGGCAGGTTCAACTGCAATATTTAAAAGACGTGGGCTATGTGGATAGGAAAGGTTTAGAGGGACGTGAACCAATAGGCAAATGGGATTAGTGTACATAGGCATTTTAGTCGGCATGGATGAGTTGGGCTGAAGGGCCTGTTTCCATGTTGTGTAACTCTACAAGCATTTGAATCTATGACACTGACAAGCACAGTCCAGCCTTTTATCAATTCTAAAATTTGTAGATGAGTCCTCTTTTCATTCCTGGACTCAATACACATCCAAGCTCTGCTGCTCAGTGGTGTGAATCCATATGTTCATCAGTCACCTATAAATGTGAAGAGATGACTGATTGGTGAATCAATAACCAAAACCAGAGGGCAAGAGTCTCTTGCTGCACAACATTCTTTTAAATTTATATGAAGCAATTTAAAACCAAGACTTGAGCGATGAATTATTTTATGAGAGTTCTTAGAAAAGGATAACAAATCTCATTACTGTTTAATAGACCTACATAATATTAGCAATATCTGACTTAAATATAGTGCCTAAAAGCTAGCATCTTGTCTTCTTATATATGAGTAGATCATTTGTAAAATGAAAAGCCACCAGCATTTATGTCTACTCTTTGCACAACAAAGGTCATTTGATCCTTCTGCAGATGCACCAATTACAACAAGTAGACCGTCAAAATAACCTTGCATCTCTGTAGTGTACTGCACTTCTAAAATGGAAGCCAATGGAACCAATTTTCACACAGCCACTAGAACACAGGATGTTTTCATGCTCTGGACCAGGGATAACCAAGCAGACAACTTAGTATATTTGGAATTGAGGGAAACTTGATAATTCATGAAGAAGTCTGAATTGCCCAGTTTCAGATCTTCAATTCAATCACTAGGCTCCTGCATACCACTTCTGAAGTGGGCTGGCTTGGGCTATCAACTCATGTGGTGCTTTGGAAAGAATATGTTTGTTGGATAAATCACTGGGAAAGAATTAATGTTATCGCACTTCACGGTAAGTTATGTTTTTGACGTGTGAAAAACATTTGAGATATTTACAGTGGCATGGTGAACTCAGGATATGCCTGAAGAAAACATTTTGCTGCTCACATTTACTAAGTACTCACAGTTATTTCTTTATGTTTCGTTGCCAGGGAATTGCAAGCCTGCAGAGGATTTGGAAAGCTGAAGAGTTGTTGCAGGTAATTTTTTTTAATATATTTTCCTTTTTGGAGCCAAGATGAACATTTATGCTTGTCTACGTGATCCAAAGAATGTTTAAACTTCCCCTGTTCCGGATCTTCTTTCCGATCCCATGTAATGTAAATCAATATATTGGTAAATTGGGTTATTATTGTCACTTACCAAGGTACAGTGAAAAACTTTGTTTTGCATGTCATCCATACAGATCATTTCATCATATCAGTGCATTGAGGTAGTACAAGGAAAACCAATAACAGAACACAGAATAAAGTGTTACAGCTACAGAGAAAGTGCAGTGCAGGCAGACAACAAGGTGCAAGGCCATAATGAGGTCGATTGTGAGGTAAAGAGTTCATCTTATCGTATAAGGGGACTGTTCAATAGTCTTATAACAGCAGGATAGAAGCCATCCTTGAGCCTGGTTGTACATGTTTTCAGGCTGTTTGCATCTTCTGCCAGATGGGAGGGGGAAGAAGAGAGAAAGTTCTGGGTGGGTGGGGTCTTTGATTATGTTGGCTGCTTTACCAAGGCAGTGGGAAGTGCAGACAGAGTCCATGGAGAGGAGGTTGTCATGGATGTGCTGAGCTTTGTCCTCAACTCCACAACTCTACAACTCTCTGCAATTTCTTGTGGTCTCATGCAGAGCAGTAGCCATACCAAGCAGTGATGCATCCAGATAGGATACTTCCTTTGGTGCAATGATAAAAATTGAGGGTCAAAGGGGATATGCCAAATTTCTTTAGCCTCCTGATGAAATAGAGGCACTGGAGTAGGTTCTTGGCCATGGCATCTACATGGTTGGACCAGGACAGGCTATTGGTAATGTTCACTCCAAGGAAGTTGAAGCTCTCAACCCCCTCAATCTCAGCACTGTTGATGTAAACAGGTACATGTGCACTGCCCCCCTTCCTGAAGTCAATAACCAACTCTTTTGTTTTGCTGACATTGAGGGAAACATTGTTGTCATTACACCATGTCATTAGGCATTCTATCTCCTTCCTGTACTCCAACTCATCATTATTTAAGATTTGGCACACTACAGTGGTGTAATCTGCAAATTTGTAGATGGAGTTAGAGCAGAATCGAGCCACGCAGTTGTGAGTGTATAGGGAGTAGAGTAAGGGGCTGAGGGTGCAGTCTTGAGAGGCACCAGTGTTGAGGATTATCATGGCAGAGGTGTTGCTGCCTATCTTTACTGATTGCGGTCTGTTGGTCAGGAAGTCAAGCATCCATCTGTAGTGGGAGATGAGTTTCCTTGTAATTGTAGTATTGAAGGCAGAGCGGTAGTCAATAAACAATAGTCTAACACAGGTATCTTTACTGTACAGATGCCTTACCCTTCTCAAGCACAGAGTGGCACTAAAAATGATCAGTTTCTTACAAACGCAAGACAATGTGAGGCTGGATGAAGCTCAGCTTCAACAAGATGTCTGTAAGGGAATGCTGCCCACTGGCACGTTCAGGCTGCAGGAGTTCGTGCTGAGGGATGCACTGAAGCTTGTGGAGAAAGACTGTGACCTAAGCTCCATCTGCCACTGGACACTGACGGGCTGGGCGCTGCCCAACTGTCCTTCAAACACTTGATGGGTGTATTATCCAAAGAACATAGCAGAAAAGGAAATTACATCTTTTAATTCTTCCTATATCTTGTGAACAACAGAACTGCTTCATTCCCACACTAAGGAGTTACCTAAAGATCTCTTATCTTGTTAATAGCTTGGAAGCCTGAAGCTTCATGTTTCATATTTTAAAAGCAAACTTGACTAGTGCAGTATATTTCCCACTATGTGAAGAGAATGTATTGGTTTGATGACACAATGAATGTATAGGTTTGATAAAATTATGAAAGTAAAAAAGATGTGTACTGATTGTATTTTATTTCCTATATACTTTTTATGAATAAAGCTTAATTTTGAAATATAAAAAAAATCTGACTCAGATATACCTGGCAATCTCTACTGTTTCCTGATGAAACAAAGATTTACCTGAGCATCCTTCAAACTTGAGCTTCCGTGTAGTAAAAAAAAATACAAATCTAACCTATAATTGATCCAAATATTCACTTTGAGATTGCAGGAAAATATCAGATTACAGCCTCAGCCAGCAGAATTATATATTAGTATGTGAGTATCCTCAGATCATTAACTTCTGTGCCATGATAACATTGGCAGAATCCCCATTTCTCCTTGTAACCAAGGGTTTATCAAACCTCCAAAAAAGTTAAAATAGCAGAATGGGTTAAGCCTCAAAGAAACTCATTCTCAATGTGTGTTATTGTCCTTATGAAAAGTATATTCCTTCCATGTTCCACATCCTTGAGATTATATCTTTTGAGTTGGTTGATGATAAAATATGACACATTTGGATTAATTAGGTATCTCTTAAATTGTACATATCTATACCTGTTATTATCTTGCAATTAGAATGGGTAAATGGGGAAAAAATAGCAATATGTTGCTTGGGAAATATACTGCACAAGTCAAGTTTGCTTTTAAAATATGAAACATGAAGCTTCAGGCTTCCAAGCTATTAACAAGATAAGAGATCTTTAGGTAACTCCTTAGTCTGGGAATGAAGCAGTTCTGTTGTTCACAAGATATAGGAAGAATTAAAAGATGTAATTTCCTTTTCTGCTATGTTGTTTGTTATTAAGCATCCACAGCAGAAACAGCAGCTAAATCCAGCAGAAGTCAAATAGAACTGAAATGATAAGCAACAGAAGCTGGGTCAATAGAGAATATGATGCCTGAAAAGAAAGGTCCAGGGATCATAAAATAGAAATGGTCACATACATTAAGAGGATTTTTTTTTAACATTCTCCAGACATTGCTTACAAGAAGGATTTCAAGAATTTTTCCTAATGTAAGTTGGAATGCAAAGCAAACAAATCCTAAGAGCAAATTGGCATTCAGTCCTGTACAAATTTCAAAACATTGGGAAGTATGAGACTTCATAATTAAAAGGCAGGAAGTGGATAGATTAAAACCACTATGGTCTGGAGACTGTAACTTTAAGAGGTATGATGGGCTCTGTTGCATTTGATTTAGCCCAGGTTGTGTTCAGTTCTTGTGGAATGCTCATGGCTGCTCCAAATGTCTGCAGCTCACAGATCCCTATGTCCTGCCAGCCTTGTTGCTGTGGCTCTTAATAATGCAAGGCAAAGTGTTATATGTAGGCAGCAAAAGCTAAGGACTTGCCCAAAGAATGCCCTGATGGCTTTCTGACAGCTCATACTGTCAGAGGTTGCTCTCCACTATTTCTAAATGTACTTCTGATAATCAGACATTTAGAAACAGTTGAAAATAATCTAAGTAGTTCCAAAATATATTCAATTATATAATTTCTGATGTAACATCATTTCTCTGGAAAATGAACTCATTTTCTCTCTCCACAAATGCTACCAGACCTACTGAGTAAATCCAGTGTTTTCTGTTGTTACTTCTGATTTCCAATATCTGCAGGTTTTACCTCAATTCAGGTTAAAATTACTCGAATTACTGGTTAAAAAAGACTCCTACCATTTCAGAGAAGGTCAGCAACCCATCTCAATGAAGAGAAGGGTGAGTTTGTCCACTTAGTTCAGGGCAGCCCTGGATTTGAGTGGACAAGTATACCCCATGAATCAGGAGGTCATATGTGCCAACATCAGACTTCCAGAACATTCTATACTTCATGCTGCAGTGCACAGAGCCAGAACTCTGGAACATGCTTCTGTACGGAACATCAGCTTGCTGTCATTGCAATCTGGCCTACAATTTCAATCTAGGCAAAGTTTTGGTGAACAATGGAGGACATTGCAAATACAGACCTGGGTCATCAGGGCAGTCAGCAGAGGTCACAGAAGACACACAGATGCTCTGCCACTGCTGTTGGTCCAGTTTAATCTGTTGAAGTTGCACATCATGTGTCTCTTTTATTTAACCTGTATGTTATGCCACCATCATGATAATTGAATAACTAAGTGAAAAGTTTTCTCTCACTAAATTGATTTCCACTCTGAAATTGTGTTAAAATCTACCAATGAAATACATTTGTCTTATAACACAGCATGGAGGAAAAACTTATCGCCAGATATGTGTAAGAATCCAGATGCATAGAGCTATTGGTCAGTAGAATTATAGAACTGTTATGTTGTAGAAGGAGGTCATTCAGCCCATAGAATCTGCACTATCTCCTAATAGAGCCATCCAGTCAGTCCATTTCTTGGCCTTGCAAATTATTCTCTCTTGAGTGCCTATCTAATTCCTAATGAAAACTCTGATTACTTTTGTTTCCATCGCCCTGTAAGTTTCATATATGAGAACTCTTCCTTGTATTTCCTTTGTATCTCCTGGCCAACATTTTAAACCTTCAACCCTATTCCTTGAAGGATTCACTTATGGGAACAGCTTCCTTCTGTTTACCCAATTTAAACTAATCATGATCATAATAATATGCACCTCTATCAAATGTCTTCCCAATCTTCTTTGATCCATGGAAAATAGTCTCATTTTTTTTCCAGAATAGCGGCTCAAATCCTTCATCTTCCAAGCTGTTCGAGGAATTTTTTTTTTCTATTACCTTCCATCCTTCCTAAAATGTAGTGACCAGAATTGAAAACTGTGTAACTAATAGTCACACGCGTTTAGTGCTGGCAATTAAGTACACATTTCTGCCACATATTTCCTATTCTTAAAACACAGCATATGTGCTCTTCTCATAAACAGTACATACAGGGTATTCTTCTCTGATAAGACATCACATAACTTCACCTGTATTTTTACCATATTGCATATTCTTGCCCCCAGTAACCATATTTCTCAGGTTTATTATAAACTGCACCATGGGAATCAACAATAATACCTTGAAAAGGAGTATAAAATGGCTTTATTTGCTGGTCTCACTGAGCTTGGTCATTGTTAAAGTTGTAACACTCTTCATTTATATCTTTCCACTGTGTAAATATAATTTAAGGTGAACTTAGCATCACTGGTTGTAATTTAGATTTCTTCACTTGCATCCAATCTCAGGTTTTGTGTTGGTGCAATCTTCAGACTTATGTTCTCAGTGAGTGCACACAAAGTAATAATGTGTACTTGGTTTTACTACTCATTAACTGAGTCTGGCAGGATATGTATTAACTGCAGCAGAGTAAATTTCTATCAAGACAGTTTTTCCCTAGGGATTTAATCTCTGCCTAAGTATAAATGAAGTGGCATCTGTGAGCCACCAGTGCTAAGATTCCAAGCAGGAAATATACAACTCTACAAAGGGAGATATTAATTCATGTTTCAAGGCTTGTAAAATTATAATATTCAATGAAAATCATTGTTTTAGCTTTGCTTTGATTCAAGTATAATATTACATATGATTGCGTAGAACATACAGTACAGGAAAAGACATTTAGCTCTACTGGTCTGTGTCGGTGAATAAATTCTACAAGAGACTTTTCTTTTTTTCAAATAACCCCATTAATTTATCCGTGTATTCCTATCTCTTACATATTCTACATGCATCAGTGCTAATCACCACAGCTCATACCACAACATTGATTCATGCAAAATATATATTCCCAAAGTTTCCCTGTTTACTCTGAGCATCTGCTCCTGCTTTTATTTCTTTCCCCTATATTTTCCACTATCTTCTGCTGCAACAGAAGAAAGTGTGCATCAATGTGTGAATGTAACAGCATGTGTTCACATAAAGAAAGAATATAACTTGCGTATATGATTCTCAAGGAGAAGCATGAAACTGCCCAATGGTCAGGTAGATGGCATTGCTGGTTGATAGCTGTTGATCATACTGAAACAATTTCTTTTGAATCCCTCTTCTCCAAAACTAGACACTGAAGCACAGCATTAAAAGCAGAAAATGCCAAATAGAATCAACATGCCAGATAACTTCAATGGAGGGAGAAATGGAGTTAATGTTTCAGGTTGATGACTTTTCATCTAAATTCCATCCAAGAATTAGCCTTTTGAAACTGAAATTCAGATTACCTCGTGGGCTCTCCACAAGCCTGCTACCATGTAATCGACTCCAGAGTAAAATTATAATGAGGTGCATGCTTTAAAATTCTGCAGGGAGATGCATTAAATTGACTTCCGGGTCTTCCATATGATATTTGTCTCTTTTCCCTGCTCTCAGGTATTAAAATCAGGGCTCATATTTCAGAGAACCTACTCTTCAAATTGATTGCACTGTAGCTGCAGCCCAATGCAAAGCCATGTTTCAAAAATTCCCATGCAGTTAATTAGGTTCCTTGGGAACTTCTAAAGCTTAAAATCAATTCCTTCTAAAGTTTTGAGTCAAATGACTTTACAACCCAGCCTATCTTTACACAAAAATAGCAGTAAAGAGACAGAGCTCAGTGTGTGGTTTCTTGGATGAATGCACAGATATCCTTTGATATTGAGCGTAATACAATGGAGAAGGTCTTGGATTTACATGGGCCTTTTCATTTCCCTTTCAGAATGTTGCAAATATTTTATAACCAACAAAATACTTTTGAAGTGCAGTGGAAAAATGCATAGGCCAGTTTGTTCTAGCAACATGATTAATTACCAAATAAGGATAATTTCTTAAGAAATGTTGATTTGATAAATAAAGGCCAGGACATTAAGGGTAGCTTCCCTGCTAGTCTTAAAAATATTGGACATTTTACACCCCTCAAGGAGTAGAAATAGTCTTGACTTAATATCTCCTTCAATGGACAGAGTTGGCAGGGTAACAGGGACACACCACCGTCCAGTGGTCCGCACAATTACTACTTTTAGTTTTCTTCCTGTAATAAAACAGCTTCCCAAATATGTCACATGGAAAAGGAATCCTCCAGGCATCTCTTTGCCTCATGATGAGAGTCTAAGTAAAAACACACAGAAAGCAACAAGCAACAAGGAGGCTAATGCGTCACTTGATACAAGTCTTTAAAATTATGAAGGTGTTTGAATTAACCAAAGGATATCTGCTTACCTCTGAGCAACCAAGCCTTAAAGTCTGCTTTCAGCTCCAAAGTGGTCAAGTAGCTTGGACTAACAATGATAAAAATGCTATGATTACTCCCTATGAATCTCATTGATACTCACATTAATAATCTTCCATCATTGCATATTGATGCAAGTCCTTTGGATGATAAACACTCCTGATTGATTCAACTTTGTGCAAAGTGTTGTGTGTGAGCAGTTCATGCCACCCTGCACCTGTGGGAAACCAAATTGAGATACTCACTCATTCTGATAGGTATCACTAGAGGTAGTGAAAACAGAAGTCCTCTATCTTAAGCATTTGTGCATGGCAGGCTGAGTGCTCCTGAGCTCTAGAAAGATGTGCAGGAAGTAAACTTTGGATAGTGATGACTTTGGCAAGCGCGATAGTACACACCCACTAGGTCCAGTAGGGAGCAGGTCTCCTAGGAGGCAACAGGTGGGAGCACAGCTCAAGAAACTTCTTTTTTTAAAAAGCGACAAAGAAATTCAGGCTCTATATCCAGACTTAGAGAAAGAGAGAAGCAGGGAGGTGCAATTCACTGGAACCCCTAGATAAGTTCCAGTGAATTGCACCTCCCTGCTTCTCTTTTTCTCTTGACCAGCTGCAGGTCAGCGTAACCAGGGTACCGAAGTTGCTGATGACAGTGAGACTGAGCAGTTCCAATCTAAGGTAACACACACACCCAGCCATCACATTGTAATCAGAAAAAGGAGGATGAGAAAATCCTTTCCCACTGGGTTTGTAATTGGTTAACCACTATCTTCCTGGTTACTAATTAGTTCCATGGATAGCTGCCTCTTATTGGTGAAGTTAGAAAGTGTTGAACCAGTGGTGGCGCTGGCAGAAAGAGGGTAGTAAAGGCAGTTGCATAACAAAATCTGAAACTAACTGAAGAGGAGTGAGAGAAAAAAAGCTAGACTGTTGGAAATGCAAGGTGCAAGGCTGGGATGGCTAATGGTTTGACGCTGTTGAATTCAATGTTGAGACAAAGCTAGATGGCAGCATGAACTAAGGATGCAGAGTGGTTTCAAGGAGAAGCAGACAGGCTAAGTGAATGGGCAAAGATGGAATATAAAGTAGAGAAATGTGAGCATTTTTGAAATGGTGAAGGATTGAAAGACATTGATAGTTAAAGGAACCTGAGAGTTTTAGTATACAAATTACTTAGTTAATATATGTAGGCTCACTGAATAATTAGGAAGGCCAGTGGAATGTCAACTTTTATTGAAAGAAAATTTAAATCAAAGAGCAGAGACATATTACTCCAATTATCCAGAGCCCTCATGATTCCACACATGGAATATTGTGAACTGATCCGGTTCCTTCCTAAGGAAGGATATACTTAGTGCAGCAAGAGTTCACCATATTGATTTCTGGGATGGCAGGTTTGCTATATACAAAGAAATTAAGCAGACTGGGCCTGCATTCTCTTCAGTTCAGAAGAATGAGCAATGATCTCGTAGAAACTTACTAAGTTCTTATGGGTTTGACAGGGCAGAAGCAGAGATAATATTTTCCCTGGCTGGAATGTCTAGATTAGAGGCCAGAGTCTCAAACTAAGGTGTTGGGTTTTCAGGATTGAGACTAGGATTTTTTTTCACCCAGAGGCTGATGAATCTTTGGAATTCTCTGTCCAAAGGAGTTGTGAAGACTCAGTCACTGAATATATTCAAAATAGAGATCACTAAACCTTTAGATGCTAAAGGAATCAAAGGGTATGGTGTCAGTGCATTTCCTTTTCTCATAACAAGATACTTTTGGAAGGTAGTAGACAGAAGTGGAGGTGTCTTTTCTTCAGCTTGTATTGAACTTTATTTGAATGGTGTAAGAGGCCAAAGACCTGGAGAGGTTGGAGAACTAAAGTGAGAGGCTGGGAGAGGAAGGTCAGTATAACTCTTAATAGTGCTCAAATGTCACAGGCTGTCAGAAGAAGGAAATAGAGTAAGCTCATTTTGCTACAGTCACCTTAGCAACCAATAGTTTGGCTCTCATTGCTGCACCTGATTAATATTAGACCACCAATCATCCTGAGAATGAAAGCATATATGGGAAAAAGAGATGACATACTTAAAAAAAAACAATGTTGAGAGGGGAAAAAGCTCATGCTGTCTTTAAAATGGGTAGAAATTTGCAGTCACTCATAAATTAAGTTCAATCTAAAATATGATTAATGGTTAGTTTTATTTTCATCTGATAGAGCTAATGCTTGACAGACTTTTTTATATATTCCATTGTTAAAGGATCAAACAAAACTAAATCAATTCAAGGGCATTGTGAAACAGTCAGTGTTTCACTGGCCAGCACTTGACCTTAAGGTGCAGATCCCTTTCACATCAAACAGTTCTTCATAGAATTCTGGAACAAATAGCCTTGAAGAAAATTGCTAGCTGCCATCATCGATCACACTCGTTTCTGTACTGTTACTTCACTGGTGTCAACTACGTAATATTCCTTATGAAGAGTGGACCAATCAGGTGCTGCACATGGAAGTGCTGGCACTCTGGCAAGAGCTGATGTGTTTGAAACACATGGGACTAAATTCCATTCTTCTGTAACAATCGATCATGCACTTAAAAAAAAAGCTGCCACCAGCATCACATTATTGGTGCCACATGTCAGCAATGATTTAGAATCAATTGTTTCAAGCCACTTGTGCAAATACAGGAATGAATTTTCTAACATTAGCATGCATACAGCGACTCATTTTTTTTCCAGTTTTTCCAGCTCATTTGGTTTCACAAGCCCAAATGAGAGAAGGCTATTGAACACATCAGACCCATTCCTTCAACGAAGCATGAATGTTTTGCTCCAGCAATCTGGTCTCTATTCAGCTCATTTCATTGTAAGTAAACTGACTGCACAGCATTTGATCTGAATTAATATGAATAGTGAGAACACCCAAAGATTGTAATGATTAGTACCTGCACCCAATGTTAATCACAGTGTTGATTAGATACACTCATCAACAAGGGGTCCAATTTCTACCTGGAAATTCATCCCCCATCTATAACACAAAATATGCCACATAGTAGGAACAGCTATACTCATCCTCCAAAATCATTCCATAAACCTCACAATGTGGTAGGTTTAGTGCCAAAGGATAGAGAAATGGATTTTTAGGCAATTGTAACTTACAAGTGCTAACTTAAGCAAGCCTGCTTTGCTTAAGGCTGTTCGACACTTCTTAAAGTGACAGAACACTGTGGCTGGATCAGGTACAGGAAATCACGCAGATGGTGGACATATCTGTGGAAGCAGTGAATGATAGCACAATACCTGAAGGCACAAGGTAGGCTTCAGAGTTTTCAGACAGAGCACTGGAGGCTCTGAATGAAGAGTGAGATAGCTATCCTGTATCTATGGGGCAAAAAGGCCCTCTATATACACACAGAAGAAAATGTAAACTGGTTATTATGGAGATCAATGCCAGGAGTCAAACCCCGATGAGCCTGAATGAAACTCTGTAAGACATTCAAAGACCTGATGGTCAACGTCAATGAATGTATCTCTAATTCTTTGTGGGCAGTTTTCTTATGAGGTCAGCAGGAAGCACCACACCTTTGGCATTGATCTCTAGAACCAAATCACGATCAATGGCTAGGATGATTGACCTTCAACAACTAACACCATTTTCCTCTGTGCAAGGTATGATTCCAACCACTAAGGTGCTTGCCTTTTCATGCCCATTGAATTCAGATTTACCATGTTAATATTCCACCAGTGGGTTCAACAGTGAAACCAGCTGTAGAGTAGGAGGACGGACCATCAGGTTGTTTCAGACTTCCATGTTTGGCTAAAGGGTGCTGAATGCAAATAGCTGACAGTCAGACATTCCCCACTGAATGGTCAGTTGTTGGCCAACTTGATTTAGCCCAATGGAATATTCCTTTACAATGATCATAACAATATTTCTAATTGCTAGTGAAAATGTTGCAACCTACAGATATCCTGTTACTGATGAACTTCTTTGTCTTCCTAAACTGAATCAGATATCGATCCTACTCCAAGGAATTAAAGGAGGAATATAATTTACTGAAGAACCCAAAACTATAACAGAAGCAAAACTAAAAAACCCGAGAGGCCTGTGTCTCTTTCTACATTGTACTTTCCTTGAGACTTCCACTTATGGAGTCTGGGCAATGCTTCCAACCCTGCCATGTAAACAGAAAATAATTTAATATTTGAAATCATACTTCATTGAAATAGAATATATTGTACTTGTGATTGAAAGTTATCCTCAAAATATTTACTTCCAGGCCAGCTGCAATCAATAGTTTTAGAATAGCTAGAAAGGAATAGGGTGACCAATAAGTGATTCTAGCTCTTGCATTACCTGTATCAATGTGTTTGACATAAGATGGTCCACTTTTATCAGTGTCGCTTTAAACATTTCTACCAGTGATTGTTGTACTACAGCAAAATGTCAGCAGTAACGTATTTTCTCTGCTTTAGTCGTAAATAATTTCATCTGCAGAGCTTTTATTCTTTTGAAGTTTTGTGAATGCATATATACATTTGTCAAATGCTACATGCTGCATGTATATTGCAGACCCACATATAAACTTACAGTCAAAAGAGATAAAGTCCATCAGTCAGCTGCACTTATCCATTTAGTTCCTAGCAGATTCAACAGCATATTATATGATAGAGTTCAGCTTAATTGTAGGGAGCCTCTGATGTACCAAACGTATTTTAAATTTGAATATTTTAAAAACATTTGCACATTTTTTTCATTTTGCTTATGCTTCATGTTGTGAAGCACAAGGACATACGATTTGGCTGGTGGTAGTAAACCTGTTTCCTGTTTTACAACTCCCTGATTTGTATTTCCATAATGTTCAAGCTGGTGAAGATCATTTTGAAATACGCAGTTCAAGTTTGATGATACTCTTAAAACAGGTGTCTATTTTTGCGTAATATCTGCGTGGTGACTTCTCCACCGGGTCAGTCCTCTTGAGAATAAAAGCCAAAGTCAAAAGAACCCCAGAAAAGTATGGTTTTAATTTTTTTCAAGGTTCCTTACAGCTCTACTACAAGACCATGGTTTTCCCTGGTATGAGGCTTTCTTCCTTTTGTTGTCCTCTTGAACCTTTGTATCTATTTATCCAATGCCACCAATTATTCACTGGGCCCTTGGCCAAACCCCCCTGCTAGATGAAGCCACCTATTCTGTCTCATTCACACTTGGGATATTAACTAAGAATGGAGAATTGTCACATGGAAAAAGTACCTGAAAACTTGAGAACCCATGGAAATTTATATCAACTTAAACAATCTCCACAATAGGAGCGAGAAAAAGAACAAAATAATTATCATTCTTTATATTCAATGTCAAACCACATGTTGTTCTATAAAATTACAAAATTCTGAATACACTACATTTAAATATACTTCCAGAAATAAGCACTTTAAGGTTGTATGCAGTTGAAAGGGAATTACTTCTGTAGCCTGAATTGGGATTAGCTTTCCACAGATATCAATGCCCTTCTTGTGCTGTACTGCATAGATATTATTCAAATTGAAAGCTTCTTCGAAGTGTCAGTTTACTTTAAGAATGTATTCCATTAAAGGGCTTGCATCTTGCTTTTCTACAAGTATTAAGGTCACCCCACTTCATGAATTTAATCTGTCAATGAATTTGGAATTCACAAGGCATTCCAAAGACATAGTAATTCTCATGTTTGTAGTTCTCAATTAGTCAATACATTGCTTAATCCCTTGTATTTGTGAATAGAATGCAAATATAATTGCACAGTAAAAGAAACATAGCACAGAGGGAACATTTGTTCATCATGTTTGGAAAGCTTGGTTTCTGGTTACGATCTCATTATCTATCCCAATCAGTTGGAAGAATGAAACATAAAGGTAGGTGGAAAGGGTGGCCTCTATAGGACCAAGGTCACCATTGACAATATTTGCATCTGGATTAAGTGGACAAAGATAACAGAGCATGTCAGCACCTGTTCAGAAACCAAGAGAACCAGGAAAGAAAGAAGCATCATAACCTGAAGGTGTAAACAAAAAATTCAAACTCGGCAGTCTTTTCTAGACGTTGTAAACACATATTTCAATGTGAAAGTTTGAAATATTGTTAATGATGCCTCTGAAACTAATCTTATCCTGTACTGATTCAGAATCAGTTTGCTGAATGACTTCCTTTAGAAAGTATAAATATGTTTCATAATATTTATGTCTTTCTTTTCATTATTTCATATTTTCATTTTGCAATGTACAGAGATACTCCATAATAAATAACAACTGTTCTGGGAAACATTAAAAAAAAAGTTTTCTTCACAAATGTGTAAACTACCTATTTTTTTCAAAATATCAATTTGCAATCTTCCTGTAGCTAAATAAAACATCCAAATATCTGTCACAGATATGAAACTAAATAGATATCAAACTAATGAGAGAAGTGTTACACTTAGTAACCAAAGAGAGATCAAAGAAGTTGATTTAGTTAAGATAATATTACATGTTATCACAAAGAATTGCACAATGTTTCAGTGCAGAGAAGGGCTCTCAATTCACTGCTCCCTGCTGGTATTCATGCTCTGCATGAGCTTCCTCCCATCTTTGGTCATCTCACCTATCAATATTTTTGTTTCTTTCTCAAAATTATTTTCCAACTTCCTTTTCATACTTTTCGCATCAGCTAGTCCATGTGGTATCAGCATTTCTCCTGAATTCCTCTGTTAGTGACTAATTAGTAACCAACTTGAACTTGTAGTCCTTGGTTCTGAACTCCCCCATTTGCTTATCTCCACTCAGAAGGCTTCTTCATTATTTTAAGGATTTCTATTTGGTTATGTCTCAGGCTTTTTCTTCTACAAGAAGGAGCTCCTACCTGTTCAGCCTTCCCTGGTGTTTACAACCTTTAGGTGTGATAAGGAGAGGGTTATCAAGTGTGCCACTTCCATGGAGCAGCTATTATGAGAGAAGAGGTTACATGTTCAAACATGGAGAGAAAAAAAAAGAGGTTACAGAAATTCTGAGAGCTTTAAGAGACATCTATCTGAAAAAAAACAAATGATCTTGAAAATGGGGCAGTGGGGGGTGGGGTACAAAGGGAAGTTGGAAAGATAAGGGGATAGCGAAGTAGTGACATCAGAAAGGGTGAGAGGAGAGGGGAACAGTGGATGTTCGTATTATGGCCTGGAAATTGGTCCTCGCTGTTTTATTGCTGCTAAGAGAGTGTTGTGGAACACCCTGTTTGTGAAAGTCACATAAAGAATGACAATTTCAGCTGTGAAGTTAATACTGCCCTGACACGGACCCTGATAGGTTGCAAGTGATTGGTGTCGCCAAATGTAGTAAAGCAGGTGTGGTCTTTGCAGGCAGCTCTCAAAGAGAAGTATCACCACTTAAACAATACCCTTTCAAACAGAAGGAGCATTGTCAATGGGTGCTGCAATGATGGGTGTTGGAGAGGTGGGTGTAAGGAGATTTTCACCAGGGGTTCAAAGACTGTTGGGAAACAGTGCCCAAGTGAGACATGTTCTTTGTGCAGGGGTGCCAGGAGATCTCTCCACAGCTACAGCCGTGCTATGACAGAAGCTTATCTGGGAGGTCTCCACAAGTCTCAGAAATCTTGATCTTTGGGAAGCCTTTGCTCACTCTGCCTTCTCCTGTGGGCTGGAGGAAAAGTAAATGAAGTCTTCTCTTCATGAGCATAGAGATTGGGTGACATCCCCAAACAGAACTGTGAAATATGATAGAGATCAGCAGCAGTCTGGAATAATCCTGTGACTAAGAGCCTGAGAGTGACCATGACACTGACCTCCACTGGCAACAATGACTTGTGAGCTGATAAGAAACCAAATTGCTGGAGAAACTTAGCGGATCAGGCAGCATCTGTAGAAGGAAATGGACAGTCAATGTTTTGGGTCAGTTCTAGATCTGAATGAGGACAAAGAAGGCAGTGTGAGTGTCGGGTGTTCAGTTAAGTTTCAGATCAGTTGTTCTGTCAGTAACTCCTTACTGCTGGTTTCCTTACCAGTGAGATTGAAAAACTCTGTGGACAAATTTTGCATGTTGCATTGCTGTTGAGGTCATTTGGGACAGTGATTTACATATATTTTTCACTGAAAAAGAGTGATAGGGAGAACAAAAATCCTAACATTTATAAGCAAAATACCTTTTTTTATGGCATGATATGAACATGTTTCTTGTCCATTGAATCTAACAGTGATTGGGCAGGGAAATGGTTTCAACTACAATAGAGAACTGAACTTTTCAGCATACCTGATCAGTGTAGATAATTGACCTAGAATGGAGTAAGTTATAAGGGGGATGTCAGAGGTAAGTTTTTTTACACAGAGAGTGGTGGGTGCGTGGAATGCACTGCCGGCAGAGCTTGTGGGGACAGATACATTAGGGACATTTATGAGACTCTTAGATAGCCACATGAGTGATAGAAAAATGGAGGGCTATATGGGAGGGAAGGGTTAGAGAGATTAGAGCAGGATAAAATGTCAGCACAACATTGTGGGGCGAAGGGCCTGTACTGTGCTGTAATGTTCTATGCTCTATGTTCTAGAATGATACTGTACATGTTTATTTTATCCTTTGTAACAAGCTTTGTGTTTTGATGGCTGATACTGACTCCCTTGCCTTAAATATGCACAGGCCAATGTATGCAGCTTGCAGTTTCTTCATAACTCATGTGAATTCACTTTAAGTCACAAGTCTTAAATATAGTTCAATCCCTACATCTTCAATTGAAGAAGAAATCAAAAATGCTGATATCTTACTGGCTTCAAAATGAATGCACCACCAAATATTGCTCAAGATGAATATGTAAATACAATGTAGCAAGATGATTGTGCAGACTCAGCATTATTCTGATACTCTGAAGAAATATTGCTTCTGCAGAAAGTGATGACTGATCAAATGTGAGACTCAATCAGTTTTAGTTCCAAAAAAATGAGCTATATGTGTTACATGGTTGAAAATCTTTGATAAAGAAATTAAAAGCAATTCAACCATAGTTTATAATCCTGAATTTCCACTGCTGCCATTAATTTGTATTCTATTCTTCACACATTAATGTTAACGTTTTCTGTGCTTCTATCTGGTTCCCAGCCCATGTTGAATCAATCATAATCTTGATATAAATCTAAGTGTCAGTATATTCTTCTTGCTTAAGAAAACTGTCACATTCTTATTTTAAGTCCACCAGTGCAGTTAGCATTTACCACATTAAGTAGATACATTCTCACGTTATACAAGTGTGAATTGCAACAGTAGTTAGCATAGTGGTTAGCGTAATGCTATTACAGCACCAGCGACCTGGGTTCAATTCCCGCTGCTGCCCATAAGGAGTTTGTACATTCTCCTCGTGTCTGCATGGGTTTCCTCTGGGTGCTCCGGTTTCCTCCCACATTCCAAAGACCTACAGGTTAGGAGCTGTGGGCGTGCTATGTTGGCGCCAGAAGAGTGGCGACACTTGCGGGCTGCCCCCAGCACATTCTTAGCAATGCAAAAAGACATATTTCACTGTGTGTTTCGATGTACATGTGACTAATAAATAAATATCTATATCTATAGTTTATGAGTCCTATGTCAGCTCTGGATTCTACTCACTGCATTGCTATGTAATGCCTGTCACCTACACAAGCTGACTGTTGACTTGTTTGTTTTTCTCCTGTCTTCATTCAGGTCTACCCCTTTTTATCCTCTGAACTATTTGTTCTTTCTCATGGTATCAGCTGTGCATCAATTGTTAAAGTGCATACCTCTTGATATTCACCTCTGTCATGAATTCTAACCCCTATGCTAACTTCTTCTTGTTCTCATTCTTTGCCATGTTTCATGACTTCATCTTGTTGCTTGGTCTTCACTGGAGATGGTTTTACTTTACTTTTTATTATGACTCTTGTGTCATTTACTGCTCTAACATTCCCAAGGACCATTTCTAATTGTGCCAGCAAATGACCAGAGTAGCACAATGGGAATCAAAACCTCCTGAAGGAAAGAAGTTTCAATTGCTTTATGTATGCTTGGAGTAAAAGGATTTCCTGGTGCCTATAAATGGCCTAGCTCCAATCTTAAGACTAGTCTTCCTTTTTCTAAATTCTGAATCAATCGCATTCGGTCAAAAACAATTTTAACTTAAAATAAGGAAACCAATCGGATTGAAAATAATGCTGGCTTCAAAGCCAGTCAGAATCTACTTTCCATTAAAGTCACCTGGGAGCAATTTTTGGCAGAGTGCAAACCTCGTCATTGATCCAATCCCTTTTGCTCCCATCTCACTGTGTAAGGCTATGGTTAGGCCATGTGTAACCATCCTATAGAAGCCTTTCATTTCCCCTTCCACATCCCAGGGAATGCAAGACCAGTATACATATTCTCTCCAAGTAATGTACCTAACTCTTGGAGAAGGATTACAGAAACACACAATCACAAAATGATTACAGCATGAAAGGAAGCCAATTAACCCATCATTATGACTCTATGTAAGAGCAACCCAGTTAGTCCAATTACCCTACTCTCTCCCCACAGCCATGCAATTCTTTGTCTTTCAAATACTTACCTGGCTCCCTTTTTTTAAGCAGTACAATTGAAACTGCCTCCATTACTAGCCCTGGTTGTACATTCCAGATCCCCAACCCTGTAAAGAAGTTTTCCCTCATGTCACTTTTGGCTATTATGTCATTCATCTTCATTCTACATATGATTGTTGTTGACTTATCCACCAAAGGCAACAGTTTTCTCTATCATCTCTGTCTATACCCTTCATGGTTTCAAATACCATTGTCAGATATCCTTGCAGACTCCTCTGTTGCAAGAAGAAGAACCAAGCCTCCCTAGTCACACAAAGATTCACAGGAATGTTGTCTGGACAGGGGAGGGCTTCAGTTATAAAGAGAGATTAGATAGGCTGGGACTGTTTACCTTGGAGTGTAGGAGGCTGAGGGGTGAATTTACAGAGGTTTATAAAATTATGAGGGGCATAGATAGTGAAAATGGTCACAGTCTTTTTCCCAGGGTAGGGGAGTCTAAAACGAGAATGCTTACATGTAAGCTGAGAGGGGAAAGATTTAAAGGGAAACTGAGGTGCAACTTTTTCACACAGAGGGTGGTGGGTGTGTGGAACAAGCTGCCAGATGATGTGGCAGAGGCAGGTACAATTGCAACTTTTAAAACTGTTTGGACAGGTACATGGATAGGAAGGGTTTAGGGGGATGTGGGCCAAATGCAGGCAAATGGGATTGGCATAGATTGACATCTTGTTTGGCATGGACAAGTTCTGCAGAAGGATCTGTTTCCATGTTGTTAAACTCAATGAACCTCTGAATCTGGTCTATCCAAGTAACTGAAGACCCTCATCCTTGGAATAATTTTAGTAAATCCCTTCTTGGTCCTTTCTAAAGCCATTGAATCTTGTCTAAAGTGTGGCACCCAGAACTGGACAAAACACTCCAGCTGTAGTTGAACCAATGTAATTGTATATCTATTGCTTCATAACTGTGAACAGATGGATTCAATCCCTGATCATTCCAGGACATTTTCTCTCCAGCAAGACAAGATTATCCTTAATCAACTCTTCCACTCTCCTTTCTTCCTTTCCTTTCCTGATGACCCTCTATCCAAGAATTTTTAGATTCCATTCCTGTCCTTTTTTGAAGGCACATCTTTGTTATTGCCAAAACACAATAATCCCATGTTGTAATTCTGCCTGCAACCTTGTTAAAAGTGCTTCTTACCATTACTTTTTTGCACTGGAACCTGGCTGAGACCTTTTACTCTCTCTCAGCCCAGTCCCGAATAATAGTTAAAAACAAACTGCTGGAGGAACTCATCAGGTCCGGCAGCAGCTGTAGTGCCCAGATGAATGAATTTGACCCAAAAAATCAACTGTCCATTTCTCCCTACAGATGCTGCCTGATCTGCTGAGTTCCTCCAGCAGTTTGTTTTATGTTGCAGCTTTCAGCATCTGCAGTCTTTTGTGTCTCCTGAATAAAAGCTTCTATTTGTTGTTGTGTTGGTATTTAATTCTCACATTCCTTTTTTCTCCTTTTCAATGTTACCTTTCTGTACCCATTTCCTTGGTGAATAATTTAAATCTCCCTTCACAGCACAAGACAATCTACCTGTGAGGACATTGTTCCCAGATCTGTTAAGATGCAATCCATCCGGCTTTTGCAAGTCCGTCCTCCCTTGGAACTGGTCTCAGTGCCCCAGGAATCTAAACTCTCCCTTCTGCACCATCTTTCGAGCCAGAGGTTTATCTGTGCCATTCCTCTATTTCTCTATTCAGAGATGCATGGTAATGTGGAGATTACCACCATTGATGTCCTACTTCTTAATCTCTTTCCTTGCTCTTTAAAATCTGCCTGCAGGCCTTAGCCCTTTTGCTATCTCATTGATTCTGATATGGACCATGACTTCTGGCTTTTCACACTCCTCCTCCAGAATCTTTTGTAACCTCTTGGCAATTTGCCTAATCTTGGCACCAGAAAGGTAACATTCCACTGATGCATCCGGAAAGGGTGCTTTCTGTGGATGCACCATAGAAAGCACCCTATCCGGATGCAT
This sequence comes from Pristis pectinata, assembly GCF_009764475.1. Classification (NCBI taxonomy): domain Eukaryota; kingdom Metazoa; phylum Chordata; class Chondrichthyes; order Rhinopristiformes; family Pristidae; genus Pristis; species Pristis pectinata. Next base: position 72,207,005 of record NC_067406.1, read on the forward strand.
CATGGCTTGATATGGTAACTGTTCTGTCTGAGACCACAAGAAACTGCAGAGAGTTGTGGACACAGCTCAGCACATCACAGAAACCAGTCTCCCCTCCATAGAATTTGTCTACATATCTCTCTGTCTTGGAAAGGCAGCCAAAATAATCAAAGAGCCCACCCATGCTCAACATTCTCTCTTCTCCCCCCTCCCTTCGGGCAGAAGATAGAAAAGCCTGGAAGGATGTACCACCAGGCTCAAGGACAGCATCTATCCTGCTGTTATAAGACTATTGAATGGACCTCTTGTACAATAAGATGGACTCTTGACCTCATAATCTTCCTCGTCAAGGCCATGAACCTTATTGTCCACCTGCACTGCACTTTCTTTGCAACTATAACTCTTTATCTGCATTCTGCTATTGCTTTTCCCTTGTCCTACTTCGATGTACTGATGTGATGAAATGATCTGTATGGATGGCATACAAAACAAAATTTCTCGCTGTGCATGTGACAATAATGAACCAATTTACTAATTTACCAATTTACCTTGAAAACAGTTCTACATCTAGAGCAGAAGCTGTCTTCTCCCCTAACTACAGAATCACCTATAGCTATTGTTTTCTCCCCCACATTGCATTCTCTAGGAAGACCTTTTCTCCATTAGTACTCAGAACTGAATACTGGTTAGAGATCAAGTCGACATCTCCAGAACAGCGTGCTTCATCATTTTTTTCTATCTGGTCATCCCCATTTATTTTGGCTGCACATTCTGGAACTGTGGGTTGACCATCTCCTGAAACATGCAACCCACCAAACACTTAGCCTTACTGCTGGATCACAGTCATGTTAGCTATTGTTCAAGCTCCAATACCCAAAGTTTGAGCTTGTCCAGCTGTGGATATCCAGGGCACAGGAAGTGACCTTAAGTTCCCACATGGCACATTCCATAGATCTGAGGTTCCCTGCCATGCCTCTATTCATTATGTTAACTCAACTTACATCTTATAAAAATATACTTAAAATACTAATAAGTTACTTGTTATTTTATTCACTCTGAAGACAGGTTTAATTCCCCAATTCTTTGCTTAAACTAAACACTTGTTTACTCTTATTGGGTCTCTATTTCCTGTAATTCTTTTACTCACAGGCTTCTTTTACTTGCACAGGTTTGTTTTCTGCACTCCTTTCACAATAGGCCCATTGATAATATTCTGGTGAATCTAAACTCTACTCCTTTCAAAGCTAATGTTTCCTTTCTCAGGTGCAATGTCGAGAACTCAAAGTAATCCAACAATATTCTAACCACGGCCTTGTATAATTGTCACCAAACCCTTCACTTTATATTCTAGTTCTTTAGTTATTATTCAGCCTTTTTGATTACTTTTATACATGATAACTATATTTTATTGATCTTTGTACATGGATCCCTAAAATCTCTTCTCAGCTCCAGCTTTTCACCATTTAAATAATTCTTAGATCTCCCTTCTTTATTTGTTCCAGAATACATCCTCTTACATTCACTTGCACTGAAATCCATTTCTCACCGTTCCAACCACTTAATCTATCAACGTCACTTTGTAATTTTATGTTCTCGTTCACATTATTTACCATACTATCAATCTTTGTGTCATCAGAAAACCTGGATATATGGTGCTCTATTGTGCTTTCACCATTTCCCCTTTATATTCTCCTTAAATAATGGAGTTGCATTGCATTTTTTCAATTTAAGTGAACAATTCCCAAATCAAGAGAACTTTGTGTAAATTACAGGTATGTCACCTGCAATTTCCTTACCAGCTTCCTTTCAAACACTGGTGGGTACTATCAGATCTTGAGAGTTTGTCAGGCTTTAATTGCATAGGGGCAGAATGCCTTGCTGGCTAGCTGGCAATGACATAGAAAACTGATTGCTAACTGTAGTGCATGTCTCACCCTATATCCACCATTCATTCTAAGGGTGTTCTGTAAGCTGCTGAATCTATAGGCCAGATACACTTTGCCACAGCTGGTGCATTTAACAAGGCCCCATTCCTTTAACTACCCTTTGTGTTACAGGGAAATTATTTCTTTACCTTTCTTTGTAGATTTATATTTTAAATTAATTATTGGAATTCAATGTGCTCTTAAATATATTCAGTTTGTTTCATCTATTTAAAATTTTTTTTCAACTTGTTTTCAAATGTCTGTGATCATCAGAGGTATCTGGAAGCAGTAAAAAGGCTTCTGATTGTGCAACCTGTCAGAAGTCCACTGGGTCAGTCAGTCCTTGGGTGGGGACTTAATTTCCTCTACCTGCAGCCAAGCTGCCACTTTGCCCAGTGCTGGGTCAAGCACAACCTGACCCAAGGATTTTTCTATTATTGTTTTATTTTTATTTTCATTTACACTAACTTCACTGAACCCAGTCCTTATTTCATTATTAAATTTCCTGGAACGTAAGGTGTATTCCTTTACCATGAAAGTTAATATAAATTAATTATTCTACATTATTGGCATTGTTTTGTTTGCAAAGTAGACCTTTTGTCTTTTAAAGGACCACATATTAAACAGTATTATTCTTTTTCTTTTAAGTGTTAATCAATATAGCTTACACATTTTTTTACATTTTTCCTTTTCTGTAATATCCAAGATTGTTTTTGTCTTCCTTTTCTGTTCTCCACCTAATCCTTGGTTGTACTTTATTCTTCGTACTTCTAAATTCCCCTGCTTTTAGTTATATTATCTCTCATCTCTTTAGTTGACCACAGCTGTTTTATTTGGTAAGTAAAGATCTTTCCTCTTTAAGGGTGTAATATCTCCTGTGGGAATCTGATCTTTTTTTTGAACATCTCACATTGTCCAGTTGAAGGGTCTCGACCAGAAACGTGAACTGTCCATTTCCCTCCATAGGTGCTGCCTGACCCTCTGAGTTCCTCCAGCAACTTGTGTGTTGGTCCCGCTGTTTATCTCCATTTTACTCAAAAACAATTTTAATTAGTTTGCTTGTGTCAGTGTCCATTTGCTTGTATCAGTTCTCTGTTTCATCCACTATAAGATCTTATTCCAAATCTAAACTTTTGGTAATTTTGTTTAGCTTTATTCTTTCAAATTTTCCATTGACATCAATTATAAAAATAACCACTGATAGATAAATGCTTATATATCTTTAGATTACCATGTCAAGCTTCATTACTAAATTTATTATAGTCATTCATCTTGCTGATTCTGGTACATGTTGTTCCAGCAAACTCTCAAGCGGTTCACTACCTTTTTATCCTAAGTTAATTTGTTCTTCCCAATTTATATGAAAATTAGTGCCCCTTCCCCCAATACTTTTACTACAAGTCTCTCCAACTTTCAGAAATGATGTCTAGTGATAACTTATTGCTGCCAACCGGAGGTGTTTGGTGGTGGGTTGGGAGAAACTCACCTTACAATTTTAAGTCTGATTTATTCCTCAGTTTTAAATGGACCATGTCTGATTACAGCCAGACCTTGATCATGTTATTTCTTCTTTCTGTGTATGAACCTTTAATTCATGCAATTTTCCTGTACACATTGGATTAGTTTAACTATTATGAACAGTGCATTAGTACCCTAATGCTGCTTCTTATTTAATTTAACCCTCATTTGTCATTCCTGCTCTATGTTATTTAAATATTTCCTTCTTCTAAAGTACCCATATTAGTATTTGAGATCTGAAGCCTGCTCTTAACTTTTTAAATCTTTAAACTATAATGCTTACTGTTGTTTCTATCAGAGCCTCTCCAAATTTTTTCGCTTAAAGCTTTTAAACTCACTATTGATTAATTTTATTAGGACTTTGGTTCCAGCCCAGTTCTGGTGCAGGCTTCCCAACATTCACAATGATCATGCCAATTGGATATTCCTCCTACATTTTTAAAATTTGTTTTTAGCCACATTGAGAAATACCTTACTCAGGTGGATAGTTCCCTCTGAGTAGTACTGGCGCCAATGTCCAGTGAAATGGAACACCTCCTTCCCACCCCACTACTTTAATCAGGGTGTTGACTCAAAACGTTGGCTTGCACCTTTTGCCTCCACAGATGCGGCTTGACCTGCTGACCTCTTCCAGCATTCTTTTTTTTTATTCTACTACTTTAACCGTCTGTTTACCTGCCTGATCTATTCACCCCTGTGTCAAATAGAACAATGCTATTAATTAAGGCAATAATCTTGAGATTATTCACCCCTGTGACATACTTTTTTCCTCTTAGCCCCCAGCTCTTTATAATTCCTTGCCAGGACCTGCTCTCTTTTCTTCCCCGTGTTATTTATTCTGACATGAGCCATGACAACTAGATCTTTTCTTATTTTAATATTCCTTTCCAACCACATTGAGTTGCTCCTTACCCTGCCACAAGAGTCACACTCTTTTACCTTCTTTATTATAACATTTCTGTATCCTGAGCCCCATTTTGGATGGTCACCTAGTCCATCTTTCCTGGGCCACATTGTAGTTATTCTTCTTGCTGTCTTTCTCCTTATCTTCCCAGGTGTCTAGTACATTGTCCCTTTTTGACTGGACCAATGCCTGTGGAACTCCCTCCCTTCCTTCCCCAATGCTTCCCTCTGAATTATGTCTAGAATCTGGAGAAAATGCTGCAGAAATTTCTCTAAGGGTGCTCTATCACCTTAGCTACATTCAAATTCAAGACATTTCCTGTGCATGTACCAATGTCTCACTCATCACAGATTCTCGATTATCAGTACAAACTTGTTACTATCACTTCTTTAAATTATTATGAACAAACACATAAATAAAATAAAGATGTATTAAAAATATATAATAGTTGTTAGATTTAGCTTGAACTTAATTTGATTTGTACCTAATTAGTCAAGTTTTTTGTTTATTAACTACCCTTTTATTAATCATGCATTGAATATTTTTATTTAATATGTTTTAAATTCCTTTAATCTTGGCATCCAGTATTTAGCTCATTTTAATTTCCTCCCCAATATCTAATTAATTGTTCTGATTAATTATGCATGTCTTTACTTATTATTATTGTCCCTTGATTTTAAATTAATTAGCATCTCCTTCCCTTTCTGCACGTTTTTCTCATTCTCAACACATTCCCAATGTCACTCAATTTAACAGACTACTCATTTTAATAGTTTTTATAATTTTATAATTGATTTTAATAGGTAGGCACGGTAGCACAGTGGTTAGCATAATGTTTTACAGCGCCAGCGACCCGGGTTCAAATCCGGCCACTGTCTGTAAGGAGTTTGTACATTCTCCCTGTGTCTGTGTGGGTTTCCTCTGGGTGCTCCGGTTTCCTCCCACATTCCAAAGAGGTACAGGTTAGGAAGTTATGGGTGTGCTATGTTGGCACCAGAAGCATGGGGACTCTTGGGGGTTGCCTCCCAAAATCACTACGCAAAAGATGTATTTCACTGTGTGTTTCGATGTACATGTGACTAATAAAGATCTTATCTTATAAGATTCTCCCAATTCTGTAGAGATATCTACAAATTACAAGTAAAATAAGATTTCTGATTTATTATATAAATACAATAATGTTGCTGATAATGTCCAAAATTTCACTTTTTGCTATTCAAATTATGTGCATTAGGGTAAATGGACCAACATCTCCATTAAAAGAGCGGAGAAAATAACTTCATATGTATGCATTGTGTGCGTGTCAACTTGTACTCCTTTGCTACTTTCTGTGCTAATGTCAATGTTCTTACATTATCTGGGCCTAGTGTTTTTTGCACATTGTTGGAAAAAATGCTAAATTGTATGAAGCTTACTGAGGTTCCATTGTGATATTATGCCAATAACTAAATCTGACATTCCAATTCTACTTTTTTGAGTCCTTAATCCCTTCATAAAAATCTAACAACACTTGTTTCTTTAATCTATTCCTGAATTTAAACTCAGGCGATTGGACCTCCCTTTCAATTTACTTCCAAACCCTTGTGTGAATTATTCATGACTCAGAGTAACACTTTTACTTTAGAACCCAAAGCCTGGTGGTTCAAGTTCCGTTCCATTCATCTGAGCATAATTCTAGGTTAGTACTGAGAATATTCCACCCTATCTGAATAGCTGTTTTGTTGGGGGTGGGGGGATGGTGGGTAGCGGTAGGTGGGGGGGTTGGGTGGGGAGGGTGGGGAGTGTGGGGATGTGTAACAATGCCCTGTCTGGCCTATCAGGTTAACATAAATAGTTCCATGCTGCTAATTTCAGTTTCACCAGAGCTCTGGCCAATAATTAACTCACAGTCTTCTTTACTAAATATCAGAATATTTCATCATATTATGTTGCTGTTTGTGGGATCTTGCGTAAACAAATGGCTGTTGCCTATCCTACAGTATAAATCTGACTACATGTCATTGGCTGTGAAATACTTCTGGACATTCTGAGGTCCTGAATAAATATGTAAATTATCTCATAATGTTGCTTTAGGATTTGTTTTTTAGGATATCTTTTCAATTACCAGAAAGCTTATTTTTATACCCTGCTGCCACCATTATATTGATAATTACTGTACATGTCCCAAACTACCCTGTGAAAGCCAACATCTCTATCAACTAATGTTCGTATCAACACATTATTCTTTCTGAAAATTACCCTCCCAAAGATGTTCACACCAAATCAACAATGGTGAACTTGTGCTATCCAAGCCTAAGGTTTTAATTCTGAACATTTCCTTTGCCTTTTTTGCTCAATTTACCCAAATGACATTGGTAATGAAGAGCACAAGACTGAATATCAGACTCCTTGAAGTCTAAGCCAAAATTCATTTCTACATGTCCTGTTCAAAAGAAAATAATTGCTCATGAAAACTCTAATTCATCACTTTCAACTCTAATTTATTCCAGATTAATTATTTTGATTTTTTAATATTAAGTTCACAAATGCTATTGAACTCAAACTCTACTCTAAATTTTCAGATGTTAAAGGAATCTATCTTGTCATAAATTAAATAGTTCCCATGCTGAACAACTCTACAGATGTTGACATCACCATTGACATTTAGGCTACCTATACTTATAATTGATAATACACAGGTTTTACTTCCAGCCAGAATCTGCTGGTGGTTCATCTCTCCGCAGATGATGATTATTGTGGACTCCCATAGTTGAATGTCACTGATATCATGTCGGTTAGTGTGCATGTTGTTGTCAATATCATTTAAGTTTTACCCTGCTTCTTGGATGAGTACATTGCTTTCAGTATTTGGACAGCTGCATAGATTATAATAGACTGTGATGCTAAAAGAATGAAAGCAATGCATAAAATACATTAGTCAATGTGTATTTTTGCCCAGATCATGCTTGTCTGGCTGAGAACTCTGTAGAAAGTTGCTGCAGATGCCTTTCTCATTGGTTAGCTCATATCAGATTTCTGCCTCTATATACTGAAACATGGAAGTCAGAAATGAGCTGGTTGTTGATGCTGGCACAGCTGACCTTCCATTCCAGCACTGATTTCAGCAGTGAGTGCTTTTGCAGAGCACTGATGTGGCTGAAGAAGTAGTATGGCCACATTAATTTGAATAAGTTTGCTGACCTTCACAAGAAAGTTAAGTGCAGGTAATTCTCCCAAAGGACAATTCCCTTCCCCCACCTCCCCCGCCACCCCCCCCCCCCCCCCACAGATGCTGCTCTACCCATTGGGTTCTTCCAGCAGATTGTTGGTTGTTAAGTGCAGGTAAGTTTATTTATGTTTTGCTGTTTTCTTCCCTGATATTCTCAATTAATTTTGTATTTTGTGGTACTCTTAAGTAAATTTGCCATTTTTTTAGTAACATTCATATTTTTAATTACTTAAAACTTTTTTGTATGGCTTAATTATTTAAATCTGTTTGAAATATCTCAGGTAAGCATAATGCAAAGGCTTTTGACAGTGCTCCTTTCCAGGAGATTGAGATCTGGCAGCTGAGAGCCAGTCACTGCTTACAGACAATTCCATTTCATAGAATAGCCAGATCTCCAGGTCATTCAATCTCACTGAATCGTTGATTCCAAGTGCAGTGAAAGGTCAGTTGGGTGAGAGTATTCTGACCTATTCAATATCAACCTGCAAGTTGCTTTGTGAAAAACTGCAGCCAATATTATAGCAGTCCTGATGAAGGGTCTCGGCCCAAAACGTCAACTGTTCATTTCCCTCCATAGATGCTGCCTGACCTGGTGTGTTCCTCCAGCACTTTTTGTGCGTTGTGCCAATATTATATTGTTTGAAGAAATTTTGTAATTCAACACAATGCCGTTGAATTCATTTTGAAAAATACCATCCCATAAAGGGAAAGAATGCACAATGGAGAATCTATTAAGAAATACGTGTCAGAACTACTGAAGGTAATTTAACACATTTGTAACAAATGACTACCCACTACATATCAATTTGTAAAAAGAAAAGAAGATCTCCATTATTGCTTTTCAGGCAAGAAAGTCAGTTCAATGTGCACTTCAGTAAATAACAGAATATTTTGGAATAAAACAGTAACTCACAACAATCATTTTTATCAGCATTAAGTCATACACCAATCGTTTTTGTCATTTAAGAGGCCATGAGTATAATGGCTGTCTACCTTACACAATGCGTATTGAGTTATCTGCAGATAGAGTGGGCCTGACTGATTCTCCAACAATTGGGTATGCGTTTTCACTTTAGAACGCCAGAGACTCAATGACATGCTAACTCGTCATTTATCCAATTTTATCACCTACACAACTTGATCCAGTGCTTTAAAAAAACATGGCATTCAACTGGTGACATGAACAGAATGCTTCAGCAGCTCTTGAATACCAACACCCCTACAGATCATTCTTTCCTTGTTTCCTTTCAGCCAATCCTTCTTTCCTTTCACTCTTCACCACCCTTCTGACCTTCTTTGGTCTGACCCAAAATGATCAGATAAGCTTCAACTTCATCGTCATATTACTATGATTTTCTAGTTCTGTACAATGCTGATTTTTTTTTTCTCCTTGCCCATCTTCACTTCCTTACCCATTCGTTTTAGAAACACGGTGGACCCTTTCTGTTATTTTATTTTGTTGTGTAAGTTATCTATAATTTATGTTAATTTAAGTTTATGTTAAGTTATGTTTATCATGTTTGTAACGTACTGTGCCACTGCTGCAGAAAGCTAATTTTCATGGCCTGTATACGCTGGGTATGTATGCTCATGGCAATAAACTTAAACTTGATAAACTTGACCTTTCTTGAAAGTGCATAAGCTTTGTTTATAGGAAACCTCCCTTAGGCTTCTTACTCTCTCTAGATATTTTCATTACAGACTGCAACCATGATATTAGGATTGTCAATTCACTTTTGTTTAATCTACCTCCCTCTAAACCACCAACGCTTTGTTTTCTTGGATGCAGCCATAATATTGTCATTAAAGTTTCCTGTATTGAAAACATTTTCCATATTCCACTCTTTCCTCACACTTGTTAGACGCTGTTTGAGTCATTCTCAATTTCTTTACATCCATACCTGAGGATATGTTGCTGACCAATAGACACTATCCACCTAATGACGCCTGCCCAGAAATTGTAGTTCATCCTTTTCAGGTGCCCTAAACAGGTGTTGTTGTAGAGCCAACTCCAAATTAGGAGGCCCATAACAAATTGCTAATTTGGCAAAACTCCCAGTTAAAAAAATTGGTAGGGTAGTTTTCACCTTAATTCATGTACCAAAACTTTACCCATGTGGTTTTAGACAGCAGCTGTCTGCAGAGGCTACAGCTGCCATATCATTACCACGATGAAGCATGAGAAGGTGTTCAGACCCCTTTCTCCATGGCAGACATGGATCAGCTGCAGAAAAGGCTGCCATAGAATTGAGGGAATTTGTTAGGGGGGGGAGGTATGTGTCATCAGAGCATAAATGCATCCAGTTTCCAGGTAACTATTTCATTCTCCCAGCTTCTCTGTCTCTGTCACATTCATGCATCTGTTATGATGAAGCCACCTTTCATATCAATGCATCAGATATATCTTCTTTTTTCTTCAACTGAAATTCACTCTTACCATAGTTAACAGAGTCCTTGACTATGTTCATCATATAACAACGTTCTTACCTCTTCTGCTGTCCAGATCCAGGATAGGATTCTTATCTTGCAACACACCAACCTTCACCCTCAACATCATCACCAGCATGACGCCACCACTACTCACAAACTTCTCTCCCCTCCTTTCTCAGCATTCTGAAGGGACCATTCCCTCCACAACACCCCAATCCACTCTCTGCATGACACTCTTCCCACAGCACCTTCTTATGCAGTCCTAAAAGATAAAACTCCTGGCCTATTACCACTTCATTTCCCACTACCTGGGGCACAAACATGCATTATAGCTAAAATTGTGACTTACTTGTACTTATTTCTATTTAATGTACTGTATTCACTACTCACAACATGGTGTCCCTTACATGGGGAATACTAAACCCAGATTGGGTGATTGCTTTACAGAACACCTCCATTCACCCTGCATATATAATCCCAAACTTCCAGTTACCTTTTCCTTTACTTTTGCCAGGCTGAAGAAACAATAGCTCATCTTCTGAAATGCACTTTACAACATTCCAGAATCAGAGTTTATTGGTTTAGGATTCTGTTACAACTTTCATTTCTTTACTTATTTCATCACCATCCTTTTTTGCCTTGCACATTCATTCCTCTTGTCATTTAATCTCTCCCACCTTCCATCCTATCCGTGGTTTTACTCTTTCCTCTGCTCCCCACGCTCCTTGCCTCTGCACTTGTTTAAAATACGTTATATCAATAATTTTCTGTGGATCTGATAATTAAAACTTTACACGTTGGTGAAGTCCAGAATTTGGAAATTCTTATCCAGTTAGTAGTGGAAAATATGGGGGTGGGGAATCAAAAGATGATAAATCATGATTAATTTGATGTGTTCTTAAAAGGGGTTGCATGAAAGCTAGAAATATAATCAATCAATATTTCACAAGTCTTTAGAAATATCTTAAAGCCCTCACTATAAAGAATCTGTCATTAAGTTTCCCCAACCCATTCTTTGGAATTACTGTGGGAACGTGGTTTGTGTGTGTACATGTCAAGCTACTAAGATTGTTGTAAAGCTATCCAAGTTGCCTGAAACAAAACCAGAAAATGTTGGATTACACAAAAGATCAGGCGATATATTTGAAGGGAAAATGCGATTTGACATTTGAATTATGTGCCTAAGTAGGCATTTTAATAATCAAAGTCTATTGATATGAAAGATCATCAGTGAGATGAAAGGAAGAAATAAAAAGGATAAAATAAGGAGAAAATAGTGAGAAACAGCATGTATGATGGTGAAGATGTCCTTCTGTAAGTCAAACTTGTGTAATAATATGTTTGAATTATCATCTGATACTATAGATGATTAGACAAATACCATTAGGGATCCAGGAATATTAGAGGTTTCTTGGCAATTCTTTAAAATTATACCAAAAATAAGGTGATGCTTAGGATAATTTAGATCAATCCATTGTTGTACATGGTTGACAAAGAAACCCCAGCAAAAATAACTAATAAAGTTTAAGGGAATATATAAGATGATATAAAGGATGCACTACATTCCTTTCGCATTCCAAGGAATTCACTCTTTTGATTTTCCTGGAATGTAATAGAGAAATTCTAATCATTGGTGGTGAGGAAAGGGATCAAGAAAAATTCCTTTTCCTCATATTACCTCTTTAGATTCACAAAAAGACTTAATCTTCAAATAATTAGTTTAATTGCAACATTGGGTTAAAACCTGAATTATTTAGAGATCATTATTTTTAAGGAATGGAGGGGCCAGAATATAGATAACAGTGCAGAATGACAGGAACATTTCAAGAAGGTTTAGACCATTTTTTGAATTCATTTGGTTCTGCTTTGTTTAGGCTAAAATAGACAAGTTAGTTTGCTCATATTAAACAGGGCTAATTAACTATTTTTTATGTTTCAAATATAATCACTTCTGTGAGTGGGGGAATAGGACCTTTATTTAGAATATTATAAATTTCCTGTGAATTTTATGTTTAACTCAGAATAAATTATCATTTTCTCTTCCCACACCCAATTTTTGCACCTAATATCATTATTAACCACTCCATTCATTCCAGCACCAGATATCCCAGGCTGCAAGTCCAGGACTTCTCTATTGACGATTTGGGACGCAGATTATGGGCTGTCTTACGCTGCACATTTGCATGCAATTCAATCCAACATACAGAAAATATTTTTCTCGCAATGATCTGGCCAAGGTTTAAAAGCAGGTCCTGCTTGTTTGAATAAACAATATCTTGATGCAGTGCATTATCTAGGTCCACAGATTTCTTTTTAAATACTCTGAACAAATGAGATAAACCTTGGAACGTGCTTGGACAAACTTCTGCAAAATAGTACAAAAAACGATTATTATGATGAAAGAATTACAATAAATATGGTGCCAGAAAGTATGTTGTCCTAAGGCAATATTATGGCATGTTATGAATTTTTGGATTAACTGTATAAAATACAATGGCAAATATTTAAGTATTCCATCCAGTTCTGGTCCAAGAAAGGATAAAGAACATATTTATTAGAATGGTTTCAGGGATAAGAGATTTTAACCACAAAGTTAAGATGGTTGTTCTTCTTAGAGTAAAGGAGGTTAAGTTACGAATTGGTCAAGGTCCACAAAATCTTGATGGATTCTGATAAAATAAGTGGAGATAAGCTGTTTTCAGTTGCAAGGAAGAAAGGTGTAGACTCAAATAATGATTAAATGATACAGGAAGGATATGAGAATTTTTTTTTAGGCAGAGAGTGATTGTAATCTGAAACTCACTGCCTCTCAGGTTGGTAGAAAAAGAACCAATTAGAGTTTTTGCAAGTGAAGTGGATAAGCACGGGGAAAACAACTTACAGGACAATGGGGAGGGAACAGTGAAATGGGAATGACTGGGGAGCTCTACAGAGAATCAGTATGGACTCATTGTTTTGAATGGTCTCTTTACTGTATTGCTTTTGATAATTCTATATCTCCAGCATAGCAGCATTTAATTTCAATGCACAATTTGCTCCTGAGCTTGAAGAATATTGTTGCTGAGTGATGCATTATTTTCCTCTAAGTAGCCAGCAATAAGTATTCCTAGGTCAAGTACATTCTGATCAATTTCAACATCCGTCTTAACCCTAATGTTGGAAGAGAAGTCTCTCACAAACCAATCTATAAGCTTTCAGTTTTCCATGCTTACTGTCTTGCTTTATAAGATTGGCAATTTAGTTCTTCTTTGAGACTATTCCTGACTAGATTGTGCTATTAATCTATACACAGTTAGAACTGAGCAGAGACTAATTAAACTAAAGTTCAAGGTAAGACCTTACAGAAATCAAAAGAAGTAATGGCTGGGAAGTTCAAGGGAGATATCAGAGGGAGGTCTTTTACCCAGAGAGTGGTTGGTGCACGGAATGCGCTGCCTGGGGTAGTGGTGGAGGCAGGTACAATGGTCAAATTCAAGAGATTGTTAGGTAAGCATATGGAAGAATTTAAAATAGGGGGATATGTGGGAGGAAGGGGTTAGATAGTCTTAGGCGAGGTTTAAAGGTCAGCACAACATGATGGGCCAAAGGGCCTGTATTGTGCTGTACTGTTCTCTGGTTCTATGGTTCTTTCCTTTTACAGTTCTGGAGTTGTACCACACTAATAGCAGAAAAGGGTGAGAATTTTTAAAGAGGGTCTTTGCTTAACCAGGACATAATGCAGATCAGCATACACTGTGGTGATGGGTGAACAAGAATTTTGTGAATTAGGACATAAAGGTCTAAGTTTCAGATAAGTTTATGGAGAGTAGATTGAGGAAGGCTGTCCAAGACTCCACTGTAATTGGTTAAATGTAACATAGTCATGAATGTTGTTTTGAGCATCAAATGGATGAAGACATGTCAAAGATGGACAGTGATAAGATAAGTAGGACCAGGCCTTTTGGCATCTATTGTATCCTCCACCTTTCAAATATATCATAGAGTCATAGAGAGCTACAGCACTGAAACAGGCCCTTTGACCCACCAAGTCCATGCTGACTATCAACCACCTAATTTACGTTATTCCTACATTAATCCCATTCTCCTTGTATTCTATCAAATCCCCCCAGGTTCGACCATTCACCTCCACACTAGGGGCAATTTACAGTGGCCAATTAACCTACTGACCTGCACATCTTTGGGATGTGGGAGAAAATCGTAGCACCCAGAAGGAACCCACACCGGAGAAAGTGGAAACTCCACACAGACAGTATCTGAGGTCATGAGTGAACCCAGGTCCCTGGCACTGTGAGGAAGCGGCTCTATTAGCTACTCCACTCTGTTTAAAATATTTCCAATCCTGCTCCCCTCCCCCCTCAAAGTTACTCCCACCACCCAACAGATGGAAGAAGGTGATGCTGTTTGACCATGAGAACTGCAACGTCCCCCAGGAGAAAAAAGGATGATGACCTTCTTTAGCATCACTGGCAGCATCCACACAGGAAACCATTTTTGACAGCTTGTGGCAAGATGTACCAGGTACATCAGTGCACACAGCAATGCATGGTTGAACCTTTACCTCAAGCACATTTTCCTGTATTAACCTTCTATCCCTTTTCTTTTCTTATTGCCCATAAATATGGTTAGTGTAATGCTTTACAATGCTAGTGACCCGGGTTCAATTCCGGCCGCTGTCTGTAAGGAGTTTGTACGTTCTCCCCATGTCTGTGTGGGTTTCCTTCGGGTGCTCCGGTTTCCTCCCACATTCCAAAGACATATGGGTTAGAAAGTTGTGGGCATGCTATATTAGCACCGGAAGTGTGGTAACACTTGTGGGCTGTCCCCGGAACACTCTGCGCAGAAGATGCATTTCACTGTGTGTTTCAATGTACATGTGACTAATAAAGATATCTTACCTTACATATCAGTGTCAATCTTAAATATACTCAGCTATTGTGAGTCCACTACTTTCATGAGTAGAGACTTAAAAAAAAATGCTCACTACTGTTTGGGTGAAGAAATTTCTTCTAATTTCTGTCATAAATAGCCATCATCTTATGGAGACACAAGAATGCAGATGCTGGAATCTGGAGCAGAAAACAAATGACTGGAAGAATTCAGCATGTCAGCAGTATCTGCAGAGGCAAAGGGATGGTCAACGTTCCGGGTTGAGACCCTGCATCAGGACTGACTGTAGAGGTAAGATAGCCAATATAAAAGGGTGAGAGGGAGAGGGAGGTGGAAACAAATGGTGGGGGAGGGCAGATGATGGGTAGATGGAGCCGGGAGGGGGAGTGGGGAGTGTTTAGACAGGCTGATAGGTGGTTGGTGCAAACTGATCAAGGAAAAAATAGGCAGATGGGACTAGGCAGGGGAGGGGAGGTAGAGATAGAGGCTGGTAGGTGATAGGCGAAACCAGATAAGGGAAGGATGATAGGCAGGTGGAAACAGGTGGGGAAGGGGATAGGAAGGTGATCCAAAGGAGAACAAACCTAGGTAAATAGGTATGATGTTGACGGGCTGATGAAATCATGTGAGGGAGGGTTTTGAGTCTAGAGATTGAAAGGGGAAGGGATGGGAAAGGTGAACAAAGAGAGAGAGAACCTGGATGGACTGGTGAGAGCGGCAAAGGAACATGAGGGAGTGAATTAGCTGAAATTGGAAAATTCAATGTTCAGGCCATTGGGTTGCAGGCTACCCAAGCGGAATATGAGGTGTTGATCTTTTAGTTTGCATTTGCCTCTTTGTGCCAATGGAGAAGGCTGAGGATGGATAGATCCACGTGGGAATGGGAAGGGGAGTTGGAAGGACAATTCTAGCCCTTGTATTATGATGAGACTGTTATCCCTTAGTTCTGGACACCCAAAAAACAAACTGCTGGAGGAGCACAGTGGGTTAAGTAGCAACTGTAGAGGGAAATCATCTCCTCCTTCTCCTCCATCTGCCCATCACCCTCACGCTCCTCATCCTGGGTTCCCTTCCCCCCCCCCACTGTTCCCATCTGCCCACTCCACCTCCCTTATTTGATTCCATGATCCACTTTCCTTTCCTATCAGATCCCATTCACCTATTACCTATCACCTCACAGCCTCTGTCGCTATTTCCACCCTTCCCTCTTCCATCTGACAGTCACCCCTCCTCACCTGGATCCACCTATCGCTTGCCAGATCTTACCCCACCCCTTCTCCCCACCTTTTTTTACTGGCTATCTCCCTTCCACTCTTTCAATCTAAATGAAGCATCTCGACCCAAAACATCGACTGTCCATTTCTCTCCACAGATGCTGCCTGGCCCACTGAGTTCCTCCAGCAGTTTTTTTTTGCTCCAGACTCCAGCATCTGCAGTCTCCTGCATCACCATTTTGGACACCCAAGCAAGGCAAAACCTCATCCTGCATTTGCCTTGTCAAGCCCTGTAAGAATTTGTATGTTTCAATTAGATCACCACTCAATCTTCAGAGAGTATAGGCCAAATCTGCTTAGTCTTTCCTCAATGAACAAGACCCCCATCCCATGAATTATTCCTGTTGACTCCTGCTTCACTCTTGCTATTATAAGTATGTCTTTCCCTAGGTAGGCAGATCAGGCCTGTACACAATATTCCAGGTACAGTTTCACAAGTGCCCTATATAATGTTTTCACTCTTGTACTCAAAGCCTCTTGCATTAAAAGCCAACCTACTCTTTGCATTTGCTCATTTACTATCAGTGATTCATACACAAGGATAACCAGGTCCTCCTGAACACCAACACCTTTCAATCTCAAAAAAAAACTATACTATTTTTTTCTAGCGAATTGGATAACCTCACATTTTTCCACATCATGCTGCTTTGGCGATGTCCTTGCCCTTTCACTGAGTCTTATCTAAATCATTATCAGATTGTGAACAGTTGAGGTCTCAGCACAGGTCCCTGCATTACTCCACTAGTCACAGCCTCCCATTCTGAACATGACCCCATTATTCCTAACAAAGCTAAAGTTAGGTGTTGTCAGTACACCTCTGGAAACCCTGACAATATACAGTATTTTCAAATGAAATTGGTATTGGTATTGGTTTATTATTGTCACTTGTACCAAGGTACAGTGAAAAACTTGTCTTACAAACCGATCGTACAGGTCAATTCATTACACAGTGCAGTTATATCAAGATAGTACAGAGCGCATTGATGTAGTACAGGTAAAAAAATAACAGTACAGAGTAAAGTGTCACAGCTACAGAGAAAGTGCAGTGCAATAAGGTACAAGGTAACGACAAGGTAGATCGTGAGGTCATAGGTCATAGTCCATCTCATTGTATAAGGGAACTGTTCAATAGTCTTATCACAGTGGGGTAGAAGCTGTCCTTAAGTCTGGTGGTACGTGCCCTCAGGCTCCTGTATCTTCTACCCGATGGAAGAGGAGAGAAGAGAGAATGTCCCGGGTGGGTGGGGTCTTTGATTATGGTGGCTGCTACACCAAGACAACGAGAGGTAAAGACAGAGTCCAAGGAGGGGAGACTGGTGTCTGTAATGCGCTGGGCTGTGTCCACAACTCTCTGCAGCTTCTTGCAGTCCTGGGCAGAGCAGTTGCCATACCAAGCCATGATACGTCCTGATAGGATGCTTTCTATGGTGCATCGGTAAAAGTTGGTGAGAGTCAAAGGGACAAACTAAATTTCTTTAGCCTCCTGAGGAAGTAGAGGCACTGGTGAGCTTTCTTGGCCATGGCATCCACATGGTTTGTCCAGGACAGGTTGTTGGTGATGTTCACTCCCAGGAACTTGAAGCTCTCAACTCTCTCGACCTCAGCACCATTGCTAAGAGTAGAGAGGTTGTTAAGCTGGGGATCTAGAGTAAAGTGTTGTGAAGTAAGATAACATCAGGGCAGGCATCGAGAGATGAACATAGAACATTACAGCACAGTACAGGCCCTTCAGCCCACGATGTTGTGCCGACATTTTATCCTGTTCTATTATCTATCTAATCTTTCCCTCCCATTTTTCTATCATTCATGTGGCTATCTAAGACTGTCTTAAATGTCCCTAATGTATCTTCCCCCACAACCTCTGCTGGCAGTGCATTCCATAGACCCGCCACTCTCTGTGTAAAAAAACTTACCTCTGACATCCCCCTTATACCTTCCTCCAATCACCTTAAAATTATGGCCCCACATGTATTTTTTGCCCTGGGAAAAAGTCTCTGAATGTCCACTCAATCTATGCCTCTTATCATCTTGTACACCTCTATCAAGTCACTTCTCATCCTCCTTCTCTCCAAAGAGAAAAACCCTAACTCACTCAACCTATCCTCATAAGACATGCTCTCCAATCCAGGCAGCATCCTGGTAAATCTCCTTTGTACCATCTCTAAAGCTTCCACATCCTTCCTATTGTCGTCGTCGTGGCTATCCCTCGAGGTCGAGGATGATGGTCTTCATTCCATTGATCTATTTATGGGCTCTCAAGTGGCTTATGAGTCCAATCTTGGCTCTGAAAGTTCTTCTGCATTCAGGACAGGTAGTTCTAGATGGCAGATCGGGCTTTGGTTGTTGCTGCCTCTTTCCATTTTCTTCTCTTTTTCTCTAATTCTGCACATCTGTTGGCTTCAAAGGTTGCTGTTCCTTCTCGGATGATGGTTTGTCAGAGTTTCCTGTCCTTGGAATTGGTTTCCCAATTGTTGATGTCAATGTTACATTTCTTCATGTTGGCTTTTAAGACGTCTTTGAATCTCTTCTGTTGTCCGCCTCTTTTACCTTTGCCTACTTTAAACTGGGAGTAGAAGATTTGTTTTGGCAGACGTTCATCTTTCATCCGAACAACATGACCTCTCCATCTTAGTTGGTTCTTGATAACGTAGGCTTCAATGCTTGTTGTTTTTGCTTCATTTAGCATGCTGACGTTGGTTCTTCTATCTTCCCAGCTGATATAAGAACCATCCTCCCTATAATGAGGAGACCAGCCTGAACACAATACTCCAAGTGTGGTCTAACCAGAGTTCTATAGAGCTGCAACATTACCTCGCAGCTCTTGAACTCAATACCCCAACTAATGAAGGCCAACTCACCATACGCCTTCTTAACAACCCTATCGACCTGTGTGGCATCCTTGAGGGATCTATGGACGTGGACCTCAAGATCCCTCCATTCCTCCATACTGCTAAGAGTCCTGCCGTTAACTTTGTATTCTGCCTTCAAATTCGATCTCCCAAAGTCAGGGATTTGTGGCCGGAAATGAGGGAACATGGCAGATGGAATTTAATCCAGAAAAATGTGAGGTCATGCATTTTGGGAGGATTAATAAAGCTAGTGCATATACAATAAATGTTAGCACCCTGGGGAGTATTGAGGAACAGAGGGAGCATGGTCTCAGAATATGTGAAGACAGCAGTGTGGGTAGATTAGGTGGTTAAGAAGGCAAACAGGATACATGCCTTCATTAACAGGGGCTTGGAATTTAACTGCAGGAATATTATGGTACAATGATACGAAACATTGTTTAGGCTACTGTGTGTAGTTCTGACCATCACACTACAGGGAGGATATGATTGCACTGGAGAGGTGCAGAGGAGATTCACAAGGATGTTGCCCAGGATGGAACATTTCAGGTATGAGGAGAGATTGGATAGGCTGGGTTTATTTTCCGTGAAGTGGAGAAAGCTAAGGGGAGAACTGATTGAGTCACATAAAAATATGAGGAATATAGATAGGGTTGATAGTAAGAAGTTTTTCCTCTTGGTAGAAATAACTATAACCAGATGGCATGGATTTAAGTGAAAATGAAAAACAAACTGCCGATGCTAGAAATCTAAAATAGAAGCAGAAAATGTTGTTAATATTCAGCAGGTCAGGCTGCATCCGTGGGAAGAGAAACAAGAGTTAATGTTTCAGGTCAAAAGCTCTTTGTCAGAGTGAGATTTAACTGAATGGGTAGTAGATTTAGAGCGGAATTGAGGAAATTTTTTTTACTCAGAGGCTGGTTGACATCTGGAATGCACTATCTAATGGGGTGGTGGAGAAAGGTTTATTCAGAATATTTCAAAAGTATTTAGATGAGCATATGAAATATTATCATATAGATGGCTCCTTTCTGAGTGATGTAAAATACAATTAGTATAGATAGGCACAAGATGGCTGTCACAGACCAGTGGCCAAAGTCCCTGTTTCTGTGCTGCTTGACACTATGACTGTATAACATGATGACAGTCATCCTGAGGTGAACAAAGGCAAGTACTGGAGCTGGGGTGGGGAAATCTAGCAGCAAGATCAAGGGCAAATGAATGCATGGTTCTTGTTTCGGTGGGAGGAAATATGTGGGCACAGGTTTGAAGAAATTGGGGACTGGAGAATCAGTGGAGAAGGATAGAGCATGCAGGGCTTGGAATGAATATGGGGAGAAGGTTCAGGAGTGTCAGAATATGTCAAAGAATGAGGAAATGTAAGCATAAAGAAATGTGGTTTTGGGCATCCAGGGTGAAGCAAGGTTGGATTAGAGATCCAGGAATTATGGGATATGGGTTGCATAGGTTAGTGGTTCTAAGAAGTAGGAACAAGTTTTGGGGGGCGGGGGAGGTGAGGGGGTCAAGTATCCAGAAACATGTGGGTCCAAGTCTATAGCTCCATAAAAGTGGCCGCACAAGTCAAGTAGGGTAGTAAACAAGGCATAGGACATGCTTGCCTTAATTAGTCGAGGCATTGATTTCAAGAGTCAGGAATTTATGTTGCAGCTTTATAAAACTCTGGTTAGGCCAGATCTGAAGTATTGCATTCAGTTCTAGTCGCCCCATTATAGGAAGGACATGGAGACTATGGAAAGGGTTCAGAAGAAGTTTACCAGGATGCAGCCTAGATTTGAGGCATGTGCTGTAAGGAGAGGTTGGAAAAACTAGGATTGCTTTCTCTGGAGCAGCAGAGACTGAGGGGAGATGACAGAAGTTTAGAAAATTATGAGAGGAATGAAAAGAATAAATAGCCGGTATCTTTTTCCCACAGATGTCTAACACTAGAGGGCATGCATTCAAGGTGAGAGGAGGGAAGGTCAAAGGAGATGTGTGGGGCAAGTGTTTTACACGAGGGCAGTGGGTGCCTGGAATGCACTGCCAGGGGTGATGGTGGAGGCAGCTATGAGAGAGGCATTTAAGAGGCTTTTAGATAGGCACATGAGTATGCAGGGAATGGAGGGATATGGACCATGTGCAGACAGAAGGGATTAGGTGTCATTAGATTAATTAGTTTGGCACAGCATTGTGGGTCGAAGGGACTATTCCTCTGTTGCACTGTTCTATGTGGTTGGAGACCAGGGGGAGACAAGTCTGCTTCAACCTGGACTAAAAGAATATGCCTTTCTTGTCTTTAATATAACAAATGGCACATTTCTGCCTAAAATAAGCACATGCTACCAGTTCTCCATTCTGGAAAGTAGGAAGTCCAATTAATGACCAAAAAGCTATTTGGGCTATTCAATTAAATCCAAATGCATTAGATTCATATTGATAATGGTTTATTATTATCACAGGTACCGAGATACAATGAAAAAGCTTTTGTTTGTGCGCTGTTCAGTCAGATCATGCCATACGTAAGAACATCAAGGTGAGAGGGGAGAAGAAAGAATGACAGGGGTGGGAGAGGTCCTCTATTACGTTGGCTGCTTTCCCAAGGCAGCAGGAAGTGTAGACAGAGTCAATGGAGGGGAAGTTAGTCTCTGATGGACTGGGCTATGTTCACAACTCCGGCATTTCTTGTGGTCTTGGGCAGAGCAGTTGCCATACCAGGCTGTGATGCATCCGGATAGAAAGTGAACCAATTTAATGTAGTTTAAGAAGTCTGACAATAGATTACAGCTGCATCTTAAAAGGATTGTTTCTAAAATATAACATTTGCAAGAATTTTAATAATTTTTTTTAAACTAATGGCTTAAGTTCTGGAGTCCTGTAGAGCAGTACCATTCATGTAAAAAGAGCATCAGAACTGTGCATGTGGAAATCAGCAGGATGCAAGGAGAATTGTCAATACTATTTATTGATAATAAATGCCTCTTAAAGTGATGGGTCAATTCGAAACCTTTTGCTTATCCCCATGAGAGCAACACAAAGTCCACAATATTGTTATATATAGAAATTGAGTGTATAGTCTTGCCAATCTATCAGCATGTGGCCATGACTCTGTGTTCTTTGCAAGTGACTACAAACATGTTTTCTTGTTAGGCACAGTTTAAATCAATTTTAAAGAATTTGGCATCCTAGTGAGAGAAAGAAGATGGTTTGGTTAATAGTGCACAGGCAGTTGGATTTTGTCATTTATGGAAGCTGCTTTATTTTGATACTTATAGCCTGAATAATCTTTCTTATTATTTTGGTTTATTCACCCTTGTTTGCATTCAGCTACAGAAAGGCTACAGAAGTGGACTGATCAGAATCAGAATCAGGTTTATTATCACTGATATATGTCGTGAAATTTGTTGTTTTGCGGCAGCAGTACAGCACAAGACATATAATTTACTATAAGTTACACATAAGTAAAGAGTGCAAAAGAGGAATAATGAGGTAGTGTTCATGGATTCATGGACCTTTCAGAAATCTGATGGTGGAGGGGAAGAAGCCGCTCCTAAAACGTTGAGTGTGGGTCTTCAGACTCCTGTACCTCTTCCTTGATGGTAGTAACGTGAAGAGGGCACTATGATTGTGGAATTTAAAATAACCCATTTGAATGTCCTGATGTATCTCACTATTCTGGATCACATTGTGATGAAAAGCAAATTAGTGGTTAAAGCTAAACAGAGAGAACTGTCCCTGTGAAAACATTAAAACGTGATACAAAAGCACAGTTTAGTGACGTAAAATCTGATTCTGTCCATTCACCCGAACCAACATCAATACCTCAATGATGCCAGGAAGTGAAAGTGCTTGAATTATATTACAAATGAAGCTGGGAAGTTTTATTGAAGTTATAGATTTCCAGAAAGTTTAATTCTGTGTTGAGAGTTAGAGTTACGAGTGGGAATTCAATTTCTAAGAGGTTTATTATGAGGGAATTGCACACTTCAGAAATTGTCATGCATTCTGCCTTGTGGTAGACATTTGAAACTTAATACAAAAGTCTGCAACTTTGTGCTTTAGTTAAATTTATGCCTGTCATGAAATGAGCTCCCTGATGTCAGGCCTAGCTTTGCACAGGGCCGTCCAAAGGGATCAAGCTGTGATGTGAATCGGGAGAGCTGCCAAATGAGTGACATTTCCTGAGAACATCTGCTGAATTTTAAGAAGTCATCTTTGTCCTTCCAAAGAACAGGGTTAAGGAATGCTCAAAACAGGAATCTGAGATCTACAAGGAAAAAATTGAACAAGAGTAACATAAACTTCAAACTTAAGTGAGTTTAAAGATCATCTAATTTTCCAGAAATCTTCATTTCACTGGTACTGAGACAAAGTGTATGAAATACTATAATATTTTTTCCTTTGATGTTCTCTTTATAGTGAGTAGAAATATCTGGGCTGGCATTAAAAATCATTCTCTAAGTAAATACTCTGACACTTGTGCATAATATTGAGGAATGGTGGAGCTTGCAAAAGAAATTTTCATCAAAATAATGAGAATTTTATTGGAAGCTGCAGTTATGAATTCTGTTGATTTGGAGTAATCTTACATTATACTACAAAGATAAGCTCAAAGTACAAGACACGGAGATTTGAACATTTAAATTGAAGCAACTGATAAAAAAAAACTACACCCTGACAGCTGATGGAAAATATCAAGAATGTAAAATTTAATATCAATCAAATATCTAATCATATTTATGTGGTAAAATGTGTGACAGGCTATGGCAAAATCATTTCACCTTACTGGAATAAAACTGACTGTAACTTCAGTATGCTAAATGAAGAAAACTTGGCCTCAGAATTCTTTTGCATAGTTCGATAAGTTCTGCTCTCTACAAAGGAATACAATCTAAGATATGATGTGAATGTGATTGGGACCATTGTGTTTGAGTTATGCAGATTGCTTAATTTAGTCCATCCTTGTTTAGTGATGTCAAATGCTCTGCATGTGTGCTTTGACATCATTTGCACAAAATTCATTTGTATGTCTGTGGCCTGAAAATTATGCCACTGAACAAAACAAGCTCTGAACAATCAAGATTTACTTACTTATAACTACACATT
Source organism: Pristis pectinata (assembly GCF_009764475.1). Lineage (NCBI taxonomy): Eukaryota > Metazoa > Chordata > Chondrichthyes > Rhinopristiformes > Pristidae > Pristis > Pristis pectinata. Next base: position 72,231,079 of record NC_067406.1, read on the forward strand.
ACTTAAAGGGAACCATCAGGTCTGTGGCTGTTGAGTCCAAAGCGATGATCTTCTCCAAGGCAAGTGCTACTTGAAGAACTGTACACTTCTACAACCATCCCCATCAACCTTCCACTACCAGGTCCCACACCTCCAGTTCCACAGCCACTCACTGCTGTTATCATTCAGGAGTCTGAATTGTTTCTCAGAATATCTCACCCTCTAACCCCCACCAGCAAAATCACATCTCCTAATTGCCAGACTGCTGTTCCAAAATCCCCACCCCATTCAGAATTATATCACTAACATGTACATTGGACCTAATCTGGTCCCATGACCTCCAATGTCTCAATCTATTCCTTGATGTGCGTGACTTTCCTTTCCTCTGATTCCATGGTTAACCTATCCCACTCCCACCTCAGGATCACTCTCCATCTTTTAATCCTTTGTGTCTTACAGATGATAAAAAAAAATTGCTGTTGGAGGCCACAGACAAATCTGCAGTGACTTAACATGTCCTTAGAGATGCAGAAAAATGATTAGGTGACTTTGTCTGCAAATAAACCAAAGTCAATGAAAACTAATTTTCTGGACCTTCCCAGGTACTGGACATATTCAGACTACTTAAAGACATTGTATCTGTGATGGATTCTATCTGCTCCAATTCAATTGAACAGTTCAGTACAGCTTAGTCATCTCTGAGGACCAAGGTAAGAAGTGAGACAAGGTTTGTCTCCCATGGTCAGAGAAAATTCATTTCTCTGTAAATGTAACAAATGAAAACCTTCGGTACTATATCCTGGGTCAACCATGCTGTGAGAAACAAAATAAATTTACAGCTGGATTCTGCATGGTTTTGGCTGCCTTCTATTCTTTCAGAGAAGGGTTTGCTGCAGGGACTAGGTACCCTTCCTGTTTCCCCTTCAAAATAGACAACTCGGTTGTGCATAAAGCATAAACTAAGAACAAAATGATTCTTATCATCTCATTAGAGTTACCAATGTAATAAAAAATATGGGACATTTACTTTTCCCTTTGAAAGATACAGCAATCTGAAAGCATCATAAAGGTATTGGAGAGTCAATATCATAGTCACTATCCTTACCATATTTGGTGTCTGCAGTGCAAGCTAACCCTGAGCAAATTAACTTTGTGTCTTCTTGTGTTTGAAATCGTAGACTACCTCAGCTGTACATTTTAGTAGATTGCAAGGTTGAAAATCATTTAGCCATATTTTTGTTTGTTTTGGGGTGTAAGTAGTTTCCTAATTTGCTTTTGACTAAATCTAGTTGTGTAGAGATTAGCTTAACGCTATTACAGTGCCAGCGATCGGGGTTCAATTCCGGCCGCTGTCTGTAAGGAGTTTGTATGTTTTCCCCGTGTCTACGTGAATTTCCTCCGGGTGCTCCAGTTTCCTCCCACATTCCAAAGACGTACGGGTCAGTAGGTTAAATGGGTGTAATCAGGTGGCGCGGACTCGCTGGGCCGGAAGGGCCTGTCACCTTGCTGTACAAATAAAGTTTAAAGTTTAAAAGTTTAAAGTTTATACTTGGAATAAAATTGATTTTCTCCGACAGCTCGGCTTTTTCTATTCACTGGAAGTGACTAATGTATGAACCTTGTCCTAGTTTTCCTCTTTGGTGTGGCTTAGTTGTTAACACTTCTAATCACTGTCAGTATAGTTGTAAGTTCAAGTTTCAAGATCTGAGTTCTGATACCTAGTTGTAGAACTGAAGCAGTGCTACATAGGCAGAGAAATAAGAATAGGTCACGTAGTCCCTTGAGTCTGTTCCACCATTAATTGAGTCATAAAGTCACAGAGTCATGCAGCACAAAGATAGGTTCTTTGGCCCACTGCTTCTATGCAGATCTTCTTGCCCGTCTACACTAACCTCATTTGCCTGCATTTGGACAAAATCCTTCTATACTTTGCCTTTCAACTGTCTGTCTAAATGCCTCTTAGTAATTGTATCTGATTCCACTACTCCTCTGTCACCGTGTTCCAGATATCAACTACCCTCTGTATGAAAAACCTACCCCTCAGATCCTACTTCAAGCTCCTTAAACTACATCTTAAGCCTATGGCCTCTTGTGTTTGATACCCTTACCATAGGAAAAAGATTTTGACTATCTACCCTGTCCATGCTTCTCATAATCATATCCATTCCTGTCAAGTCACCGCTCAGCCTCCCCTCCTCTAAGGAAAATAAGCCCAAACTTTTACCAGAACTAAAGTCCTGCAATCCAGGCAACATCCTCTGTACTTTCTGCAGCACAACCACGTTCTTCCTATAGTGTGGCGGCCAGAACTGCACACAATACTCCAAGTGTGGCCTAACCAGTGTTTTGTAAGGTTGCAACATTATGTCCCAATTCTTATATTCCATGCCCTGATCTATGAAGACAAACATGCTAAATGCCTTTTTCACTAGCTTATCAATCTGTGTTATCATTTTCATGGAACTATGGACTTGGATCTTAGGGTCTCACTCTTCATCAACATTCCTTAGCACCTTACCATTTACTGTATATAACCAACCACTATTTGACCTCCCAAAATGCATTACCTTGCATTTGTCAGGATTAAATTCCATCAAACAGTGTTCCACCCAACTTTCTAACTGATCTACATCTGCTGCAGTGTTAGCCAACTTCCTTGCTATCCTCAGTCAATTTTCATTCATCTGCAAACTTACTGATCATACCTTCTAATCATCCTGTCAAATCTGTACACATATAACCATCACAGAATAGCAGAATTCCTACAACACAGAAGAAAGCCATTTGATCCATCAAGTATTCATTAGCTCTATGCAAGAGCAATCCTACTAATCCCATTCCTTTGACTTCTTCAACTCCCCTCCAAATGCCACAATCGAACTCCCCACCATTGCTACCCCAACAATGCATTAGTCATAGTTATGGAGTTATACAGCACAGAAACAGGCCCTTCGGCCCAGTTATTCCATGCTAAACAAGATGCCTTCCTGAACTAGTCTCATTTGCCTGCATTGGGTCAATACCTTTCTAAAGCTTTCCTATCCATATGCCTATCCAATTTCTTTCAAATGCTTTAATTGTACCCACCTCTACCACTTCCTCTGGCAGCTCGTTCCATATACCTACCACCCTCTAAGGTGTGGTCTCACCAACATCTCGTAAAGCTGCAACATGACGTTCTAACACTTGTACTCAGTGCCCCATCTGATAAAAAGCAAACATGTCATACTCCTTCTTTGCTGCTTTGTCTACTTGTGTTGCCACTTACTGCTGGATCTTTCTTTTCTACAACATTCCCCAGGTTCCTGTCATTTACTGTGTATGTCCTGCCCTGGTTTAACTTCTCAAAATGTGTCACTTTGCACTGGTCTGAGTTAAATTCTGTCTGCCATTCCTTTGCCCAGTTTCCTAATTGAACTAGATCCTGTTGTAACCTTAGAAAACTTTCTTCACTATCCACCACAGCACCAGCTTTGGTGTCATCAGCAAACTTACTAATCATGTCACCTATATTGTTATCTAAATCGTTAATATATACGGCAGACAGCAGAAGACCCAGCACCAATCCCTGCGGCTCACCACTGGTCACAGACATCCAGTTGGAACAACAGTCCTCTACTACCACCTTCTTACTTCTTTCAGCAAGCTAATTATGTATCCAATTGGCTAGCTCACCCTGGATCTCATGTGATCTAACTTTCCAGACAAGCCTACCATGTAGGATCTTGTCAAAAACTTTGCAAAGGTCCATGTAGACCATGCCAGATTTTAACCACTCATTGTGTTAAAAGTTTATTCCTCAAGTTTTTTTTGCCAGTTGTCTTCATTATATATCACCCTAAATCTTGTTCCTTCCGTGAATGGAAACAGTTTCTCTCTATCAACTCATTACTTTACATACTTCTAACAGACTTCCACCCAATATTCTTTACTCCAACAAGAAAACCCCAGCTTCTGCAGTCTATCTGTATGAATCAAGTCCTTCATCCCTGGAATTATGTTGGTAACACGCTTCTGCACCCTCTCTAAAACTTTCACATCTTTCTTAAAGGGTGGTACCCAGAACTGAACATAATTCTCCAGTTGTGACTGAATCTGTGTTTTATAAAGATTTATATTTACTTCCTCGTTTATGTATTCTTGGCTCAGTTTGTGGTCCAGAAGCCCACATGCTTTTTTAACCATTCAACTTGCTGTGTTACTTTCAACAAAATATGCACATATGCCCACCGATATTCAGTTCTTGTCCACTTTTAAAATTGTACCTTCTGGTTTATATTGTATTTGTCTTATCTTCCTTAATACTTCTGCTTGACAGAAATATGTGAATTTCAGCCTTAAAATTAACAGTTGTCCTAACTTTAGTTGCTATTTGCAGAACAATACTTTGAAATTCTACTACTCTTTCAATGTAAAAGTGTCCTCTGGTTTCATTTGTGAAAAGGCAGATCTATGTGTAGCTCTAATACTCTTCCTTTCCTAGATTTCCCAACCAGCAAAAATGCTGTTGCTTCCTCCATTTTGAAAGGCTTAAGTATATTAAAAACCTTGATGAAATTCCCTCCCCCCCACTCCTAATTTTTAAATTCCAGAGAACACAATCTTTCTTTCTGCAATCTCTTCATAAATTTACCATTGAAGATTTCATTGTGGAAAATCAATGCTACATCCTTTCCCAAGCCACTATGTACTAAGTAATGCCTAGGACTACTCATAGCACTCCAGATGTTCAGGATTTGACAGCTGTAGCATAACTTCTATCTCCTTGAATTTTAGTTGTCTAGACCTAAAGACCAGCATTATCTTTATACATGGACTGCTGTGCCACATTGGATCTCCCCTCTTGGTTTTTATCATTTAGAAAGTGCAAAATAGACAGCCTCATATTAATTTGCCACAACTTACCCTCATTATTTAATCTATTATCTGTTTGTAATGTTAAGCTTTCATATACACTTCCTGAAAGATGTCTATGCTGTGTTATTAAGTAACTTAGATATGCTTTCCAACAAATATAACTCTCTTCCTTTGTGCTTGGAATGAATTTTAACATCGAAGAGTTTTCTATCATTGTAATATTAACCTTGTTAATTTCAAAATCAACATCTGACAGTTACAACACAAGATAATGGGACACATCAAAACTGAGTTTTATCCAGTTATGTTATGAAAAGTGATCATCATTTACCATTATGGAATTCAAATTTTATTAGCGATAAGTACTGAACTGTTTTCTGAATCAGGGATTGAGGGATCTCACTGGAAAGGTTTGGTTCCTTCTGAAAGCAAAATAAACTATGTGTTAGAAAGGATGGACTGCACAATTTTACTCCAGATCTTCACTCTCTTCCATTCTTCACTTTATTAATCAATTCACTTCTTTTGGCATGTTACCTGGCAATTCTCCAAGGCAAAACTTTTAGATTCCTCAAATGTTCTGTCAGATGGAGGGTTCTTTTACCTGATAACTTTTGCCATCATTAATATTTTTACATAAAAACCTGTTGACCTTTTCCAGTTGCAATGGATATGTTATATCCCAATAGAATTGTTACCCCTATAAATGTAAATCATACTAAGTGCTAAAGTTCTATCTGTGCATCTTACTCCAATGATCTGAGAATTTAATCCAGGCTGCATGAAAAAAGATCAAGACAACATTCAAGCATTGGCTGATCAAGAGCAAGAAATATTCACATCACAGAAGTGCCAGGCAATGACTATGTCCAGCAAGAGGGAGTCTAACAACCTTCACTTGACATTCAAAGGCATTATCGCTAGCAATACACCAACTATCATCATCCTGGGGATGTTTAGCCTTGACCAGAAGCTCACCTGCACAGCCACATAAATGCAATGACTATAAGAGTGGGTCAAAGGCTGTGTATCCTGGAGCAAGTGAGTTGCTTCCTGACACCCTCCAACCTTTCCACCATCTACCAGGCACAATTTAGGAGGTTGATGGAATACTCTCCATCTACCTGGATATGTACAACTCCAACAACTCTCATGAAGCTCAACACCATCCAGGACAAACCAGCACAGTTGACTGACACCTGATGCAGCCATTCACTCAACCAACAATGCATGATGGTTGCACTGTGTGCCATTTACAAAATGCACAGCAGTTATCTGTCCAGCATAGTCCAACACTACTTTCCAAGTGTATGACGTCTACCACCAAGGATGGCAGGTGCATGGAAACACCTGTAGATTTACTTCTGATTCACATGCCATTCTGACTTGAAATTATATCACCAATCCTTCATTGTTGTTGGGTTTAAATCTTGGAACTCCCCCCCCAGCAACACTGTGGGAGCGCCTTCGCCTGTCGGACTACAGTGATTCAACCAAGCCGCTCACCCCAAAGTTCTCAAAGGTAATTAGGGATCAGGAATAAATGTCAGCCTTGCCAACCATGCTCATATGCCAGAAAATGAATAGATATTTTACAAAATGTCCTCCAATGCAGAACTCAGGTAATGCTGATATCATCAGGTGCCAATTTATTCTTCATTGTACTGTGACTCCACCTGACCCATTCCAAGCATCTCAAGGCACCATCTCAAAGAATAATAGGGTAGTTCAATTTTCAGTAAAATATCTATGACTCAAACAACATCACAAAAATAGCTGACAATTTGGCAATATCCATTGGATTCTGTGGGTACTCGCTGCTACATTTCACTGTGGCTGAATTTCAAAATACTTAATTGACTATAAAATTTTGAAAAGTGTTATATGAATGGAAGATCTTCCTCTGCTTCTTTTCTGAAATGGGCTGCAATAATCTGGTAGGAATTATTGCATACATTTCAACTTTTGGAGTGAAAATAGTTTACATTGGCCTAAAAAATCTGTGCTGGAAGGAATAAATTAAATGCACAATCCGCAGAAGGTCAGGGTATAGTTTATGCTGAGGCCTATTGCTGCAAAGTTCTAATTCACATGAGTCAGTGCAAGCTTGACACACTCAAAGTCCTTTCCTCCATTCATTTCACCATTAACATAGGAAAGAAGATAAGTCATGGCTCTGGGTTATCGGTTACAGCTCGGAGGCCTATCATAGTGGAGAGGTGCCTGGGGGTCAGCTAGAGAAAAAGGGTCAGTGTAGCTGTCACTGGGGATCAGGACCTTGGGGATCACTTCTGGAGATCAGGGATGGGGTAGAAGGCATGATGATCATAATCAGATTCTGACATGGGGAAAATTGTTGCATTGTATGATATAATTTCTTAGGCACTGTTACCATATGACTTTGAGTTGAAAATTTTATCAGATATTGATACTGAATAATGTATAGATTTAAGTCTGTAATTTGTAATAATGATTGCTCTAAATTGGAGTTACAGTAATTATGGTGCATAGCATGTACAAGTCAGGCATCAATGTTTTATGCTAACAGCATGTGTGAATTTGTAAATCTTTCATAAGACTATTAGCTTTTTTCACTGGGATGGGCAGTTGGCTTCATCAACCATTCATCATCAACCTGGGATATTTGGATGGAAGGGCTAAGGGTTTATGGAGAGCAGACAAAGCTGAAAATTATAGAAATCAATTATTCTGGTTAGAAGGTAGAAGGCAAGGCTTGCAGGATCAGTCAGTACTGGCATTCTCAGGCAGTCTATTGAACCTGATTCTTAAAAGTTGAACTATCGATAGGCTCAATTAATATTTGTTACCAAAATTCTTAATAGATACCAAGGAGCTGTTAAAAGAAAATAAGGAAACAACTAAAGTACAGAATTTAAAGACTTTAACGTGGGTAATAGAAATGTGTGTCATGCCTTCATGTCTTAAAGGAGGTTTATTTTCTTCATTAATGGCCACAACCACTCTATCTGAAGCAAACATGATTTCTGTTGTTTCGATCACGTTAAGTAATTTAGTTGAGCATTTCTGTTATTGATCTTGAAGAATTACCAGGGGATTAGAAATAAGATAGGGAATCCATTTGGACTAGTGATGACTTCAAATTCCACTTCATTTTATTAGCTGCATTGAGATTTATGTTTGAAATTAGGCTCAGGATTGCAGTATTCTCCAGTATGCATCAAATCAGGTATCAGAATCCTTTGAGAAAGTCAGTCTCACGTCCTCTGAGTTCACATCTCAACATTAATGTTTAAATTCATTAATATTCCAAACTTTGAATTTTATACCGCAATAAGAGTATTTTGAGTGATGAGCATGCACCTAAAGTTAAGTTATGGTAAGTCCATAACAGGCTTTACTTCCAGTCAACTTTTATGGCCTCAGTGTCAGAATGCAGACAAATTTCAAAGGAAAAGATAGTATGGAATGGATAAAATTGTTGCATGCTCTGATTTTTGTTTGAGTGAGGCAATAAATTTTATCAGCTTTGTTTCGTGTCTTGAAGTTGCAAATGCACCCATATCTGACAACCTCCATTTAAAGGGACAATGTAGAAATGCATTGTGTGGTTTTTTGCTGGCTGTAGTCAGGAGAAATGGGGGAGTGGAGGGGGGGAGGGAAACACTAAAGAAACATACAGCTCTTACTCACAACTACACTGAAGGAGGCTATTAAGCCCACCAGATCCATGCTAATTCCCAGCAGAGCAAACCCCATCAAATCCCACCCCCATCTTTATTTTCCTCTCATGTGCCCATTGATTCTTTTTGACACTTAGCCACACTAAAGGATAATTTACAGTTGACAACCTACTAGATGTGAGGGGTAGAAGACTGCATGATCGCAGGGAAAATTGAATGCCTCCATTGTTTTCCACTCTCTGCTATACATTTGCCAAATAGGACTGACAAAATAAATTGTGCACTTATTCAGATTCCTTGGAAATGCACCTACATCTCATCTCAATTTTCCTGGTCAGTTTTCCAGTCCCCAGGAAATACTTGATGGAGTAGTTAAGAACAAAAGAAAATTAACTTTCTGTTAACACCCATCATTTGCAATGAATCATTACTTTAGGTGATATCTTTAAGTGATATCTTTATTCTACATCAATTTAGAATAATGTTCATATAACTTTGATAAGCCAATTACTCACATAACCAAACAAGTAAAAATGTAATTGAAACCCAGAAGACAGCGTAACTAAGCCAAATGGTGGTTCCAATCTTTTGCACCAAATTTGACTATTGACTGGAGCCCAAACCATTCATTCTTACCCATTAATATACCCCATCAATTTTCCCTACAACCAGCCTCACTACCATCATTATTGTCATCATAACTCATTGGGATCTGTTCAGGGCTCTTTTTCGAGCATCTGAGTTTTAACCCCATATCCAACAACACTTTCAGCATAATCTACTGTCTTTGCACATTCTAAAACCTAATTTGATGGTTATTCTTTGATTTTCATCCATTTTGAATGTGTATAAAGAGAAAAAGAAATATTTGCGTTTATACGGATGTCACAATGCACTCAATAGTCAATTAAATAGTTTTGAAATATGGTTGTTGTATTAATATTGATAATGTGGGAGCAAGTTTACAAAAAACAAGTTTCTGCAAAAAGCAGTGAGATAATGGCCAGTAAACCTGTTGAGTAATGTTGTAAAATTGACAAATACTGATCAGGACACCGGAGATAACTTTCCTTTGAATATAGGTAATAGAGTGATAGAGTCAAAAAGTCATGTAGCATAGAAACAGGCCATTTGGTCCACCATGTCCACAGCAACCAGTAGAGACCCTGTGGTAGCAAATTTGCAAAAACAACAGAAATGAAAGAGATCACAGAGATGGAATATGCAGAAAAAAAACAAACTGCTGGAGGAACTCAGCAGATCAGGCAGCATCTGTGGATGGAAATGGACAATGGACAGTCAATGTTTTAGCTCGAAACTCTTCATCTGGATTTATGAAGGGTCTCAACTATTCTTCAAGATAGGCTAGGCCCTTCAGCATTTAGTTTTTTGCAAAAAATATTGATGGACATAAATAATATTGTCTTGTTGATTTTAGGATTATCCAAATGACTCATGGATTCAATGTTTTTCTAGTGTTACAGTCCAATATGTCCACAGCAATGCAAAACAGACATAAGCTCATTACTAGGACCTGTCATTGTTATGCTTAGATTCTTTCTGAAAGAAAACCATTGTGAATGCTGGACTTTTAATGTGTCTTTAACTATGTGTCTGCTTAAATTAATCTTAATTAAGTATGAGCTTCACTTTAAAGTAAAATGTTAGAAGCTTAGATAGGGGAACAGTCAGTTTGATTTCATTGAATTAAATGACAGAATAGTTGCTTACAATCCCCCTGTCATGAACAGTAGGTACAGTCCTTGTATACTAATATCTACAAGAATTTCCTACTGCTTACTTTAATTAATCAACATGGACACATCATCCCTGTTTTTTTTATGCCCTTGTAGTTAAAAGGATTACCTATAATATGAAACAAGAATAAGGTGCCAGCAATAGCCTCCCACACAATCTGTGTAATTATTGCTTCCTGCTCTGGCCTTCTGTAATTTCGAAGTCCACTCAAAAGAACATAAGAAATGGGAGTAGAAGTAGGTCATTTGGATCATCATCCCTGCTCCGACATTGAGTGAGAGGGTGGCCCATCTTTGGTGTCACTTTACTACAGTAAGCCCATATCCTTTGACTCCCATAATATCAGAAAATCTTTTGCTGCCTTAAATACAGTCAGTGACAGAGCATCCACCATCCTATTGAGTAGAGAATTATAAAGATTCACTATGCTCCGGATGAAGAGATTCCTTCTCATTTCAGTCTTGTATAGTCAACTCCTTATTTTGAGACTGTGACCCTCGGTTCTGGGCACCACAGCCAAGGGAAACATTAGTTTTGTGTCTACCCTGTCAAGCCCTGTAAGAATTTTGAATGTTTCGGTGAAATCACCTCTCATTCTTCTAACTCCAAGAGAGTTTTGACGGTCTGCTTAATCTCTTCTCATGCAACAAACCTAATGATCTTATCATTTTCAAATTTCTTTATTGAAAAAATCCCTCAGAAATTTTCCCATGTAGAGATCATAACTAACTGATGAAGCATAAATTTTGGCTTTAATACAGTTTGACCCAGAAAATAGTATTTGGATTAGTTCTTATTTGTCTGTTCTATCACATTTATAATGAAACAGTAACCAAGTTGTTTCCGTCTGTTTGATTTACAAGTTGATTTTCTTAATGCTTTTTCTCATGTTGTGCTTTAAATTTTGAATCTATGATGAAAAAACTAACCACTGTTTATACTCTTAAGCAGTGGGAAATGTGCCATTTGTGGTACAGGCAATAACAGATTGTATAAAAACCACTTAGTCAATGTGATTTGATTATGACTACATGGTAACAATAAGTTCATTTTACAGCATCTAATCTCTCAGCTCCAAATGATATTGTTATTAAGAAGATCAAAGGAAATGCCAAATAGTGTAGATCCAATAACTCTAGAAGCAGGCATTTAACCTCCATGTCAGAAACTTATTTGTAATTTATTTGATAATTTGCGAGGCGTTTAATACCAGAAATGAAAATTTTGATTATTTAATTGTGAGGTATTTTTTTATTATTTGTGATTAAGAAATAAGACATAGAGGAGAAATTCATCTTTGATAGCTAGTTCAGGTGAAAAAGTCACTGGTTGACTTTAAAATATGGGGAGTGAGTACAACAAAGAGCCGATACCATGGCATGTGTTAAGCTTTGACATACAACCATTTGCCTCTGCTGACTGTCTGTGAATAGAAAGCTTTTTCCTGTGTTCATTGAACATATCATTCCCAGTATTGATAGCATTGAAGTATTACATAGAAATTTCACTGAGCTGGTTAGCTCAAAACTTTGTAGTCCTAAGAAACTGAAATAACCTGAACCTTCTAAATATGATTATTAAATGAAAATTTACAATTAAAAACTAAAGAACAAAATCAACAAAAATGTCCTCTGAGAAAATCATTCTGCTCATTACATATTAGGATTTAAGTATCTATGACAAGTGATGAGGCACTGAGTCAAGTTCAGCTGATCAAAGAGAGTCAACAAGGATTGGTAGAAAATAGGTCATGCCTAATTAGCCAAGCTGGATTTTTTGAAAGGTCAATAGCACAAGGAACTGGAGATAATCTGTGGACATCATTTAACTAGACCGTCACAAGGTATTTTGTAAGGTTCCACACAAGAGATGTGTGGTGCACTTATATTGGTTGGTGGCTCATGTGTACTCATGCTTTTGACAGAAGAAGTTGCATTATTTAGTTTACTTACTGACATGCTTCTTTCCAGTTTAGGGAGTCAATTGCCACAATAAAGTCATGTTTCCTTCATTTTCCAAGTCCAAATAAGTTTGTCATACTGCATAAAACAGTTACAAAAAAAACCCAATGCATTACATTGGTGCTGAGGATTGGATACCCATTATGAGAGAGACAGACAGACAGACTATGCCAAAGACAGACGAGTGAGAAAATGCAGCAAAACAGTAAGGTAAATGCAATAAATGTTTAGCATATTACCAATGACTATCCTTCAAAACTGATAATGCCATTGTAGTTTCAAGCAAAAATGCCAGAAACAAAATGCATTAATCTATTTGCAAAAGTAAGTCATACTTTGAGTGTAAATGTGCTTAGACACTTATGCAACACAAGCTAATTTGATGGTACCTTGTAGCTTAGTTAATATCCTATTCAATCAGTGTTCCACAAATTTAAGTCACAGTTCAATCCAACTTTGTTCAAAATATTTCAAAACTGCAAATTCAATATCAGAGCAATCAATGATTATGTTGTGAATTTAAGAGACTTAGCAAGACATGGTAATTTTGGAATATTTTTTGACCAAATTTGAGGAACAAATTAATGTGTTGATTAACTGATGAGTGAATACAAGCCAAGGTCTTTAATATTCCAGACCTTAAGTGATAATGAAATGCCTTTAACTTGAAACATTAACTCTGCTTCTCTCTTCACAGATACTGCTTGACCTCCTGAGTATCAACGGCATATTCTATTTTCATCTCAGATTTCTATCACCTGCAGTTTTTGATTTTCAAGTGAGTTTAGAAAGCAGGTTGGAATATCATTGTATTGTACATGGTATTGAACAGTGTGAAAGAGTTTTGTCTTGCTCAAGATGCAGATAAGAGAGCACTGTACAATGTTATAGTGGCAGCAGTGGAGATGTGGCTTCTTCACTGGGACATGGACATTTGAGAGCCAAGGTTGGTTTTGTGTAACTGAGGAGCTGTAAGCTGTGTGCCACATGATTATGAAAGGCAGGAGACCCTGCTACTGGTACCAGGGAGATTACACAGCCTCAGTTCCTTCATTAAGAAACAATCCATTGTTATAATTACAATAATGCAGGACATTTTGCACAAGTTTGCAAAAACAAGCAGCATGAAACAAATAATGAAGGTTACAGAGTGCACATGTCACAGGCAGGGAAATAAATATGGAATTCAAACCCAGTGGTATCCATTTAATACCACAGAAATAAATGAAGATATGGGAGAGTGCATGCTAAAGGGTACTTTTGGTATTGATAGTGATGGAGCAGAGAAGGCTGCAATGAACATAAAACTGTTCCAAGACCTGAGAGTCTGCAGCAAAGGCAACAATCTCTATGGGGTTTGGTTAGTTCTTCCAGGCTGGAATAATTACAGTTCTTAACCACGGTCACGTAGTGATTAAAGTGAAACACAATAAGCACCAGTTTGAATATGGCAACTGTCTCATGCAGGCAGAGGCTCTAACTAGATGCTCGTCTTCCACTAGACTGTTGCTCATCATGGAATTGTTAACAGCTGTCAAACAATTATATAATGAAACTGGACAAATTGCAAGAAGAAAGCACAACATTATGGGGTATAGGGCAATGTAATAATTGAAACTGTGGTGCATGAAAAGAGGAAGCAGAATAGTTCAAAGTCAAAGTGAAGTTTATTGTCATATGCACAAGTACATGCATGCACAGATGTGATGAAAAACTTACTTGCAGCAGCATCACAAGTATATAACATTCACAAGAAAAATAAACATAAATTATACACAATTTTTACAAGAAAGAACACAATTAGAACAAAAAAAAAGTTGTGCACACCAAATGTATACATTAACAAATTTACCAATCTGCCAATTTTATCATTTGGAACCATGTTTCCAGTCCTTCTTCAGGATATCTGTCACCTTCAAAAGAGGTGATCTCTTTCGAAGACCCCTCTCATTTTTATGAGCAGTCTTTCCATGGAAATAGGGCAGAAGGTAGTAAGTAATTATTATTAGCAAGAAGACTTCCTGACATTGCCTTATTTTTGGTCAATTATCCATGCTGGTAGGAAAACTACGATGCTGTTACAGCAGATGGGGAAGGTGGGAAAAATTACGATGAAAACTATAGCTCAAATCCTTTTGTCCATGAAGCAATAATGGGACACTTCCAAGTAAGTGGGAGATTGGGGCAGAACATTTTTTGCAGGAAGTAAATAATGAAGGATTGAATGGGGCTTCTTACATTGATGTGAAAGAAGTGAAAGAGTATCTTTTTGTTGCACATTGGCAGGCACAGGAGTGTAGCAGTTAGTGTAATGCTATTACAGCGCCAGTGACTCGGGTTCAATTCCAGCCGCTGTCTGTAAGGAGTTTGTACATCCTCCCCGTGTCTGCGTGGGTTTCCTCCAGGTGCTCTGGTTTCCTCCCACATTCCAAAGACGTACAGGTTAGGAAGTTGTGGGCATGTTATGTTGGCGCCAGATATGTGGCGACACTTGCGGGCTGCCCCCAGAAAGCTCTACTCAAAAGATGTAGTTCACTCTGTTTCGATGTACATGTGACTAATAAAGATATCTTATATCTTTTTTATTCTGGGGGCTCATGAATTATTTATTAAGTAATGGACACTACCCACAACAGGGTGCATAGGTGGAGCCCAGTTTTCTTGATACCTAGAAGGAGCAGAACTTCTGAATGGTGATTTCATTGTGCCAGGAGATGGCAAACATCTACTGAATCCTGGAATGAAAGTCACTTCCTGCTGGACCTTAAGGCCACACATTATCAATGGCTGCCAAAGTCATTACCACTCTCAATGCTTCTGGTGCAGTCAGAGAGAGATTAGCCTAGTTTTTCCTGGAGAAATGTCAGTAGTCATCCACAAAATACTGATGTTTAATTCCCTAAAATGACTGTAAATTTGTGACTTCCATACAAAC
Source organism: Pristis pectinata (assembly GCF_009764475.1). NCBI lineage: Eukaryota > Metazoa > Chordata > Chondrichthyes > Rhinopristiformes > Pristidae > Pristis > Pristis pectinata. Next base: position 72,246,231 of record NC_067406.1, read on the forward strand.
GCAAGTTCCAAATGTAATCATCTGTTGCAGAAAGAATCCAATTACACTCTGATTCAGTTCCCTTTGTGGTATCCAATTTCCCAGCATTTCTGGAGAATACTTGCAAAGTTGCCTTGAACTTGTGGCAGGTTCGATCTAGTCTGGGGACAGGTTTCAATGGAGAAGAGCTGTGAGACTCCCTGGTAATTCATGGCATACTTGCAAATCTTAAAGTTGCTTGTGTTTATTTTAATTGTTTATAGTTTTAAGAATTTTAACTGTTTTAGTTGTAATTTTTATATAATTTTAAACACTTTGAGTTGGATAATCTAAAATAATTTTGGAATATTTTCAATCTTTCATGGTGTTAGAAACATGTCGAAACATTCACAGCATTTGACAACTTTGATAGTCTGCTAAGTCAAAGATTTTTCACCATTTTTGCTGGTAGGGCTTGTTGTTCTTCCCACACCACATGAGCCAACTCTCCCTCCCACTCCCCACATCCCTTCATGTAATGATTATATTGAGGAAATCCTTGTCACAACCCAGTCTCTCACAGAAACAGACAGACCTAGTTTCTGTAAACCAAATTATTGACAAGAGATCTGCAGGAAGCAAACGTAAACTTTGTTATGGACCTGACCAAACACAGGCTGCTTGCGACTGAATGCAACGTTTCACCCATTAAGCATCTTAGAAGTCAGCTGTTCATAAGGCTGGTGATAGATGAATTGTCTTCCATGCTTGTGCCCTGGTTCAGTTAGGTGATAAAGGCCATGGGACCCACTGGTGTGTCTGATTTTCATTGGGATGCACAGTTTTAATTTTACTTCCAGATTTTGTGCTAGCAGTGTACTTGAGCAAGTGGAATGGCACCTACAAGGTGCAATCTCATCCAGAATACTTAAAGGCTTCAGGAGTTTTGAAGAGAGAAAAAGGTAATGAAGGCAAGATTCGTGTGATGACAAAATGATTCGTGTTTGGATTCACACTTCCAGTTAGCTGTTCATGTGCAGGTTACTATCTATTGCACACAAGTGTGAAAATCTGAGCACAAATGAACAACCAGAAGCATTCAACAACTACAGGGGAGTTCATTGCCATTGTTCTTCATTGGATGCCCCAGAGATGCAGGAGAGTCAAGAAGTTCAGCTCTCTTCATCAGGTAAGAATCCTGATGGAAACGAGGATGAGAATGGTGATGAGGATAGTGTCAGTAATACTAGACAAACCAAATATATTGACATTGTCATCTCACCAATAGCTCAGACTTCACTTAATAACTCACCATAAACCACTGGGTGATATTCTATTGAACCCTCTGACAAGACCCACAAAGGACTGTATCTGCACTGTGACCTGATAAGCATGTCTCCTGCTTACCCATAGAAGTGCTAACAACATACGTGTGCTGCTGTTCTTCAAGTGATGGTTGATGACCTTAGGGGAAAAAAGCAACACAGTCATGGGAATGCAAATGTTAACATTTAGCATTATTACGGTGTTGAAATCAAGTCAACATGACTTAGTCTTGTCAGGGTGATGATATTCCACTCTATGATCTCTTGTTCTCCACTTGTAATCTGTACATATGTGATGTGCCACCTTCAGTCCTCTTCCTTGTATTTTGTGCTTTCATCCTTTGCTTGAAGATATGAAAAACCTGTGAATGTCTGGAAGGCCTTCATTCTTCAAATGCGTGCAGTGCCTATAGCGAGGGTGACCATAAAGCAGATGCATCACAAGTACCTTAAAGTAAGAGCAGTTGGATGGAGAGGGAGGTGAGGAAGTGCATGGAATCAAATGGATGCATTCTTCTATACTCTTAGTGACTGTGGACTATGCTTGACAAGAGGAAGACAGCAAGAGTGTGATGGCCACTATAGGATACAGTTGAATCTGCAAATATACATAGCTTTCCTGATCTGACTAGCTCATTAAACCATTTGCTGCACTGATCTTGGTCTGGAGCATTCAGCTCTGCACTTAGAAGGGAGTTGTTCAGACAATTCCCATCTAAGAATCAGATTTCATCCTCCCACTGGTGGGGAACAGTACCTCCTTCCAAGCCCTCACGGCATCCAACAATACTACAAGTAACATCACCTTGAACCAGGCAGACACCGCTACCAGGCTTCCAAGTCCAAGTTGTCCTTCTACAACACTCCCAACTTCTCTAATTGAGCCTTTAAATATTTCAGCTACAATTTCATCTTGTAGAAGCATATCGCACTCAGCTAGTGTACTGAAGTCACAAAATATGGAAATAAAATAATAATAATGAGTGAGTCCGCTTTGGATACCAGATATTCCTGAGGGTCCCATGAACTTCAGCACTTCAGGTTCGTTCTCACAACCTCTGCTTAAATCACATTTCTGTGCTAATATCATCCCTGTTATTCTGTCTCACATTTCCAGGATCCTTGTGAAACAACATTTTCCCCAAAGTAAATTGCCAAGTGGCAGAATTAACAGTTTCTAGCAGTTGAAAAGGTCACCACAAAAGTGACCATAGTTTTTTACAGTATGCCACAAAATTACAGGAGTCTCCATGGATGGGTAAAGTCAGATTATGAGAACATGTAGTCGGAGAAGCTTTTCCATGTTTTTGATTCTGTCTTTGATTCATTGTGAAAGACAGAAGATGGATGAACACCAATACAGGTTAAAGACAACAGAAATTTGTTCTAACCTCCTGCAAAATCTTTTATCTTTATCAGAACAATATTTACCATTTTTCCACAACTCAGAATCTGTTTATGTCAATGAAAGAAAAATAATAGATACAATATTCAACTAAGCCTTTGACCTGGAATTATGATATTGCACATACAAATATGGACTTACATTTGGTTTAAAATTGTTTCAATATCTCCCACATTGTGAGCATATCTATAAAATGAACACTGTACTCTGCCTAAGCCCTTGTGTGATTAACATTGGAACATATTTCTAAGATTTTGCTACATTTGCACATTAATCATTAAGATGCAAGTCTTTAATTAATTAAACCAATAAGCATTTACCTTCTGTCATCTTATACTTAACCTTCTCTACAGATGATTTGACTTACCATTTCACTTTTCAAATTCTAGTGGGATTGTTGGCTAGCGGTACTTTACTCCTTAACAGATACAGATATATATATATCTATATATATATATATAGATATATATATAATACATTATATATATATTTTTTAATTTATTTATATGTATATATACACATACATACACACACATTCTAGAGAGAGAGATATTATATATATCATATTTACTAAATCTTTTGAAATGATTAAGTACTTCTGCTTAAATTGTTAACCTGTCAAGATAAATGTTGTTAATTCCAACAGACGCACATACTGACATGGACATACATGTATATTTAAGCCCGTATCATTGTTCAAAGATACAAATGAACACCAGTGGGGTGAACTTCTACCTTTAAGCATTGTCTTCTGGAGAGCAGAAAAGAAGACCAGTCAGGGAAATTTGCAATCCAATAATAATATCCTCCTAATTATTCTTCCATTGAAATTATTAAAGTATTTGCTAAGCAGCTTTGATCTCCAACCCACCAGAGTTTTCTGCATATGTACCATTTATTACTCAGGAGGTAAAAATGAAAATCTACTTTTGCCTCCCTCATAATTGTTTCTTTTCCATTCTGATTTTCCCTCTTATTTTGTGACTCACCCTTTCTCTGTGGTCTCAGTTTTACTGATATCCTATCCCTGCTTCTGTGTTTTCTCATCTTTCATCACCACTTTTGCGTCCATGTCTCCTTTTCTTTCTACCAGTTTCACATGCACATTTTACTGATTTGTACAGCCCTTACAAAAATAGAGGCAAGTGACCCTACAGCAGCTAACATGGACTGGATCAGTAGTGATCTGTCACCACCAGTGCACCGTGATTACATTGTGTACTGTCCACAAAATATATTTCAGCGCCCTAAATCCGTGACCTTTACTACCTAGCTGGAAAGCACAGCTCAGTGGAGAAATAAACAAAAAAGGTGGCAATGCTCTGAGCTGGGACACCAAGAAAATAACATTGAGTTTATGTGGGGTCACAAATCCTGCAAGCTTCCCCTTTTAGAAATCTATTGTTTGTCTTTAATATTCACTGGATAAAAATTCTGGAAGTCCCCAACACAGCAAGAGAGCCATTACCACTCAGGCTGCAGTTCTTGAAAAAGGTAGTTCTCAAGGACAATTAGCAATGGGCTACCAATTTTGGCCTTACAACAATAAACAAGTTCCATAAATGACCAAAAGAAATCTCAAAATGCCAGCTCAAAAAGTAGAGATTGGAGAATCAGTACAATGTGATACTATCTTAGTAATTCAAAGTGTTCTTTCTCAATTAGAATATCACATTAATGAGCAATTATTGGACGTAAGCGGATTTGAACATTCAAATTTGAAGATCCTTATAATTAGGATTTTTTGTGTTTTAATACAAAATACTATCTCAATCTTATCTCCTTGGTGTCTTCATTCAGATCTTTGCCATTTTTTTCCTCTTTCTTTAACAAGGAATCTATGTGCTAAAGTGTTGCACAGTTGACATTTAAACAGAAAAGCAAGTGTCAGATATCACTGGTGATGAATACAGCAGGAATTAATCTAATAATCACTTCCAGCAGAGTAGACTTTTGGAAGGCAAAACCTAAACTGGCTTATGTTTTTGTTAATGAAGCACTCAAAAGCCCAGAGCTAATAAACATTAATTATGTGCCTGTAACAAGGATAGTTGCAAAATAAAAAAAATAGTTTAATTACTCCATCGGCTAGAGGTTGCATGCAGCTACAGATTTCCTCAAATTCACAAGTGGCAGCTTACGAGGGAAATGTTGCTTCTAACAGGTCATCTTCTTGAAAGTTAATAAAATGTTCAGAAATTATTAGTTAATAAAATGTTCAGAAATTATTAGTTCATCATAAAAACCCATTTAGTTAACTTATGTCCATTAAGGAGGTAGATCTGCCATCCTCACCCAGTCTGACATACAGAACTACCATCATGCACCCTATAAAAAGACTACAACATCATACATGGAGTAAACAATAAAGTAGCAATATTAAATAGACCACTTCACATCAACCTGGATACCAAGCAGGACAAAGGTACTTCTTGCCTATACATTTCTGCAAAATTCTCTTCACTTAGCTGGAGACTTGTTGGGAAAAAAAATTGGGAGAACTATCCCATAGATGAGTTAAGCAATGGCATGGCTTCAGGACAAACACGAAAGGAAAGCTCCTGACGATTACCAGTTATCAGTCTCTCTCAGCTGATAAATCATATTAAGCACCAATTGGAAGAAGCATCAAGAGCAGCAAAACCGGAATATGTACTCTCAGTGGGAACTTCAAAATCCATCACCAACATAGCTTGTAGCACTGTTACTGAACAAGTTGGACAAGCCCAGAACAGTATGTGGTAGATGATGAGCAAGAAAAAAAGAAGGAAAAATCTACTTGTTCATTCTGGTGCAGGTGGACCTTTTCACAAAACTACTGATGGTTGGAGATAAAGCCTCCTCCAGCAATGCCACATTAAATGGGATATATTTAGAACAGATTTAGCAGCTCAAAACACAGCTTTAGTGAGGCACATGGAGCTCATGAGCCATAGCAGAACTAGATTCCATCACATTCTGTAATCTCACCACTTGGAGCAACCTTGACCCTACTTTCACCGTCAAGCCATGGGGTCAACTTTGGTACAATGAAGAGGTAGATGACTATGCCAGGAGTAGCCACAGCCATGCTTAAAACTTAGGTACCATACTGGTAAATTTTAGCACAGTGAAAGAAGCATTCTACAGACAAAGTTAAGCAATTACAGAATCAATGACCAGTGCATTTTTTCAGTTCTATAGATAATATTAAAATTAGTGCCCCCATGCAGTAAGGCCTGAACATTTACTTTGGAAATTATAAGCAGCAAATAACATCCACAGCACCCAAGTGCCAGGCAATGACTATTAAAAACAAAAGAGAGTCTAACAAAATCTTTCCAACATTCAATGTTATTCCCATTGCTAAACACCATGCCTGCAATATCCTGAGTTACCTCATTGATAGGCAACTTAACTAGAGCAGCTCACTATAAAAACCATGGATTCAGATAGATGTCAGTATTCAGTGTTCTAACGAGAGATCATCAGTCCTAAACATTAACTCTGTTTCTTTGCTGACCTGTTGAATACTTCTAATCTTTTCTGTTATAACTTGTGGTCGGCTGCTAAGTATTCTGTGGAGATTGACTCACCTCCTGGTTTCTAGAAGAAACAGGTTAGAAATGTGATGGAATTCTCTCTGCTTCTTTGGATGACAATTTTTTTAAATTAAAAAAATGTAACATACACAATGCCATCCTGAATAAGGTAGCCCACTTAGTTGGCATCCCATCCACCACTTTAAGCATTCACTTCCACCACCATTGCTCCACCATAATTCTAGTGAGTAGCATCTACAAGATAAATTGCAGAATCATACTTTGAAACATATGACAAAGACAAGAAAAGCTAGCTAATGGCTATACCACTACCTGCAATATCTAAATCACTCACCATTCTGACTTGGAAATATATTACTGCTCCTTCATCATCAATGGGTCAAAATTCTTTAAATCCTTATCTGAATGAATATTGGTGACTAACCATCAATAGTTCACATAGGTGATTAGGGATGGGAAATAAATGCTGACCTTGTCAGCAATGACCAGATCCCTTGAATGAATACAAAACAAAATGGTTCAGCTGATTTTAATAAAATCCTCACAATCATTGGTTATGTTGTCCAAGTTCCTTGGCTATCTGATTCATAACTTACTGCTTTCAACCAATTTATTACTAATTCCTTGTTTTCTGCAAGGGGCTTAAACAAATCTTCCTGACCAAGTGAAGGCACTTAAATTATTTATTAGTTTCAGCATGCCAAATGGTGAATTTTATTGGATTATATTTACAAATGTGAGAGTACTGCTTAAAAATAATACCATCTACCCAACAACACAATAATATTTGGTGCCACCGTGAATTGTAGGAATAAATATGGTAAAAGCTAACACTCCTTGCCCTGCCTTGTGCATGTTTTTTTTAGGTATTATTTGACATTGATGAACCACATTCAGCTTCAAGTTATGAATCTAAGGTGTTTTAGAAAATCCCAAAAGGGTACAAATGTTCTCTTCATTGCTCTCTATCAGAGACACCTTTCCAATTAAACTGGTGCAAGTAAAGTTAATTTGGGCCTGAACATGTTGAAATGATATGAATTAGTCATGACCCAACCATATCATAAACCATTATCTTAACGCTGAAATTCCAGGAAAAGAAACTATGAGTGAGCTCCACCATTACAACACAGCATTGTAAGAGTTGTGCTACAAAAATCCAGGACTTCCGATCTGCTCTACAATGACTATCAATCAAGCTGGATAGCTAACTATCAAAGCTTCCCCTACAAGCCCCAACCCCCAGCACCACCCCCACCATTGTTAGGATCAATACAAAGAGAGAGCTTGCTGAATCAGTGCTACTATGGTTATCATAGCCACTTGGATCATAATAGAATGCTGCTGGAGGCTTGGCAACAGCAAAGCATTCAGTAGGTTACCTTAGGGTACAGACTTGTTATTGGAAAACCACAATTAAGTAATGAAAGTGTTTTGACAGTTAGGCATATTCTGATTTTCTTTGATTGATTTTTAACTTCTATATTAATTGAGCTTGTGTGCTAAGTATGGATTGCAACTGGTAAAGAACTGTCTCCAAGTATTGCCTGGATGTATGGTACTCTTCTTAGTGCTGATTTATATATTTATACAATCTGAGTACAACTACATTTATCAAATTAAACCCAGCCAGGATGGTCTGTCCATACATACTACAAGGCATGCCCATAACATCAGGTCGAAGCCATTGCTTCTAAATGTATCATTGTTAAATAACCTGTCCTTTCATTTTGTGCCTGGCTCAGTTGCCCTGCAAGCAAAACCAATCAATATATGGAATTGAAAAGAGTCTCATAAAGGACATTCAGTTGAAACATTTTACTGAAGTGTTAAAAGGGAAAAAAAATTGAGCAATTAAGCTCAAGCCTCCGACTACTGAAGAGGGAAATATAACTGGGAAGCTGGTGTCATGTAAAATAAATGAAATTTCCCAGATTAAAAGAGCATGGCTGAGTGGTGGGTAATTTCATTGTCACACTGACAGATGGTCAAACACCAACTGGGTCTTGTGTATTCCTAAATGAGGAGTACTCTGCCCCAGTAAAGCAAAGCAGCACTGTTATTCACCCAGGAGGAATCATAGGGTAGAACATATGGAATTGTAATTGGTAGCACTGATAAACAGCCACAAGTAGGTGAAAGATGAAAATATGCAAATATATTTGTTTGTGCTATACTTTAGCCTAAAGTAAAGCACAAACAAAAATTCCAAGTCATTATATTGTCAGTACAAAGTATTTTTTTCTGACAGCCCATCGCTGCTCATTGTTGACAACCAATACATGCAAATAAAATACTAATATTAAAAGATAACCCAAACACACAAAAGTAATGTAATGCATAAACAATGTATGGAGGTATAAGTATCACAAAATTTTTTAACTAGATTAATGCTGCTGAGTTGCAGGCATAATCTGCTAGAGTGCACTGGTTCAGACCATTTTGCTATTTTCTTATATACAGCAGTATGGATGTCTAGTCTGACTGCAGAATTTCAATGCACCAAATTACTTCCCATTCACTTTCATTTGTGTAGAATTTATGATCCAAGCATAACACTTCAATATGTTCAATCCAAGCATAAAATGGCTTCTGCACAAGACAGCTGCTCCTGGCACAAAACTGACCCAACCAGATGCTTTGTTTTATATTTTAAAAAAGATGTCATGGGAAATTTAAACATTGTAAAGAGCATAGGTGGGATGCAGTGGGAGCTAAAACTTGAGGAAGATGTCAGCGTACCTGGAAACCAATTCTAATCTTTGGCAACAAGTTCCCACTCAGACATGTTTGGCTGTATGTGTGGATTGCCAAAATATTTTGACTAGTGCTTATCAGTAATAGTTTGTGCATGGTTTTCCTGAATTTCTTGAAACTCATCATTGAAACCAAAACTGAAACCAGAGTCATTGAAAGTCAGTGAAATATAGGAACAAATAGCTTGTGCTAACCATTGATCTTTTTACCTCACTGGGAAAGGATTTGTTAAAAATATTTATGTTAAGAAGGTAATAATTGAGATGCAATATCACAAATGATCGGCATCATTTCTGCATTAGACTAGATCTTGGATGGAAGGAGCGTGATGTTCATCAGCAGTTGCAGCAGCCAGATGTAGAGAGACTTGCAGAGAGGCAGGGGCCACAGAGAGGAGTGCTTTTGTTTTCATTCTTTGGTGCCATCAGAGATGTATCCAGGACTTCCCAGTTGATAGTGCACAAATGGATAGGACAGGTGATCAATGGGTTGTTTGCCGTGGATGGAGACTCCCCCAGTTTTGCCAAAACTAAAGCCACCCCAAATGACGGAGTACTCGTTCTTGTATTTCTAATTGGCTTCCCACAGGTCTAGGATGTCATCAACTGCAGAGCTGTGTCAATCCACAAATCCCCACATCAACTAGGCACGTTCGTAAGTCACAAGTTATTTCTCTGGATGTGGGAGCTTTGAGGGTCCTGCCACAGATTGCTCCATCTATACCAGTGCAAGGTTAGACACAGCTATCTGTGCAGGGGACAGAATGTTAGCGGGACAAGATAGAATGACTGAGAAGTGACTGTGCATTGTGTGGAGTTTCAGCTTCTATGTCCCTTTCATCAGCCACTTTGTTCACTTCCCACATTACGAGAGGGAAGCCTGATGCAGATCAGAAATGCCCTCTAAAGCCTGGCCAAGGGGTCTGCCAGCCAAGACCTCAGATATGTTGAGATCCAGTATCTACAAGGCCATGATCAATGGTTTGCATGGAGTCATTTGACTACTTCTATCAATGTCCCTCAAAATGAGTTATTCTCTCCATGGCAGAAGGGACATTGTCCTGCTTTATGACATCAACTCAATCATTCCTGAGCTGAATCCCTTTATTCTCTGATGTGTCTAATTCATTACAACATACGGGGAAGGCCATTCCGGCCCATCATGTCTATGCCAGCTCATAGAGAAATCCAAGTCTCCAAGCAATCCCAGAGCAATCCCATTCTCCCCACATTCCCATCAACTCCACCCAGATTCTTTCTCTTTAATTGTTGTCAGTGTGGAGAAAAGGCATGTCAATACTCTGCATATATTTCTAGAATCAAAAAAGACAATGCAAGAAACTCTCAGCTGGCCAGGCAACATCTGTGGAGAGAGAAATGAAGTTAATGTTTCAGAATGAATGCAGGATTTCCATTTGTCTTTATTACCTTGTATTGTGCTTGATTGAGCCTGCTCTATTTGTTTCTATTACCAGCTATTGTACTTGATTGAGCCTGCATCTTGTATATACCCTGGTCCTATTGCCAAAGCAGCAATGACCTTTTGCAGCTGTATAACTGCCAATGACTTCAATACCTAATGGCAATATTTCTTCCACAAAACGGAGGGTGTGCCTCTGGTGACCAGGTCCCAGGCAGTGGATTTTAAAGCCCTTCCCCTGGATTATCTTGATGGCTTCTGGACAGACTGTACAAAGTTTTTTTTAGCTGTTTCTAAATATTCCTAATAAATTAAATGATTTTTTAAAAAATCATTTTTAAACATCATTTTGGAAAGTAAGTTATATTATTACACACATTGATATGGTGTGTAATAATTAAAACATTAATATTAAATATAATTATATAAGAAACTTATATTCACTTATCTTTTCTGTACAGATTGGTGACCTCATTCAAATGAGAGGAGCTGTGATAGACATGCCAGCCATTACTGGGGTGAGGTGATGGAACAAGCTACAGTGAAACCAACACCTCAGCTTAGGGCAATCGGAACCACTCCTGGAATCAGTGGGTTCTGACCACTAGTGTTTCTCAATCTTTCTGCATTGCAGTGCACAGACATGAAAGTACAGAATGTACTTGTCATGAGAGCACCTCTTTGACAATTCTCTTCTAAACTGCAAGCAAAAGCTGTAATAGTATATCTATCAGGTCCTCAAGCCTCTCCTCCATTCAACTGGATCATGGTTCAATTCTACTCTCCTATTCCCTCCCAATGCTCCTTGATTCCCTTGTAGTTTAAATGCCTATCAATCTTTGTATTGAATATATCCAATGACACCACTTCCACGCTCAGTGAAGTAGAAAATTCCAAAATTCATAACCCTCTAAAATAAGATATTCCTACTCATCTTCTTAAGTGGGCAGTCCTTAATTCTAGAACTCTACCTCTTAGTTCTGGATAACTCCACTAGCAGGAAAATCCACCTCAGAATCTTAGACATTTCAAAAAGATCACCAATCATTGTTCTAAACTGCAGATAGTAAAAGCCCAACTCTGGTTAACCTCTCTTTGCACGTCATCCCCTTCAATCCAGCAATCAACCAAGTGAATTTTATCTTGCCTCCAGAGCAAGAATATCCTTCCTTAAGTGGGGAGAGCAGAACTGTGTGCAGTACTCCAGGAGCAGTCTCACCAGCATCCGGTTCTATACTCCCTTGCCCTGGGGAAAAAGACTCCATCTGTCCTTTCTCTGCCACTCATAATATTCTAAACCTTTATAAGGTTGCTCCTCAGCCTCTTACATTCCAGTGAGAATAAATCCAGCATATCCAATCTCTCCTAACTATAGTCAGCCATTCCAGGAAATATTCTAGTGAATCTCTTCTGCACTCTATTGTTAGCACAACCTCACTGTAGTGTAGCAACCAGTACTTGTACCAAGTTCAGAACATAGCACAATGCTCCTGCAACTGACCTCCTCACTCACTATCACCCAGTTGTGAATCCAGCTTTCATTCCCAGGATATGGAAGAAGATAATGTTCCTTGATCTGCTCAATAAACCCAGCATTATGTCACATATCATTACAACATTATAGCTTTATACCTATTATTAAATTGAGGCCCAGCCCTCGACTCCCTAAGTCCACACTGCAATTTCTCCCTCTTGTTTTCACTCTTAACATTTCTAAAGCCCAGCAATGGTTTAACTCTCTGAAGAAAAAATAAAATTGCAGCACATAAATCCACACCATATCACTGCCTTGAACTTGATTTCAAACCTGCAAGTGATATCATTACTAGATTGCTGTATTAAAATGTCAGATGGTGACATGCTGCAAGTTCTTCAGCTGTTTCTAATGTTGCACCAACCCCTCTCCATTCTAAACACACTAAAGACTTATTACTAAGGCCAATTTGTTTATCCATTCAATTGTAGGAATAGTATATGTTTTTCTCATTCATTCCTACTGATTTTACTTAATAAGATGTTAGGTTATTACAGTTCATGTAATTTATACATAATTCAATCTCAACCTTGTTTAAAATAATCCAGAAGAGAAATCTCTTTTGGGGGTATTGGGTGATGGCTCCCTTAGATTCCAGGTCAATATACCAGGAATTTCCATAAACTGGATTCCACAAAGAATTTTCCTGGCAGATGACCAACACTGACTAGGGATCTCAAAATATTGGAAGGTGTTTCTTCTGACTGGAGGATGACAAGATTTCCCTTTCAATAAGCTTACTTGAATAGCTGTGCTGGTGTTCATTAAAATGTCTCCTTTTGCTAAGTGTGTTGCTTGCTTCTGGGCTGGCAATGTGGAAACATCTGACATGAGGTGAATGAATAAATAAATCTTGGCCACACCCCTGATATGAGATGCCTTATTTGATGTGACAGAAGTTCAGATTCAATCAAGATCTGAGTAAAATCAGGGAGAAGGCCAACATCTGGTCTCTTACATTCCCACCAGGCAAGAGTACCGAAAGGACCAGTGATTTTTTTTTCTGCTTTGCATATGCTACAAAACCAAATGAAAATGTGTTGTTGACACAAGAGTTAAACGAAGGATAAAAATAACCTAAAATTTCTGATTTACAATCTGTAATTACGACTAAACTCTGACTTCATGTTATACCATTCTCTCACCACACAATTGAACTCTGATTGATCTGTTTGCTTAACATGCAATCAATTTCTCGGCTTTGTCTTATCTGCAAAAATGTTCACTATATCATTTGAAACCTGTGAACCTATACCTAGTTCACTCTCCAGTTTACCTGGAGTGATATAACAGGAGATCCATTGATATGCAATCAACATCTGATTAAGGTGGGTGGCACAATTATTGGGCACATCCAACTGGGCACAGTTGTGGCACCAGTGAACAAAGAATTGGCACTGTTTTTTTAATCATTAGAAAAGGTTGGATGCATGATTCAAGTAAATTATAGGTCCATTAAATTGACAGCTATGTTGGTGAAATTATTGAAGTCTTTAATAAAGATAGTAATTCAAGCAAATTTATTGAGAATGGAGGCAATAATTTTAAGCTGATGTGGTCATAACCAGCTCATTTATTAAAACTCTATGGGAACATAGCAGACTAGCTGCCCAAGGATAATAGATTATTATTATACATGTTGTTTTCTAAAAGTATTTTATAAGACACAGGTAAAGTCAAACTTTACGAATTTTAGGTCAATCTGTCAATTGAGAATGTTAGTTAAATAGTTGCACATAAAGTTGTTTTGATAGAGGCTTCTACTTCCAGAGATATAGTCTCGTAACCCTGTTGTTCTTAATATTTGTGTATTATCATTGTGGATATGTAATAAATAAAATATGTGAAGATTTGGTTGTTGCACCTCGGGAAATGCCTGTTCATGGGGCTTCTACCCACATAATGGTGGACACCTAAGCCCTACTGGAAGTTGCCAGACCAACAGAACACCTCAGCAGCAGCAGTTTATTGAAATGCTGCTCCCCAACATTTGCCTGTTGGAGAGAAGCAAGAATGACTGTTAAGATAAAAAGAAGAGGAATCAACATTGGGAAATATGTCTTAGATATCTACTGATGGAACAGCAATGGGGGTGGCTGGGTCTGGTGTGCCTGACCTATACAGTAAAAGCCAGACTTTTCACTAGTTTGTTTGTTGACTTTTTTATTTTATACTGTCCTTTGCCTCACTAGTCATCTTTGTTGGTTTATTGTGGCTAGTAGAGGTCTTAGCTGTTAGGGGTATAAATTATTTTACGTAACATTAAATTCATTTTTGAATATCATTTGCTGTTCTCCTGACATCTTCTCCATTACTAGATTTGGTAGGCTTATTAAGGATCATCTGTTAGCTAGAAATTCATCCCAGATCAGTTACATTATATTGATGTGTCAGTGCATTGTATTCTGCCTCTGAAATTCATTCAATTGACTTCAAGAGAATGAAGTTCCAATGTAGAGTACAATGTGTACTGACCAGACAATGTAACATCATAAAGCAAAAAAAAAGAAATAAAAACAGAAAATATTACAAAAATTCAGCAGGTCCAGCGGAATCTATGGAGGGAGAATTGAGCTGACATTTCAGGTTAATGATCTCTCATTGCTGTACATACTATAGAATCACTGTATCCCTTATGTAACATGTTTAGTGCTTCCAAGCAATGATAAATTTCTAGGCGGCTGTCACTTCATACTGAGGCCAACCTTACCTACTAATGGAATATTGATAATTGTTTTTTGTTTTACCATTTCAAAAGTACAATGAACTCCATCATATTATGATTGCTTACAGATAGATTTTAGGTTGTTAGCCAAATCTGGCTTAATACTCATCATTAGTGTGACCTTCATTTTATTTGGTGCTGGGACATTTCAGGCTGGATTGCACCATGGAGAACTGCTAACAAACTGCAGAGCAATTGTCCTGCTACTGAACCACAGCACTCAAATGGGCTGGAGACACATGGCCAGTGTATCTTGAGCCTCCCCATTGACTTGAACTTGGTTGCTGCTTTTTTTAAAAATGTAAATTAAGTGATTGTTTTATTTTCCTTTGGTTTAATCAATATTAATGCTTTTATTTATTTACATAAGTACTTAAATCTTTAACTTAAAAATTAATTAAAATGTATTGAACTGTTTCTAATGACATGAGCTCTTATGTGGCCTTCAGAATAATCTGGAAATGAGACCTCAGGATCCCCACTTTGAGATCTGATGGTCACTAATTGGTCACTTTGCTTTGCAGAATGGCTACTGTAGAAACATTACCAGAATGTTGGGAGACCCATAGCCACAAGATGTAACTGACCTACAGACATCCCACAGGAAGAGAATAGGAATCATGAGGCAAGTCATGCTCTTATATTTGCTCAATGTGGCATGCAAGCCATAATGTTATCCAATGGATCTACCACAGAACCATTCTCAGTGAAGACTGTGTCAACAAGGCTGCATCATTGCCCCCAATACTTTTCTCAATCTTTCCTTCTGTAGTGTTGCATCTCACCTCCAAAAATCTTCCCATGGGAATAGAGCTAATCTTTAGAACTAATGGGAAATTGTTCAAGCTCCAGCAATGACACTCCGGAACAAACCTCAGTAGTCAAGCAGCAGTATGCAGATGATGTTTGCATTTACACACACTCAGAGGTTGAGGTTTCATGAAAGAATGGGCCTTACATTCAAAATTCACAAGACAAAAGTCTTCTACTAATCTGTCCCAGCTGCACCACGCTATCCTGTGGTAATAAAGATCAATGGCGAGACACTGGAAAACACGAACCACTTCCAATACCTCAGGAACCAACTCTCAGGGAAGGCAAATGTCCATGATGAAATTCACCAGCATCTTCAATGCAGCAGAACAGCAGTTGATCAATTGAGAAGAAGGATATTTGATGATCAAGACCTCAGACCTGCCAAAGCACGTCAAAGGCTACAGGACAGCAATGTCCCATGCCCTCTTGTATACTTCTGAGACCTGGACTACCTACAGCAGGTATTACAAGACACAAGACAACAAATACCACCGATGTTGTTTCTGGAAAATCCTCCGAGATAACTGGAAATTCAACCAGACCAAGATCAATATCCTCTGTCAGGTTAACATCCCCAGCAATGAGGCTCTGATTATGCTCAGTGGTTACATAGGGCAGATCATTGGCATGCCCAACACAAGACTCCCAAAACAGAAATGCTACTCCAAGCTCTATCACAGGAAATTATTACGAGGTTGACAGAGGAAAAGATCCAAGGACATGGTCAAAGCCTCCTTGAAAATATGTAACATTCATACTGAATCATGGGAATCTCTGGTCCATGGCATCTCAAAGTGAAGACGCATTCAGGACAGCATAGAGAACCTCAAGAACATACATTGAGAGTGCACAGAAGCCTGCGCAAACAGTGAAGAGGGCATAAAACCTCACAAACTCTGACTGCCTGGCCCATCTTTGGAAGAGTTTGTGGTTCCCACATTGGCCTCATTTGCCACACCAGGACCCTTAAAACCAGAGTGGAAACAGGTCATTCTCAAGCCCGAGTGACTGCTTAAGAAGAAGTACACCATAATCCGATTCATCATTGTAAAAGACTATTCTAACCACTTAGATAATTCACTACCTTTCTGATATGAATTAGTCTGTTTGTTCCAATTCAAAATAAAAATCCTTCATTAAAATCATTGCTTTTCATTTGTGTAATCTCTGAAATGACGTATTAAAATTAAGCAAATTGCTTGCCAACAGATGGGAGAGGGAATCAAACAAAAGACAGTAGAAGATTGACAGACTCAAGCAATAATTCAAACAGACAGAATCTGAAACCATAAAGCCCACAATCAGCAAAGTACCTGAGACAAACCTGAATTGTTTCCATCTGAGAATGGTTCTGACAGTGTATAGAATTAGAAGATGCCTAAATCAAGTGGAAAATAAACTGAAGAAGGAAAAAAGTGAACTGATCAACCATATAAACTGCAAGAATATGCAGATACAACACTTCAGCAAACACACTCTGGACTCATCTCCTAAAGGAGGTGGAGGAACTCAGCAGGTCAGGTAGCATCTATGGAGGGAAATAGACAGTTGACGTTTTGGGTTGGGGCCCTTCATCAGGACCCAGTCCTCCAGCTCCTTTGAGTATTACTTCAGATTTCAGGCACTTGCAGCCTCTCTTGTGTCGGCACACATTTCCTGATTCCATAAGTATCTTTACCATCAAAATTGGGTGTTGGTGTGATAGAATACTCGTCACTTGCCTGGATATGTGCATCCAATAATACTCAATAAGATTGGCACCACTCAGGACAAACTGACATGATTGAATAGAACCCTATTAACTGCCCTAAATATTCGTTTCCTCCACAGACATGCACCAAAAGTGCAATGTACGCTATCTACAAGGTGCACTACAGCAAATAGGCAGAATTCCTTGGTGGTACTGCCTAAACATCTGGCTTCTGTCACCTAGACAGGAAAGTATAGTAGGTGCATTGTAATACCAATATCTGCAAGCTTCCTTCCAAATTACTCGCCATCCAGAATTAAATTGGTAAATTGGTTTATTATTGTCACGTACCAAAGTACAGTGAAAAATTTTGTTTTGAATGCCATCCATATGGATCATTTCATTACAACACTGCATTGAGGTGGCAACGGTAACAGAATTAGAATCAGGTTTACACTGACTTATATGACGTGAAATTTGTTGTTTGGTGGCAGCAGTACAGTGCAAAGACATAAAAAATACTATAAATTACAAAATAAATATGTAGTGCAAAATAAAGAATAACGAGGTAGTGCTCATGGGTTCATAGCCCATTCAGAAATCTGATGGTGGAGGGGAAGAAGTTGTTCCTACATCATTGAGTGTGGGTCTTCAGGCTCCTGCACCTTCTCCCTGATGGCAGTAATGTGAAGGGAGCATGTCCTGGATGGTGAGAGCCCTTAATGATGGATGCTGCCTTCTTGAGGCACCACCTCTTGAAGATGTCCTCGATGGCAGGGAGGGTTGTGTCCATGATGGAGCTTGCTGAGTCTACAACCTTCCACAGCCTCTTGCAATCCTGTGCATTGGAGCCTCCATACCAGGCTGTGATGCAACCAAGCAGAATGCTCTCCACTGTACATCTATAGAAATTTGCAAGAGTCTTTCATGACATTAGAATCAGAATCAGATTTACTATCGCTGACATATGATGTGAAATTTGCCGTTCAGTGCAAAGACATAAAATCTATAAGTTAAAAAAAAACAGTGCAATAAGAAGGTGTGTGTTCTCCTGACTCCCCCTTCCCGAAGTCCGCAATCAGTCCCTTGGTCTTCCTGACGCTGAGTGCAAGGTTGTCATTGTGACACCACTCAACCAGTCGATCTGTCTCATTCCTGTATGGTTCCTCATCGCCATCTGAGATTTTACTAATAACAGTTGTGACATCTGCAAATTTACGGATGGTGTTTGAGCTGTGTTTAGCCACACAGTCAGGAGTGTAAGGGAGAGTAGAGCAGAGAAGAACAGGATGCAGAATAAAGTGTTACAGTTACAGAGAAAGTGCAGTGCAGGCAGACAATAAGGTGCAAGGCCACAACAAGGTAGATTGTGAGGTCAAGAATCCATCTTACCATACCAGGGGACCATTCAATAGTCCTATAACAGAGGGATAAAAGCTGTCCTTGAGCTTGGTGGTGCATGCTTTCGGGCTTTTGTATCTTCTGCCCTGGGTGGGTGGGTTCTTTGATATGTTAACTGCTTAACCAAGGTAGTGATAAGTATAGACAGAGTCCATGGAAAGAAGGTTGGTTTCCATGACGTGCTGAGCTGTGTCCACAACTCTCTGCAGCTTCTTGCAGTCAAGGGCAGAACAGTTGCGTTACCAACCTGTGATGCATCCAGATAGGATGCTTTCTATGGTGCATCTATAAAAATTGGTGAGGGTCAAAGGGGACATGCCAAATTTCTTTAACCTCCTGAATAAGTAGAAGTGCTGGTGTGCATTCTTGGCCATGGTGTCTATGTGGTTGGACCAGGACAGGCTATTGGTGATGTCCACTCCTGGGAACTTGAAGCTCTCAACCCTCAGCACCTTTGATGTAAACAGGAGCATGTGCAATGTTCCCCACCTGCACCCCTCGCCCCCTTCCAGAAGTCAATGGCAAGCTCTTTTGTTCTGTTGACATTGAGGGAAAGGTTGGTAACATGACACCATGCCACTATTCTCGCAATCTCCTTCCTGTACTCCAACTCATCATTATTTGTGAGTGTGATTTGGCACACTACAGTGGTGTCATCTGCAGACTTGTAGATGGGGTTAGAGCAGAATCTGGCCAAGTAGTCATGAATGTATAGGGAGTAGAATAGGGAGAAATGGAAATATATCAGCTTTTCTTTTTGTCACTGGGTAAGAATCCTGGAATTCCCTGTTAAGTATGAGAAGGTTTGCAGCAGTTCCAAAAGGTGGCTCATCACCATCTTCACAATTAGAGATGTGCAGTAAATGCTGACCTTGCCAGCCATGCATATATTAGGCATTGAATTGGAAATAAAACACTGCTACTACTTCAAAAAGCTCTCAAAAATAGATTTAATCAAGTGTCAGTAGGAGCAGGTGAAACAACCAATAATGTCTGTTATGATTTTAAATTGTACCTTCATCACACATCATTAAAACCAAGAATGACAAATAAAAGCACGTCATCAGGAAATATGAAACCCAATGCAATAATCCACGATTGCATATATTCCCACACAGTTTACATATCAAACATAGAAAAATAATACCCAAAATCATGACATTTCTTTCTTTCCATTACACATCATAAAGAAAATTGACTTTGAAATGTGCTTCCTATAAACTTTAATATTTAAATATAACCACCTGTGTTTTAAACAAAGAATTAACAATTTAATAACAAAGAAACAAGCTTCTGGAGGAACTCAGCAGATCAGGCAGTATCTGAGGAGGCAATGGGATTGCCGCACTTTGGGCTGAGACCCTGCATCAGGACTGAGTGTGTAAAGGGGAAGTAGCAAGTATAAAGAGGTGAGGGGGGAGGCTGAGGCAGGAGCTGGCAAGTAATGGGGGTTCCTAGTGAAGATGGAGCCTGAGTGGGAGGGCAGGGTGGAGATAGTGACAGAGTCTGGAAGGTGATAAGTGGAGACAACGAAGAACTGCAGATTATAATAAGGACAGAAGATGTGTAGATTATGGAATTCAACGAGGAAGGAAGATGGTGAGTGGGACCAGATATCCCTTTGCCTCCATAGATGCTGCCTGACCCTTTGAGTTCCTCTGGCAGCTTTTGTTTGCTCCAGACTCCAACATCTGCAGTTTCTTGTGTCTCTCACAATTTCATATGTATGGTTCAGTTTGCACCGATGCTAAATATATGTATATATATAAATAATTTAAAGCTGTGAAAATTGATTTTTATCGGATATTTCAAGTCACATTGATCAGATGAAAGAAAATAAAGCTGGGGTAGAAAAACAAACTGGTGAGGGATCTCAGCAGATCGAGCAGCAACAAAATAATGCTGCTTCGCCCACTGAGTTCCTCCAGCAGTTTGTTGTTTACTCCAGATTACAGCATCTGCAGTCTCTTGTGTCTCCAATAAATTATGTTTTAATTTGATGAGAATTAAAAACTAATCTGGAGATGCTGGAAACCTGAAATTTAAAAAAAGAAAACGCTGGACCAACTCAGCAGGTCTGATAGCATCTGCAGAAAGAGGAACAGTTCACGTTTCAAGTCCAGTACAATTCATCAGAACTGGGAAAGAGAGAATAAGTTCGTCTAGGTAGCAGAAAAAGGTGAGGAGCACAATGGGTGGAACAAAGGGAATATTTCTGATAAGGAGAAATAATGGGTCTGTTCAGATAGAGTTAAGCTTCTTTGTCTGTGTAATGAGTTGAAAATGTTAGGCCAGGAATATCATCTTTTTTAGGGAACCCTTTTAAAGGAAAACGGATAAATATTTTAGAAGAATAAATGATAAACTTCTGAGGAGAGAACAGAGAAGTGGAAGAACTAGAGGGGACAGGATGAGTGGAACGGTTATGAAAAACACGATGATGCTGGAGGAACTCAGCAGGCCAGGCAGCATCTGTGGAGAAAAGCAGGCAGTCAACGTTTCAGGTTGACCCGAAACGTTGACTGCCTGCTTTTCTCCACAGATGCTGCCTGGCCTGCTGAGTTCCTCCAGCATCATTGTGTTTTTCATCCAGATTCCAGCATCTGCACTCCTTTGTTTCTCTTGAGTGGAATGGTCATCTTGTCTGTAAAGTTCTATAGTTCTAATGAGTTAAGTCTGGGCTGGCTAAATTATCATAAAATCTGTGATTACTTGGTTGATGTTGTTCCATAATAAGGACTGAGCTGCTACTATTTCAATGAAGAAAATTAAAATTAATATGTTACTGTGATTTTGAAAATGCCTTTTTGTATTGAGAAACTATAGTGGGATTGAGGATTTCTGTTTCTGCATAAATTAGATAAATAAAGGAGCAAACAAAACTTTCAAATTTGTAATAATGGATGAATGAAACAAGGAAGCCTTGGAAAAGATTCAAATGTGTAAGAAGTAATTTTTCAGGTTTGCATTGCTAAGGAGTCCAAGCTCACCAGCAATTCATGTCAAAAATTCACCCACGTACTGCTGGTGATTTTCCAGACATTTAAATCATTAAAGTTAAATTCCAATATTCAGCATATTGGCTGAATTTTCAATAAACACTGGCAAAGGGCAAAATGTCTTGGAGGTTCTAATGACTTTTTTTTATTCTTCCATTGGACGGAAATACCAGTACCTAATGCCCATCACTAATGATTTTGGAAGTGTGAACAAATCCTCCTGTAGGTTACTACAATATGAAAAAATAACTGACTTTAGGTCTGCCTGGAATTAGCTTTGGGCTACATCCATTTCATCCAAAGAGATTTAAAGCATGGCCTTTGTACAAATAAAGAGAGAAAAACTGAATTGTGAAATTGTAGAAACCATTTTATCCTGATTGAAATAAAATTGAAACTTTGAACTGTGTTAGAATCTGATTGGTAAAGAGACTGTATTCATGCTCATTGCTTTTAGGAGCAAGCACACATTTCTTGCCATCATACTACACAAGTTTGTACTTTGCATGTTGCCAGCACTTAATCACTGTGAGCAAATTCATAGTTTGACTCAGCTCAGTTGTAACATGCCATCATTCCTTAACCTTTGAATCTTACTCTAGGTCTTGAACACTGAGATCCAGGGTGGCATTCAGGCATAGCAGTAAGGTAGTGCTTCATTGTTCAATGTAATAAAAATGTTAAACTGAGATCCTTTATACCTTTTCAAAAGAGTGGAGAACATTCCAACCGATTTGTTAACGTGTGTCAGTTTGAAGGGGAGAAATCTGTCATTGGTCATCAGCATGCTAGAGTATTAGTTGGCATTTCACTTCATTAGACTGACTGTGCAGAGGTGAATAAAACAGCAGGTAACAATGCAGCATGAATTTATCATGATTAACTGAAGTTAGTTCTTCATAAATAATATTGTCTTTGTTAGATGCTCTCAGACATTATAACTGAGGTTCTAGCTCGATATTTCGTATGGTTTATTAAGTAAATTTTACTTTCTGGCTGATATCAAGCAAGGCAGAAAATTACTTAATTTGTCAGATTACAATATTTGATCATTTGTGTGATACCTGGATGGAGACAGGCCAAACAGGTGATTCAGAACATTTGGCAAAAATCATTAAATTGAGCTGTCAGTTTTCAAATATTTTTGTTGATATACAACATGGAATAGGAGCTTTAATCATTTGGTGTATCTCAATCAAAACAGGTTTGGTAGTTGAGATGGAAGTGCTGGCGATTCTGCACAGTTCCCTTGAAGGACAGTTCTGTGGACAAGGAAAGCAGATCCCAATCTTTCTGAATGAGGTACCCATTTGTTCACACTTGTGGAACTATGTGACACTTCAACATTTATCCCATCCATAAACAACTTTTGACTTCATAGGAACCTCCTTTTAAGAAAGTGAAGCTGTCCTGGGGAAACTAGAATGCTGAACATATTTTTGTTTTATTTATGTTTTTATTTGCGAAATTTCTAACGAAAATACCTCAATGTTATTAAAGCCTCATAAATTGTCTGTAATCTTTGCTCCTCCTTTGAGATCTACAAGTTCAGTTTGGAAGCACTGGACTAGAGCTTTTGAATGCAGGTTCATAGGCAGTTCATTGAACTGAACTCAGAAGTCAATCTGAAGTCAGCAGGGAAATTGAACAGAATTAATGGCTCCATGTTGGCATTTTGCCATCTCAGAAAGTGAGCAAACATTTTCCAAGGAAAAGTTCTGTTCAAAAGCAGTGAAGGAGAATCTTTATTTTATATTGAGACTTCAAAGGGAGGACAAAAAGATGTAATTAATGTACTTAAGTTGTTCACACTGAATATTGTTAACTTAATTGTATAACCTTAACACAACCAAAGAGCAGATTACCTTGTCCTCCCTTTCATTTTGTGTTCATCTTGTGAGATGTGGGGGTTCTGGGAGACCTCCAGTCTCCCTGATAACTACATCTGCATGAGATGCATCCAGCTGCAGCTCCTTACAGACCATGTTGGGGAACTGGAGCTGCAGCTGGATGACCTTCGGCTCCTACGGGCTAACGAGGAGTTCATAGATAGGAGCTACAAGGAGGCAGTCACTCCTAAGGTGCAGGAGGCAGATAGCTGGGTGACTGTCAGGAGAAGGAAGGAGAATAGGCAGATAGACCAGAGTACCCCTGTGGCCGTTCCCCTCTATAACAGGTGTACCGCTTTGGATGCTATTGGGGGGGGGACCTACCAGGGGAAAGTTGCAGTGACCAGGTCTCTGGCACTGACCCTGGTTGTATGGTTCAGAAGGGAAAGGGGGAGAAGAGCAGAGCCGGAGTGACAGGGGATTCCATAGTAAAGGGGCAGACAAGAGATTCTGTGGATGTGAAAGAGACTCCCGGATGGCATGTTGCCTCCTGGGTGCCAGGGTCAGGGATATCTTGGATCGAGTCCACAGCATTCTGAAGGGGGAGGGTGAACAGCCAGAGGTCATGGTACATATTGGTACCAATGACATAGGTAGGAAAAGAGATGAGGTCCTGAAGAGGGAATATAGAGAGCTAGGTAGGAAGCTGAAAAGCAGGACCTCAAGGGTAGTAATCTCTGGATTGCTGCCTGTGCCATATGCCAGTGAGGGTAAGAATAGGTTGATTTGGCAGATGAATGCATGGCCGAGGAGTTGGTGCAGGGGGCAGGGTTTCAGATTTGTTGATCATTGGGATCTCTTCTGGGGAAGGTACACCTGTACAAAAGGAATAGGTTACACCTGGACTGAAAGGGGACCAATATTCTTGTGAGCAGGTTTGCTAGAATTGTTGGGGAGGGTTTAAACTGGTTCGGCAGAGGGATGGGAACCACAGCGATAGGTTGGTGCATTTAGTGTACAAGTAAAGGACTGTGAGGAAGGATAGGCAGTTGAAAGGGCAAAATTGCAGTCAGTTGGATAGGCCTACATGTGTCTACTTTAATACGAGAAGCATCAGGAACAAGGGTGATGAACTTAGAGCATGGGAAGTACATGGGACTATGTTGTGGTGGCCATTACAGAGACTTGGCTGTCACAAGGACAGGAATGGCTGATGGATATTCTGGGGTTTAGATGTTTCAAAAGGGACAGGGACAGAGGTAAAAGAGGTGGGGGAGTGGCTTTGCTGATCAGGGACTGTGTCACAGCTGTAGAAAGGCAGGACATCCTGGAGGGATCATCTACCGAGTCAGTGTGGGTTGAAGTCAGTAACAGGAAGAGAGTGATCACTCTATTAGGAGTATTCTACAGACCCTCCCAATAGCAGCAGAGATGCTGAGGAGCAGATCGGGAGGAAGATTTTGGAGAGGTGCAGGAATAACAAGGTTGTTGTCATAGGTGATTTCAACTTCCCTAATATTGATTGGCACCTCCTTAGTGTAAAGGGGGTAGGTGGGGCAGAGTTTGTTTGGAGTGTCTAGGAAAGATTCCTGACACAGTATGTGGACAGGCCGACTAGAGGAGAGGCCATTCTGGACCTGGTACTAGGCAATGAGCCTGATCAGGTTTCAGATCTCTCGGTGGGAGAGCATTTTGGAAACAGTGACCATAACTCCTTGGCCTTTACCATTGCCTTGGAGAGGGATAGAAGCAGACAATATGGGAAAGTATTTAATTGGGGGAGGGGGAATTATGATGCTATTAGCAGAAACTTGGGAGCATAAATTGGGAACAGATGTTCTTGGGGAAGTGCACAGCGGAAATGTGGAGGTTGTTTAGGGAATACTTGCATGGGCTTCTGGATATGTTTGTCCCACTAAGGAAGGGTAAGGATGGTAGAGTGAAGGAACCATGGTTGACAAGAAACATAGAATATCTTGTCAAGAGGAAGAAAGAAGATTACCTAAGGTTTAGAAAGCATGGTTCAAACAGGGCTCTGGAGAGTTACAAGGTAGCCAGGAGGGAGATTAAGAATGGACTTAGGAGAGCTAGAAGGGGGCATGAGAAGGCCTTGGCGAGTAGGATTAAGGAAAACCCCAAGGCATTCTATACGTATGTGATGAATAGGAGGATGACCAGAGTGAGGGTAGGACTGATCAGGGATAAAAGAGGAGACATGTGCCTGGAGTCATAAGAGGTAGGGAGGTCCTTAATGAATACTTTGTTTCGGTATTCACCAGTGAGAGAGACCTTGATGTTTGTGAGGATGGTGTACGACAGGCTGATATGCTAGGGTATGTCGGTGTGAAGAAAGAGGATGTGCTGGAACTTTTGAAAATCATTAGGATAGATAAGTCACTGGGGCCGGATGGGATATATCCAAGGTTATTATGGGAAGTGAGGAAAGAGATTGCTGTGCCTTTGGCGATGATCTTTGCTGGCCACAGGAGTCGTGCCAGATGATTGGAGGGTGGCAAGTATTGTTCCTTTGTTTAATAAAGGGAGTAGGGATAACCCTGGGAATTACAGACCAGTGAGTCTTACTTCAGTGGTGGGCAAATTACTGAAGATTCTTAGAGACAGGATTTATGGGCATTTGGAGAAGCATTGGCTGATTAGGGACAGTCAGCATGGCTTTGTAAGTGGCAGGTCCTGCCTCACAAGACTGATTGAATTCTTTGAGGATGTGACAAAGCACATTGATGAAGGTAGAGCAGTGGATGTGGTGTACATGGATTTTAATAAGGCATTTGATATGCTCCTCTTGGAAGGCTTATTCAGAAAGTCAGGAGGCATGGGATCCAGGGAAACTTGGCTGTGTGGATTCAGAATTGTCTCGCCCATAGAAGACCGAGTGTGGTGGTAGATGGAGCGTATTCTCCCTGGAGGTCAGTGACCAGTGGTGTTCCGCAGGGATCTGTTCTGGGACCCCTGCGGAACACCACTATAAATGACTGTTTATAAATGACTTGGATGAGGATGTGCAAGGTTGGGTTAGTAAGTTTGATGATGATACAAAGGTTGGTGGTGTTATGGATAGTGTAGAAAGTTGCTGTAGATTACAACAGGACATTGATAGGATGCAGAGCTGGGCTGAGAAATGGTAGATGGAGTTTAACCCGAAAAAGTGTGAAGTGATACACTTTGGATGATCGAATTTGAAGGCAGGATACCAGGTTACTGGCAGGACTCTGAGCAGTGTGGAGGAACAGAGGGATCTTGAGGTCCACATCCAAGGGTGCCGTGCAGGTCGATAGGGTTGTTAAGAAGGCATATGGTGTGTTGGCCTTCATTAGTTGGGGTATTGAGTTCAAGAGCCACGAGGTAATGTTGCAACTCTATAAAACTCTGCTTAGACCACACTTGGAGTATTGTGTTCAGTTCTGATTGCCTCATTATAGGAAGGATGTGGAAGCTTTAGCTAGGGTGCAGGGGAGATTTACCAGGATGCTGCCTGGATTGGAGAGCATGTCTTATGAGGATAGGTTGAGTGAGCTAGGGCTTTTCTCTTTGGAGAGAAGGAGGATGAGAGGTGACTTGATAGAGGTGTACAAGATGATAAGAGGTATAGATCGAGTGGACAGTCAGAGACATTTTCCCAGGGCGAAAATGGCTAACACCAGGGGCCATAATTTTAAGGTGATTGAAGGAAGGTATAAGGGGGATGGCAGAGGTAAGTTTTTTTTTACACAGAGAGTGGTAGGTGCATAGAACGCACTGCCGGCAGAGGTTGTGGGGGCAGATACATTAGGGACATTTAAGAGACTTTTAGATAGCCACACGAATGATAGAAAAATGGAGGGCTATGTGGGAGCGAAGGTTTAGATAGATAATACTGTAGGATAAAATGTCGGCACAACATTGTGGGCTGAAGGGCCTGTACTCTGCTGTAATGTTCCATGTTCAATATTCTATTTGTTCTTTGAAGGATAAGGATGAACACAGGGGAGCTGCCTCATTAAGAAGGAACTCATAGAAATCTTTTCATGATCTCAGAATATCCCAAAATACTTGCAGTAATTAAGCATTTGTCAAAGTGTTGTCATTGTTATATGGGGGAAGTTAAAAGCCAATCTGTACCAAAAGGTTTCAGAAACAAGATAAATAACCTAGAGTCACAAGAGACTGCAGATGCTGGAATCTGGAGCAAAGTCAAGCTGCTAGAAGAATTCAGCGGGTCAAGCAGCATCTGTGGAGGCAAAGGGATGATCAACATTTTTGGTCGAGACCCTGCATCAGGAGTGAGAGTGTAGAAGGAAGATAGCCAGTATATAGAAGGCTAGTTGATGTTAACTGGAACTAGGAGATAACCAAGATAAATAATCTGTTCCTTACTTCACAACCTTCAGCCTCATAGATCCCAACCACCCAGAAGCTGTTCTTCCTCCACAGCAACCCCCCCCACCGCCTCCTAAGAAATACCAATTACAGATGTCCTTGTGGACCCATTGGTTCAGTGCCACAGGAAACCATGGATGAACCGGAAGATCCATTCCCTATTGAAGGAGAGGACTACTGCACACAAATCTGGTGATCTTGATCTGTACAAGAAATCAAGGTATGACCTTCGGAAAGCTATCAGGGATGCCAAGAGGCAATACCAACTCAAAATAGAGTCCCTGACCAGCCCTCAGTTATGGTAGGGCTTACATGCCATAAAAGGCTACAAGACAAAGTCAGGCTGCATAGCTAACAACAGCACATCCCTTCCTGATGAACTTAACGCATTCGATGCGCGTTTTGAATAAAAGGGAAGTGGGCTGTCACAATCCACCGTGGCAGCCACCAACGCAGCTGAACCTGTGATCACAGTGGAGGATGTAAGATCTGTCTTCCGGAGAGTGAACACGAGGAAGGCACCTGGCCCAGATGGTGTCCTGGGCCGTGTGCTCAGATCTTGTGCTGATCAGCAGGCAGAAGTATTTGCGGACATATTCAACCTCTCCCTGCTTCAATCTCAGGTTCCTTCCTGTTTTAAGAAGACCACTATCATCCCAGTACCAAAGAAAAGCAAGGTAACATGCCTCAATGACTACCGACCAGTGGCTCTGACATCCACCATCATGAAGTGCTTTGAGAGGTTGGTCATGGCACACATCAGCTTCAGCCTCCCAGACAACCTGGACCCATTGCAATTCGCATATCGCCGAAACAGTTCTACAGCAGATGCCATCTCCTTGGCCCTACACTCAGCTCTGGAGCATCTGGACAGTAAAGACACATATATTAGACTATTGTTTATTAACTACAGCTCTGCCTTCAATACAATAATTCCAAGCAAGCTTGTCACCAAGCTCCGAGACCTAGGACTCAACACCTCCCTCTGTAACTGGATCCTTGACTTTCTAACAAACAGACCACAATCAGTGAGGATAGGCAGCAATACCTCCGGCACGATTATTCTCAACACTGGTGCCCCACAAGGCTGCGTCCTCAGCCCTCTACTCTACTCCCTATACACTCATGACTGTGTGGCCAGATTCTGCTCTAACTCCATCTACAAGTTTGCAGATGATACCACCATTGTAGGCCGTATCTCAAACAGCGATGAGCTGGAGTACAGGAAGGAGATAGAGAGCTTAGTGCAATGGTGTCATGACAACAACCTTTCCCTCAATGTCAACAAAACAAAAGAGCTGGTCATTGACTTCAGGAAATGGGGCGGTGTACGTGCACCTGTCTACGTCAATGGTGTTGAGGTCAAGATGGTTGAGAGCTTCAAATTCCTGGGAATGAACATCACCGACAGCCTGTCCTGGTCAAATCACGTCGATGCCACGGCCAAGAAAGCTCACCAGCACCTCTACTTCCTCAGGAGGCTAAAGAAATTTTGTTTGTCCCCTATGACTCTCATGAACATTTACCGATACTATCTGGATATATCACGGCTTGGCATGGCAACTGCTCTGCCCAGGACCGCAAGAAGCTGCAAGGAGTTGTGGACACAGCCCAGCGCATCATGTCTTTACCTCTCGTTTTCTGGGTGAAGCAGCCAACATAATCAAAGCCCCCACCCACCCGGAACATTCTGTCTTCTGTCCTCCTCCATCGGGTGGAAGATACAGGAGCCTGAGGGCACGTACCACCAGACTTAAGGACAGCTTCTACCCCACTGTGATAAGTCTATTGAATGGTTCCGTTCTACAATGAGATGGACTATGACCCCACAATCTACCTTGTTTTGAACTTGTACCTTAATGCACTGCACTTTCTCTGTAGCTGTGACACTTTACTCTGTACTGTTATTGTTTTTACCTGTACTACATCAATGCATTCTGTACTAACTCAATGTAACTGCACTGTGTAATGAATTGACTTGTATGATCGGTTTGTAAGACAAGTTTTTCACTGTACCTTGGTACAAGTGACAATAATAAACCAATACCCATACCAATAACATTTATTCCTACCTTGCCTCTATCCATTCTCTCCTTGACCAACCATTTCTCCCTCACATCTGTGACATACCTAATGCCCTCCAGAACTTCCATGTTGCTGATCTCATGGGTTAAGATTCCCATCTGGATTTAAAATCATTTCCTTTGGAGAACCTGGACTGAGATCTATCAAATTGGTCAATCAACCCATTTGAGCAGCAAGCCCATACAACTTATCCCCATAGCAACACTGCTTTTGCCATATCACAGATTTTCCCTTTGTCCTATCCATGCTCCCACCACCTTCTTTGAAACTTAATACTAATTTATTTTCTTTTTTTTTGATTCTACATTAGGGTCTTCAACCTAAAATGTTGACTCTGTTTCTCTTTCCACAGATGCTGCCCGAACTGCTGATTGTTTTGCAGCATTAACTGGTTTTACTTCAGGGTTTTAACATCTCCATTTTGTTTTTGTTTTCAAAATTGTAAAAGAGGATGATTCATTAAAACACCCTAATATTACATCACCCTCACAGGATACTCGTATCCACATAAGTTATTATGGCTGACATAAAAGAATGATCCTCTATTAATTATAACATTAACATGTCAACAAGTGGAGATTATCAACTCAGGGACACCACAAGTGGTTAAGTAGCAATGATCTATTATATTAGGAAAGGTATTGCAAAGGTCCCCATGTTCAATATCTTAGCATTGCTACATCTGAAGGAAATATTTTTGTTTACATTGGTAGAATTATTGGTCTAAAAAAGTTCTTTACTTTTATTAATAGTTTCATCGAAGAGTATAGTCAATATACTTATTGCTAGTAACCCTTTTGGAAATAAAGTGCAATAAAGGGTAATGAAGACATTTTTCAGTACAGCAAAATGGCTTATATAGAAATACCATTGAGGTATGGAACATCCTAAGGCTCTTTATAAACAGGTGCAAGGAAAACATGCACTTTCAATCAAAGTTTGGTGGAGCAGGAGAATCTTCATGGAAATTAACTCTGATAGAACTTGATGAAATTTGAAAGTTATTAAACCATAACGGGGATTTTGTAGTGGGGGAAAGGGTGGTTTGATGTTAAGTGTGGTTCTTGTGTCAATGAAGCCTGAAGAATCAGCCATGACCTTGCAGAATAACCTAAAGGATTGGAGTATTCAAGGACATCTTCAACCTCTCACTGCTGCAGTCTGAGTTTTCCACTTGCTTCAAAAGGGCAGCAATCATTCCAGTGCCCAAAAAGAGCAGGATGAGCTGCCTCAATGACTATCACCGATAGCTCTCAGATCTATCATAATGAAATGCTTTCAGAGGTTGGTTATGGCTAGAATTAACTCCTGCCTGAGCAAGGATCTGGACCTGCTGCAAATTTGCCTACCGCCACAACAGGTCTATAGCAGATACAATCTCACTGGCTCTCCACTCTGCTTTGGAGCACCAAGATAATTGCAAAACATACATCAGGCTACTGTTTATCGATTACAGCTCAGCACTCAACACTATCGTTCCCTCAGTACTAGTAACCAAGCCTCCAAACCTGGGCCTCTGTACCTCCCTTTGCAACTGGATTCTCAACTTCCTTATAGGAAGAACACAGTCAGTGCAGGTCGGCAATAACATCTCCTCCTCACTGACTATCAGCACAAGCGCTCCTCAAGAATGTGTGCTTAGCCTACTGCTCTACTCTCTCTACACTCATGACTGTGTTACAGCTCAAACACCATCTATAAATTCACCAATGACACCACTGGAGTGAGACAGATTGGTTGGTTGAGTGGTGTCCAACAACAACCTCGCACTCAACATCAGCAAGACCAAGGAACTGATTGTGGATTTCAGGAAGGGGAAGTTAGGAGAACACACTCCAGTCCTCATTGAGGGGTCAGCGGTGGAATGGGTGAGCAGCTTCAAGTTTCTGGGCATCAACATCTCAAAGGAGCTATCCTGGGCCCAACACATTGATGCAATCATGAAGAAGGCACATCAGTGGCTCTACTTTGTTAGGAGTTTGAGGAGATTTGGTATGTCTGTTTCTATAGATGTACAATGGAGAGCATCCTGATTGGTTGCATCACCGCCTGGTATGGAAACTCCAATGCACAGGATCTCAAGAGGCTGTAGAAGGTTATAGACTCAGCCAGTACCATCATGGACACAACCCTCCCCACCATCGAGGACATCTTCAAGAGGCAGTGCCTCAAGAAGGCGGCATCCATCATTAAGGACCCTCACCATCTGGGACATGCCCTCTTCTCGTTACTACCATCAGGGAGGAGGTACAGGAGCCTGAAGACCCAAACTCAACTATTCAGGAATAGCTTCTTCCCTTCCACTATCAGATTTCTGAACGATTGATGAACCCATGAACACTACCTCATTATTCCTTTTTTTACATTACTTATTTATTTCTGTAATTTATAAATTTTTAAGTCTTTGTACTATACTGCTGCTGCAAAACAACAAATTTCACGTCATATGACAGTGATAATAAATCTGATTCTGACTCTGATTCTAAAGGATGCATTAATGGTAGTAAGGTGAAGACCTAGGAGCAATAATCAACACTGGCTATGTCCTGCTGCAGCAGAACAGCAACTAACAAAGCAAACTAAAATGAATAGCTACAAGTGTTAAAATCTAGTTGCATCATCCTGATGTACCATAGTACTCCATTTGATATTGTGGTCCAGGGGAAGCAGTGAAGTGTGGTAGTTAATGGTTTGTAGTGCCCTATTTCTTTTCATACTGCAGTGGCCTAGCGAGAGCTTCTCATTGGCACTATATAATAATTATCATTTGTTCGTCAATTAATTCAACATGCAGGGAAATGTACAGCAAGAATGCATTTAACTGAAGCAAAATTAAAGGATCTTGGGAGGTAAACTCTAAAGGATTAAACACATAAAAATTGACCAAATATAACATCCCAGCATGCCATGAGGAACGAAAGAACTCTGTAAGGAACTGCTGAAAACATCAATCTGTGGAAAGAAAAGGGAGAGGAGCTAGCATATGTTAGCTGAAGTTTAACTCTCAGTTTTCTCTGAACTACTGTGCTCCAGAATCCAAAAGACTTACAAAATCTACAAAAAATAATAAACTTGCCTTCACCAGGTCTTTTTCCCATCAAAGTCTAGCCAACATTTAAGAGGCATTTAGACAGGGACATGAACAAGTAGAGAATGGAGGGATATAGACCATGTGCAAGCAGATAGGATTTGTTTAAATTGGCATCATGTTTGGCACGGACATTGTGTGGTGAAGGATCTGTTCCTGTGTTGCACTGTTCTATGTTGTATGTTCCATTTTCTTTGCATTAAAGTAGTTAACTTTCCAACAGAGTGACTTTTCTTTATGATAGTAGACTGGTTAACTCATGGGCTTACAACAAAGAAACTTGATGAAGATGAAACGATCATACAATATGCTGGAGCAACTCAACGTTTCAGGCAGCATCTATGGAGGAAAACGGACGGTCGACATTTTGGGTCAAGACCCTTCATCTGGACTGAGTTTCAGTCCAGATAAAGGGTCTCGTTCCGAAATGTCAAGTAACCCTTTCCCTCCATAGATGCTGCCTGACCTGTTGAGTTCCTCCAGCATCTTGTGCGTTGTTCCAGGTTCCAGCATCTACAGTCTTTCTTATGTCCCAATGAAACAATCATAGGCGTGGAGGAGTTTGAAACTGGTTGTATGTAGACAAACATGAAGAGTCACCCAATGTATTTTCTCACATGGAGAGTAACTTAGTGGAGTTCTGTAATCTATTGAAATTGTGCTAAACAGATGTCAGACTGACAGAAGACAGAAAGAAGACATAGTTCCAGATATATCTTACATACTCAAAGGTCAAATTTTCTGTAGACTTGACAAGCTACAGCTGTAGTATATAGTTATGTGGGTGGGGAGAACACAATGTTTAGTTGGAGATTTAAGGGGCAGTTAGAGAGACAACTGATAACATCTTATGTAGTTTGATCTTAAAAGACAGCCTATCAACCTCAAGGGCACTGAAGCCGGGAAAGGGTGACCCAGTCAATCACCAAATGATATACATTACTGAATCAACATCAAACTAATCACCAAGGATGCCATAAACATATGGGTTAAGCTCATAACAGAGAGGAGATATCAGAGGTTGTATTAGTGGTTGTTAAGTTGCAGCAATCTCTCAACCTAAGGTAGTTCATCACTATATAAGAAATTCTAATCTGTCTCATTTCTTGTACATTTTTTTAGTCAGATCAAATAAATAATTCACCTTCTGGAAGCAGGTTGGTTGGCCCCTTCCATCCCACCACCATTAAAAATGTGAATGTGGCTTCATTGGTTTAATATTAATTAGATTTTAACATTCCAAGCGAGTCTTGTTTTGAGCATTTAACTTTGGCCCTAAATGTATGTATCTAAGTTCTCAATGATTTAAGCATGGACATGTGATGATCACTCTTTTATGTCTGTGCCCTGGAGAACATTGGCTTCATTATTCTCTGTGAAGACAGCAGATGGGGCATTATTAGTACCTGAGCATACTCATTCATTTGGGTATTGCATTCTCATTACATTAAGTAAGAAGCACTTGAGTACAATCAGTGTTTGGAAAGATTGTTATAACATGTGGTGCAGACATACAATATATGATTACAATGCTACTTACCAGGTGGTTCATGGTCCTTTGCAGCCTCCTGAGAACCAATGTCTTTCATAACTTCTCTCTCTATTAATTGCCTTATGTGCTGCAAAGACATTTGTGGGAAGGCCATCCACCTACTTAACTTCATGGCTTGTTGTACAATGGCAATTTAGCACTTAAGTATAAGAACAGTGTGTGCTCATAAGGACAAATGTGTCATCTACCGTTACATTAACTAATTTGACTAGAAATGTTGTTTTTATTTGACTCATGTTTTAACAATACAAAAGTAAAAACAACTGCATTATATATTCCTTGCATCCATATTAAGACAGACTGGTGCAATTTGACATCATGTAAATTAATGTAACTATTTTCATTTATTTACTTAGAATTGTGTCATTGGAAAGTTAAGTACATCCTCTATCTATAATAGATTTCTCTACATAGAGATGTTATTGCCTCTCCTTTGTGCCTTATTTCATGTCATTGAATTTCTTCTAGCTCCCACCTAGCACTTCAGGCAGACATTTTTACTTGGTTGGATAACACCAGGCACATTCTTACTGTTTGTCCAAAGTCATTTAAGTATCATCTGTGGCTCAATTGGGAGCATTCCACTCTGCCTCTAGCTTTAAAGATTGTATGCTCAAGTCTTACTCTGGAAAATTCGGCATAAGAATCTGCCCTCACATATCAGTGCAATACTGAGTGAGTGCATTGCTATGGGACATGCATTCCTTTGCATGAAATCTTAAACGGAGGACCAATCTCCTCGCTTAGATCAACATAAAAGATCATATGATAAAACTTCAAAGAAGAGCAGGGAGATTTCTGTTAATGTTCTGGCCATTATTTATCCTTCAATTAACATTTCTAAGATATATGATTTAGTCATTACCTAATTGCTCATATTTTGCACATGCTGTCTGATTCCTATATCATAACAACAACTACATTCAAAATTATTTCATTGGCTGTAAGGTGCTGTGGGATATTCTGAAGGAGGAGTGAAAGATATAAATGCAAGTCTTCCTTTTACCAGACATTTGGAAAAAAACTGTGATTTAGAACTCTCCTGCTTACAATCAGTAACACTGTTCCACCTGTTCGGGGACGAGATTTAGGAGAATGTCCGAACTTCTGATAAATCACCTCATCAGCTGAGCCACAGGTAAAGTGTTTTGGAGTGGGTCAGCAATCACAGGAGAATGACGGAAGATTTCTGTGCCTCATGCTCTCCATAGACCTAATCCATCATGTAATTATCATTCCCTTAGTGACCTGCAATAGCCACTAATCACACTGCTGGCTTCTGGTGCCCATTATCAGAGAAATGCAAAGCATGCTCAACATCAAAATTGTGCAATAGTTCTGTGGAGTCCATAGGAATCAGATATTGTTTCAGAAAGGATAACATGAAAGATATGCCTTTTGAAGAACTGCTAGTGAAAGAATTTTTAAAAATTGGATTACTGTTTGTGTTGCCAAAGATCCATTCCAATATAGCCTTAATGGCTGTACATGTTGTTTTGCATCACCTTTTAGTTCTTGTTTTCAGATACTCCACTGGATTCCTGAGACACTGTTGAAGGGTATATCAAATGATGCTAGTGCTGACATTTGCACAATAAATAAATCCTGGATGCTGCCAGGGTAATTGTTGTTTGTATCCATGAGTCGGTGCCTGGGATCTGAAGATTATATATCGAGAGACTGGTTCCTTTCTCAGTTCATGAATAATAGTGCCTTTGGGGCAGGGACATGAATGGCCAAGAGTGAAGTCAATTATGTCATGTGCTTTAGGGAATCCTGCTGCACAATGGAATTGCTGGTTCCTTCCTTGCTGCTGGATGCTTTCCACAGGAAATGTAATGAAATTCCAGCCCTGGGAAAAAATATGCATCAATTACCTTCTTGAATCAATTGTGGGCTGAAAGTTAGGAAAAGTGACAGTGATCTTCAGTGCTTTTCTGCATGTAGTCTGCCACAGTAAAAACAAAAGCAAATATAATCTTGACAACTGCAGGTACCATGAAATTCTAGCTGTAGGAGTGTGAAAAGTTTTGTTTTCCTTTGATAATGTTAACCATTGTTATCAAGGTTCTTCAGCCAACCACAAATAAGGAACAAGGGGCTTGTGTGCATGTGTCAATATAAGGTTATATCTGATGAGGCAAAAAAGAGCTGCTGGAAGTGAGACCAAGCACAGACAAGGTGACTACTCTGCCAAGCACCTGTGTCCGGTACACTATGGCCATCTGGAGCTCCCAGTTGCAGGCCATTTTAATTCCCTTTCCCATTCCCACATTAACATGCCTGTCCTCAGCCTCTTCAATTGCAAGTGTGAGGCCAAACACAAATTAGAAGAACAGCACCTCATATTCAGCTTGGGTAGTCTACAACCCAATGGCATGAACAGTGAACTCTCTAATCTCAGATAACCCACTTCTCCTCAGTCCTTTTCTTTCTCCTTCTCATCTACCCAGCCCTCTCACACGCACACACACACACACACACACACACTTCTTCCTAAGCCAACTCCCCAAGCCCCCCCCTCCCAGTTTCTTTCCCCTCCCCCACCTACTCTATCAAGTACAATAAAATAGACTCTTGACCTCACAATCTACCTTGTTATGACCTTTCACTTTGTTGTCTACCTGCACTGCACTTTCTCTGTGGCTGTGACACTTTACTCTACATTCTGTATTGTTTTACTACCTCAATGCACTGAGTAATGGATTGATCTGTATGAACGGTATGTAAGACAAGTTTTTCACTGTATCTCAATACAAGTGACAATAATAAACCAATTCCAATTTCAATTTGCCCATCACCCACACACTCCTCCCACCGGGTCCCCTCAAGCCACTGTTCGCATCCGCCCACCATCCTTTTTTATTTGGTTCCTCTTCACCTTCACCAGAAAATTGGTGAAAGATCCAGTGGAAAATATCATTTGGGTGGTTTTCACTTTGAAGCATGCACAAAAACTTAATCTGTGCCATTCCTAGCAGTATCCTTCTGCAGCGCTCACGGCTGGGATGCAAGTCAGATCTTAATAGATACTCTCTCTCTGGCAGCCACAGTAGAATGACATAAAAGGTGCCATTAAAGTGAGGGAGATTGGGAAAATGGAAGACAGAGCAGACACAGGACTCCTCTGCGTGGTTGGGTATTCCCCCACACAATAGGGTGACCCAATCCATCTCATTGCTACAAGTGGCCTCAAGCCACTACGTGATATGGGCTCATCAAGGGGCCAGAGATCACAACATCTTGTACTGAACTACGTAGTATAGAGAGAGACACAATATCAGTGATCACCGTTGAGAAAAGTCGGGAAGAGGATATTGAATCTGACAAAAACTATGGGCAAAGCATTGCTATCTCAGTGGGGAATCTGGTAATTCACATTCTCTTTATCAACTTTCTGCTAGGTTGCATCTTGGTCAGCCATTTTCTGTTGGCAAGTATGGGAGTGGTCACTGCTCACTGAACAATGTCATTAGACAAATGTCTGACATCAGACGAACATCAGATGTACTGAGGTAAATGGCACCCAAAGTGCAAGGACCCAATGGTTGTTAAATGACTCAAAAATAATCAGCATAATCTAATGTGCATAAAATAGTTTTAATGTGCCAATTGCACTTATTAAACATACATTAAATTTCTAGGTATGAGTGTCTGGCCCTGGCCCTGCCCACTTACAAGAAGTACCTTGTCTGGAATAATAAGGGACTCTCCACACACATTCGTCACAGAAAGTTAGATGTATGGCCACGAAACATCATATCTATTTACCACATATGTTTCTGGCCATTCCGATTGACTCAGGTTTTAGCTATATCAGGAATGCACCAGAAGAACTACCTTTCTTTCTGTCAACATTTTGATTCTCATCCACACTCCTGAGCAGAAATGGAAGGATTTTTTATCCTCAGAAACAGTACATAGTCATTGGAATATAACTATTTATATCCACAGAATCATCTGTTAATGGAAAGCAGTTGTGGTAAGTCTATGTCTGGGTGATTCTTTTCTATTCAAAGTAGGGTCAATGATATAAAGTTATTAATGACATGAAGTTATATCAATTATAAATGCCTTGAGGACCAAAGGCAGACCATCAGGATGGAAGGAAGAGGAACCAATGCAATTCATTCTAAACAATTGTGGCATAATAGTTTGAATTTAAGAATAGCAAGGACATATACACCATAAAACTGAAATTCCTACAGAAAATGTGATTGAATGGTACTGTATGTGTCTGGGCGATATACTTCTGTTCTTCTAAGTGAACATATATAACTTGTGAAGAAAACTTTAATTACAGGGATTAAGCACTGTTGAAACTAACTATTATCTAATTTGGTTCTCTGCAAATTAATTGTTGCAGCATAGAACTGAAATTATAATTTAATAAAAAAAGCCAAACATCATTAATTCATGTAAATTTTCAGGTAAAAAGGAATAGTTTTAAATACTTTTAGATGTGTATGCCGTAAATTATTTGAAAATATAGAATAAATAATGAGTAACATTGTTTTTTTAGTTGGTATGAGTGATTAAATCTAATATTATTAATATTCCTATTATCTTCAGCAGAAATTAAGTTGGGTTCCTATTTTATTAGTGCAAGAGATTTAGGTCTGAATGAGGGACTAAAATGGATAAATGGGAGTTAATTATTAAATTGTAATCTGATTAAAGCATCTAGTTAATGCATCCTTATATAACAATAATTATTAGTCTTTGAATATAAATCACTGTGTAGAGTTTTTTGAGATGTTATGACAAAGGGATAATGTCCATATTTCAATTTTACACAAATAATGAAAGCAACACTCAAGCAAAGGATAACCAATATCATCTATGGTCTCAAATTTAACACAGATAGGGATTAAGATCATTAAAATTCCATCTCATGGCATTATATGCCATCATACTCAGCATGAGAGATTTTAACTCTTTGCCTTTCATGCTTTACCATTTTCTCTTTTAACACTGGTAGGCAGTGCCAGCTGCCTAGTACATTGATGGATAGAAATCAGCTGCCACCATCATCCAAAGGATGGTACCTGACACCCAAGCAAATCAAACTGAAGGTTTCAGGAGAGACCTATTATTGACCAAAGTGGAAACTTGGTACACTGGAGTTCTAATTTTTCTATTATGGGGTCAGAAGAAGCAAATTTATCATTATTATTATTATTTCTTTATTTGTCATTGTACTGTTGCAACAACAACACAACAAGATTACGGTGGCACTCCCTTGCCTAATAAAAAACAAAACAGTAAATTGATAAGAGCAATTATAACTATAAAATAAGACAAACATACTTACACAAATATAAAGTATAAAAAAAAATAAAAAGGCAGTGTGCAAATGAACCATGATAATAATAATAATGATAATCGGCAGCATATCAATATCAATATATTAAATAACACCATGATGAGTCCAGCCGGTAAAGGGGGGAAGACATAGTATGTGTATGTATGTATGTATGTATAGGAGGTGTCAGTCCATGTTCAACAATTTAACAGCTTTGGGAAAAAAGCTGTGTTTTAGTCTTGAAGTGTGTGCATGTATTGTCCTGTATTGCCTACCAGAGGGGAATAGTTTAAAAAGGTAGTGAGCAGGGTGAGCTGGTTCTCGAATGATGCTTAAAGCCCTGCTCCGACATCGAGCCTGGTAGATGTCCTCCATCGCTGGTAATTGAGTCCCAATGATGTTTAACAAACAAAAATAAAACTCTTTTAGTCATGTATGTCACTTGTCCCTGGTCCCTTTCCCTATCATTTTCACAACCTAGACTCAAGTTTCAATTAAACAGTTAGATCCAAGTCATATTACTGAAATCCAATTTGAATCATCAAACAAGAAACCAGATAGTTTCCAGAGTGTATCCTTCTTGACTGATGGGAAGAGCAGATTAAATTAGGTGCTAATAGGAACATTGGTGACATCAGTGGATGGGTGTTAAAAGCAATTTTAAGTGCTCACTTAGCCACTTTCAGCTAAGTTTAAAATCGATGTTTCAGGTTCAAAACTTACTTTAAAACTTGAAACGATCTGCAGCAATTTTTATTGGGTTTCAATTATGTGTGAAGATTTTGTTATTTTGGACAGGTTTTCTGCCAGTCACCTCTGTGTCCATAATATCTGATGGTGTTTGTATAAGAAGATTAATGAATTCAATGTAATTTCTGTTAAAAGTAGCAAGGACTTGTGCCATAACTGCGTTATTGTTCATCAGACAATTAGCACACAAGGATGTGCACATGCTGTTGCCTCAGGTAAAATTTTTACAGATTCTTTTTAATAAGCTGCGTTTTGAAACCAAGTAAGAACATAAGTATGTACAAATGAAGAAAAATACTTTGTCCATTCACTTGTTAACATTGAAATTCTCCTTCAGGCTGTGTTTGCCATTTTTCATTTTCCAATGTCTCTTCAGTAGAGGTTTAAAAAAACCATTCACCAACTGAGGTCAAATTGGCAAGGCAGGCATCCATTGCCCATGCTTTATTACCATTAAGAAGGTAGTGGTGAGCCACTTTCTTTAACCACCGTAGTCCTGCTAGTGAAGGTACTTCAACAATTCTATTGGTTCAGAAGTTCCAAGATTTAGATCCTGCAGCAATGAAGGAATTAGCAATATACAGTATCTCCAAAATCAGGTCCCATTCATATTACTGAAGTCCAATCAGAATAGTCAAACATGAAGCCAGATAGTTTGCAGAGTGTTTCCTTCTTGCCTGATGGAAAGAGTAAATTAAAGTAGTTATTAGTAGGAACATTGTTGGCATCAGTGGATGAGTTCTGAACCTAGAGCTGGTGATGCTCCTGTGCACCTGCTGGTCTTGACCTTCTTGGTGGTAGAGATTACAGGTCTGGAAGGTGGTGTTGGAGTAGTTTGGGCAACCAACTGTAGTGTAATTTATAGATGGCAAACACTTCAGCCCACTGGTGGTGCAGGGAGTGAATGTTTATATTGCTGGATGATGTCAACCTTGTTTTTGGAGCTGCACGCATACAGGCAAGTGAAGAGTATTCTTCATTCTCTTGATGTTCCTTGTAGAGGGTGGAAAGGTTCAGAATGTCAAGAGGTAAGTCATTCTCCACAGGATTCCCAGCCTCTGATCTTTTCTGTTAGCCGCTGTAATTATATGATTGGTCCAAGTTATGTTACTAGTTAATTTTGGCTCCAGAATGTTGATTAGTGTTGAATGTCAAGGCTAAGTGATTAGCCCCTCTCTTGTTGGAGATGGTCATTGCCTGGAACTTCTGTGGCATGAATACTAATTGTTATTTTTTAGCTGGAAGTTGCTAAGGACTTGCCATGTGCAGACATGGACTGCTTCATTTGCTGAGTTGCAAATGGAATTGAACATTGTGCAATCATCAGTGAACATCCCCACTTCTGACTTTATGGTGGAAGGAAGGTCACTGATGAAGCAATTAAAGATAGTTGTA
This sequence comes from Pristis pectinata, assembly GCF_009764475.1. NCBI lineage: Eukaryota > Metazoa > Chordata > Chondrichthyes > Rhinopristiformes > Pristidae > Pristis > Pristis pectinata. The sequence goes on from NC_067406.1 coordinate 72,288,183, forward strand.
TCCAGGATGCCACACTTGGTCAAATGCTCCCTTATTGCCAAATGCAGTTATTCTGTCCTCATCAATGGTTATTTTTCTCATGTTTGGACCAAGGCTTGATGAGATCTGGAGTTTAGTGGTGATGAAAAAGTCTAAACTGAGCATTGGTGAGCAAATTATTAATGAGTAGTTGCCATTTGATCACACAAAAGGTACCTTCCATTACTTGAAAGGTGACAGAGTGGTAATTAGATGGGTTACATACGTCCTTCTTTTTGTGTACAAGACATTCCTGGACAACTTTCCACATTGGTGGGTTGATGCCAGTATTATAACTGTACTGGAACAGTTTGATGGGAGGTGCAGTTAATTCTGGAGTTCAAGTCTGTAGCACTATAGTCAGATGTTGTCTAGTCCTTTAACTTCGGCTGTAACCAGTGTTCTCAGCTATTTCTTGATATCAAATGGTGAATTGAATTAGCTGAAGACTGGCTCCTTTGTGAGACACTTAGGTTTTTGCTACCTATGTGAGGGCTATTTTGCTGATATGCAGAACCGATGGAGACTGATGTACAGAACCAGCTGCATAAAAGTGCACTTTAGGTAAAATATAACAATAAAAATCCAATTCTCTCAGTTACTCTGATTCAACCCTTGAGATCTCAAATCCCACTGCTGATCAATGTCCTGACGCTCCCACCCACCTCACACAGACAAATTTCCATTGCTACCTCCCTACAAGATACAACCCATAGTAGCAAGGGAGCAGAGGAAAAACCTTTGTGCCGCTTAATGTGCAAGGCCTGTCATATTGTACCCAATGTTTATGTGCCTTGCATATAATAGAAATTTGCAGTGGCATAACTGCAGTTTTCTTGGTTGGGGAAAATAGTGGGACCATCATCTCTGCTTCTCTTTTCACAGTTGCTGTCTGAGATGTTGAACATCTTTAAGATTTTCTGTTTTTGTCCAATAATCACTTGATAAGTGCAAATTCCATGGCTTAGGCCGACACTTTTAGTGTAAGTGACCAGATACGTTTGGTGAATGAGACTTCCACATCAACATTCAATTGAACAGATCCAAACTAACCTTCACATCATGCAAGAAGATGAAAATTTTATATTGCAGTCATTCTTTGGTGAAAAAGACCCAAATTCTTCATAGGTAAGTCAATGGACAACAAATAACTGCCCCTGCCTCATCATGAAGGCAGAAGTTTCAAATTTTGAAATTTCAGATTTTATATTCCATTACACTTTAATTAAAATTGCTCCAAGAAGTGTCAGTATGTTTAATTCAATGCTGTTCTTTCGCTAATTGATGTGTAAAAATTCAATTTCAAACTGAAGCATGCGCAGTGTCTTGAGAAAAAATATTTAAATTAGTAATGATATTGCAAATATTCTCATTGTCTTTGGCAACTTTCATCATTTCACATGATACTTTAATTAAAGTTGCTTTAATTTTATCAGCCCAGTCTGGGAAATTGGTTAATCCAATGTAAAAACTGGTGAATTTTTAAGAATATGTTTGGCAGAAGAGATTCTTGAATGCTTAACACTGGTCTAACAACATTTTTTTCCCCTGAAGATGACCCTATTGAACGAATAAAGATAAAGACTTTCCACTGGTGGCATCAGTTTGAGCCTTATTTGAGGAGGCTTTTCAAATTGAGCTCCTTTTTTGCCTATGTCACAGCAGGCATAGTTTAAAAGTTTTATTCAAATACTTGGTGCACAAAGAAATTGAACAATTTATGTTAATTTAAATAATAAATTGTTCCATATGGACTTTAAAGTTATTTTCAGTGATTAAAAGTCAGGTTATTTACAGGGTTAGAAATGCTGTTATAAAGAGTTATTTTTTGATTAATTTCATTTTCAGCTGTTACAATGCAATTGTGCAAACTCACTGTCAATAAGTACAACCGGGAATATTTTCTAACTTGAATTTTGCAAGCCAATTATAAAGAACTTTGGAAGATTTTGTATTTATGATTATAACGTCCCTATGCACAGTCTCAATGTTTCAAAATATGGTCAGGCCGTAGTGTGCTCTCTATTATTTCATACAGACAAAGCTTAAAACATCTTTTGCAATCAATTAACTAAATACTTCAGCAATATTTCCATTATTCTTGCTAGATTGTGTACAGAAATTCATTTTTGGTTGCAACTGCTAAGCATGTATTGTAGCTCCAAGAAACTATTGGCTTCTTACAACACACAAACAACTTTATACCTCTGTCTTGTTATTGCATGTCAATTGATGCGCAAATCATTCACTTCACAGGCAATACGCAAGTATGCTACAATGGAGCAGAGCCATAAAAACATAAGAACATATGAAATAAGAGCATGAAAAGGTCACACAACTCCTTTGTGCCTGTTCCACTGGTCAATAAGGTCAAGACAGATCTTGTGATCAAGTCTAGGAGATGAGTCTAAAGAGGTGAATCTCCATGCTTGGTGTTCATTTTCAGTGAACAGGAGACAGGACTTGGAACAAGAGGCGGGAGTTTTCAAAAGAGGTGAGTCTCTGTGCTTGGTGTTCATTTTCAGTGAGCGGGACCCTGAAGGAGGCACACTTGCATGTTGTTAGTAATAATTGGCTAATGAGCTAATTAGCAGCAGCCAATAAAAAGAAGCTACGGTTAAGTGGAACGGCCATTGTTGGAGAGGTTCAGTGTTAGAGTGGGGGACTGAGGCTTTGGCTCAAGAGACTTCAGCGAGAAGAGGCTGAGTGTAGCCAAGGTGAGGGGAGTGCAAGCAGCTCTTTAAAAAATATTCAGTAAGAAGGCACAGGTAAGAATAGGTAAGGTCTTTATTTTATTGTCTGTAAATCCTTAGTCCTTGATTCAGTGTAGGCAGGATGGCAGTTAGGGCAGTGGAATGCTCCTCCTGTAAGATGTGGGATGTCAGGGAATCTCACAGTCTCCCTGATGACAACATCTGCAGGAAATGCACCCAGCTGCAACTCCTGACTGACCAGGTGAAGGAAATGGAGCTGGAGTTTAGATGCACTCAGGATCATCTGGGAAGCTGAAAACCTCATAGATGTGGTTTGCACCTGAACTGGAGGGGGACTAACATACTTGTGGATAGGTTTGCTAGTGCTGCTCTGGGGGGTTTGAACTAGATTTGCAGGGGGAGGGGAACCAGACTGTTAGAGCAGATAGTGAGGTGGAGGAGGATAAAGGTCATGCGAGGACTGATGCATAGACAGAAATTAAAGGATTGTACATGATAGAAATGTTCTCAGGTGCATCTATTTCAATGCAATGAGTATTGTAGATAAGGCAGATGAGTTTAGGGTGTGGATTGGCACATGGGATTACAACATTGTTGCTGTTAGTGAGACTTGGTTACAGGAGGGGCAGGACTGGCAGCTTAATGTTCCAGGGTTCCGTTGTTTCAGACATGATAGAGGGGGAGGGATGAAAGGGGGAGGAGTGGCATTACTAGTCAGGGAAAATATCTCAGCTGTGTGTAGACAGGACAGCCCGGAGGGGTCATCTACAGAGGCCAAATGGGTGGAGCTGAGGAACTAGAAAGGTGTGACCACACTAATAGGGTTGTATTATAGACTGCCCAATAGTTAGAGAGAATTGGAGGAGCAAATCTGTAGAGAGATAGCAGACCGATGTAAGAAACAGGAAGTTGTAATAGTAGGGGATTTTAACTTTCCATATATTGACTGGTACTCCCACACTGTGAAAGGGCTGGATGGCTTGGAGTTTGTCAAATGTGTTCAGGAAAGTTTTCTAAATCAATATTTAGGGGCACCAACGAGAGAGAATGCAATATTTGATCTTCTATTAGGGAACCAGACAGGTCAGGTGACAGAAGTATGTGTAGGTGAACATTTTGGGTCCAGTGACCATAATGTCATTAGTTTCAAGTTAATTATGGATAAGGATAGGTCTGGTCCCCGAGTTGAGGTTCCAAATTGGAGAAAGGCCAATTTTGTGGAAATGAGAAAGGATCTAGGAAGAGTGGATTGGCATAAGTTGTTTTCTGGCAAGGATGTGTTCAGTAAGTGGAAGACCTTCAAAGGTGAAATTTTGAGAGTGCAGAGGTTACGTGTTCCTCCCAGGATTAAAGACAAAGTTAACAGGCATAGGGAATCTTGGTTTTCAAGGGATATTAGTGATCTGGTTAAGAAAAAGGGAGAGCTGTATAGCAGCTATAGGCAACTAGGAACAAATGAGATACTTGAAGAGTATAGAAAATGTAGTAAAATACTAAAGAAGGAAATCAGGAAGGTAAAAAGAAGATGTGAGGTTGCTTTGACAGATAATGTGAAGGTAAACCCAAAGAGTTTCTACAAGTATATTAAGAGTAAAAGAATAGTAAGAGACAAAATTGGTCCCCTAGAAGATCAGAATGGTTGTCTATGTGTGGAGCCTCAGGGGATGGGGGAGATCATAAACAGTTTTTTTGCATCAGTATTTACTCAGGAAACTGGCATGGTGGATATGGAAGGAAGGGAAACAAGCAGTAGTGTCATGGAACATATAGAGATTAAAGAGGAGGCGGTACTTGCTGCCTTACAGCGAATAAAGGTAGATAAATCCCCCAGGCCTGACATGACATTTCCTCGGACCTTGACAGACATTAGTGTAGAAATTTCAGGGGCCCTGGCAAATATATTTAAAATGTCTTTAGTCACGGGTGTGGTGCCAGAGGACTGGAGGGTAGCTCATGTTGTTCCATTGTTTAGCAAAGGCTCTAAAAGTAAACCAGGTAATTACAGGCCAGTGAGCCTGACATCAGTAGTAGGCAAGTTATTGGAAGGTGTAGTGAGAGATTGGATATACAAGTATTTGGACAGCCAAAGGCTGATTAAGGATAGTCAGTGTGGCTTCGTGTGTGGTAGATCGTGTTTAACGAATCTTGTAGAGTTTTTCGAGAAGGTTACCAAGAAAGTAGATGAAGGACAGGTTGTGGATGTTGTCTACGTGGACTTTAGTAAGGCCTTTGACAAGGTCCCACATGGGAGGTTAGTTCAGAAGGTTCAGACACTAGGTATCCATGGAGAGGCTGTAAACTGAATTTGAAATTTGCTGTGTAGAAGACAGAGTGGTAGTGGATGATTGTTTCTCAGACTGGAGGCCTGTGACTAGTGGTGTGCCTCAGGGATCTGTGCTGGGAACATTGTTGTTTGTTGTCTATATCAATGATCTAGATGATAATGTGGTAAATTGGATCAGCAAGTTTGCTGATGACACTAAGATTGGAGGCGTTGTGGACAGCGAGGAAGGCTTTCAAAGCTTGCTGAGGGATCTGGACCAACTGGAAAAATGGGCCAGGAAATGGAAGATGGAATTTAACGCAGACAAGTGTGAGGTGTTGCATTTTGGAAGGACAAATCAAGGTAGGACATACACAGTAAATGGTAGGGCACTGAGGAGTGCAGAGGAACAAAGGGATCTGGGAGCTCAGGTACATAATTCCCTGAAAGTGGCGTCGCAGGTAGACAGGGTTGTAAAGAAGGCTTTTGGCATCCTGGCATTCATAAATCAAAGTATTGAGTGTAGGAGTTGGGACGTTATGGTGAGGTTGTATAATACATTGGTGAGGCCAAATTTGGAGTATTGTGTGCAGTTCTGGTCACCTAACTATAGGAAAGATATCAGTATGATTGAAAGAGTGCAGAGAAAATTTACTATTATGTTGCCGGGTCTTCAGGAGTTGAGTTACATGGAAAGATTGAACAGGTTATGACTTTATTCCTTGGAGCATAGAAGAATGAGGGGAGTTTTGATAGAGGTTTACAAAATTATGAGGCGTATAGACAGAGTTAATGCAAATAGGCTCTTTCCACTTAGATTTGGAGAGATAAGTTTGAGAGGGTGAAAGGGGAAAGGTTTAGAGGGAACGTTAAGAGGAACTTCTTCACTCGGTGGTGGGAGTGTGGAACGGGCTGCCATCTAATGTGGTAAATGCAGGCTCACAAGTTTTAAGAATAAATTGGATAGATACGTGGATGGGAGAGGTCTGGAGGGTTATGGACTGGGTGCAGGTCCTTGGGACTAGTGGAATAAAGTTTCGGCACAGACTAGAAGGGCCGAATGGCCTGTTTTCTGTGCTGTAGTGTTCTATGGTTTTATGAGACTTTTACTGAGGTGGTCACACCCAGGGTACAGGCTTCAGATAGATGGGTGACCACCAGGAGAAGTAAGGGGAGTAAGCAGTCAGTGCAGGGTTCCCCTGTGTCCATACCCCTCAGCAACAAGTATACCCCTTTGGGTACTGCTGCGCGGATGACCTATCAGGGCACAGCAGCAGCAGCAGCAGCAGCCAGGTCAGTGGCACTGTGGCTCAGCAGGGAAGGGTAAAGTCAGGCAGAGCAATAGTGATAGGAGACTCGAGACAGGACATTCTGTGGACATGAAAGAGACACCAGGATGGTGTGTTGCCTCCCAGGTGCTGGGGTCAAGGATGTCTCAGAGCGGCTGCAGAATCGTCTCAAAGGGGAGGGTGAGCAGCCAGAGGTTGTGGTGCACATTGGCACCAATGACATAGGTAGAAAGGGGGAAGAGGCCCTGCACAGTGAGTACAGGGAGTGAGGAAAGATACTGAAGAGTAGGTCCTCCAGGTAGTAATCTCTGGATTACTCCTGGTGCCACATGTGAGTCAGGGCAGGAATAGGATAACAGAACAGATGAATGAGTGGCTGAGGAACTGGTGCAGGGGGCAGATATTCCGGTTCTTGGATCATTGGAACCTCTTCTGGGGCAGGGGTGACATGTACAAGAAGGACGGGTTGCACCTCAACTGGAGGGGAACCAATATCCTGGCCGGAAGGTTAGCTGCTGCTACTCAGGTGGACTTAAACTCGTTTGGCAGGGGGTGGGAACCAGAGCACCGGGTCAGAAAGTGGAGGGATTGAGAGGAAGGTAGATGTTGGGGCCAGTAAAAACAGGCAGGAGAAATGTAACAGACATGATGGGATACACAGTTTGACGTGTGCGTATTTGAATGCTAGGAGTATTATGGGTAAGGGTGATGAACTTAGAGCATGGATCAGTACATGGGACTATGATGTTGTGGCCGTAAGAGAGACTTGGTTCAGAGAGGGACAGGAATGGGTGCTTGACGTTCCAGGGTTTTGATGTTTTAGGAAAGAGAGAGGGAGGTAAAAGGGGGAGGGGAGTTGCACTGTTAATCAGGGACAATGTCACAGCTGCACTCAAAGGGGACATAATGGAAGGCTCATCCACTGAGTCCATGTGGGTGGAACTCAAAAATAAGAAAGGTGAAATCACTCTGATGGGACTATACTACAGACCACCCCCCCCCCCCCCCCCCCCAATAGCCACCGGGACATTGAGGAACAGATATGCAGGCAGATTAGAGAAAGGTGTAAAACTAATAAGGTTGTAGTCATGGGGGACTTCAACTTCCCTCGTATAAACTGGGACCTCCTTAGTATAAGAGGTTTAGATGGCGCAGACTTTGTTAAGTGCATCCAGGAGGTTTTCTTAAATCAATATGTAGATAGTTCAACAAGTGGAGGGGCCGTACTGGACCTGGTGTTGGGTAATGGACCTGGCCAGGTCACTGACTTCTCAGTGGGTGAACAGTTAGGGAACAGTGATCACAACTCCTTAAGTTTTAAGATAGCTATAGATAAGGATAAGAATGGACCTTGAAGGAGAGTATTAAATTGGAGCAGGGCAAATTATGAGAGCATTAGGCAGGAATTAGGGAGAGTTAATTGGGAACAGCTGTTTTTGGGCAAGTCCACATCAGACATGTGGAGGGTGTTTAAAGACCAACTGCACAGATTACAGGACAGGTATGTTCCAGTAAGAAGGAAGGACAAGGATGGAAAGTTAAAGGAACCTTGGATGTTGAGAGAGAGGTGGTGAATTTAGTCAAGAAGAAAAAGGGAATGTATGTAAAGCTTAGGAAACTAGGGTCAAACAGAGCACTTGAGGATAAAAAAAAAAGCTAGAAAGGAACTCAAGAAGGAAATTAGGAAAGCCAGGAGGGGCCATGAAAAGTCCTTGGCAAGTAGGATTAAAGAGAATCCGAAGGCATTCTATACATACATCAAGAGCAAGAGGATAACTCGGGAGAGGGTAGGACCACTCAAGGATAAAGGAGGGAGGATGTAGGTGAGGTCCTTAATGAGTACTTTGCATCAGTATTTACCAAGGAGAAGGATAGGGAGATCAGTGTGGAGCGTGCTAATATGCCAGGGCATTTCAAGAAAGGAGGAGGTCGTGTTGGGTCTCTTAAAGAGCATTAAGGTGGATAAGTCCCCAAGGCCTGATGGGATATACCCCAGGTTATTGAGAGAGGCAAGAGATGAGATTCCTGGGGCCTTAACCAATAGTGTCCTCTCTAGCCACAGGTGAGGTCCCAGAGGACAGGTGAGTAGTTAATGTTGTTCCATTATTCAAGAAGGGAAGCAGGGATAATCCTGGTAACTACAGACCAGTGAGTCTCATGTCAGTGGTCGGGAACTTACTGGAGAGGATTCTTAGGGATAGGATTTATGAGCACTTGGAAAACCATGTCCTAATTGGGACAGTCAGCATGGCTTTGTGCAGGGCAAGTCATGCCTTACTAACTTGATTGAGTTTTTTGACAATGTGATGAGGGTGATTGATGAAGGTAGAGCTGTGGATATTGTCTACATGGATTTTAGTAAGGCATTTGACAAGGTCCCTCATGGGAGGCTCACCCAGAAGATTAAGATACATGGGATCCATGGTGAATTGGCTGTTTGGATTCAGAACTGGCTTGCCCGTAGAAGACAGAAGTCAGTAGTTGATGGGACTTATTCTAGCTGGAGGTCTGTGACTAGTGGTGTTCCTCAGGGATCCATACTGGGACCTCTGCTGTTTGTGATGGATATAAATGACCTGAATGAAAATGTACATGGGTGAGTTAGTAAGTTTGCAGATGATACAAAGATTGGTGGTGTTGTGGATAGTGTAGAAGACTGGCAAAGGATACAGCGGGATATAGATCAGTTGCAGATATGGGTGGAGAAATGGCAGATGGAGCTCAACCCGGTCAAATGTGAAGTGTTGCACCTTGGGAGGTCAAAATGTAAAGAGATAGTACACTGTTAGTGGCAAGACCCTTAACAGCGTTAATGATCAGAGGGATCTTGGGTCCAAATTCATACCTCCCTGAAAGTGGCTACACAGGTTGATAGGGCAGTAAAGAAGGCATATAGCATGCTTGCCTTCATTAGTTGAGGCATTGAGTTCAAGAGTCAGGAAGTTATGTTGCAGCTTTATAAAACTTTAGTGAGGCTGTATCTGGAGTATTGCATTCAGTTCTGGTCTCGCCATTATAGGAAGGTCGAGGCTTTGGAGAGGGGATATCTGATTGAGGTTTATAAGATTATGATAAGTATAGATATAGTAGACAGCCAGTATCTTTTCCCCAGGGTTGAAATGTCTAATACCAGAGGGCATGCATTTAAGGTGATAGGGGGTAAGTTCAAAGGAGATGTGTGGGTCAAGTTTTTTTACACAGAAGGTGGTAGATGCCTGGAAATGCATTGCCTGAGGTGGTGGTGGAGGCAAATATGATAGGGACGTTCAAGAAGCTCTTAGATAGTCACATGAATGTGGGGGAAGTGGTAGTATATGACATTGAGTAGGCAGAAGGGACTAGTTTAGGTGGGGATTTTATTACTCATGTAATTGGTTTGGCACAACATTGTGGGCCAAAGGGCCTGTTCCTGTCCTGTACTGTTCTATGTTCTTTGTTCTATGTTCCCATCCAATCCTCATTTCCTCTGATTTCCTTTCTGTCCAAACATCTATCTGTTTCAGCCTTGAATATACTCAGTGACTGAGCATTCCTAGTCCTCCTGTAGTTTTTGAAAGTAAAATGTGAACATTTTGGAAGTACACAGCTGCTGGAGCAATATCTGAGAAGAAAGAAATGGCAGTGTTTCAGGTTGGTGACTTTACTTTGATCTGAAATGTTACCTTTGCATGCTTCTCTCCACAGTTACCAACATACCAGCTGAGCATTTTTTGACTTGTCTGGTTTGATTTTGGATATTTCAGTATCTACAATACTTTGCTTTTGCATAGTTTTTGACAATGTTTGAGTATGTTTCTTGCCAGTGTGTTTACTCTCAGGGTCTTAAGGCAAGCTTCAAGTGACCTGGACAAACTCCAAATGCCTCTGGTCTACCTATATTCCCAATAGCTGCAGAGTTACCCAGATTCATGAAGGTTTCATTATCATAAGGGAACAAGAAATTAAAGGATCTAGTATCTACAGTGAGGTAATACCATTCCTGGTGTGAAATTCCCAGGATAGTTCACCTTCATTAGTAGATATCAGGTTGATTTTGATAATTATGACACCTTGGCAAATCAAGTTATTTGAAGGGCATAAACAAAACGAAAGGAAAGGTGTGGTGGATTACAGTGGTTTGCTCATTCATGGAATACATATAGATTGAATGTGATGCAGGATGAGAGAAACAATCAGTGGTTTGAAGTACAGCCCCAGAGAACTATGTGGATAATAAATGGGTACTTGCTACAGAAGAAGAGAGACTGTGTTGATGAGAGGGAGCTGGTAGCTTACTTTCACCACTCTAGTGAGGCTGTTAAAATGTTTTATTGCACTGCAAAGGATTTCTTATCTTTGAGGAGGTACCACTCATGACCATTTCTTTCAAGTGAGTACATATTACAAGCATTGGAACCAGGCATGTGACTGGTATAAATGGGGAAAGAAAACTACAAAAGGTGACAAAACAGAAATGGTTCATGATACATTTAGGGATGTATATGGCTGCCTCCAATCTACAAACATTCATAGGATCTGATAGTTATTTTATGCTAAATATTGAGAGCAATACATTTCTAACTTTAAGCACAAATATTTACATTTTATAAGCAGCGATTTTTCACAAAATTATCTTGAGGAAAAATGTCATTGAAAATAGTCAGCGCTTCAGAATGAGACCAAACCCCAATTTGGAAAAGAGCACAATTATTACATCTTTGGAGTATCTGTAGTACAAAAGGAATTGATGGATGATCTTCTGTCAAAGATCTGTCCCAGATGCTACAATTCTTTCTTCACAACTTATGTTTGAAAGCTGGACTTAAATTTTTTGATCTATTCCTGGCACATCTGTCCATATTCCATTGTTGAAACAGAAAAGATTAAAATCGAAATCCTGACTTTGTTCCTCTCCAATGGCTGCAAGCTATATTTTGTTTTGGATTTAGGTCAGTTTATTCTTATGTCCAAAAGTTTTGAAATGAAAGTTTAACTTTTTATCAATTTCCTGTAAGGAGTGTACATCAAGGAATTTGACTCACTTACACATGAGAATATTGTGCTTGATCTGGCCCGTGCCTTACATACATTGGCCATGCAACCCTGAGTGACACTTAATCTTTGCAGCCCCACAGTATAAGTCAAACTCCAGACCTCACAGCTGTAGCTGCCCCAGTGTCGATCAGCTTGCAAGTGGCAACCGGATTTCAAACAGCCTGAGCTGTCAAAGGCCAATGAAATGCTTTAAAATGCTTATTATCAGAGACAATTAGTATCTGAATGATTAAAAAAAAATAAAAAGATAATAAATTCATTTAAAACACAGTTAAGTGATATAACATTAAAAGCATTAAAATTAAGTAAAATAAAGAGTCACCTTCATTTACCTGGTCAGTCCAGATTGAAAAGGCTGTTCGTTCAGTGGGCCACATGAAGATGAGGAGTTGCATACAAGATGTGTCCAGCCTCTTAACTCAGAATTACTGAGTTCCTCCCCCAGACTCAATGCTTAGCCCAGCATCAGAGCAGAAAATTAGATATGACCTCAGACATGTTCCCGACTTCCACCTATTGCTATTGGCCAGTGGCTCTCCCCAAGACCACTGGCTCCCATTCAGTATGACTCCAGCAGTTTTAGACCAAAATACTTTCTACTCCTGCTCAACACCACAAGGACAATGCAGCATTCCTCATGGCCTCAGGACATCCCAAAGTCTGTGGAAACCATGAAATACATCCAATTTTTTCTCATTGTTGTAATGTAGGGAAATTGTATAATCATCTGCTCTCTAGAGTCATAGAGAAATAGAGTCATAGAGCAATACCACAGGGAAACAGGCCCTTGAGCCCACGTCCATGCTGACCAAGGTGCCCATCTAAGGTAGTCCCACTTGCCCAAGTTTGGCCCATATCCCTCTAAACCTTTCCTATCCATGTACCTGTCCTAGTGTCTTTTTTTAAAAAAAAATGAGATCACACCTTCAATATTTTCCAAACAAAAGCCATATTTTTAATCATATCATTAGAATTATGCATTATAAATGTAGATAAGAGATGCTCACTTATTGCGACATAGAAAGAGATCATTCAGCCGAATAGAGCAATCCTATCAGTCTCATTCCCCTCCCCTCCCCACCCCCACCCTGCAATTTATTCTCCATCAACTCCCTTTTGGTCCTCCCACCACCCACCTAAACTAATGTGCAACTTACAGTAGCCAATTGACGTTCCAGCCTGCCTTTGAGATGTGGCAGGAAACTGGAACCACCCAGCAGGAACTCGTACAGTAATCAGAAGAATGTGCAAACTCCACACAGTGTCCGAGGTCAGGATTGAACTATAATCCCTGGCACTGTGAGGTAGTAGTACCACCCTGATGGTGATTTAGGTCAAAAACTGGGTTCACTGTTTATAAATGTTTCTAATAATCAAAGATATTTTAAATTAATTTGAATAATTTTAAAACAAAAAATTAAAAATTCAATAAGAAAACAACTATTTTGAACTCATCAATGTACAATTAATGAATTAAATTATAAATATTCAGAGAAACAAAGAAAACTAAAAAAAAATTAAGCCCCTTGGCACACGACATTTCAAAACTCCCCTGGACTGTATGCTAGTTCATGGGCACGGTGAGATCAGATGCTGTGCAGTGTTCAAATTAGACCACACACACATTTGTTACCTTGCTGCTGTAAAGCATGGGAACAGAAGTTTGAAATGCACTTATATGCACACTGCAGCTCGCTGTTGGTTCTCCATGGAACCACCCAGCTTGTTCACGGTGTGATCCAGCCCAATGGCATCAGGTGGAAAGTAAACAATGCAGAGATTTTTAATTCTTCCCATTCAGTGGTAATGAGATGCATGATTAGTGAAGAAAGAGAAGCTCCATCTCCTGCTCCACCACTAGCTGTTATAATGCTGCAGGTTTTGATAACTGATGAGGCCTCCACCAGAGGCAGGATGAAGGCCAAGAAATTCTATATGTAACACAATGTTTGCCTTCGCTACCTGAAAGATTGTCTAAAGAAATTCCATTGCTAAATTCAGTTAGAGGCCTACTGTCTCTGTTTTGCAATTCGTGATATTGCCTCGGTCCTCTGAGTGTGCCATGCACCAATACATGGGGGTAGCCAGATAAATTCAGTGGCATCGAACGACTCATGCCTAGATGGGCATTCTGTGAAATTCAGGCTCACAGATGAGGCTTGCAGATGATAGGGCCCTCAAGCAGAAACAGACCTTCACAGCATGGGTAAGGCCGCTACAGTGTTACTTGAAAGGACCTCCCTGAACAGGTCCCATGCTGTGACATCCAGCATTTGGAACCAACAGCAGGTAGATGCCAGTTAATTAAAGTTCTCCCTTGGATCACCCACCACCATCCCTCATAATCCTCCATTCTCCATCTTGACTTCACCCATCCAGTTGTTACTTTGATCCCCTCATCCAGTCATGATTCTGAATGACCCCTTCCCTCCAATCACAAGCCTGACACCACACCCCTGGTGAACCTTCACAATGTCACCCCACCATGATGCCCTGACACAAATTCCACCTGATCCCCAGAATGATGCCCAGATTCTCCCTACTCAATGCTTTTCTCCATCATAAATTTCCCTACACCTTCAGGGCACTCAACCTACCTGTTTCACCTGACTTGCTCCGCAATGGTGTAACTAGCAGAAGAAAGTCACGTGGAGCATGCAAGTCCTTTTCCACTGTAGGCAGTGTCTTGGGCCTCAGGGATGTCAGATCTGATTATTTTCAAATCTACAGGTTCTTTCAGGAGTCCAAGAATGATTTTTAAACAACTTGGTGCTTCACAAAGTTTTATTGGAAAAGTTTAAAACAAAGAAACAATCATAGAGCAAATGGCACTAGCCTTACTACTAGGAGATGAGCCGAGACAAAAGGAACTAAAAATGAGCTGGAGGTGAAGGAGAGAGCAAGAGAGTGAGTAACAAAAAAACGACTCCTTTTATACCTGAGATAATAGGTACTCCTCAGCTAACAATAGTCCAATCAGAAAACCTATTAGATACCTGTGGCCAAACCAACCAGTGAGAAAACACATATTCACCCAATGGATGAACCAATAAGCTAGGAAGCGGCCATTCCTTGTGCAGCCACTTGAGGTGTATTAAACACTATATATGTTTTAAAAAAAACTGCTTAAAACAGTCAAATCCATCAGGCATTAGACTTTTGCCATGCAGGTTCCTCATACAAAGTGTGTGTTGACCAGTTTCACAGGTCTCTCCCAGAACCAATGAATTTCTAGGCACCTAGCCTCTCCCTTCAATTCGGAATCCCATCATCTAATATGGCCACTGAAGGCATTTAAACCTGAAGCAGGAGGGAAGATGATGAAAGTTTGAAAAGGTGATAGGAGTAAATTCTTGGGCTCTGTCTTCCCAGGACGTGTATTGATTTCTGCTTGAAGGATCTTTCTGAAAACCCTTTCCTCTGTCAAGATTCATCCAATCTTTCCATGTCAACAGCTGCTCCACAACTTCTTGCAGCCTGCAATGGGAAAGAAGCAGACAAACATCATTTAAATGAGGCTCAGTGGTTAAGTTTATCATGGTCTCCTACTGCCTCAAATAGTCACATAATTAACTCAGTGGAATGGTTTCTGTGTTATTATGTAGTTATAATAAAGAACTACAGTTCCCAGCAGGCAATGCAAGGGGTCACATGGGGGGAACAGGAAGTGGCCGGAAAGAGTGGGAAAAGCAGCCAGCCTGTCTGTTGCAACCTGTTGTTTTAATAAATGTTCAGATGTTAAACCCACGCTAAGTTTGTCTCGTGATAAAGAATAAACATAATATGGTGTCAGAAGTTGGTGTGAGGTCTGAACAAGGAAAGTAAATGAATACTGTGTGCAATTGAGAAAGAGACTCGGTGAGTACGGAAAAAAAAGCTGTAAAAAGATGGAGAAAAAGCCAGCCAGTGTGGCGAGGGAGCACATTGTTCCTGAAGTTCAGCAGTCACCGGGTTTACCAAGAGAGATTCAGGTGAGAGGCCGAGAGTTCCCGTTATGGATAAGCTAAGTCCTCCCACGCCTATGCAGTTTACTGGCGATCTAGCCAATAATTGGAAACGCTGCAAACAGCAATTCAACATATACTTAGATGCTAGTGGAGCGGGAAGGAACGATGAAAAATTGAAAGCGTCTATTTTTCTGCACGTGATTGATGAAGGTGCTTTGGACATCTATAACAGCTTTCAAATTGATTAGACAGCTTTTGAGTTGGGCACCTTGATGGAAAAATTTGGAGTATTTTATCCCAAGTAAAAACATCACATTTGAGAGATATAAATTCTTTTCCTGTGACCAGAAACAAAGTGTTAGCTTCGACTACTACTTAACTGAACTTCACACACTGAGTAAGTCTTGTGAATTTGGAGATTTGAGAAACTCACTAGTTAAGACAGAATAGTTTGTGGAATTCCAGATAATGGACTCAGACTGTTGCATGAAAAAGATTTGACCCTGGAAAAGGCAGTGAATATGTGTAGGTCAGCAGAAACCACACGAGCACAAGCTAAGGAGCTGTACAGAGCAGACACAATAGTACATGCTGTGAAAACAGAGAAGCAGCTCCCAAGGCATTTCCGAAAGCAACAGCAAATCAGAGGAAGGCTCAAACAGCAGATGTGGAGGTAAACACCTTCCAAAGATGTGTCCTGCTTATGGGAAGTCCTGCAATAGCTGTGGGAAGAAGAATCACTTTGCAAGGTTCTGCAAAGCTGGGGCTAACAAGAGAAAAGTGCACACAGTTGATGAGAAAATGGAGGAATTCTTTGTGGATTCTGTACAGATTGTGGCTACTGGTAAAATAGAATGGATTGTTCCAGTAACTGTGAATGAGACAGTAATTCCATTCAAGCTTGACACCGGAGCTCAGGTGAATCTGTTATCCATGGATGATTATAAGATTCTCACAGTAAAGAGTAAGATCTACCCTGTGAAGTTAAGTGACAGGCTACACTGGAGAGAAAGTTCCAGTAAAAGGGGGCTGTATGGTGACCTTTAAGCACAAAGGGCAGCACTTAAAATCACAGCTACTGATTGTAGAAGAGAGTACAGCCAATATTAGGTCTGAGTGCATGTGAAAAGCTCAACCTAGTGAAAAGAGTTTCCATAGTAGCTTCACATACCAAAGATGACCACACAACACTCATAGAAGAGCATGCAGATGTCTTTGAGGGGCTCGGATGCTTACCTGGTGTACACAAAATTCACATAGATGAGACAGTAGCTCCTGTTGTCCATGCATGCAGGAAAGTTCTGTTTCAACTTGGAGATAAACTTAAACAAGAACTAGCATGCATGGAATGGATGAATGTCATACAGAAAATTGAAGAACCAACAGATTGGGTGAGTTCACTGGTCATTGTGCAAAAGAAAAATGGAGCATTGTGGATATGTCTAGACCCAAGAGATCACAATAAAACCATCGAGAGAGCATTTTAAATTGCCAACATGGGAGGAGATCATGTCCCGGTTTTCAGGTGCCAAATGGTTTAGCAAGCTCAACGCATCATCTGGGTTTTGGCAGATGAAGCTTGATGAGGCAAGTTCGAGACTGTGCACTTTTAACACACCACATGGAAGATATCGCTATCTTCGGCTGCCATATGGGATCCTGTCCGCACCAGAAGTCTACCATAAAACCATCCACGTGATTTTCGAGGGCATACCTGGTGTCGAGACCGTGATGGATGACATCATCTGGGGGTCCACCAAGGAGGAACACGATACTCAACTGAGACAAGTGCTTGACATGACAAGGAATGTTAATTTGAAATTAAATAAAGAAAAATGTGAGTTTGGTGTGAAGACACTGACCTTCATAGGAAATGTCATATCTGAACAGGGAGTGAAGCCTGACCCAAGAAAGACATCAGCCATTGAAAACAGGGAGAGGCATCAAAACAAAGAGGAGGTGAGACGTTTCTTAGGGATGATGACTTACCTGGCTAAGTTCATCCCACGACCGTCAACAGTGTCAGCACCACTTGGGTCACTCCTTGAGCAACAAAATGAATGGATTTGGTCTCATGAGCAAGAAGAGTGTTTCCAGACGTTGAAAAGGTCCTAACTGAAGAGCCCATGCTGAAGTTTTATGATCCAGAAAGGCGTATCAGGATATCAGCTGATGCATTCCGGCACAGCCTTGGATCAGTACTACCGCAGCAGCATGATGGCAAATGGCAACCTGTGGCCTATGCATCAAGGGCTTTAACAAGTGCGGAAGCCAACTATGCACAAATAGAGAGAGCTTCTCGCCACTACATATGCATGTGAAAAGTTCCATCAGTACATCTATAGGCAAGCTATTGAAGTGGAGACAGACCATAAACCATTGTTCTCAATTCTGTCCAAACCACTGAATGACTGTCGCATGAGGATACAGTGCATGTTGATAAGGCTGTAAAAATATGATGTGAAGATGATCTACACATCGGGAAAATATATGTTTGCTGCTGATGCGCTGTCTCTAGCAGTCGACAAGACAGAAAAAAGTGACCAACAGGTTAATGCAGATATACAGGCCTATGTTGACATGATTGTCACCTCTCTTCCAGTATCTCCGGATAGAACAGAGCAGATTAGGAAAGCAGCAGAGGCAGATGAAACAATGAAAGAACTCAAGGATACAATATGGAAAGGATGGCCAGCAGCAAAGGATGACTGTCCAATGTGTATTTGGGATTATTGGGCATGCAGAGCTGAACTGTCAGTAGTGAAAGATATGGTTTTCAAAGGGAACAGGTTTGTGATTCCAGTGTCACTACGCAAGGAGATGCTCCAGAAGATACACGAAGGGCATCTTGGGGAGGAAAAATGTAAAAGTAGAGCACATGAAGTGATGTACTGGCCAAGAATGAACCAAGAGATCAGCCGGACTACTGCTTCATGTGAAATATGCATTACCTACAGACCAAAGCAGCAAGCAGAACCACTTACACCATACCCTGTACCAGACAGGCCATATTTCAGAGTTGGAGTGGATTTGTTTGACTGTAACGGGAAGAGCCATATTGTTGTAACAGACTACTTTTCCAATTACCCAGAGGTTGTGACACTGCAATCAACGTCCAGCAAAGCAGTTATCACGTTCCTGAAAGCTGTGTTTGTGAGGTATGGAATTCCACGTGAAGTAGTATCAGACGATGGTCCACAATTTTCGAGCAGTGAATTTGAATCCTTTGCCAATGTTTGGGGGGTTTCAACATATAACCTCAAGCCCAAATCACCCAAAATCTAATATCCTAGCAGAGAGTTTGGTTAAGGTGGTGAAGGGTCTCATGAAGACTTTCAAAAGGCCTTCGACAAGGTGCCGCATAAGAGACTGATTAATAGGATGAGAGGTCATGGTAGGATATGGTATGGTATGGTCAGGTAGGATAACAGAATGGGTGGAGCATTGGCTGGTTGGCAGGAAGCAAAGGGTGGGAATAAAAGGATCTTGTTCTGGTTGGCTACCGGTTACTAGTGGTGTTCCGCAGGGGTCGGTGTTGGGGCCGCTTCTTTTTACCTTGTACATTAACGATTTGGATGATGGAGTAAATGGTTTTGTGACTAAGCTTGCAGATGACACCAAGATAGGTGGAGGAGTAGAGAGTATTGAGGAGACAGGAAGGTTGCAGAGAGACCTAGATAGTTTAGGAGAATGGGCAAGGAAATGGCAGATGAGATTCAATGTTGAGAAATGTGCAGTTGTACACTTTGGAAACAGAAATAAATGGGCAGATTATTATCTAGAAGGAGAGAAAATTCAAAGTACAGAAGTACAAAGGGATTTGGGGAACTCGTGCAGGATACCTTAAAGATTAACCACCAGGTCGGATTGGTGGTAAAGAAAGCGAATGCTATGTTGGCATTCATTTCGAGAGGTATAGTGTATAAAAGTAAGGAAGTGTTGATGAGGCTCTACGGGGCACTAGTGAGGCCTCATTTGGAATACTGTGCACTGTTTTGGGCCCCATATCTTAGGAAAGATGTGCTGATGTTGGAGAGGGTTCAGAGGAGATTTACGAGAATGATTCCCGGAATGAAAGGGCTTGCATATGATGAACATTTGTCGGCTCTTGGACTGTACTCATTGGAGTACAGAAGAATGAGGGAGGACCTCATAGAGACATTTAAAATGTTGAAAGGACTGGACAGAGTAGATGTGGTCAAGCTGTTTCCCTTGGTGGGTGAGTCCAGGACCAGAGGGCACAATCTTAGAATTAGAGGGTACAGGTTTAAAACCGAGATGAGGAGAAATTTCTTTAGCCAGAGGGTGGAGAACTTGTGGAATTCCTTGCCACGTACAGCAGTGGAGGCCAGATCATTGGAGGTGTTTAAGGAAGAGGTAGATAGATATCTAAATAGTCGGGGTATCAAGGGATATGGGGATAAGGCCGGAAATTGGGGTTAGTTTTTTTTTGCCCCGCACCCCCCCCCCCCAAACTTCTCATTTCTTTTTCTTTTTTCCTGTTCTTTGGAGCAGACTCAATGGGCCAAATGGCCTACTTCTGCTCCCTTGTCTTGTGATCTTGTGAAGGAAGCGCAAGATGGATGAGAGGATTTCCATAGAAGTCTAATGATTTACAGAAGTGTGTCACTGCAGAATGGCCTATCACCAGCCCAAATGCTGATGGGTCGACACATACGCACTAACCTTTCAATACATGAAAACCTGTTGACACCTGAAGGAGCACACAAGGTCAAACAGGCTAAAGAGGAAAGAAAAATAGAAACAGAATCACGACAAGACAGCGAAAAGGCTACCAGTCCTGAAGCCTGGGGATCAAGTGTGAATCTGAGATCATGATTCTGGCACATGGTCCATGCAAGAGGAAGTAAATCCACATTCATACCAGATCCAGACAGAGCGAGGGACACCTCTGAGGAGGAACCGCATGGATCTACGACCACAGGCTCCAACCCATGGCTGTGACCCATCTCCTTTGGTCCCACCAAAGGGGCCACCATATGGAGAAAATGAACATGTAGATCAGAATTCCCAGGAAAACACCAATGCAGCAAATGAAAGCAACACACCTGCGGAAACAAGTACCAGACCAAAAAGGACCATAAAACCACCTCAGAGACTGATTGAAAGCTGCTGAGTGGACAAGGGCTCCTGGCAGGTTTATAAGGACAAAGTATTGTGTTTGTTTTTTCTTTAAAGGGGGAAGATGTATTATTATGTAGTTATAATAAAGAACTACAGTTCCCAGCAGGCAATGCAAGGGGTCACATGAGGGAACAGGAAGTGGCTGGAAAAAGTGGGAAAAGCAGCCACTCTGTCTATTGAAACCTGTTGTTGTTTTGTTGTTTTAATAAATGTTCAGATGTTAAACCCACACCAAGTTTGTCTCGTGATGAAGAACAAACATAACAGTTTCTTGCCCTTTTACTGTGGGAACCAGTAATGTTCATTACCAGGCACAGGGCCAGGAAAAATCAAACCCAGAATTCAAAAACCTTTTAAGTGGATAGACTCTTTGCCAAATAGACTGATTCGTGTGGTATTTTCCTGATGATTTTTTTTTAAATTTTACTCTATATTTTACCTTTTTTTTATTCAATTGTTTTGATGCATAATTTTAATTGCATTTGAAAGCAACTGGTTGCATTCAGGATTTACTGTATTTGTCAGTTTTTGGAAGGACTTAAAAGCAGTAGCCAGTTGAGGAAAAGTACAGTAAGACATGATGTTTTTCTGTTGCTTATAATCAGCTTGATTATGATAAGTGAAGAGATTGTCTGGTGACTGCTCCAGTGATGATGCAGGAGCGCTTTAAATAATTTTGACAAAACATTGCCTCTAGTATCTTCTAATTTTGGTTACTCATATACATTGATTCATCCAGTATTTTCTTGGGCAGATGGGAAAATAAAGCCTGCAGCTGAGGGATCTTTCAGCTCATTATAATTCAGTCACAGTTAGTCAACATTATTTTTGCAAAGGATAAAAGTTAGCAGTAATTGAAAATAAGATTGCATAATGTACATTGGGGAAGCAGGAGTACAGCTCTGCATCCTGTTCACCAATGTGCAGCATTGGCCAGAATTTAGCAAGTTGTAATGATGGTGAAAGTGTTAGTCTCCCATACCGTTCTGCCTTGAAGCTAATGGCAGCTTCTGAATATGCACACTGGTACAGTTAAATGAGCCACTGTCAGTAATTTCCTCCTCATCAACAATTGTTTCTCATCATTCTCCAATGTGATCTCCAGAAATCAGTAAATTGTTGAAAATTTCAGGTATTTACAAACTATTCTTACAGTGAAACAATCTGTATGCGTTAGATCTTTTGACATGAATTGGAAGTGAGTTGTTAACAGTTACAGAAGCCTGGCAAATACTATGGTCATAAAAAAACTTATTTTATGCTAAGTGGATAATAATTTTCATGAATAGTTCAACATAATAAAAACTATTTATTTTAATTGTTAAAGTTATGATATTTTAGCTTCCCCATTAATCTTGTATATGTTCCAATCTTCATTTTGCAGAACATTTAAAATGTAAATTGAGAATTATGTCCTTTCTTTTGAATTTAGTCTGTGAGAGCTCCTGATTGTGAGTGACTGCTTGGCTAGTTAGATAACGTTGCATCACTGGATCCAGAGATCCCTTTAAACTGATGCCTGGAAGCAACCAAGATCAGACATCCACACAAGAAAGGATGTTGGATCTTTGTGAAAGGTTTTCTTCAAGGGCATATGCGAGCACCATTATTTCATTTTTTACTTCAAAATTGCAGATTGTTATGTATAGTTCTAGAGAAATACCTCCTGCTGGTGGCACATGTTCAAGCAGACTTTCCCAACTGATTATGCCACAGGAAGTTTGTTTTCTTTGCCTGTAAACCTTGACTCACTTCATTTGATACCCCTCACAGGCCATCAATAAGGGGTCATGTTTCTACACCATCTGTGGCTAGTAGTTAAACCATGGTCTCAATGTGTGACCGACAGCCTTCCCTGAATATTGTTGTGTTTTGGTGTCCCTGGAGTGATTAATTATTGATAAAATGGTACTGCAGTCTGGAAAGGCTTTTACTTAATGGCTTTGATTTTAGTGGGCTTTGCCAGAAGTTCTGTGTGGATCTCCAGCATTTAACCACTATTGGCACCTGAAAATTTAAGGACTCCTAGACAAAAGCATAAGTCCTGATCATGTTGCTGAGCTCTACGGTGATTTCCAAGCTGCACATGGAGTTTTGCAGTGGAGCAAGGCTTGATGGCCCCAGCATTTACACTGGAGAATCTATAGTCCCAAATTAGATAAGACCTGTTGCAGGATCCACAAAACAATTCATTTAAATGGCAATTGTGTGATTGCATAAATTAAGTTGCAATTTTTAATTATTCGTGTTTGATTAAATGCCTTTGAATGAACTTGGCAACATGAACAGATGGCAAAACTTTTCCCTATGTCAATGAGTTTCAGAGAAATTCTGCGGACAGCAGCTGTTCTGACCCATATAGGTGCACTGATTATGTTACTTGGGGTCTGTACACTCGGCAGGAGCTTACTGCTCCACCCCAAATTTGCCTCAGCTGTACTATTAGCCACGCAGATCTGGACCAAGTAGGTTGGAGAAGTGATCTAGTATTGTGCAATGATAGAGGATTCATTAATAACCAGATCATTAAGAGGCTTACAGGGAAGAGTTACAATGATATGTTAACATTTTATATAGACTGAAAGTGATTTAGAAAGGTATAAAGGATGAGTTGGCTCTGGTAGATTGGAAACCCATAGCGGCACGGTAGTGTAGTGGTTAGGGTAATGCTATCACAGCACTAGCGACCTGGGTTCAATTCCAGCCACTGTCTGTAAGGAGTTTGTATGTTCTCCCCGTGTCTGTGTGGGTTTCCTCTGGGTGTTCCAGTTTCCTCCCACATTCCAAAGACATACAGGTTAGGAGCTGTGGGTATGCTATGTTGGTGTCGGAAGCATGGCAACACTTGCGGGCTGCCCCCCAGAACATTCTACACAAAAATACATTTCACTGTGTGTTTCGATGTACATGAGACTAATAAAGATATCTTATCTTGTATTAAGAACTATGACAGTAAACAAGCAATGGCTAATGTTTAACAGATTAGAGGCTCAGTCACTGGGTATATTTAAGACAGACTGATTGCTTTTGGATATTAAGGGAATCAAGGGATCTGTGGTCAATAAAAGGAACTGAGGTAAAACCTCAGTTAGGATCTTATTGAATGTTGGAGAAGGCATGAGGAGTGGATTGGAGTCCTCCTGCCTCTATTTCATGTATTTGAAAATAAGCAGGCTCAGCTCAGCAAATCTAGGCCAAAATCTCTTCAGTTGGTACAGTCACATTGCCAGCTGTTAAATTAATATTTGCATTCAAATTTCACTCTGTTAAACCTTCTTTCATTCAAAACAAAAGCTGTTCATGTTCTTTCCAGGAGAGAAGAAACATTTTCTACTCCCTACTCATTGTGGTAATTTACTGTAGCATGTGTTCCTGTTATATATTAAGAAGCATAGCTTTTGAAGTCCCATTTATTTTCATGTTTATGTATATAACTTTGAGTTTTATTTTTGCTCTGGAAATGGTTTGGACAGAGATATGAAGAGCCTTTTCTGGTAATCGATCAACCAGTTCAACTTTCATGTGACTTTACCTGCTTCAGACCATTATGAATGACTAGTGCACTGGTTTAATTCCATTCTCATTCTGGAGCTTAGAATTCATTTCCCGGTCCACTCAAAGTTGACCATCTTTCACACAGAGCCAACAATAATCAGAGAAATGAAGTATCATATGCCAAGGGCAGCCAGATGGAGACTGCCATAAACTCTTATTTATGGGGCTTAATGACCCTTCAGGTACAGCTTTTCTGGATTAGTCCACACAGCGTTAAATTTAGAGGTAATGTCTTGGTCATAGCCAGCAAAAATCATTCTTTCTCCTCTGCCATACAGTTCATTCTTTATTCATATTTATTCTTGCGTGTGCTTCTGAAATCACCTTCTTACCATACAGTCACAGTAATAACAACATAGGCTTTCTGGTCACGACATACAAAAGCTTGGAATAGATCAGAGTGAACTACAAAGTTCTGCCATACACAGCTTGGTGAGGTTGGACAACTTAAAACCATTTCGGTCTCACCTGCACCCAGAGAAGAGAACCCATAAGAGGGGGAGGGAAAATAACTGAACAAAACTGCAGTCTTTAATGGTCTCAATCAATTATAGTTGATGCAGATTTGAAAGTGAGTAGAAGCATAGGGGACGTTACTTCACATTAAGTTTCAAGAATTATTTTATACTTGCACATCCAGGAAACAAATATTTCACAGTACAATGCCACATTTGAGTTGGGCTTGAAAAATCACTCATTTAATGGAGGCCACCTTGAGATCATACAGAAAAGATCTATGAAGTCAAGGAGAAGATGTGAGGGCTGAATCTCATCACGAGCTTCCCTGAACCCTGCATAGGTATACACATAACCTTATCATGCCCAGTATATAAATTGGATCCAATTTTACAATATATGATGGAAAAGGAATATATACTATAGGCCTGGAAAAGAAACTTAGTGGTTCTGCCACTGATCCTAATCAAGGTGGTAATGTACATAGACCCTCAACCTCACTCATAACCTGAAATTGGGATTACTCCTTATAGGAAAAACAAACAGCCACACAACTTGCTTGGGCTGATAACCTCATTTCTGTGTTATAATTTCTGTATAATCCCTCTGTCAATACATTAACCTGTACTCTCCATGTTTTTTTTATCCTTTAACCAATTCTCAGTGTGTGTTGTCCTTTAGTATCATATGCCTTAATTTTAATAATGCCACCCCAATTTGCCCTTTATAAAATATCTCTTGAAAATACAAATCTACTCATTCCTTTATTAATACAATAACTTTTTTCTAAAAAATCTTGATTAAATTTTATGACATACTTTGTTTTTAACAAATGTATTCTATCTGTGCATATTTAGTTTGTATTAATGTTTCCCCAGTGCTAAGCTTAATTTGATAATTTATCAACTATCAAAATTGGCCTCATTAGCTAATAATTATGTGATTAATGTATTTGTTCCCCATTGAACCAGCTGTTTCTGTGAAAAAAACCTTCTGTTTTCTGCACACCTTCCTTACCCAAAGAGTTTGAAAGACTGACATTAGATCTTTTGCAGGTTCTGCCTGACTTCTCTCACTACACTAGAGAATGTGCCAGGATAGACCTCTGCCTTCTCTATCAATCGTTCCTTCTATATTTTCAATATCCAGTTTAATTTTCATTTTACATTATTAGACTTTTACATTATGTCTATTGTTAAAGCCTTTCTTTAATTTAAATTGCTCTGCTCATTTAAAGAAATGTTGTACTGATTTTCCTTCTTGAAGTAATATCTCTTCCTGTGGTCTATACCTTAGTCATCTCTTGGTTATGAGTGTAAGAAATAGAAGCAAGAGTAAGCTATATGGCCTCTTGAGCCCACCCTGCCATTTAATATCATGGCTGATCCTGTATCTCATTTCACTTTACCAGCTGCTGCTCATATTCTGTGATTCCCTAAGTACTCAAATGTCTATCAATCTCAGCTTGAATGTATTCAACAACTGAGCACTCACAGCCCACTGATGAAGAGAATTCCAAAGATTTGCAACCCTCCACATGAAGAAATCTCTTGTCACTTCAGTTCTGTAACAAAAGGATAGCTCTTTGTCCTTGGCTTTCCTGCTAGAGGAAACAACTCATGACATCAATCCTTTTGCAATCTTTACGACTCAATGAGATGTTCCATTTTTTGTACATGAACTCCTAATTATTATTTCCAGTTTATCTGATTATCTTTATGTAATTGAAAATAATGCTTCCCCGCCTCAGTCAAGCACAGATATCTTTGGTTGTATACTCCTTAAATTTTATGTTAAACCTATAATAGTAACTCCACCTGAGATATTACCTGAGCATTAAGCTAGTTAATTGTCCCATTTTCTATTTTACTACCAGATCCAGGAACATCTTCCATACTAAAAAGAAAAATTGATCTTAAAACTAAATTGGGAATCATTGCAGAAACCTTTCCCCTATTTTGCCAATTATTTTACTTCTATCACAGTCCATATTTGGATAATTAAAGTCACCCATTACTTTGACCCAATTATTTTTTTCTCAACATATCTCTCCCTCTATCTCCTTTTCACTGTTCAGGAATCTATGACCTACTGCCAGAACAGCAACAACACTTCTTAACTTCTATTAATGGACTTCAGCTTTTGCACCAGTCCTGTTATAATTTCCATTGTGGTGATGGAAACTTTAATTAATGCATGGAACTTTACAATTTTCTTTTTATTGTATTTTGTTTCTTCTGAATATTTTGTCACCTTCAAAGTTCTGGTTTGAATCTTTTGACAGGTTAAGCTATATCTCTGTTAATGCTATTGTATAATTCCTATTGGTATTTGTAATTGCCTCACTAGTTTTAATCAAGGACTTTGTGCATTTATACGTGGAGCCAGGAATGTTTTATGCAACTTTGTTGCTGAATGCTCCATGCAAGAATTTAATCAAAAACCCAATTACCTCAACTGCATTTTTAACCCTTATCCTGGATTCTGTCCAACACTGACCTGAATCTTTCCCTCCCAACCAATCACAAGTCTGGACCCTTATGTCTCTTGCTTCAAGGTTATCCTTGCCTCATTGCTTCTCTTTTTACAAGATATTCCTTCCCTTGAAGCCCTTTTATCCAATATTCCTACTGATGGTTGTTCTTTCCACAATCTCCCTTCCTGTGTTGTTTTTTCCTTAATGTCCCTTTCCCCAGAGCAGTCCACTTGTCAGAGCACTTTTCTGGTCTTTTCCCTCCATTTCTCTTTCCAAGTGTCCTTTCCCCTGATATTCCTATCCTCAAGGCTATCCCCAACTGCTATGCTTCCCCTCACTGTCTCTACCCCTGATTCCTTACTTTGATGTCCTAACTCCTCCTCCTGACTCCAGACCACATTTCGGGTCATCTCTCAATAACCCCATCTGCTCCCAACAATTCATAGCCTACCTGATTTCCTCTGCAACTTTGCAATGGTAGAACTTAATGGAGGAAAGATCTTTCAGCATGTTGGGCCTTGGACACTATAGAATATTCCTGTTGGGAAGACTGCACACAAAACTGTCACGTGCTTCTTGCACACTATTGGTTTAATGTGATTTTTAATTTTTCTAAACCAGTGGTCTATTCTCTTAAGGCCATTAGACCATAACGGATAATAAAAAGGACTCATCTGTTTGGTTTCCCACGCCTGGTCCACCATTCAATAAGATCATTGTGTTCCAACTTTCCTGAAGTCCACTTTCCCAACATTACCTCAGATTCCCTTACGGTCTAAAGATCAATCTATCTTTGCTTTGAATCTATACAAGGATCCAGCCTCCATAACTTTCTGCAGCAATGAATTTCTAAGGGCTTGGGGAAAAAACATTCTCATCTCATTCTTAAATGGTGCTCCCTTATTCTAAGATTATGCCCTCTGGTATTATACTCTCTCATGAGAGGAAATATCCTACTAGCATTTACCCCATTAAGCCCTTTGAGAATCCTGTATGTTTCAATAAGGTCGCCATTCATTCTTCTGAAATCCAATATATACGAAGTCAAACTGTTCAATTTTTCCTTACAAGACAATCCCTCCCTTCCTCCCCAAAACCATCCTCATAAACTTCTCTGAACTGCTTCCAATAATAATATATCATTCCTTAAGTAATGGGTTGAAAAATGCTCATCTTATGCTAGATGTGGTTTCACTAGTGCCTTGTGGAGTTGTAATAAGACATCCCTACTTTTATATTCCAACCCCATTGAAATAAAAGCATCCTGTTAGCCTTCCCAATTACCTGCTCTACCTGTATGCTAGCTTTCTGTGTTTCATGTACAAGGACCCCAAAGACCTTTTTGCATTCTTTTTCTATTTAAATAGTAATCCTTTCTTAGTTCCATTTGAAATATTCACAATTTCACGATTGTATTTATTAAATATTCAGTAAGAATATAAAGAATCACTGGCTTCAGACACCTACTGGCCTCCTTACCAACCCCCAATTCAGATTTGAGACTTTATTTTCCACTGTCAAAGGACTAAACCATCTCTCCTGAACCTCAGGAAAACCTGATATGCAGTTTTACAATAGCGCATGAACATTTGCCCATTATTTTCTGGCAGCTTTTAATTGTGTACTACAGAATAAAATTATAATTTTGGCATTGTGACATACAGATCACTGTTACATTGTGACTAACAGAGGAAGTCAAATATTGCCTGAGGGAATGAAATTATCTTGGCTTCTTAGTCAAGCTGCTAGCTACAATTTCTTCCCAGCTACCTATTGTGCTATCAGCAGCACCAGTCCTGCTACTTTCCTCTTATAAACCACACATTAGAACAAAATTACAGATGTTGGAAGGGACTTTCCCCTTGAGGGCATTACCACAAATAGGAGGATAATTATGTTTTTCATGTATTTTATGGTTTTGCAATAAAGGACTAAATACTCAAATAGTCATTATCCTTTCACTTACATTGTGCCGTGGTTTTCTCCTGACTGTGTCCAACCTTGTGTTAGATCTGATTTAATTCTGAAGGCCTGTGTCAGATGTATCAGATATACTTTTGAAAGTAAACATTGATTCCATTACTACCGTTGCTGCAACAGACTTAGGTTTTGCAACCATTCTGAATTCCAAATGAGCATTCTGTGTTGACATCTCTTAAGCTATTGTCATCTTGAAACAACCCTTACACTTCACCTTCAGAATGGACTCCTTATTTCTTTCACAAGCAGAGTTGGTTTCTGTGAACCATGTTGGGAGGTAATTTAAACCTGATATAAATTAGCTGTCAGCAAATATTCATGAATAGCAACTGGACCAAAGCTTTAGAGAAGAAATTAATTAAAAATTTTCCAACAAAATTCAATGCTATGTTTAGGAATGTTCAATGATGCCAAACATAATGTAACTGTATATGCACACACATACCTACCCACACACTATACATTCTGTACTTTGCACTGTAAGTGAATTATAAGTAGTACAATTCATTTAATTTAGTAACATTAAGTAGAAAGGAAACACTCAACTTGTTTTTAAGTACTAACAGTTTCTTTCTCCCACACACACTTCCTTGGTATTTCCATTCAGCACCACAACTTGTATTAAATACCAATAACGTGGGAATCCATGAATACTGGGAATTAAGTTGCAAATATTTTTAAAACGATTTTTTATGCTCTAACGTCCTGCTGCCATGGATTTTCATGAGTCTTTCTTGCAGTCGTTTTCCAGCTGGCAGTTTGTCATAGGGCCCCTCTGGTATCTGTGCTATTTTTGAAGGAAGGGAAGGAAGATCATAGGAGTGGTACTGAATTGGCCTTGCTGAACTCAAGCCATCTATACACAGATACAGCAGTGCCTCCACACCAGCATCTACAGGAGTATATACTAGCATTTGTCAGAGACTGACGTGGCCTGTGATTTATAACAAATAGCTTGGCAGATATCAGTTGCATGTTGTAAGAGTCCAGAAGGCATACCCTTCCATAAACACAAGAACAATGGCTTTCAGGGTAGCAGAGATCTATTCTGACACTCCAGAGAAACGGTGAAGAAGTACTACAATGTCAGGCACTCTGCTTTTTTTTAAACATGAGACATTAAACTGAGGCCAGCCTGCCATTCCAGGTAGACATTAAAGATCCCATAGCAGTACTTCCAACAAGAGGAGAGGGTTATTGGGCTGATTTTTTTTCTATCCACTGTTACCACAGTAACTGACAGCATTTGCCTTCTTTTCAGGTTGAATAATGCCCTGGAGTGGAGTTGCTCACCCATCAGTGAGCTAGCAGACTTCCAATCATCAATTCACTGCAAATCAAGCCCTTTGTTATCCCAATGAGCTCAGCAGGTGGGAGGCCTTTTCCCAATGCTTTGGCCCACCGTGTCAATGCCGCCCATTGTGCCACATCTTCTATTCCCATCAGTCCAGTCAGCACACTGGAGTGGGATGGACATGGACTGATTATCACTTACCTCGGATGGCTGCTGGATCCATACCAAATCCAAACAGAGTAATTCCATCAGACTCGTATGCCCCTCTTTATTTCACTGCAATTTATTCTTTGATTATTTTGCAATAAACCTGCCACCATATCTTTAGGATGTGGCTGGAAACCAGGGTACCCAGCAGAAAGCTGATCGGTCTTGGAGAGGAGATGCAACCTCCGCATAGACAACACCCATGATCAGAATTGAACACGGCTCACTGGAGCTGTGAAGCAGGAACACTAACTACAGTACAACCATGCTGCCCTTGCCATCATGACACCCCTGAGCACAAAGCCTCCAGTGTGAACTTCAGTGAATCTGTGGACATTTCTTTAGGATTATCCAGGATTAGACCCACACAAGAAAGTGGTACTCGATATCAGACTACATAATTGGCATGGTGCGCCTTGGGAGATTATTTTTAAAAAGGATTTACATGTCAATATATAAAAGTATTACAATGTAACAAGTATGGCAGAGCAGTTACTGATTCTGACTCAACTTCAGAGACCAAAGTTTGATTATGGTTACTATTTCCTAAATAGTCCCCTACTTTCATTTCCCTTAAATGTACTGAGGTATCCCCAGTTCTAAATCCATACTGATTCTCTTCCTGTTGGTCTTTTTGCGTATTGGATTAGAAAGGAATTTTTTAACAATTGTTAGAAATCCATCCCTTTTTCCTCTTTACTTACCTATCCTAGGCAATTTTTATGGAGTGAGGTTGGGGCTTTTGAAATAGTTTTCTTTACTGATATTTTGACTTTTTTTGTTTGCTTATCTCGATTCAGGATGGCCTATAAATTATTTATTTTAATATGATTGATTCTTTCTTGCTTTTTATCTCCATCTGCATGGAATCTGTTTCTGTCTCACCAAAGGCTATATCACAGTTTTTTTGTTGCCATGATATTATCTTCATGTCCTCATTTCTTATTTCAATATGTTCTAAATATATTATACTCTCAATGTCTAATTCTAAGACCTGATTTTTCCAAAGCTATGTTTCAGTAACCCCTACCATATCCCATCCCTCCCAATATAGTATTGCATCCAGACCTCTATTTTCTAATGGACACTGAGTACATTCCTGTACAGACTTCCCTGCTCTTTTCCCAATGTTCAGACACATTTCATCTATTTGTTAAACCATCCTCCTTTTCTCTGGCGTTTAAAACCAAGTTGGCCAGTTGTTTTATCACCACTTTCTCTGGGAAATAACTGCTTTCCTTGCCAGCAATGCTTGCAGGTAGAAAATTAACAAACACAAAGATCCTGTCCAGAAGGAGTGCATTCTGCATGTACAACATATTCTTGGGCCAGTAGTCATCCCAATATCCCATGAAAAGGGCAAGGGACCAATATCCTTCCTAATTTACTACAACATCTGCTAGTTTGTTTTTATTCAGCTCAGAATTTATCACCATCCTTATATTCCTCTCTTAAAATCTGTGAGCTACTTATTTAATATCCATGCCAATTCCATGTGCATAGTCTTTTGCCATATCCCTTTAATTGCCTTTCCTTTAATCTTCTACCTAAGCTGAACTTAAATGTTGGCATGAACTTTATTTAACTCAATAAGAGTCCACAGTCTCATAACATTCTACGTAAAAATAAATCTCCTCCTCAATATTCTAAACACCTTACATTAAGCTTAAATTTATGTTATCTCATTCTCCATCCCTCAGTGCTGGGAAACATTCTTGGGGAAATAATTTAAAATTTATTGTGCCCATTTTATAGTGGGTAAAAGATACAACATTGATAAATTTGGCAGTGAGACTGCCTGTGTCCAGACTGCATAAAGTACCATTTCTAAGACCACCAGTTCTATCAAGATCCTTCTTGTATCCCAACAGACCTTGGATTTTTGCATTTGCTTAACTTGACTAACTTCTAATGATTCCTTTTTATTCAGCGTAAGATCTGACAACTCATTTTTAAACAATTGAGAATTTGCCTTCCTGCCAATACCTTCCTGTTGTGAAGCTTGATGTGAATTATTTGTTTAGTAACTCATTATCCTTTCCTCTTAGGTATTTCATCTCACATTTAACAATGCAAGTTTTCAAGATACGTCTGTGAAATATGTTATTGTTCTTTCTCATACTTTAAGCTGTTCTTCACAGATTCAACCACTGCATTCATCATCCATCTTCTCACTTTTTTCACTCACATGGTCTTCATGTGACTTCATTTATCCATTTTGTTTGCTTTTTGCCATTTTAATTGTCACAGTGTTCTGAAATTTGAAGTATTCTCCCTTTCATTGTTCTGTAATTTCTCTTTAAAAGTATCCCATTGATTATCTCCAGTTTTGGGTGCCAACCTCTCTTTCTCAGATAGTTTACTCTTTGGGGTTGATTTTCACTTCCAGTGGAAGCATGTCTGAGTGGCATGTTGGCTTTTGATAGCCAAACCCAAAGTTGCGTTGCAGAGATATACAATAGAGAGTGGATAGCTCTGGAAGTTCCTAACATAGACTTCAAACTACATGAAGACTTTTGGCATGAGGTCAAACATAGTCAAAGAAACCTCTTCCTTTTAACATGTACCATCCCATCTCAATACTCCCCAACCTTGATTCCACTGTATTAAGTTCCACTTTTAACTCAAATAATTAAGATGCCTATATCCATATGCAGCAAAACCTGGACACCATTCGAGCATGGACTTATAAGTGGCAATAACATTGCACAAACCAAGCACTAATCATTGATCATCTCCCCCAAGGGGAATCAGAATTGCAGCTGGAGTATTGTGTGCAGTTTTGGTCTCTTTACCTAAGAAAGGATGTATTTCCTATGGAGGGAGTGCAACAAAACTCTTCTAGATTGATTCTTGGGATGGCAGGAATGTTGTAAGAGGACACATTAGTTCAACAAGGCCTGTATTCATTAGAGTTTAGAAGAATGAGAGGAGATCTCATTGAAGCATAACAAATTCTGGCTGGTCTTGACAGGATAGATGCAGGGAAGCTGTTTCACCCAGCTGGGTGTGGGTCTGGAACCAGGTTACAAGGTAAGATATTTAGTACTGCTATGAAGTAAACATTTTTGAGTCAGCAGGTGGTCAAAGTCTGGAATTCTCCACCACAAAAGTCTGGAGCGATCAAGTCACTGAATTTATTCAAGGAGACAACAGATAGATTTCTGGATGCAAAAAGCATCAAGGGGTATGGGAAGAGAGCAGGAACATGGTTTGGAATAGAAAGTGAGCCATGATTGCATTGAATAGTTGAGCAAGCTCAGGGAGCAAGGAAGGGAGCAGATGGCATATTCCTGCTCTTATTTTCCTATGTTTCTACTTGTATCCAATGTCTCTTCATGTGTAGAGGCCCCAAAAATACTGACCTCTAAGATACATGTAGTAACAGTAAAGTAGCTGTAAGAACTGTAGCAATTAGATCATATAGTGAGGTTTTTGATCCTTACTATCTTCTTCCCTGACTCCATGAAGATTTCTGTTTTTAGGTGCCTAGAATGGGATTGAGTTGGTTGGGTAAAGGGGAGGAGAAATTATGAAGTACCTGCTTATACAAACTACAGCTTGAAATTCAGAAGTGATTGTGAAAGGAGCGAAAAGTGGGAGAAGAGACAAAGGACTAGTTGTACAGATTTGGTCCTCACCAATCCATTCAACCCCTCTTTACAAATCTTCCTTCACAGGATTACCACTGCTATGTCCTCCATAGAACTGCTTATTTTATTTCTTCTGGTTCCTTCCTTTTGCCTCCTATCATACAGCATCCTGTCCTGCAAGATTCGTCAGTAATTATCTCCAATAACCTTGCACAATGTGGCTTTCACTATTGAATTGCTCCCTATGAATATGAACTGTTAGTTGTGACTTGCAACAGCGAGAGTAAATTTTGAGATTGAGTACTGAATGATAAGCAAATGGATCATTTGATATTAAAGATTTAAGCAGGCAAGGAGGTCATTTGAAAATTGAATGCATTTACTTTGACGACAACTGGTGACTCAGAACATGACAACAAGTGGTGACTCCAGTCTATTCATCTCTTGGAGCAAAACATCAGGCAATGTCTTCCCCTGTTGCCACCTTTGTTGCCATTGCTTCCTGTATATTGCATTGTGTAGAAACTTGTCCATTCCCATCAGTAAATGTAGGACATCTCTCCTTCTTTCTGTCTCTCACAACACAGGTGAGTCAAAAACCTTGATAGTCAATCTCTTACATATTCAGTCATTCCACAAAATGTCACAGCCCTGGTTTACTTTTCAAAAACTTCCAGCACGTTTGCAACTACTGTGCACTTCACTTCCAGAGATGCACTTGTAACATATTTGACACTTATGACATTGGGCCCCCTTCCTGATACAAGCAGCCAAGGAACAGCACAGACAGCTCTCACTACAATCTTTTAAACATTACACATCACAAAGTTCAATGTGGCTGTGAAGCTATGGACCAGCTCAGGTTAAGCACTGTTGCACCCCATGCATATTTTCAGGGGTTAGGCAATTTAACTAGAGTTCATCTTTTTTTCTTCTTTCTTTACTGTTCCTCCTGGCCCAGAAGGAAAATTCTAAAAGAGATTCAAAATTCCCACTTACCTGGGTCTTTTCAGGCCTGGCTGATGACGGTGGCAAGTTTATTGTGCACTTTTGCTTTGCAAAGAGGCTTCATTAAGAACTGTTACACAATGACAAGAAAAGTGATCAAAGCAGCCAAGAGGATGAAGAGGCAATACCTAATGTGCCTGCAGCAGAACCTGTTGTCAGCTGTACGAGCCACTTGGAAATCTCTTATAGGGTACTTGCTTTGTCAAATTGGAAATGAAGTTGCAGCAATAACAGTCCAGTCTATTTCTTTCCTTTCTCTCTCCCATCGTCCTCTGTAATGAATGTACAACTCACAAATTTTCCATTTCTGGGATCTGGTGCAACATGCCAGAAAAGCTTTATAAGAATTTAATTTATTCATGAATCAAGTTCAGTGTTACCTGATATTTAATGAATCAAGCATTTGTGCAACCCACTTTTGACGCAGGCAAACCGGCTCGGAAAACGGCGCGCGCGTCGGCAGAGAGGCCAGCCACAAAATGGTGCTGGGTCTTCTTCTTCACCAGCGAGGGGAGAAAGCCCGCGCGCAGGAAGAGGTTTTTGTGACGCACTTCTGACGTCATTGCCACCCGGAGAGGGCGGGAACTTGTCTGCTTAAAGCCAGCACAGCAAAGTTCTGAATAAACCAGTCTCGAGTGCAACCTACAGATTGCGTGTCATTATTTCTAGTTCAGTGCGTAGCCCATCGCTACATTGGTGACCCCAACAGTCCAAACAGGATTTGGACCGAAGATGATCCACTCTTCATCTGTTCACGCAGTTTCGCTAAAACTGCCAACCTTCTGGATGTTGCAACCACGCCTGTGGCTTGACTAAGCAGAGGCCCAGTTCCGATTCAGCAGATATCTTCTGATTCCACGCGTTACTATTACATGGTGAGCTCCCTTGACCAGGAGACAGCCACCCAGGTTGCGGATTTCATACAGTCGCCCCTAGAGGAAGGAAAATATGCAGCATTCAAAGCGCTGCTTATAAGGACCTTCTGCCTCTCACGGCGGAAGCGAGGTGCCTGCTTGCTGAACCTGGACGGTTTGGGAGCCAGGTCGCCGTCAGCATTAATGAACAAGATGCTGGCCCTGGCTGAAGGACACAAGTCCTGCCTCATGTTCGAGCAGGTGATCCTAGAGCAACTGCCCGAGGACATACACCTGCTACTGGCCGACACAGATTTCAGTGACACCCAGAAGGTGGCGGCCCAGGCAGACGTGCTGTGGAAGGCCAAGAGGGAAAGCGGGGCGTCCGTCAGACAGATTACCAAGCCACATGCCCAACAGCAGGCCAGACCAGGCCCGGCAATGGAGCGCACACAACCCAGAGGCAGGAGTGAGGAGGCCAATGAATAGTGGTGTTTCTACCACCAGTGGTGGGGCACATAAGCCCGCCGGTGTCGCCTGCCCTGCGAGTTCCAGGGAAACGCCAAGACCAGCCGCCACTAATGGTTACAGCGGCTGGCCACCAGGACAGCCTCTTGTACGCCTGGGACAAACAGTTGGGATGCCGCTTCTTGGTCGACACCAGAGCTGAAATCAGCGTCTTACCCCCGACAGGTTACGACACCCGCAACAGGGAGCCGGGACCCACCCTGAGGGCCACAAACCGCAGCACGATACAGACCTACGGCACCCACACAGTGCAGCTGCAGTTCGGCGCCAGCCGGTTCACGTGGGACTTCACACTGGCCGCCGTGGCCCAACCACTCCTGGGGGCAGACTTCTTGTGAGCTCACAGCCTACTGGTCGACTTGCACGGGAAAAGACTGGTCCATGCCAAGACTTTCCAGACATTCCCTCTGGGCGAAGCCAAGTTGCCGGCCCCACACCTGGACTCCATCACGCTGTCAGACAACGAATTCACCAGAATCCTGGCAGACTTCCCATTGGTTCTGGCACTGCAGTTCACGGCAGCCATACCCAGACACGGAGTACAGCACCACATTCCGACCAAGGGACCACCCCTCCATGCCCGTGCACGACGGCTTCCCCCAGACAAGCTCCGCCTGGCGAAGGAGGAGTTCAAGAGGATGGAGGAATTGGGGATCATACGGAGGTCCAACAGCCCATGGGCCTCCCCCCTGCACATGGTGCCCAAAGCAGCCAGGGGCTGGAGACCATGCGGCCACTACCATAGACTGAACGAGGCTACAACCCCAGACCACTACCCCATGCCGCATATACAGGACTTTGCAGCAAACCTGCAGGGGGCAAGCGTCTTTTCCAAAGTGGACCTCGTCCGGGGATACCATCAAATCCCGGTACGCGCTGAAGACATCCGCAAGACAGCACTTATCACCCCGTTCGGCCTGTTCAAGTTCCTCCAAATGCCATTCGGCCTGAAGAATGCCACACAGATGTTCCAGCAACTAATGGATGTGGTGGAACGTGACCTGGACTTTGCGTTCATCTATTTGGACGACATCCTTATAGCCAGCAGTAATCATCAGGAACATCTGTCCCACCTCCGCCAGCTCTACTCCCACCTGAGTGATTTGGCCTCACGATCAACCCGGCCAAATGCCAGTTCGGACTCAACACCATCAACCTCCTGGGTCACAGGATTACCAAAGACGGGGCAACACCCCTGCCCGCCAAGGTAGATGCGATCTGCCACTTCGCCCGGCCCAACACAGTCAAAGGCTTGCAGGAGTTCATTGGTATGGTCAACTTCTACCGCCGTTTCCTCCCCTCAGCAGCCCGTGTCATGCACCCTTTTGTTCACCTTGATGTCGGGTAAAGGCAAGGAGATTACTTGGGACGAAGAGGCCGCGGCCGCTTTCGTTAAAGTCAAGGAAGCCTTGGCAGACGCCGCGATGCTGGTGCACCCCAGAATGGACGTTCCAACCGCCCTCACAGTGGATGCATCCAACACGGCAGTCGGTGGGGTGCTGGAGCAACTCATCGAGGGGCGCTGGCAACCCCTAGTGTTCTTCAGCAGGCGCCTGTGGCAACCCGAACTCAAGTACAGTGTATTCGACCAGGAGCTGTTGGTACTATATCTGGCAATCCAACATTTCAGGTACTTCTTAGAGGGCAGGCCGTTCACCGCGTACACGGACCACAAACAGTTGACCTTTGCGTTCACGAAGGTGTCCGATCCCTGGTCATCCCACCAGCAGCGACATCTGTCCTACATCTCTGAGTACACGACGGACATCCAGCATGTCTCAGGAAAGGACAACGTTGTGGCGGACGCACTCTCCAGACCAGCTATCCAGGCCCTGTCCCAGGGGGTGGACTATGCAGTACTGGCGGAGGCGCAGCAGGTAGATGATGATTTGCACAGCTACAGGACCGCAGTCTCGGGTTTGCAGCTGCAAGACTTCCTAGTAGGCCCAGGCGGGAGGACCCTCCTATGAGACGTGGCTACTGGCCAACCTCACCCCATCGTGCCGGCAGCCTGGCGGCGGCGAGTTTTCAACTCCATACATGGCTTGGCACACCCATCTATCAGGAAAACCATCCGGATGGTCTCCAGCAGGTTTGTGTGGCATGGACTTCACAAACAGGTGAGCGAATGGGCCAAAATGTGTGCACAGTGTCAAGCAGTCAAGGTGCAGCGGCACACCAAAGCCCCGCCGCAGCAGTTCGAACCCGCCCGCCGGAGGTTCAACCACATTCATGTAGATATCGTGGGGCCCCTGCCAGTGTCGCGAGGAGCGCGGTACCTTCTAACTATGGTAGACCAGTTCACGAGATGGCCAGAGGTGGCCCCGCTCACTGACGCCACCGCCAATTCCTGCGCCCGAGCGCTGATTGCAACCTGGGTATCATGCTTCAGGGTACTGGCCCACATTACCTCCAACAGAGGTGCCCAGTTCACCTCCAGCCTGTGGTCAGCTGTGGCCAGCCTGTTGGGAGCACGGTTACACCATATAACTGCCTACCACCCACAGTCGAATGGACTAGTGGAACGTTTGCACCGTCACTTGAAGTCGGCTCTCATGGCCCGCCTGAAAGGGCCTAACTGGGTGGACGAGCTCCCTTGGGTCCTGCTTGGAATCTGCACAGCACCCAAAGAGGACCTGCACACCTCGTCGGCCGAGCTGGTGTACGGCGCACCCCTGGTCTTCCCAGGAGAGTTCATACCAGGCCCATGGGGTCAAGAGGAAGAACCCGCGGCAGCCCTGGACAGACTACGTGAGAGGCTCGGCAACCTAGCCCCCGTACCGACTTCACGGCACGGACAGATTCCGACCTGTGTACCCAAAGACCTACAGAACTAAGTTTGTATTTGTATGAAGGGGCGCACACCGGACACCACTACAGCGGCCGTACGAAGGGCTGTTCAAGGTGCTCAGGAACAAGGGGTCCACGTACGTTCTAGGAATTGGGGGGAAAGAAGAAGTTTTCACGGTGGACAGGGTGAAAGCGGCCCATGTGGACTTGGCGCAGCCGGTCAAGGTTCAGGCTCCATGGCGCAGAGGCAGACCGCCCAAACAGCGAGTGATCCAGACTGTGGACTTTGGGGATGTATCGCCAGTTCTGGGGGGGGGGTGGGGGAGTGGGTGTTATGTGGCGACCAATTTTCGACGCAGGCGAACCGGCTCAGAAAACAGCATGCGCATCGGCAGAGAGGCCAGCCACAAAATGGCTTCTTCACTAGTGAGGGGAGAAAGCCCACACGCAGGAAGAAGTTTTCGTGACACACTTCTGACGTCATTGCCGCCCAGAGAGGGCGGGAACTTGTCTGCTTAAAGCCAGTGTGGCAAAGTACTGTATAAACCAGTCTCGAGTACAACCTACAGACAGCATCATTATTTCTAGCTCAGTGCGTAGCCCATCACTACACATTGTCCAATAATTTAACCCTATCCTTCCAACAGAAACTGGGCAGTAGGTATGGAAATGACAGTTCAATAATTCTAAATACCTCAATGTTCTGTGCAGGTTGTGGGATCAGTGTACAATGTTAAAATAGTATTTCAAAGAAAATATTGTCCTTTTTTGTAGGATCAAGCCAATTGCACTCCTATGGTAATAATATTTGTAAGAGTTAAAGACAGAAATATGACTTCTGCAGTAAAATATTAACAGAGATTAGAAGACTTCTGCTCTCCATAAATTAGGCCATTCAAAATTCTGCTGAAACCGTGGAAATAATACAGGTCCATTCACCAATCACCACTGTACCTGTTGACTATAATTTTAAAATATGTGCCTTTATTTCCAAATTCCTCCATCGCCCCACTACATCTTATTTTTGTAAGCTTTTCCTGTCCTGCAACCATCTGAGATTTTTGTACTTCTCCAATTCTGGTTTCTTTATTACCTCCAAGTTTAGATGCTCTACCATTGGCAGATGCGCCTTCAGCTGTCAAAACCCCAAGTTCTGGAATTCCCTCTTTAAACTGTTCACTTCATTATATCTCTTTCCTCTACCACATCTTACCTACTTCTGTCATGTCAGTTCACACACTACTCCTTCCAGCTGGAACAAGGAAAGGTTCCCTTGGTTCCCACCTCCTACACTACCAGCCCGGGCATCCAAAGATCATCCTTGTAATTGTAATTGGTTTATTATTGTCACATATTCCAAGATACAGTGAAAACCTTTGTTTGTATGCTATCCAGACAGATCATTCCATACATAAGTATTCCATCGACGTAGTGCAAAAGGAAAAACAATAACTGGATGCAGAAAATACTGTTACAGTTAGAGAAAGTGCAGTGCAGAGAGACAAATAAGGTGCAAGGGCAATTATGAGGTAAACTGAGAGATCAGGAGCTCTTTATTGTACAAGAAGTCTGTTTGAGGATCTTTTAATACATGGGATAGAAGCTGTCCTTGAGCCTGGTGGTACATGTTCTCAAGCTTTTGTATCTTCTGCTGGATGGAAGAGGGGGAGAAGGGAGATTGATGGCTGGGAAGAGTCCATTGCAATTTCCACCACCTTCTAGGAAATTCCATCATCGTTTCTCCTTCTCTTTCTGCATTCCAAAGGGGCCATTCCAATTTTATCTCTCTGATCTGCTCTTCCATGTCCACAAACCATTCTCCTTCTCATGGCATTTTCCCATGCAACCACAGGAAATGAAAATCCTGCTCTTTTACCCCATAACTTCTCATTGTCTAGCAAGCCAAATAATCCTTCCATTCACTCAAACTTCTTCCAACCTAGTGTAGGGTATTCAGTGCTTACAATATGGCTTCCTCAACATTGCAAAATCAAATGCAGATTGGGTAACCACTTTACAGAACACCTGAGGTTACAATTGCCTATCACTTTACTTTTCCATTCTGTCCACGCTAACCTATCTGTGACTTTCGATACAGTTCCAAAAAAAGACCAACATAATTTCGAGGAACGGCACCTCATCTTCCATTTGAGCACA
The DNA here is from genome assembly GCF_009764475.1 of Pristis pectinata. Taxonomy (NCBI): domain Eukaryota; kingdom Metazoa; phylum Chordata; class Chondrichthyes; order Rhinopristiformes; family Pristidae; genus Pristis; species Pristis pectinata. Next base: position 72,329,491 of record NC_067406.1, read on the forward strand.
TTATAGTTCCTCAGGACTCAATGTCAAATTCAATAATTTTAAATAAACAGTCTTTCCCGTTCATATCAGAACTGGTGCGTTCTGCTGAAAAGGTCAGTAATCTGTAATAATAATTAATTTTTTCTCTTTTCACAGATATTGCATGTATTTCAGGAATGCTAGCCCTTTAGGTTAACTAATATGCAATTTTTCTCTTCCACCACAAGTATGCTACCTTTCAGTGCCAAAATCTACTAAGAGAGCAGTGAATGATTATGTAAAAGGACTGACTCATGAAAACTCATTGCAATTTAGTAATTTGCCAATGCCTGAGCAGGGAATTCCAGGATTTAGACCCAGCAATAATGAAGGACCAGGGATGGATTTCCAAGTCAGGACCATTTACTTAAATTATTATATAAAAAAATTACTGCTTTCTATCGCCATAACAATTTAGTCCTTTATTAAGAGATACCAACACCATGAAGAAAAATTGCTAAAAAAACACTCCTCAGGAGGAATCTCATTAGCAAATGGTGGAACAGTTCAAATATCTGCTGCATCAGTATCTCTCCACCTGGAAGCAAAATTCTAACTATGCCAACTATCTCCTACTGACAAGAACTCCTTTTTCCTGGATGATGATCGATGACAGCTGTGCAGTAGGAAATTTCATGTTATTGCCTTTTTGCTTGATTAAGTGAAGAAGTGATCTCATTACTGACAGAATTGACTTTGACTCATATCCTAGACTTGTACGGACCAATTAAAGGGTGAAATTTATTTTGCATCACAGCTAGCCATTGCACTCAGCTCATGATTATGGTGATGGCTAATAGTGTTAGTGCAATATTTACAAATTTTTTGCTAATGCTTTTAATGCACATTAACATGCAAGCATGTTATTACCAGTTCTGGTTTCTGATTATAGCTTGATCTGAGATAATTAATTGGATCTGTTCAGAATTCTTCAGGTTTAACTTCATTTCCATGTGACATTATTGATGCCTGCAGCACTCAAGCAGCTGTAAAAACTGACAGAGGTCAAACATTGAAAAGAGTCCACACGGCAGCAGAGGTACATCAGCATCTCATTTTGATAGAAGTGTTAGAGACGGAGAAGCAGAAAGAAGGTGGTCAGAGAAAAAAAGAACTACTTTATGTTCTGTGCCAGATCATTAATTAAAACTGTAGATCATCAGTGCCATCACTTTGAACCAAATCTGCAGCCAAACAATGCTGTCACCATAGTATTTTTGTCACAATAAATGAGTATCTGACAAAAAGAAAGTATTCTCAGTGAGAGTCTCCACATCAGATATTAATCTCTCTTCAGATATTTATCAGGACATTGCAATTAAATGAAAAATTGCTGAAATTCTCACAAAGGGTTTGAATTTTGCAACTATTCTATTTTATGTCTCCTTTATTGTTAGCATTTACCCTCAAGTAAACTGGGTCCAAATGTTACTCCATGACACAGAAAGCAGTAGGAACAGATGCAGACCATGAAAAAGGGAAGGAGAGGAAATGAAGGGAAGTAAGAAAAGCTGGTGAGATGGTCGGGAGGAGAGAGGGATGTGAAAGTGAAGGAAGGGAAGAAAACTGGTTGCCTATCCTGGACCTTAACTTACTTCATACCTAGAAAAAAGATTGTGAAATGCAAAGAGATAGAGTGAAGACCAGAGCACTGTACCAAACAACTGGGACTTCTGCACATTGCATTGCAGTTTCTCAGAGTTTTCGGGGTGTGGATAATTATCACAATTTGAAAACTGCTCCTTATACAGTTTTTAGGCATCACTTGTAAGGTTGATCTTGAATGCTCCTTTCGGCAGTTTCCACCCTCACTGCACACCCAACTCTCCTGGCCCTCAGGAAACTCGATCAACACCAGTTAATTTCAAATCACCCTCCCATAATCACAATATGATCTTGGTTCAAACATGTTACCAAGTATCTTGTCTTTCCATGCTGGGATTCTCAAACATCCAGCTCTCCACCATAAGGGTGAGAGGGGTAGAGAGGAAAGTACAGGAGAGATTTGTGTGCTAAGATTGAGATTGATTCTGTAAATTTCACATTTTAGCACACTCTATCTTATATCTGCAGTGTCCATTGGTGCTTCTGTATTACTACTTACTGAGGGAAGTAACCGAGATAGAAGTTCTGACCAAACACTCTTTATTGAAGATGAACAATACTCAACCAATCACAGTAGTTGGTATAACACTGCTTCTCCACAAAATTGTTACAAACTCACATTAATGATAGCTACCCACATATCAATTAACTGTCACATCATCAATTAACTGTCTAGATACATTTCATTATCTGTCAAGCATATACTTAGATATAAATACTCACTATACACCAAAAAATTAAATGATCCAGAGTTTTCTTTAACCTCTGATCTCCTCAGCTGCATGGATGTTTTATGACTCCCTTGCCTACTCTAGACATCCTTGATTCTGATGGATTACTTCCCCCTTTAGGCTGTGTATTATCTTCTCAGTTCCAGGTCTCAAGTATCCTCCTGACCATGTCCTGCTCAGCAATGGCTGCTTCAAACAAACAACCCTGTAACTTCAGGAGAAACAAAGGACTGCAGATGCTGGAATCTAGATGAAAAACACAATGGTGCAGAGGAATTCAGCAGGCCAGGCAGCATCTGTGGAGAAAAGCAGGCAGTCAACGTTTCGGGTCAGGACCTTTTCAACGTTTTGGATCCTGGCCTGGCCTGCTGAGTTCTTCCAGCATCATCGTGTTTTTCATCTGTAACTCCAGGATCTTCTTGCACATCATTTTCTCAGTCACCGTTTTCCCAAACACGTGCCTGCACCAACTGATCAATATTTACCAGTCTTCACCATATTGTTCCTGAGTCCTGAGACTTCTATAGTCTCTTGAGAATTTTCCATGACCTCACCCAAAATCATCTCTCAACCTTTTGACTACCTTCTGACCACCACCACCCCCCCCCAACCCCCCAACCTGTCCTTCCAAACTAGGAATGCACCAGTGACCATTAGCAACATCTAGGGAATAGTGGAGTGTGTAGTGATCTGATAAATAATGACTCATGGATTGGTCAGACTCTTTTCCCAGAAACTTGGATCCTTTGCACTATTCAACCAAATATTTAGCCTCTCTGTTGGATGCTGAATGTTATAGGGATGTTAAGATGGATTGAATCCCACAAGAGCGGAAGATTGTGACACATTGTGTTGACCTAAACTGTGAATTATTGTTAGAAACCAGTTCCTCCCAGAAGCCATGTGTTGCGAGGACTGATCTCAGAGCTTAATAGTCCAGTCTGTAGAGCTGTATGAACCAAATTACAATACCTCTGATCACTTTGAGTTGCTGCCCATCAGCAAGAGAAAATGATCCAATTCCAGTTGGAAAAAATATCAGCATGTAGCCTTGGAAGGGATGAATCTTTCACTTTTGGACTAGAGCTGTGGACAGGTGTGACCTCCCATCCTGCCACACCAAGCAGGACTTCATCAGATCCTCCATAACCTGAACAATCTCTGACTAAAGATGTACATTTTAGATACCACCTTCAAGTGAACTGCTGAGTAGGGATGTCCTTTGGAACCTATGCTTGTAGAACTTTGGAACCACAACTCTGTAGCCACACTTCAGGCAATTTTAACATGGCAGCTCCTGCAGTGTTCTTCACAAGGGTCTATTCTTATCATTCATTTCCGATTTATTCCACCCCAATACAGTAGCTTTGTACACCAGCCACAGAGGAACATCAAAATAAATGCAATCTCATCACCCATGATTGGAAAATCATCTCTGACAATTTTCATCTGAAAAATTCCATGTTTTGAATTAGCTGTCATCTCCTTATAAGGCAACGTTGATAATATATCCATAGTAGCAAGCTGCTGATATGTGCAGTGTTCAATGGAGTAATCAAGACGCAGGAACAGGAGTTTCATCATTGTGGTCATGTGTTTGCTGTTGTTAGAATAGCTAGCTTTAGCCCAAATATAGCCATAGTTGATGGCCTGTGACCAGAGTGAACTGTCTGTCAACCAGAAGCTTTCGACAAGGTCCTGCATGGTAGGCTGATCCAGTAGATTAAGGCACAAGAACATAACAGTGGATGGGTGTCATTCTGACTGGAGGTCTGTGACCAGTGGTGTTCCACAATCATCAGTGCTGGGACCTTTATTATTTGTGATATGTACAAATGATCTGGATGAAAATGTAGGTGGGCTTATAGTAAGATTGCAGATGACACAAAAGCTGGTGGAATTGTGGATAGTGAGGAAGGTTGTCAAGGACTCAGCAGGATATAGATCAGTTGGAAACATAGGCAGAGAAACGGCAGATGAAATTTAATCCAGAAAAGTGTAAGGTGTAACACTCTGGGAGGTCAAATGTACAAGGAAAGTATACAGTAAATGGCAGGACCCTTCGGAGCATTGATGTACAGAGGGATCTTGGGGTGCAAGTCCATAGCTCCCTGAAAGTGGCAATACAAGTAGATAAGGTGGTAAAGGTGGCATATGGCATTCTTGCCTTCATTATTTGGGGTGTTAAGTATAAAAGTCAGGAAGCTATGTTACAGCTGTAAAAAACTTTGGTTAGGCCACATTGTGTGCTGTTCGGGTCACCACATTACAGGATAGATGTGGAGGCTTTGGAGAGGATACAGAAAAGGTTCACCAGGATGTTGCCTGGATTAGAGAGTTTTAGTTATAAGGAGAGGTTGGACAAACTTGGATGATTTTCTCTGGAGCATCAGAGGCAGACGGGTGACCTGATCGAAGTTTATAAAATTATGAGAAGCACAGATCGGGTGAAGAGCCAGATTCTTTTTCCCAAAATAGAAATGTTAAATATTAGAGGGCATAGCTTTAAGGTGAGAGGGGGAAAGTTTAAAGGAGATATGCGAGGCAAGTTTTTTATTAATACAGATTGTGGTAGGTGCCTGGAACACACTGCCAGGGGAAGTGGTGGAGGCAGATACAATAGTAATATTAAAGAGACATCCAGATAGTCTCATGAACAGGCAGGGAATTGAGGGATTATAGACTATGTGCAGGCGGATGGGATTAGTTTGGATTGGCATCATGGTTGGTACAGACGTCATAGGGCAAAGGGCCATTTCCTGTGCTATATTGTTCCATGAAATTGAGTGACTTGGAAAATGATGGCACAGTAGCGTAGCGGTTAGCGCAACACTATTACAGCACCAGCGATTGGGGTTCGATTCCCGTCGCTGTCTGTAAGGAGTTTGTACGTTCTCCCGTGTCTGCGTGGGTTTCCTCCAGGTGCTCCGGTTTCCTCCCACATTCCAAAGACGTATGGGTAGGTTAACATGGGGGTTTAAAATGGGCAGCGTGGACTCATTGGGCCGGAAGGGCCTGTTACCACGCTGTAAATTAAATTTAATTTTTAAAAAAATTTAATTAAAAGCCTCTAACAATTTGTGAATATTTTCTTCACTGGAGGCAAGGGCACAAGAAGCAAATGCAGTTGGCAGCTCATGGACCTATTCTACAATGTGTGATATCCTGCACCTAGCTAACAACGGGAGGCATCACATTACAGCTGTAATGGTCTATATAAGAACACAGGACATAGAACATTACAGCACAATACAGGCCCTTCAGCCCATGATGCTGTGCCAACATTTTATCCTGCTCTAAGATCTATTTAACCCTTCCCTCCCTCATAGCCCTCCATTTTTCTATCTTTCATGTGGCTATCTAAGAGTCTCTTAAATGTCCCTAATGTATCTTCCCCCACAACCTCTGCCAGCAGTGCATTCCATGCACCCACCACTCTGTGTAAAAAACTTACCTCTGACATCTCCCTTATATCTTCTTCCAATCACCTTAAAATTATGCCCCATTGTGTTCACCCTGGGAAAAAGTCTCTGACTGTCCACTCGATCTATGCCTCTTATCATCTTGTACACCTCATAAGTTGTGATCATTCACTACAAAGCTTTGCTCTACATCACTCATATGGCCATCATTGCTCCATTTCCCTGAGCTCCCCTTTACGTAACAACTTCTGAAAAAAAAAATGGCCAAATCCAGTAAAAATTTCCAGAGTTTCCAGAAAAGAGCAAAACTCAGTGAAGTTAATTGTCTTCTTAGCATCCAATACCACCACCAACTCCTCCTGAACAGGTCTCTACCCATTCTGGTTAGCTCTGAAGTTCAAATAAACAATTCTGGCTGTATAAATGCACATTTATTTTGTTTCAGTTGTACATTTTGTTGCTGCAAACTGCCAGGCAATTTCCCTTAAGTCTTCTGTTCAGTCTCCGTGACAATGGTTGCACAGATGTCTTGCGATTCCCTGCAGCATTTTGTCCATAACAGACTGAACAATCTTCAGTGTTGAGTTAACCCCATGTGGTGACTTAGTGCAAGAATACAACCCCTTATGTATATTCATGGTTAGGTTGCTCTAACTCTCTGAATTCACATTTAGCAGTGTGTGGACATGAGTCAAGACCAGCTAACTAAAATATCAAGTAGCCAGCAGATCCAAAGCCAAATATTGTGAGGTAGGCAGAAGATACTGCTTCTCCACAGCAGTTCTGTTCAAAGTAATGTTGTGGTCACCACATAATCATATTGTTTTATCAACCTTGAAGACATGTGGTCCATTCACCACAATGGACCAACACCAACACCCAGCTCCTTTCCATCTTCCACAGCTCTTCCTCTAACATGAAGGCATGTGGAACTTGTCTGAATCAACAGCATCAAGCTTGGCCCCTGGATTAATGAGAATGTAGGCTTTGTACACAATAATGGTGCTACACTTGTCCATGAAAAGCTTTTGCAACAAAAGCTTCTGGACCCACCCATTGGCACCATGCCAGATCTCCAACCAATCAACATGAAGAACCTCATGTCAGTCCTTCCCCGTCAGTAGCACCCATCTCATGTAATTGGCCACAAGCATTCAATCCCGGGTTCCTCACCATGTCTCTGTACCAGAGGGTATGCGACTTTTCACCCACGAACTGCAACACTCTTGGAGTAGACACACAAAGTGGAGTTGCATCTCACCAATGGAGTTGCATCCAATGACTGTTCAGCGATGTCCAGCAATGTGCGCCCATGTCCACCACCATCCTCACAAGACATCCAGTGGTTTCAAAGGTGATTTCACAATCACTGCAGGCTACATCTACCATCGGCATAAGCACCTTAATTTCTGAGACTCTCTTGTGTGCTTGCAGCATTCCATTTTGTTGAGTACCCCTCCATGACCACATGCCACCTGGAATTGAGCCTCACATATTTAAATGCAATTTCCATGGTGAAGCCTTCGTACATGGAACATCTCTCAGGAACATCTGCAGCCGTTCCACTTACAGACCAAATAGCTAAGACCTCTCCATAATTTACCGACTCACGTTGGAAACAATGGACAAAACAATTTAAATTAGCAATGTTTTAAATGGGATGCCATTTACAGTTTACTTCACAAATAAGAGCAAGTTAAAATCCCAATTCAATCGCCAGATCTTTTCTCAATTTATGGGACTACTTATTTCTTGCAAAGTCAGCAAAACAATGAACGAAGTCAGCATGTAATTGATTAAGCCTGCATTGGATAGATACATGGACGGGAGCGGTCTGGAAGGTTATGGACTGGGTGCGGGTAAATGGGACTAGCGGAATAAAGTTTCGGCACAGACTAGAAGGGCCAAATTGCCTGTTTTCTGTGCTGTAGTGTTCTATGGTTCTATGGTCAACAAACTCTATCTGAATGTTGTCACCAATCAATCCACATACAGCTGATCCTGTAGCACTCAATCTAAAAAGATCTCACATTGGCATCTATTCACCAATGTCTTCAGCCAAGCCACATATTCACCAATCGTATCTTCTGATTTCTTGTTGCAGAAAACAAGTAGTAACTTGCAAAAATCTTGGAATACAAAGCCCCTTCAAAAAGTTGCCTCAATGTCCTTTTGAGTACCTCATCCATGGTTCATGGTTAAACTCACTAAATCCAGACCTCCTACATATACACAGTGGCATTTTCTTCTTCTTTTCACATATAGCAGCTTTGCTATGTTCACTTTACTCCCATAGGATTTCAAGGATTGCATTTTCTCTCAGGAATATCTGCAGCCATTCCATTTACAGACCAAATAGCTAATACCTCTCATACTTTTCCAACTCACCAATCTAACCATGTTGTAAACAATGGACAAAACAATTTAAGTCAGCAAGTGTTTTAAGTGGGATGCCATTTATAGTTTACTTCACAAAAAAGAGCAAGTTAAAATCCCAATTCAATCACCAGATCTTTTCTCAGTTTATGGGACTACTTATTTCTTGTAAAGTCAACAAAACAATGAACAAAGTCAGCATGGAATTGATAAGATTGCACATGACATAAGAACCATGTTTCAGTTCCTGAACTAGCACTGAACAGCCAGGACATTGGACAAAAAAAAAATCAAGAGAATCACCATTGATATTCTGAAAATATTTTTAAAAACAAGAAATATTTATAATAACTACAATTAATCGAATCAAAGTGCACAATTTTCCCTGTACAGTTTCCATGCATTTCAATGTTTCTTTTTAATTTTCTGTATCTGAAGCTTTTCATGTTTAAGTTGCATTGTTCCAGTTGAGAGTGTTTAAAATACAAACAACGTAACCTCAACGTAGCTCAAGCAAAGCATTTTCTAGTAAACAATTATTTTAATCTAGTCTAATAAAAATCTTTAAATCTAATCTTGCAAGTGCTGGTATGAAATCTAAGCCCTACATTATACATTATCACTCCCATAAGATCTCTGTTATAATTGCAGTTTGCTCTTTAATTATTCTTCCTCATGTATTCAATTTATGAATTGGAATAATATTCTGCCCTACAGGCAGAAATGCTGAGATGGACATTTGTGAATCAGCAAAGTTTAGAACCTCAAGCAATTTGTAGGCTCCCACATGGGATAGGCTAAGGATTTCAGCTTTGAACCTGGTATTAAATGTTCAATGTTTTGGAATAATACACCATCAAGAGAACACCAGTGATTACTCTTAGGAGTAAGAGGATTAAACACTTGAATCTATGATGTCCTAGCTGACTTTATTGTCCTTTTAGCCAAATAGCTATGCACTACTTTACAGGCATAAATGTGAAAATAAAAGCTATTTGTATAATTACTCAAGTCATAACTTCTATCTTAAAAGTGCTAATCATTCTTATTAGCATATTTGCATTATTATTCCATTCATGAGATACTGGATGAATTTTTTGTTTGTTGAGGAAGTCTCTTACCACATTAAGCTGACTGAATGCAATGTATTGATTCATAGTACTTCAAACAAACAGGCATTGCTTTATAAAATAATAGCATGCCTAATGCCAATGAAGGAAAATAAAAGCTGTACTAAATGTTTCCAAATTAAGGGACTATTATTCCATTGTATAAAGATTACTAAGGAATGTGAATCCAACAAATGGATGTAAAATATTAATCTTCTTTTCACATCACATCCATTTCACTTTAGCTTGGGTAAAAGGATTCTTTTACCCAAAGCACCCATTTTATTTACCACGGGTAAAAGGAATTTATTCAAAATAGAACTCTAAAGCTATGCCAATTGCATGACTGTAGACCAATCAAACCCTCAGTCCAGTTTTATTATTGCCTGCCTTTGCTCCACTTGATGCTCTTACCAAATAAAGACCTGTCAACGTCCAAGGTGAGGGTACCTTGTTGACCCTGCAGCAAATGATTCTTGCAGGAGCTTTTTTCATCAATTGTTGTGCAAGGAATGTTCTCTGAATTCATTTCTAAATGGTCTGGCTCTAATTTTAAAATCATGTTCCTTTTTTCAAGATTCCCTCACCAAAAGACTTTGTTTCCCCATATCTATCATTTATTGTTTTAAAGGCCTTTATTAAATTGCTCCAAAACCATCGAAATACAAACCTGTCTTTTAAACATGAAAATTTAGGCTCTGATTAACATTCTACAAGACAAATTCAGAAATATGAGCAGCAGTAGGCTATTTGGACCGTGAGTCTGCTACATCATTCAAAAAGATTTTGGCTGATTTTCTACTTCAACACAATTTTCCTGTTCTATTCCCATTTCTGTTAATTCCACCAACATCCAGAAATCTATTAATCTTTGTTTTGAGTACAAGCAATATAATTCATGACATCTGGAGGCACAAAAGACTGTGGATACTGGAATCTGGAGCATAAAACACTCAGCTGGAAGAACTTAGCGGGTCAATTAGCATCTGTGGTGGGGAAATGAATTGACGATGTTTTGCATCGAGACTCTGTATGAGGACTGAAAGTGAAAAGGGAAGATAGCCAGTATAAAGAGGAAATTGGAGGGTGGATGGGGGGCAGAATCCAGACTTGATGGAACCAAGATTACTACTGGTCTGTGAACTTTATAAGTCTTGTACATAGCCTAAAAGAAAGGATTCAGGAAAGTAAGCAGACACAGTAAACATCAATACATATCAACTCCTCTCGCTTTACCTTCAGTTCACAGCCTGCTTTTTAGAAGTTCATTACAGAGCTCCACTGATTCTTCATGGCATGCTGAGATATTAAGTTTGGTCAAATTTTATGCGGTTTTACAAAATGACCTTTACAGTTCCATTGGCTCTGTTAAAATGAGTGAAAATCAGAAAAAATTGCAGATGCCAGAAGTCTCAAATAAAAACAGAACATGTTGGAGACACTCAGCAGCTCAGGCAACATCTGTGGAAAGAGAAAAAGGATTAATGTCCAACAATACAAACAAAATGCTGGAGGAACTCAGCAGGTCAGGCAGCATCCATGGAGGGAAAGAAACCATCCACATTTCGGGTTGAGACCCTTCATCAGGACTGGAAAGGAAGAGGGCAGAAGCCAGAATGTTTCAGGTTCAAGAACTTCCATCAGAATTTGGAATGAGAGAAAACAAGTTGATATTCAGTAGTAGAGAAGGTGAGGGAAGGATGAGTAGAACAAAGGGAATACCTCTGATAGGATAAGAGCAAAATGAGGTAATGAGGCAGTCAGATTCAGTGCTGCATGGGCCAGGAATCAAACCCAGGTTTCCTGCATGGCAGGTGAAAATTCTACCACTGAGCTACCAATGCAGCTAAAGTTCATGTTGCACAGGCTGGGAATCAAATCCAGCATCTCTATGCAGTAGGTGAAAATTTTACTCTAGAATGTTTAGTTAAATACATCCTGCTGCTGGTGATTGAAACTTATTATAGTATTAATCAATTTATTATTAAGTTGGAATATTTCATAAAATTTGAAAACCTTGTTTCAAATGTTTAATTTAGGCTGTGCTGGTAAAATCATTAGGTATATATTTACGAGAAGTTTTCATACATTTTACTTGATCTTTTAGGATGTTTAGGAGTAATGGTAGGTCATTGGATTCAACTTAGAAGGTGCTTTGAATTAAACTGAGTAAATAACATCATCGGTAACTTTCATAATGTCATGAAACAATTGCAGAGTGTGGAATTCTATTTAATCAGCAAACTGAGCTTGAATCAGAATTGCGCATGAGTTCCCTCATATATAAAGAAAACTATTGATTGGTTTTGGCAGGACTCAATCGAATTGCTTACCACGAAAAAGGAAGAATGACATAGATGGTCAATCAACTAATGTGATAAAAAGTAAATCAATTTATATTTCATAGACGTCATTTATATATAAAAATGAATGTAATAAGATGGATGGCACAGTGGCACTGCTAGTAGAGCAGCTGTCTCACTGCTCCAGTAATCAGTTCAATCCTGGCCTGTGGCACTGTTGTGCAGAGTTTGCAAGGTTTCTCAGTGACTGTATGGGTTTCAACAGGTGCTTTGGTTTCCTTCTACATTACAAAGACATGTGGATTGGTAGATTGGGAAGAAATTGGGGCAGGTTAATGGGTATGTGGGGAGAATAAAATAAGATTAGTGTAAATTGGTGCTTGTTGGTTGGCATGGAGCAAGTGGGCTGAAGGCCCTGTTTCCATGCTGTGTGACCCTACGACACTGCATTGTATTTGCAGTTTAGGGGTGCAAAATGGATGAAATAAATTAGCTGCACTTCATATACATGAGTAACTTACCTTTCCAGTGAATATTTTATGATTATACTCCCACCACAACAAAAAAAATTCGACACAATAGCCCAGAATTTCCTTCTCTACTCTTTCTCCGACTCTGTACTTGCTCAAAACCTCCAACGCCTCGAACCTTTACCAGTGCTGATGAATGATCAAACCCTAATATACTAACATTGTTTCTCTTTCCTGAGGTGCATTCTCACCTGCTGTAGATATCTATAGTAGAGGTGTCAGTAACCAGAAGAATTAGGTTTAAAGATAGGAATGAGGGGTTTAGATAGGATACAAGGAAGAATTTTTTCATCCATACAATAGTTAGAATTTGGAGCTCACTGCCTAAGTGGGGGTTGGAGGCAGAGACTCTCATACCATTTAAGAAGTATCTAGACGAGCACTTGAAACACAAGAGCATAGAAGGCTATGGACTAAGAACATAAGAAATAGGAGCATGAATAGGCTATCTGGCCCGTCGAGCCTGCTCCGCCATTCAATGAGATCATGGTTGATTTGGCCGTGGACTCAGATCCACCTACTTACCTTTTCCCCATAACCATTGATTCCCCTACTATGCAAAAATCTATCTGTGTCTTAAATATATTTAATGAGGTAGCTTCTTATGCTTCTTAAAGCAGAGAATTCCACAGATTCACTCTTCTCTGGGAAAAGCAATCTCTCCTCATCTCCATCCTTCATCTATTCCCCCAAATCTTGAGGCTATGTCCCCTAGTTCAAGTCTCACCTTCTAGTTTTATACGTTTCTATAAGATCACCTCTGATTCTTCTGAATTCCAGCAAGTATAGTCCCAGGTCCGTTGGACCGGAATCAACCTGATGAACCTCCTCTGCACCGCCTCCAAAGCCAGTTTATCCTTCTTCAAGTAAGGAGACCGTAAATGCACCCAGTACTCCAGGTGCAGCCTCACCAGTACCCTGTACATTTGCAGCATAACCTCCTTGTTCTTAAATTCAATCACTCTAGCAATGAAGGCCAACATTCCATTCGCCTTCTTGATAACCTGCAAACTAACCTTTTGCAATTCATGTATAAGCACTCCTAAGTCCCTCTGCACAACAGCATGCTGCAATCTTTCACCATTTAAATAATAATCTGATCTTCCATTTTTCCTTCCAAAGTGGACGACCTCGCATTTACCAACATTGTACTCCATCTGCCAGACCCTTGCCTACTCACTTAACCTATCTATATCTCTCTGCAGACTCTCTGTATCTTCAGCACAATTTGCTTTTCCACTCAATTTAGTGTCATCCATAAACTTAGATACGCTACACTTGGTCCCCTCTTCCAAATTGTGAATGTATATCGTGAACAGTTGCCGGCCCAGCACAATCCCTGTGGCACCTGGTTCACCACTGATTGCCAACCAGAGAAACACCCATTTATCCCAACTCTCAGCCTTCTATTAGTTAACCAATCCTCTATCCATGCTAATACATTACCCCAACACCATGCATCCTTATCTTATGAATAATTATTTTATGTGGCACCTTATCAAATGTCTTCTGGAAATCAAAGTATACAACATCCACCTGTTCCTCTCTATCTACTGTGCTCATTACATCCTCAAAGAACTCCAGTAAGTTTGTCAAACAGGGCCTGCCCTTGCTGAATCCATGCTGTGTCTGCCTGACAGAACCACTTCTATCAAGATGTCTGGTTATTTCTTCCTTAATGATAGCGTCAAGTATTTTCCCAACTACAGACATGAAACTAATTGGCCTATAATTACCTGCCTTTTGCTTACATCCTTTTTTAAACAGTGGTGTGACATTTGCTGCTCTTCCAATCTGCCAGGACCTGCCCAAAGTCCAGAGAATTTTGGTAAATTATCACAAACACCTCTAACATAACCACCATTTCTTTCAGTACCCTGAGATGCATCCCATCAGGACCAGGTGACTTGTCTACCTTTAAGCCCACTACTTTGCTCATCACTACCTCTTTAGTGACAGCAGTTGTATCGAGGCCCTCACCTCCCATCACATCCATAACATCTCTCTTTGGCATGTTAGAAGTGTCCTCCACCGTGAAGACCAACCCAAGATAGTCATTCAAGGTATCGGCCATTTCCACATTACCCAATATTAATTCCCCCTTCTCATCTTCCAAGAGACCTACGTCCACTTTAGCCACCCTTTTCCGCTTCATGTAATTATAAGAACTTCTACGATCTGTTTTTATATTTTGTGCTAGTTTACTTTCATAATCTATCTTCCCCTTCCTTATTGCATGCTAAGTTGTTCTTTGTTGCCTTTTAAAGTTTTCCCGATCATCCAGGTTCCCACTCCTCTTGACTACTTTGTGTGCATGAGCTTTTAGCTTGATGCCTTCTTTTATTTCCTCAGTTATCCAAGGCTGGCTCTCCCCACCCTTACTGTCCTTGCTTTTAAATGGAATATACTTCTGTTGAGCACCATGAAAAATCTCTTTGAAAGTCTTCCACTGTTCCTCAACTGTCCAACCATATAGCCTGTGTTTCCAATCTATGCTAGCCAACTCCTCCCTCATCCTGTTGTAGTCTCCCTTGTTTAATACACTGGTTTTAGATCGAACTATTGCACCCTCCATTTGTGTGAGAAATTCAATCACACTATGATCACACTTTCCAAGAGGATCCCTAACTGAAAGATCCGAAGAGGTTGGGAAAATGGGATTCGTATAGATGGCTACTCGATAGTTGGCATGAACAGAGTGGACTCTATGCACTATTTCCCCATAGGTGGCATTGACATGGAGTCATAGAGTTATACAGCATGGATACAGGCCCTTTGGCCCAATTCATCCATGCCAACCAAGATGTCTATCCAAGCGAGTCCCATTGTATTGGTGCTTGTTTCATATTGCTTTTGATTTGTGGTCCAGACAAATGAGCATTGCATGAAACTTCAATGTAAATTTTCATTAATGAGATCAGTGTAGAAACCAACATAAATCCCTGCATAATTTTGGCAAAAGTTAGATCAAGGCAATTCTGGGCCAATATCTTTCTCGCCTTCCATTACTCCCCTGACATAATTAATAATTTGACTGTGCCCTAGTCTGTTAGTGGTGCTTTAAGTGAGAGGTTTATCCTATTTGCAATGGATTTTAGTGAGGCACTGATCCGTAAAGAGTGCTGCAAGGAATTAATGGAGAAGAAGAAATTATGCCTTTTTAGTTTCAATGCCGCTCTGAGTATTTTGACTGCTCTTTAATGGGATGTGCTTAGAGCCATCCACTGTGTCAAAATTATCTCACATGGTTTTCAATGGAAATGCATTAGGGTCTTCCAATTGGATGAGGATAATTAATAACTTTGATCTTGTACCAGTCTTTTAGTAGTGCTCTTAGGGGAGAATTAGGCCATTTTAACTGGATTTTAATGAGACAACATTCCACTGGACTTCTCATTTTAACAGAGGACTTATTTTTTTCTGAACATTAGATCTTTATGTGGCATTTTTAAAATACAAAGGTCACTGCTGCCTGAACTCACCCTTTGCATGCCATGTTGTTCACAATGGAGTAGTAGTGTTCATGAGACTCATAATGCAATAGCATGCAATTCTATTCAAGAAAATGGTACAGACAGACAACAGAACATATTAATTGCTGATACCCGTATAATTCTTTCCATTTGTTATCAAATTGCAAAGAACATGTACCATAAGGTGACACAAAGGAAAAGATGATCAACCTGACTCAGAGAGAACACTCTGATCCTCTCTTTGCGGAGAGAGAATTAGTTTTCAGTATTTTCTGGTTTTACTCCATGAAGTATGAATGTTGGCATTTTGATATTGCAATGCTACTAGCAAAAAAGATAAAATTTTAAGGATTTCAGTAAACTAAATACCAAACTATATAAAATAGTACTGAAAATCAGCACAGATGTGTTTTATCTCTTTCAACGCATAGCTCCCAAACTGTAAATGAAAGAATTCTTCAGCTTGCTTACAATAATTTAAAACAAGACAGTATCAAAATTATTTCATAATCCAGTATGAGAGCTTAATGTTCAGAAGGATATCTTTACAGACATGTTTTGCCCAAACACAGATTCAATTCTTGTTGGGAATATGGGCTGAATGTTAATTTCCCAGTGCACTGGAAGAGGTGGAGGAATGATGGAAGGTGGAGGGGGGGAGGGGGGCAGAGTGTGTGGAGAAGCCATCTGTATGCGAGGAGCCTGAAATTTTCTGCAGCACATTTGTCTGACTGACTTTAACCTACACAAGGCAGAACCCTATTATTTGGAACTGGTTTATTATTGTCACTTGTACCAAGGTACAGTGAAAAACATGTCTTGCATACCACTTATATAGATCAATTCTTTACACAGTGCATTGAGGTAGTATAAGGGAAACCAATAATAGAATGCAGAATACAGTGTAAATGTTACAGAGAAAGTGCAGTGCAGGTAGACAGTAAAGTGCAAGGTCATAACGAGGTAGATTGTGAGGTCAAAAGTTCATCTAATTGTACTAGGGAACTGTTAAATAGTCTTACAACAGCATGAAAGAAGCTGTCCTTGAGCCTGGTGGTACAAGCTTTGAGGCTTTTGTATCTTCTGCCTGATGGGAGAGGGGAGAAGGGAGAATAATCATAGAACAATACAGCACAATACAGGCCCTTCAGCCCACCATGTTGTGCTGACCAAACCACTCCTAAGACTATCTAACCCCTTCCTCCCATATATCCCTCTATCTTAAATTCCTCCATATGCTTATCTAACAATCTCTTGAATTTGCCCAACATATCAACCTCCACCACCATCAAGAATGTTTGAGGTGGGTGGGGTCTTTGATTATGCTGGCTGCTTTACTGAGGCAGCGAGAAGTACAGACATTCCATGGAGGGGAGGCTGGTTTCCGTGATGTGCTGAGCTGTGTCCACAACCCTCTGCAGTTTTTTGTGGTCATAGGCAGAGCAGTTGCCATACCAAGCCTTAATGCATCCAGATAGGATGCTTTCTATGGTGCATTGATAAAAATTGGTGAGGGTCTAAGGGAATATGCCAAATTTCTTCAACCTCCTAGTGAGGCCTGGTGAGCTTTCTTGGCCATGGCATCTACATGGTTGGACCAGGACGGGCTATTGGTGATGTTCACTCCTAGGAACTTGAAGGCCTCAACCCCTTGACCTCAGCACCATTGACCTAGACAGGAGCATGTGCACCACCCCCCTTCCTGAAGTCAATGACCAACTCCTTTGTTTTGTTGATATTAAGAGAAAAGTTGTTGTCATTACACCATGTTACTAAGCTCTCTCTTTCCTGTACTCCAACTCCTTGTTATTTGAGATTGTTACTTGTTATCTGCCCACTACAGTGGTATCATCTGCAAACTTGTAGTTGGAGTTAGAATTAACGTTAGAGTATTTTCTCGTTTTCCTGAGCGATTAGACTGGTGGGCGAATGACCCAGGTTCAGCAGCATTATATAAAGCCACATACCAGACATGAAATGGACTCTGGCTGCAAAGCACAAGCAAGTTAGCAAATAGACAGCAAGTCTGCCCCAAGATTTAATGACCAGCGTAAATCACGCTGGAGGACTCGAGGGCTGAGAACAACATCATATTTCCCTGCTGTTGAAAGGGAAAAAAACTGACCGTGACACTAAGAAGACAAGGTTGGAGATTACCACCAAAGTCAATGGCTGGGGGGTGGGAAGGGTGGGGGGAATCCCTTAGTCTGGATTAAGTGCCATAAATGTACCAATGACCTCATTAAATCAGAAAAGGTGAGCTCAGTTAGACATTTGCCTCCATCATGTGTGTTTCACTCCAGGCACTTAGTCTGCCCTTGAACATCCACTCCCAGAAGACACTCACCTTGCAGGTGCACAAATCCCTCTCAATTCCATGCCTCCTTATCTGTCTAGCTGCCAATGCCATTCAATATCGCCCTTATTCAATGTCATACCTCTCTCTCAATACCACTATTAACCATATGTTTTCCATCCATCCATTCATTACATTGTGGTACTCCCTTTCATAGGTCCCTTATTTCTCTCCTTGCAGAAGAGAGCACATGATAACAAGGAGAGTGAGAACCAGAAATTGTCCTCCAAACATTTCATAATTTGAACTTATAGAGAAGGCTGTGCAAGGGATAACAGGCATATTAAAGGAATAGTCATCAGAGGCAAAGAGAAGGAAGCAAGGATTGGGTTTATAGTTACATGGGAGAGAATTCAGTTTCATCAAAGCACATCCTGCATCACTCACTCATGTGGTTTTGTAGTCAGTAACAATAAAAATGAACTGCAGATGTAACTTCTTCAAAATGTATTCACCTATTTTGCAGCAAGATAAGAATTCCTCCTCAGAGGAGGAGAAATTCACTCACTCTGAAGATGGAGCATCACAGAATTTCTCACAGTGCAACAGGTCTGGCAAGAAAAATAGTTGAGTTTTCATTCAGTGACTCACATGACCAAGAACAACAAGATGGCAATAGTAACAGCATTTGAATGCTTGTGTTGGAGGGCACAGTATGTTTTGAGGTCTGCTCAGCTCCTGCACATTGAGAATGGTGATTTACAGCAAAGTGTTCAGCAGCAAATAGGGTTTTGCATCCAAGTAATGAATATAAGCATTGGTGGACCTTAAGTAGACTTAATACTAAATGCAGGTGCCCTCAATTTCAGAAGGGTTTGAGAGAAAGAAAGTAAACCTGTGGACACTCAGTTAACTACCAATCTCCCTTTACCATCATTTGATTTGCACACTCAAACTTCAAACCCATCTCTCCCAAGAGGATTTCCAACAAGCATTCGGATATGCTCAGGTTAAGTGCATTAGTCAGCAAATTGGCATATAGCTTTCAACATGCATTACTTTTTGACCATTTAATCCCCACCCATTCCTGAACCATACCTGCTCATGACAGCTAAGATATCTCCCCTCTCCCAACTGCCTGATTTTCTCTGGGACTGCCAGAGTCAGGGGGATAAACCAATGTTTTTTTCACTTCTGTCGCCTGAGTTCAATTAAAGCTGAAATTGTTGCAAGTGTTCTGTAAAAAGGAGCTTGTATAAAATGTGCTGCCTTAATATAGTAAGTCCTCATTCAACAAGACCACCCATTAATCAGTCCAATCATTTGAAAGTGGCAATCTCATTGAGGTTGTCCGTTAGAGTGGCTGGTGAAGGAAATGAAAGAGCTCATAATGAATAACAACTTCTGTGTTTGCATCCAGGCTTATTATAATTGAACAAGAAAATCTGTCCACCATATCTAGCTTGTATCAAAGTCTGTAGCATGCTTCATGTTGACACAGGATGCTGAAAATGGAGAATTATTCCAGTTCTGTCAGTATTTTTCATAACCTTGATCAGCTCCAAACATTCATCAAAACACTTTTTAAAGGATCTAGCCCTTTTGGCAACATTTTCTCATAAATAAAAAGCTTTGGAATAACTCTCATTCTCAGCAAATGGCAAAATACACAATCTCAATTAGAAAATCAAAAAACTGCAGATGCCGGAAAACTGAAATTAATAAAAAATGTAAAATGATGATCTGGCAGCTTAACTTACAACTTATAAATTATTTCTGCATTCTTCCCATAGGAGTAAAATTAGGTCTGGTCGTTTGAGTATAAATTCTTGCTGTAACTTTGAGAGATTTCTGCAGCATTTCAAGTGATGTTGCACCAAGATAAATGAAGAATTAACTCTTGCCCTCTGTCATATATTACCAGGCATCTTCAAACTAAAATTAAAGAGGGAATAGTCTAAAACAATGTCTTCTTCATCAGCTGTCCCTCAAGATCAAGGATGACATTTTACCACCCAATTTTATGTTTCCTGAGGTGATTGATGAAGCCAGTGTGTGAACAGTAGGGTCTTCATGGATTTGAAGCCAATGTGTGAACAGCAGGGTCTTCATGGATTTTGTTTACTGATGGGGTAGTTTGAGAGGTGGAGCACTTCTTCTAGCACTTACACAGGGTTTCAGTGTTCTCCAAGTGTATGGACTCATGGATCTCAATACCATTCTGTATGCTCCTTCTACATTTTGACTGGACATGGGCCAAGGATTCCCAAGAGTCGGTGGGGAGGTTTTGAGCACATACTTGAATCTTTTCCTCTGTCTTTTTGACCTTCTCTGACTGTCACTGAACTGAGTAATCCTGGGTGGGATTTGCAAGCCATGTCCCCTGCCTAACAGAGCTAGCTGAGTCTAAATAGGCCATTGATGGTGGGGACGTTAGGTTGGGAGAGAAACCTGGCATTGGTTTCCTTGTCCTTGCAGTGAAGATAGAGGATTTTGCAAAGACAGCATTAATGATATCTTTCCAATGCTTTGAAATGTCTGTTGTAGGGACTTCTGGTTTTAGAAGCAAATATAAAAGGAAGGATCATGCCTCCACAGTGGACCTTGAGTTTTGTGGTGTCAAACAACCTTTTCCTCAATATACCAAAGGCTGTGCTGGTGCATTGAAGGCAATGGCGGATGTCATCATTGATGCTTGCTTCTGTGGAGAGATGGCTCTTGAGCTATGGAAATGGTCCACATTTGCCGGGGCCTTCCCTTTACTGTTTCCTGATGATTTCCTGTCAATGTTTGGGGTCAAAACCCTGCATCAGGACTGAGAGTGGAGAGGTGAGATGGCCAGTACAGAGAGGAGGAGGGGAGTAGCAAAATGTCAACAATTCCTTTCCTGCCATAAATGCTGCTCAACCCACTGAGTTCTTCCAGCAGGTTGTTTGTTGCTCCAGATTCCAGAATCTGCAGTCTCTTGTGTCTCCATTGGCTCTTTGGCTCTGTTCTAGTTTCATTGATTAGAGTCATGGCAGTGAATTCTGATGAGCAGCCAAATTTGAGTAGGGTGTTCCACAATTCCTGCACTTTGGGTGTAGTCAAAGGCTTTAGTGAGATTGAGAAAGGTCGTGTACAGTGGCTGGTGTTGCTCACTGCATTTCTCTTGGAGTTGTCGTGTGGTGAAGATTTTCTTGCAGAATCGGCCCAGAGAGACTGAGGAGCAGCAGGTCCCTCACAGGTACGGGTTAACAGATTAAAAAAGTTTGTGTGTTTCGTGTGTTTTCGCGGGCTTTTTTTTCTTGCAGAATTAAGAAGGGCCAATAAAAAGGAGGTCATGTAACCCTGAGTGACCATTGTGGAGCGGCCATTGTCGGAGTTGTCCAAGTCAGAGTGGTAAGGTTTTGGCTCAACGGGCTTCGGCGAGAACAGGCAAGAGGCGAGGTAAGTGGGTAAGTTGACTTCTTTTGCCTTGTTACATTATTTGTAGAATTAGGTGGCATGTCTGCAGGGTTAGTGCTTTGTTCAGGGTGTCAGAGATGGGAATCCTGGGAGACTTCCAGCCTCCCAATGGCCACATCTGTGCCAGGTGCGCCGAGATGCAGCTCCTTAGAGATCCTGTCAGGGAACTGGAGCTGCAGCTTGATGACCTACGGCTTGTTAGGGAAAGTGAGGAGGTGATAGACAGGAGCTACAGGGAAGTAGTCATCCCTAGGCTACAGGACTTAGGCTACAGGAGAGGGAAGGGAAATGCCCAGATAGTGGAGAGCACCCCTGTGGCCATCCCCCGCAGCAATCAGTATATCATTTTGGATGCTGTTGAGGGGGATGACCCGACCAAGGACAGCCACGGTGACCGGGTCTCTGGAGCTGAGCCTGGCTCTGTTGCTCAGAAGGGAAGGAGGGAGAAGAGGAATGCAGTAGTCATAGGGGGTTCCATAGTGAGGGGATCGGACAGGAGATTCTGTGGGCCTGATAGACACACCTGCATGGTGTGTTGCCTCCCAGGTGCCAGGGTATGGGATGTCTCGAATCAGGTCCAGAGTATTCTAAAG
Organism: Pristis pectinata; assembly: GCF_009764475.1. Lineage (NCBI taxonomy): Eukaryota > Metazoa > Chordata > Chondrichthyes > Rhinopristiformes > Pristidae > Pristis > Pristis pectinata. The sequence goes on from NC_067406.1 coordinate 72,351,394, forward strand.
GGAGAGGGCGAGCAGGCAGAAGTCTTGGTACATGATGGTACCAATGATATAGGTAGAAATAGGGAGGAGGTTCTGAAGAGAGAATACAGGGAGTTGGGAAGCAAGCTGAGAAGCAGGACCTCCAGGGTAGTAATTTCAGGATTGCTGCCTGTGCCATGTGCTAGCGAGGACAAGAATAGTAGGATCAGGCAGATGAATGCGTGATTGAGGAACCGGTGCAGGCGGCAGGGCTTCAGATTCTTGGATCATTGGGATCTCTTCTGGGGGAAGTATGACCTGTACAAAAAGGATGGGTTACACCTGAACCTGAAGGGGACCAATATCCTAGCAGACAGGTTTAGTAGAGCTGTTAGGGAGGGTTTAAACTAATTTAGCAGGGGGATGGGAACCAGAGTGATAGGGCTGAGGAAGGGGAAAACAGTAATAAATCAGAGATAGCACACAGTAAAGAGGACAGGAAGGACAGGCAGGTGATGGAGCAAATTTGCAACCAGTGGGATGAGATGCAGTGCAATAGAGTTGCAGTGCAATCAAAGCAAACAGTACCAAATACTGGACTTAAAGCGTTATACTTAAATGCACGCAGCATAAGAAATAAGGTGGATGATCTTGAAATACAGCTACAGATTGGCAGGTATGATGTTGTGGCCATCACTGAGATGTAGCTAAAGGATGGATGTCTTTGGGAGCTGAACGTCCAAGGATACACAGTGTATCGGAAGGATAGGCAGGTAGGCAGAGGGGTTGGCATGGCTTTGCAGGTAAGAAATAATATTAAATCATTAGAAAGTGGTGACATAGGATCAGAAGGTGTAGAATCTTTATGGGTTGAGTTAAGAAATCGCAAGGGTAAAAGGACCCTGATGGCGGTTATATACAGGCCTCCAAACAGGTGCTATGATGTGGACTACAAATTACAACAGGAAATAGAAAAGGCTTGTCAGAAGGGCAATGTTATGATAATCGTGGGGGATTTTAACATGTAAGTGGATTGGGAAAATTAGGTTGGTACTGAATCTCAAGAGAGAGAATTTGTAGAATGTCTATGAGATGGCTTTTTAGAACAGCTTGTTGTTGAACTCACTAGGGGATCAACTGTACTGGATTGGGTATTGTGTAATGAACCAGAGGTGATTAGAGAGCTTAAGGTGAAGGAACCCTTAGGAGGCAGTGATCACAACATGATTGAGTTCACTTTGAAATTTGAGAAGGAGAAGCCGAAATCCGATGTGTCGGTATTTCAGTGGAGTAAAGGAAATTACAGTGGCATGAGAGAGGAACTGGCCAAAGTTAACTGGAAAGGGTCAGTGGTGGGAAGAACAGCAGAGCAGAAATGGCTGGAGTTTCTGCAAGAAGTGAGGGAAGTGCAAGACAGATATATTCCAAAAAAGAAGAAATTTTCAAATGGAAAAAGGACACAACCGTAGCTGACAAGAGAAGTCAAAGCCAAAGTAAAAGCAAAGGAGAGGGCATACAAGGAAGCAAAAATTAGTGGGAAGATAGAGGGTTGGGAAGCTTTTAAAAACTTACAAAAGGCAACTAAGGAGGTCATTAGGAAGGAAAAGATGAGCAATGAAAGGAAGCTAACAAATAATATCAAAGAGGATATTAAAAGCTTCTTCGAGTATATAAAGAGTAAAAGACAGGCGAGAGTAGATATGGGACTGATAGAAAATGACGCTGGAGAAATTGTAATGGGAGACAAGGAGATGGCAGAAGAACTGAATGAGTATTTTGCATCAGTCTTCACTGAGGAAGACATCAGCAGTATACCGGACACTCAAGGGTGTCAGGGAAGAGAAGTGTGTGCAGTCACAATTACAACAGAGAAGGTACTCAGGAAGCTGAATGGTCTAAGGGTAGATAAATCTCCCTGACCAGATGGAATGCACCCTCGTGTTCTGAAGGAAGTAGCTGTAGAGATTGTGGAGGCTTTAGTAATGATCTTTCAAGAATCAATAGATTCTGGCGTGGTTCCTGAGGACTGGAAAATTGCAAATGTCACTCTGCTAATTAAGAAGGGTGCGAGGCAGCAAAAAGGAAATTATAGACCTGTTCGCCTGACATTGGTGGTCGGGAAGTTGTTGGAGTCGATTTTCAAGGATGAGGTTACGGAGTACCTGGAGGCACATGACAAGAATATGCCGAACTCAGCATGGTTTCCTCAAAGGAAAATCCTGCCTGTCAAACCTATTGCAATTTTTTGAGGAAATTACAAGCAGGCTAGACAAAGGAGATGCAGTGGATGTTTTGTATTTGGATTTTCAGAAGGCCTTTCACAAGGTGCTGCACATGAGGCTGCTAAGCAAGATAAGAGTCCATGGAATTACAGAAAAATTACGAGCATGGATGGAGCATTGGCTGATTGGCAGGAAACAGAGAGTGGGAATAAAGGGATCCCTTTCTGGTTGACTGCCAGTTACCAGTGGTGTTCTACAGGGGTCCATGTTGGGGCCACTTCTTTTTATGTTGTATATCAACGATTTGGATTATGGAATAAATGGCTTTGTGGCTAAGTTTGCCGATGATACAAAGATAGGTGGAGGGGCTGGTAGTGTTGAGGAAATGGAGAATCTGCAGAGAGACTTAGACAGACTAGGAGAACGGGAAAAGAAGTGGCAAATGAAATACAATGTTGGAAAGCGTATGGTCATGCACTTTGGTAGAAGAAATAAATAGGCAGACTATTATTTAAATGTGGAGAAAATTCATAATTCAGAGATGCAAAGGGACTTGGGAGTCCTCGTGCAGGATACCCTAAAAGCTAACCTCCAGGTTGAGTTGGTGGTGAAGAAGGTGAATGCAATTTCTATGCTCATTTCTAGAGGAATAGAATGTAAGAGCAAGGATGTGATGTTGAGGCTCTATAAGGCATTAGTAAGACCTCACTTGGAGTAGTGTGTGAAGTTTTGGGCTCCTTATTCAAGAAGGGATGTGCTGACATTGGAGAGGGTTCAGAGAAGATTCACTAGGATGATTCCAGGAATGAGAGGGTTAACATATGAGGAACGTTTGACGGCTGTTGGGCTGTAGTCCTTGGAGTTCAGAAGAATGAGGGGGGACCTCATAGAAATGTTTCAAATGTTAAAAGGCCTGGACAGAGTAGATGTGGCAAAGTTGTTTCCCATGGTAGAGGAGTCTAGTACAAGAAGGCATGACTTCAGGATTGAAGGGCGCCCATTCAGAACAGAGATGCGGAGAAATTTCTTTAGCCAGAGAGTGGTGAATCTGTGGAATTTGTTGCCACGGGCAGCTGTGGAGGCAAAGTCATTGGGTATATTTAAGGCAGAGATTGATAGGTATCTGAGTAGCCAGGGCATCAAAGGTTATGGTGAGAAGGCGGAGAGTGGGGCTAAATGGGAGAATGGATCAGCTCATGATAGAATGGCGGAGCAGACTTGATGGGCCAAGTGGTCGACTTCTGCTCCTTTGTCTTATGGTCTTATGTCCACTGTTCCCTAGATGCAGACCCCAGTGTGATTTTGGAGCATCACTATGGCCACTGGGAGGAGAAGGTTAAGGAGGGCATTTTGGGAGATTACAGGGAGAATCCTCTGTAATCACTACAGCTGGACTTGTCTTCTTTCTTGACTACAGCACCTCTGAAGTTCTGTGTATATCCTCCTCTTTCCAGATATGGACAATGACATTTTGTGTTCTTGAATGAAACCCTTCACTACAGTGCAGATACCATCTTCTCCTGAGGCCTTGTTGTGTTTCATTTGGAATGTGGCCTTTTCAACTTCTTGTTGTTCAAGAGTGGAGGCAAAGCTGCAATGAATCATTTGATGAGGGATAGAATCAAGGGTACTGACATCAAAGACAGAGCTCTGGTTGAGGATGTTCTTTTGTACTGTTGTTGACTGCCTGTCTGTTCTTGTCGACTATTGGGGTGCGTCCATGGGTTTGGGCTATAGATGATCTTGACAGTACTGAAGAACCTGTGCTTGTCATGCCTTTCGGCAAGTTGTTGATGAGGCTTAGTCCATCATGTTTTCAGCTCATATAATTGAAATAAGCAAATCAGATAAGATTATACAAAAAGTAATTTGGACAGACATAAATTTGTTACTTTAAAAGTCAAACTTCAGAGAATCTAATTTAGTGTAAAGTTCTCAATGACTTAAGTCAATACCCAATATAAGCTGCAACCATTTTGTGGGTCATTTCATTTAGCCACAGGGTAAATTCTCTGATCAAAATGAATGTACCTCTTGTAGTTCTTCAGATTATTGAAAAGCAGTAGTGTAAGGATGAATGTAGTGATTAAATGTGTGACGATTCACATTAACGAAGTGTGTAATGGACGTGCATTGCAGAACCAATTATTCTTTTTGCTAAGATCTGTAAAACAGTTTTCATCTGGATAGTTTGACACAATGACATAATTTTACTTTCATGTCAAAGCCACTAGTAAACTTGTCTAGTCTCACTCATAAAAGGTTTCTCTCTGCCAAACTGTGACTGTCAGTGACTGGTGGGAGGTCTCCATAGTCTTTGCATTGACTGAATAGTGTCCACATACTAAAGGAAATGAAGTAAAATAAAAGCAAAAGGCCAAGGAGCATTCTGCATTGATGCCTCAGGAACACACAAACCTTCATTGTCACATTATGATGGGAAAGAGACAAGTGGTATCACAAATGAAGATGTCAAATTCATGCCAAAAGACTTGAAGCACTCACTGTGGCAGGCCTCCTGAATTGATCTTTTCTGTTTTGTCAATAGAAACAACTGTCAATATATGGAACATTCAATTTGCATTTTAGTAGTGACATGTTTTCTTTATAGAATACAAATTAGTTGTGTTTACAGACTGGAACTTTTGAAGCCCTGTATACCAAATGCAACAATGATGAATGCTGTCAGTTATAATGAACAACTTAGGATGGCCATGATTTTAATGTCAGCCAGGCAGAGAATATGCTTGTGTCAAATGCTAACCATCATCATGTGCTCTTTAGATTTATAAAGTTTGTACATTATTCAAAAAGCAATTAAAAGTGTCTTAGATCATTCTCTGACAGGCCTGAAGTTATGTCCAAACTGGAAGGTATCATAACCTCTACTTATTATTCTTATCTTATTATTGAAAAGAAATCCATGTATATTAAATATAGGACAGAAGAAACATTTTTCAGTGACATATTTTTCCAGGAATTTAATTCATTGAACATTTGAGTGGCACAGTGGCACAGCTAGTGGAGCTTTTGCCTCATAGCACCAGCAACCGGGTTCATTCTTGACCTCGGATGCTGCATGTGGGGAGTTTGCATGTTCTCCCTGCGACTGCATTGGTTTTCTCCGGGTGCTCCCATTTCCTTCCACGTTCCAAAGTCATGAAGGTTGCTAAGTTAATTGACCATTGTAAATCGCCTCTTATGTTTGTGAGTGGAAAAACCTGGGTGGAATTGATGGGAATGTGAGAAGAATAAAAGGGATTAGTGCAGATTTAGTGTGTTTGATGGTTGGATGCAGACTCAGCGAGCTGCAAGGTTTATTTCCATGCTGTGGTCCATGCTGTTTGACTCTATGATTTCCACATCAAAAATGTCGAACTTCAGCACAACCCTCAAAATTGCAGAGCTTTGGGCTTATAAATGATTTATGACTTTTGAAATTTAAATTCTGAAAAATTTAAAATAAAAATAGAAATGGGAGGAAACAATGTCGTACCACCACCCAAAATAAACTGAATAACCTCTCCAGCAGCAATTACCTAAGTTACGGCACAGTGATTATTTTGGCATTAATCATATTCCTAGTGCAAATATGACATCGACATCCTTTTTATACCCTTGCCATATTTAGTTGCTTTTCTTTTGTACTAATCTCAACAAAAGAAAAAAAAACAAGCAAGGACTGAGGCATGCTTCCAATTTGCCATTGTTCATGTTGCACTACAGTCGAAGTTCATCTTAAATTCTTCTTTTCTAATAACATATGATGACAAGAGTGCTAGTTGGAACAATAATTAAAGGATGAACCAAACTAGGAGAAGAAAATTTATCATTATCTGCAATTTGCATGAAGTGAATAAATGAAATATTTGCACAGCAAAAAGGTATATGAAGGTTTTAAATAAACTACCATGTTAAACAAACATCTTTTACCTTATAAAGCAGTTATAATCTCATGAAATATTGGCTCTTGCTATCAATCATTCTGATGTACATATTTTTAACACTCATAACTAAAATCAAACTTATGCTTTCAATATATTAATCTAAACATCAACATTAACATGTGCAATAGAATTTTTTACATGCCCATGGGATGTAGGATATCTGACGTTGTTACTAATTGATCTTGAACTGAGTGGCTTGTAATTTCTACCACAACTATCTAGAAAATGAAATTTCATTGTTGTGTTGTGACTGTGCACAATATTGTTGTGTATCATTTTTTAAAAGTGTAATTAATTTTGATGGGAAGATGACCTGAAAGAAAAAAATGGCATATATTTCTGAGCCCCCAAATATGCTGGCAAGGGTTGTGGTAGAGTAGACAGACCCTGCTTTTGTGCAGTGCCAGAGACATCACCCTAAATCCGAGGGAAAAGATTATTTGTTCAGTAATCAAGCAAATGGCACAGTGACATCTGGCCTGTGATGAACCAATCCTCTCTTCCAAGGTGGAGTCAGGTTCGTCTGATGTCCAAATAAACCACAGGAAAATAAAAATTAGAAGTTTGCCGCTCTGACTGAACCACTCCAAGTGGAGAATGTAATTGAATCTGTCCGGGATGAAGTACTTGTCTCTTATAAAGTATTGAAACCTATGGAGGCCTCAGGGAGATTTAAATCTAAAATCAATGAGTAAAATTGCATGGGATGTCAGGAAATAAATTTTGGCTCTTTATCAATGTTATCTTGGTGAATGATTTTAAAATTTATGAAGAAAATTGGCATTTGGGATCTTTTTGATAATAATTTTCTTTTTATTGACTAATTGTTGCATACAGACATTTCTTGTCAGTCTATATATCTAATTCATACTGCATCTATATATCTAATTCATACTGCAGAATCACCTGGGCTCATTGCCATTGCTTGCATAACTGTGGCTTCATTGGCAGTGTGACAATTGGCAACATCTAATTATAGATTTACAAAAGGCAAAACAACTTCCTTCGAAGCTCAGCCTTCCTGTCTAAGATTATAATTGTATTACGCACTTTGAAATTTTGGTTTCAACTATCTCTGAGAAATTTTTTGATTTCAATTGTCACTACTTTGTACACACCATTACATTTCAGTATTCTCTGTGGTAAATTTCTTTATGATGAAAATCCTTTAAACAGCATAGAAGGAACGTGATCTGGTTTCAGCTGACCCTCGGGTCTTTTCTTTCTGCACATCAGTCACAGCTCTGTGCTCCACACAGCTGGCCTGATATTTCCATTGGAGCGATCCACTCTCTGCCTCCCGCAGTCTGCACTTCATAGAATGTCTTCACACTTCAAGGCGATCATTGTTCCTTGATGGTATGAAAAACACCTCTAAATGATGTAAGCTGAGAGTATTTCTATTAGTTCTTTACTGCTTTTCCTTAATATTGCACTCAGAACACATGCTCTTTATATTTTAAGCTAATTAAATGTCCCTGAATACTTACTAGTTGCTGTATACTTTTAGACTAGGAAATTGTCACATTTCTTTCATTTACAAGCATGTCTGCTCATCAGAGCCTGGAGATTTCCACTTTTTACATCTGCCATATATACTAGGGAAAAAAAAACTTGTGAATAACCCTGAACACTTATCTGGAATGCACATCACAGGACTTTAGATTTAATTATTAATGTGCATGAATGAACCTGTGGTGCTTTCAAGGGAAACATAATAAATTCATAAAAGATAAATATTATATAATTGATACTTTTGCATTTGTTTCTTTTTCAAAAAAATATTCTTCATGACAACAAAATTGCAACTATAGCCAAAATGCAATTTAGGCTCTAGTTGCCTTAAATTAAATAAGCTGGAGGAAAAAAAGAAAGTGCATTGAAAAGAGATAGAAACTGAGGGAAAGGTGCTTCCAGTGAAAAATGCTTGAACCTCATATGTTCCACATCATTATTTTTTAACAGCTTCCTTATTTTGCAGAGAAATCATTAGCTGAAGGCCTCCTCTGTTGAGCGAGGTGACAGACATTTCAAGCAAGTGGACCCACTGAATTGGTATCAGGTAGCAGGGGAATCTTTGCTCAGTTCTTCATTAATTGCTGGATGGCTGGCCTCTGTAAAGAACAACCTTTTTCTTTAATGCAGTCCCTGAAGCTCTTCTCCCTTACTAAACATGACAAAACTAAATGAAGGTTACATTAAAAATCAGGACACGTTTGCATCAATAAGTAAAAAGCCAATCTGGAAACCAGCTGACTTCGAGCAAAGTACTCAGTTTCTGGGAATTCCCACCTCTTTGGGTTTATGAAGGAATTTGTAGAATTCTTTGATAGTGTTAGGTGCCAAAAAAGTGAGATGTACATATAGCCATAGAACTTTGCCCATTTTTAAAATACTAAATGGCCTCCTTGAGTTCTCAGATGGCAGAAAACTTAACTTTTCAGATCAGGGTCTCTGGAGAGGTGCTTGGGGCTGCTTATTTGGTGTCTGCAGTGTTTTGTCTTGATGCTAATGAAGCCAGAGGCAGAGATCCAATAACTGTTCAGCAAAGGCTGAGTCAAATGTCACAGGTTCAAGTCCTACTCAGGAGAATTGAGTACTAATATACAGACAGGCAGTTTGGAGCTATACTGAGGGAGTGCAACTTTTTGTATGAGATATAAAAGCAGGGCTTGGTCTCATTCTTGGGTAGACATATTAGATCCCGTGGGATTAGTCTGAAAAACAGCATTGGACTTCAAACCTACCAATTTGTGTTCCTTATATCAAAACACAAAAACAGATTATGTTCTCCTTATCACAGTGTTGCCTGACAAATAGCTGCTGGCTGCTGGATTTCACACAACACTGACTAAATATTAGAAGTAGCTCATTAGTTACGAAAGCTTTGGAACAACCTGAGGTCATACAAAGCATTAGATAAGTGTAAATCTTCCTTTTAATATTACTTATTTGTCAGTTCTATCTATTCAAACATAGAGATCAGGTTCTCAGGCCATTAAGAAAAGAGTTTTTTACAAACTATTGCTCTCTGATGTCACTTTACAATTTACAATTTAATGATTAGGAGCTACCAGCACTGTTTGATCTCAGCCCCCTACTCACACATGTTTCAGTGAATGAGTCAACAACAACTCCAAACTCAGCCTCTGAGTGTGCACAAGAACTTGCGTTTTCTGCTTACTGCAGTCCTCCCCCTGAAGCAGAGATGACTTTGGTCTAGAGCAGACATGACAGTTGTTGTATATTTCCTAAGCATTCTGTATATTAGATCCACTTCAGTTGGAAGCTTGCTGAAAATTGTTTGAGGTGAGATGCGGAGTGCAGTGAGAAAAGTTAAGAATGAGGGTAGGGCAATGACATAGCCTTGCTTAACCCTGCACTGTGCTTCGGTCTGTACTGGATCCATTCATTAGAATCATGGCTTGCATGCCATTATATAGCAGATGTAGAATGGGGAAATATTTCTGAAGACATCCAAATCTAAGAAGGATTCCCCACATTCCTTCTCAGTTGACCATATTGAAAGCTGTGGTAAGGTCACATCCAGTAACTACAGACAGGCAGTCAAACTTTATTACTCACTTTACGCCCAACTGAAGCAAGCATTCTGCCTATCGTAGTGGGGCATGATGAGCATAACCCACCAGCTCTTCTTGCCACCATGCACTCTTTGCAATTGGTCCCAACAGGAAGCCAGGTCCATATTGGGAATGCATGGCATCGGACTACAAGCACTTGCACAATTAAGCTCTAGTCTGGCACCATAACCAGTTGTCGCCATACCATCCAGCACTGGGGTCCTCCTGGAAACAGGGTGGGTCGCCCAAAGTTGCCCACACAATCTTTTGAAGCCCAGAGAACTACTATTGATTGAAAACCATATTGATTGAACTTCCCTTGTGTTTGGTTGATTCTGAGCTGAGTTTGCACAATGATTGAGGCCTAAGAAAGTCAGCATCAACCTGGATCAGATCACAGGAAATAGAGAGTAAGCTTTTCCCAATAATTTTGCGACCCTCCCCATCTATTTCTGCGCAATGGATATATTTCTGTAATGATGCAAACCTTTAGTTCCAGAAATCCTTTTGCAATAACTTTAAAAAGCAAAAAATCCACACTTTGTGTCCTGCTATTTGAGCTCTTTTTTCTCTAGTTCTCAAGTAATATAGCAGCATTTTAATTCCATTTTTTCCACTGAATTTAGGTTCTAAGGTACAAATGCAGCAGAATAACCACAATAAGCAATCCCAGACAACAAAGAGTTCTTCAAGAGAGACTTCTGTGAAGTACAAATTATGATTCAGGTAAATATCCTACCGATAAAGCTACATTTTCTGCATGGCGTTAAACTTCTCAACTGTTTACTGCAATTACAGCCACCTAGGCTGTAATTGTTTTTCATCATACTCTGGCCTCATCCTATCAGAAATATTCCCTTTATCCCATACATCCTTTCCCTACCATCTCAGCAGCATAAAACCAAGTTATTTTTTTCATTTTTCCAGTTTTGATGAAGAGTCTCTGACCTTAAACATTAATTGTTTCTCTCTCCACAGATACTGCTAGATCTGCTGAGTGTTTCTGTTCTAACTCAGTTTACAGTACGTTTACTAACAATAATGATGGTTGCTTTCTCCACATGTGTTGTATTCCTGAATAATAAGATGTATTTTAAGCAGTCTTCCATTTCAAAGAGAGCCTTTGTTACAGCTGAGAACAAACCTAATAAGTCACCTGGGGCAACATCACAGTAATTTACTGAGCTCTTCCCCTGAGTAGATTAATATTTGTATCACATTGTTCCTCACTGAGCAATCTGTTTACATTGTTTGTCTAAGATTTCAATAGCATAATATTAGCTTAAATTATTTTGGTTTGCATTTAACATTGGAAGTCTTTAAAGCATTTTCAGAAGTTTTCATTGCTTTCATTTCGGATTCTGAAGGCATTGATTTCGAATCATTCTTCAGATGCCAGAAATTCACATACTTCATTGCTGTTGTTCATGCTTGGCTTAGATACCCGGTGTTAACTCAGAATACAGACTTCGATGACTGAAAAAAGGACACATAAGAACATAAAAACTTAGAAGAAGAGGAGACCATCTGGCCCTTCATGACTACTCCACCTTTCATCAAGATCAAGGTTGATCATCTACCTCAGCACCATTTTCCAGCACTTTTCCCACATCCCTTGTTTCCCTAACAATCTCTGTTTTGAATAAACACAATTACTCAACTCTGCACCATCCAGGGTAGAGAATTTCAAAGATATACCACCATCTGAGTGAAGAACTTCCTCTCATCTCAGTTCTAAACATCCAACTCCTTGTTCTCAAACCATTCCCCTTGGTCTTAGATTCCACTGTCAGGGGAAACATCTTGGCTGAGATGTTCTTGATGAGATGTTCCTTCATTCTTCTAAACTGATACAGTAATTTGAATGCACAAGAACATAAGATGATGCAGAGAATAGTGGATTCAGGCCAATAGATTAGTGGCACATCCCTCGCCACCATCGGTAGAATCTGCATGAGGTGCTGCCTCAAGAAGGCAACATTTATCATCAAGGATCCCCACCATCCGGGCCATGCCATCTTCTTGCAGCTACCATCAGGCAGGAGGTACAGGAGCCTGAAATCCCACCCCAACAGGTTCAAGAACAATTACTTGCTTTCAACCATTTGATCTTGAACCAATCTGCACAACCCCTTAGTATAGCAACAAACACTAGGACCACTTTGTAGTACAATAGACTTTTTTTGTTTTCTAATTGTGTTCTTTCTTGTATAATTTTGTATAATTTATGTTGTTGATTGATGATTTTTCTTGTGAATGTTATGCATTTGATGCTATGTGTTGCTGATGTAAGTAAGTTTTTCATTGCACCTGTGCGTACATTTACTGGTGCACATGACAATGAACTCAACTTTGACTTTGTACACCACACTCCCAAAACACGCATTCTACACTGAGCTCTACTATCTTAAGACATTATCAAGACAGAGAAAACACTAAATAGAATATACGTCTTATTCAAAAAAACATATATATAGATCATAGAACAGTACAGCACAGGGACAGGCCTTTTAGCCCACAATGTCTGTTTTCGAGTCAAAGTTTGTTAGAAAATATGAAACATCTTCACTAGCCCATGGGAACCACTGGCCGTGACTGCTTAAAGGGAAGAAGGGCCACTCAGGAAGATAGTTCAAGTCTCTTCATCAGGAGCAAGCAGAGGCTGTGTGCAAACAGCAGAAGACATGCACGCCTCCTGCCCCACAAGTAGAGGAACTTCCAGGTCCCACACTGGTTTTATCAGCCACCTCAGAGTGTGTGGAATCAAGTCATTTTTGACCCCAATGGACAGCTGATGAAAAGATTCATCCAAGGTAACTGTTAATTCCATACATGTGGATACCAATGTATGGTTCTCTGAAGATTATCAAACATTCGTGGGCAAACAGGGGCATGCAAATACACAAAGTCTCACAAGGAAAAGGTACTTGACAAGTAGAGAGCAGTATTAGAATTACTGAAAGGCAATTGGCAGCAAGCCAATCAGTGTGAAGGCCTGCATGCACTCTGACTTGCTACATTGTTAAGGCATATGAGATTACAATTACACCTTTTGGAATGAAGAATCCATCTGTCATGTTCCAGTAATTGGTAGATTCTGTTCTGACAGAAACTAGCAATTACAGTGATGACATTGATATTCTTAGTCAGATATGGGATGAACACCTCACCTATGTCACCGGCACACTAACACAGTTGAACAAAACTGACAATTAAAACCAATAAAGTTAACACTGATGTTGCTGAATTATTCTGTTTACCAGTGAAGGCTGGGGTCCAAGAAAGAAAAAGTTTACATTATTGCACAGAGCATACCCAGAGACCAAGAAACAACCATGAATATTCCTCACATTGGCTGCTTACTATCCTGCATTATTGCTAACTATGATAGATAGGTTGAACTGACTTCTTATTGACTCCAAGTGGGTATCTTGGTCTGACTCAAAATAAGCATGTTCCTATTGTGCTAAATGTTGCTCTCAAGGGCAATAAATTGACAGGACAGTAGGCTGGGAGATAAAAGTCAATGGCGAATGTGGTGTCTGAATCAGGCTGTAAAAATACAAGCAAGTTTCAACATGCAGAAGGAAGCCACAAAGTCAGAAATCTGGCAGACTTTAACTAAAGCCAATTAACAGTTCATCTGCCCTGGGTGGGATCCGGTAAATTCATTAGTTGATGCAATGCAAATTTAAGCTATTGGACCTGGCTGAGGAGCAACCAGGTGCTGATCAGATTTACAGTCCAGTCCCAGGAGAGATGGTCAATCAAACAACAGAAACATTGTAGAGTCATAGTATTGTACAGCACATGAAAGGGCCATCTGGCCCATCATATCCAGGCCGATCTTCTTGTCCATCTACACAAATCCCATTCGTCTCCTTTAGATCTGTATAAGACGAGATATTTATTTATTAGTCACATGGACATCGAAACACACAGTGGAATACATCTTTTGCGTAGAGTGTTCTGGAGGCAGCCCGCAAGTGTCGCCATTTAGTGGGAATTGAACCCAGGTCGCTGGCGCTGTGATAGCATTATGCTAACTGCTATGGCCTTTCCATTTAAGTGCCTGTCTAAATGTCCCTTAAACATAGTGAACATGCCTGATTCCACCACTTCCTCTGGCAGCGAGTTCCAAATATCAACAACTCTCTGTGTAAAACACTTGCTCCTCAAATCCCCTTAAAAACCCCTTCTCACCTTAAACCTATGTCCTTTAGTTTTTGATAACCCTACCATGAGAAAATGATTATTTCTATCCCTATCTATGACTCTTACAATTTCATATACTTCTATCAGGTCGTCCCTCAGCCTCCTTCAGCCCAAGGTAAACAAGCCCAGCCTATCCAATCACTCCTCATAACTGGAGTCCAGCAGCTACACTCGCTACCTGGGTGGTCTGGAGTCCCGAGTCTGCCAGTTCTGAGGATCGCTGGTTCTTTCAAATAACTTCAAACAATGTTACTTATTGCTGTCTCCCTGACTACAGATTTCAGCTGTAGTAGTTGTAAATGGGAGTATTTGCTAATTCCCTTGGGAACTGCACACAAAAAGTCGGCCCTTTCCAACGCCATCTTTGTAAATCTGTAAGTCAGTGAACATCGGTAGTAACATCTCCTTGCTAACAGTCAACACAGGTGCAACTCAAGGATGTGTGCTTACCCACTCCTCTACTCTCTCTGTACATGAATGTGTGGTTAGGCACAGTTCAAATGTCATCTATAGATTCACCGATGACAACACTGTTGTTGGCAGAATCTCAAATGGTGACAAGGAGGCATGCAGGAGTGAGACAGATCAACTGGTTGAGTGGTGTCACAACAACAACCTCGCACTCAACGTCAGCAAGACCAAGGAATTAATTGTGCACTTCAGGAAGGAGAAGTCAGGAGAACATTCACCAGTTTTCATTGAGGGGTCAGCGGTGGAAAGGGTGAGCAGCTACAAGTTCCTGGATATCAATGTCTCGGACGACCTATCTTGGGCACAACACATTGGTGCAATCACAAAGAAGGCTCGCCAGTGGCTCTACTTCATTAGGAGTTTGAGGGTTTGGTATGTCACCAAAGACTCTTGCCAATTTCTACAGATGTATGGTGGAGAGCATTCTGACTGGTTGCATCACAGCCTGGTATGGAAGCTCCAATGTGCAGGATCAAAAGAGGCTGCAGAGGGTTGTATACTCAGCCAGCTCCAGCAGCTCCCTGCCAAAGAGGTCATCTGCAAGTGGCGGTGCCTCAAGAAGGCGGCATCCATCACTAAGGACCCTCACCATCTGGGACATGCCCCCTTCACATTACTACCATCGAGGAGGAGGTATAGGAGCCTAAAGACCCACACTCAACATTTTAGCAACAGCTTCTTCCCCTTCACCATCACATTTCTGAACAGTTCATGAACACTACCTCTTTATTCCTCTTTTGCACTATTTATTTATTTTTCTGACTTATAGTAATTTTTTTGTCTTGCACTGTACTGCTGCCACAAAACAACAAATTTTGTGACATATGTCAGCAATAATAAACCTGATTCTGATTCTGAAGTCCTCCAATCAAGTCAACATCCTCGTGAATCTCCGCTGCAGTCTCTTGAACATCACTACTTCCTTGCTTTAATGTGGAATCCAAAATGCATGCAGTACTCCAGGTATAGTCCAACTAGTATTTTGTAAAATGCAACATAACATCCCAACTTTTATATACTATGCCCTGATTAATGAAGGCAAACATGCCATATGCCTTATTCACCTTCTTCTACCTGTGCAGGTACTTTCAGAAATCTATGGATTTGAACTTCAGGGTCCCTCTGTTCATCAACATTCCTTAGCATCCTACCATTTATTGTAAATGTCCTACCTCATTTGACTTCCTAAAAATGCATCATCTCATTATGAAGTTGAAGTTTTTCACTTGATTGTTTGCAATAAACACAAGCATATAACTTATTGTATTCACTTCTAAAATTTGGTTTGATTGAAGTCAATGAAATTGAATTTCAGAAATATGCAGCTTTTATATTGCACAAACAATTCAAATTACCAAGGGCAATTTTCCAACCCTGATTCAGTTAGACAAGACAACATTCTTGAACACAAGAACACTAGAAAATATGAGAAGGAGTAGGCCACCAGGCCCCTCAAGCCTGCCTGCCATTCAATATGACATTGGCTGATCTAAGATAAGATAGATCTATGCTGGCCTCAACTCTAGTTAAACTCTTGCCAATGAAAGGGGTCAGAGCATCTGTTTCAGGAGTCCACTGTCAAACAGTTGAATGAGATGTCCTGTCTTTCAGAATTGGCTGAATATAATTAGAGTTTTGATGATGATGGGAATATTGCCCTAGGAGAAGATACTGACATTCACATCCTCCAATTGATTTGGAAGATTTTGCGGAGACAGCGTTAGTGGTAGCTCTCCATTGATTTGAAGTGCCTGCTGTAAATAGGCCATGTTTCTACAGCATACCAGACAGTAAAGATCACTGCTGCCCAGAAATGGCGAGCTCCTGATGAGGTTTGAAGTCTTGATGTCAAAGGTGCATTGGTGTAGTGAAGGTGATGGTGAATTTCATTGAATTTTGCTTTTACTGAGAAACTCCTTAGATAAGGGAAGTTGTCCACATTTTTTGGGGTCTTGTCATGGATCATTATGGCCAAGAAGGCAGTGTTATGATGCAGAGGGAGGGTGGTAGACAACCTTTATCTTGCGGATGTTGAACATAAGACCCATTCTCAAATGCCATTCAGTGAATAAATCAATGATGACTGGTAATTTGACCTCCAAAGGTTTGTATACACAAGCATTATCTGTGGACTGCTGTTGGAATAACCTTGGTTCTATTGTGGAGCCATTGCAGGTTGAACAATGTACCATTTTTCTGCAGATTAGCTCCCCCCCATGGGAAAAATGTTAGAAGTGAGGTATAATGTTTCCATGGGAATCCATAGGAAACATTAAGAAAAGTTTTGGTGGAATGACACAACCTTGCTTGACCTCATTGTGCACAGGGTCCGTTGTGGATCTACTGGTTGGAATCACAGCTGGCGTGCCACCATGCAGCAGAGATAAGAGGAGATGAATTTCTGAGAGTAGCCAAATTTGAGAAGGATTCTTCACAGTGCCTCTTGATTGACAAATTCAACGGATCTTAAGTGGCCTGAAAAGACTTTCTATTTTTAATATTTCAGTCATTTGGTCAGCCACATAGATGGTTGGTCTGGTCCCCTGCATTTCTCTTGGCTTCGTTATGAGGTAAAGATCATGTCCATTGTGCCTCTAGATGGATGGAATGCACATTGTGATTTGGGAGCAGTTCTTTTGCTACTGGGAGGAGACAGTTGAGGAGACCCCTGACAATAACTTTGTCTGTGGCAAATGACAGTGAAACCCTCTGCAGTTACCGCAGTTGAACTTGTCTCCTTTCTTGAAGATGATCATTTTGATGGCACCTCTGAAGTCACTTGGCATATCCTCCTCTTCCTCGATGTGGGAGATGAGGCTGTGACTTTGTGTCAGGGATTCCCCTCGATCAGGCTTTAGAACTGCAGCAGGGGTACCATCAGCTCTTGAGTTCTTGTTATTTTTCACAAGGCTTTTCAACTTATTGTTGGTCTGGGGTGCTGGCGCCATTTGACCAGTTTGTGTGCTGTAGATGGAGGCAAGGACACTTCGCTCAAAGGGTAAGTCACTGTAGAGAGATTTCTCAAGGAATTTTCTTTCCAGCAGTGGCTGACTGCCTCTGTGTCCTTGATAAGCTTGTCGTTAATCTTGAGTGCTCTTGGATATTTGGATATTTGGGGTGCAAATGGCCTTGACAGCCATGAAAAATCTGTACAGATGATGGTAACAAATAACTGCTGCATCTCATGCATTCTTTCTACCATTTGTTCTTTAGGTCATACATTTTTATTGGATTTTAGCCTTTGGGCATCAGTGGAATTATTTTATTTTCCTCTTTTGAGGCATGATAGAGGTTGTAATCCAAAAGCACCTTACATTCATGGTTAATTAGCTCCAGGATCTCACAGTCATTCTAATCAAACCTTGTGTTTTCTGGGAGAGAAGCCCAGAGTCTCTTCATAGGTTTAAATAATGGTAAACACACCAGATGGTCTGGTCACTCTGTGGCTCCTATTGGGAGGGGTTTTCAGTTGCCTGCATGGTGCTTTCTGTGAAAAAGCTCTCTGCCAAGTCCTTTCATATTAGTTTTCTTGTGCCAGAATTTCTGCAGCCTCTGTTGTTTTAGTCAAGCTGATGGAGATAACAGCATGGTTTAGGCAATGATCAGTCAAACATTCATTGGTACTCAAACATCGGGCAGTGTTTGGCTGTCAAAGAGGCACATATTAAACGACACAACAAGATTGTCGAAAAGCTGAAGACCATAGCAGAACAATATCAATGGGACCCCTTCATTGAACCGTATTTGAGGGACGATGGTGGCGCACTGTGGAAACCTGATGTGATTTTCGTAAAAGGAAACAGGGCAGCTGTGGTGGACATCACCATCCGATTTGAAGATAATAACAATTCTATCCCAAATGCTTGGTCTGAAAAACGTAACAAGTATCGACATCTTGTTGAACAAGTTAAAGAATTAACTCAGGTACAGATCGTCGAGTGTTTCGGATTTGTGATCGGAGCTCGCGGCCTGTGGGCCAAAGATAACAACTTGCTGATGAAATTTTTAGGAATTAAGAAATACAAGACATTTACTTCCAATATCTGTAGTGATGAGTGATGTGGCTATCGTTGTGGTGGCATAATCTAACCGGTGCCAGTACCTGAAGGTACTGCTGTGAAGTCTTGGATTTGTCCATCTGACAAAACACAGTGTTAGCTATGACAAGGTCACCTTCAATATGGTTAACCAAAAGGAGGACTCTATTCAAGTTAGATTTCCTTATTCAGCCCTTGGCAATCATGTTTTTCCAGAAGATTGTGCCCTTCTTGACCCTGTCTTTGAAGCTGCCCAGAAAGATTAGAATCAGGTTTATTATCACTGACAGATATTATGAAATTTGTTGTTTTGTGGCAGCAGTACAGTGCAAGACATAAAAATTACTATAAGCTACCAAAAAAATAAATAAATAGGGTAAAAGAGGAATAAAAAGGTAATCAGTTTCTTCCCATCTGGGATATAGTCAGGGCCTTCTCAAAACTGGAGTTGGAGTCCTCCTTGAAGTACTTCTTAGCCTTACCTGCAGCTTCTGGGAACATATGCACTGATGACTGTAGTGTGTTAGTTCCATGTTACAATGCAGTTTACTTAATCCACAGAGGGAGTTGCTGAATTGCCAATATTGCTCATCTTTAATAGTGAAGCTCACCACATAAAGACAGCATTCCTCTTCGATGCAGCACAGGGGCAGATTTGTCAGCCAACAATGCCAACAATTAAACAGATCTCATCTACCTGCACATACTCTTAGCAGTGTGGAGGAACAGAGGGATCTCGAGGTCCACATCCATAGATCCCTCAAGGTTTACCGTGCAAGTCGATAGGGTTGTTAAGAAGGCGTATGGAGTGTTGGCCTTCATTAGTCGGGGTATTGCGTTCAAAAGCCACGGGGTAATGTTGCAGATCTATAGAACTCTGGTTAGACCACACTTGGAGTATTGTGTTCAGTTCTAGTCGCCTCATTATAGGAAGGATGTGGAAGCTTTAGAAAGGGTGCAGAGGAGATTTACCAGGATGCTGCCTGGTTGGAGAGCATGTCTTATGAGGATAGGTTGAGTGAGCTAGGGTTTTCTCTTTGGAAAGGAGGACGATGAGAGGTGACTTAATAGAGGTGTACAAGATGATAAGAGGCATAGATCAAGTGGACAGTCAGAGGCTCTCTCCCAGGGAGAAACCATCTAACACGAGGGGGCATAATTTTCAGGTGATTGGAGGAAGGTATAAGGGGGATGTCAGAGGTAAGTTTTTTTACAGAGAGTGGTGGGTGTGTGGAACACACTGTTGGCAGAGGTTGTGGGGACAGATACATAGGGACATTTAAGCGGCTCTTAGCCACATGAATGAGAAAGAAATGGAGGACTATGTGGGAGGGAAGGGTTAAATAGATCTTAGAGCAGGATAAAATGTTGGCACAATATCGTGGGCCGAACAGCCTGTACTGTGCTGTAATGTTCTATGTTCTATGATTTATATCCCTTAATTTCCTGCATGTTTCTGTTGCTGTCTAAATGTCTCTAAAACATAGCTATCCTATCTGCTTCCACCACTTCATCTGGAAGTGCATTTCAGGCACTTACCACTCTCTGCATAAAAAAGCTAGCCTCGTAAATGTCCTTTAAACTTTCCCCCTCTCACATTAAAGCAATGCCCTCTAGTATTTGACATTTCCACTCCAGAAAAAAGACACTGCGCCTCTCATAATTTAATGTATATCAGGTCGTTCCACAGCCTCCGATGCTCCAGAGAAAACAATCCAAGTCTGTCCAACATCTCCTTATAGTTAATACTCTGTAATCCAGTCAACATCCTCTTCTGCACCCTCTCCAAAGCACCCACATCCTTCCTGCAATGTGGCAACCAGAACTGCACACAACACTCCACATGTGACCTAACCAAAGTTTTATACAGCTACTATTTATCATGACTCACTCATCTGAGTTCCCAGGCTATGAAAGCAGAGCAACCTTCTGGCCTGTTATTGTTGGTGTGATTCATGACAAGCTGATGTCCCAGGACCCAAATTTTGCACTAAGGAATGTAAGATGCCAGTGTGTAATTTCTTTAGCTGTTGTACACCAGATATCACATAGACCTGACATAATGAGGTATTGCTCCAGTGGCAAAGGGGTCTGTGATAATTGAAAACCAGATTCCACTGTATAGACAATGTCCAGCTAATACAGCCTCAACAGTCTACACCTTTAGGGGTTAAGCAGGGTGGTTAAGTGTGAAAAATATCAAATGATCCATAACATATTGCAATGTCATTTGAAAAATGCCTCATGAACAAAATATTTTTATACAGGTAATAAATTTAGTTCCCTGAGGCATTCTGTAACATTTCAACACTGTTGTTTAATATAATGAGCAGAGCATTTATTCCGTTAATTGACAATTCTGTTTACATCCTGAATACTAATCTTAGCGTAAGTTGCTCACTAATAAAAAATTCTAGGGATAGTGTAATGAAGAGCTGAAATCATAACAGAAATACCAGTAATATAGTGTAATGTGTATGTTCCCTTCTTAGAATAATAACATCATGCTGACAAATAAAACCTTACATCATTATGATCAACAATTCCTGATATGATTCTGAAGTGAATAGTGTAAAATACCAGAGAAAAATAACATTAGACAGATTGCACTATTGATGTTTTAAAATGTACACAGATATATTCTGGTAATTAAATGCAAAATTCAAACCCAAAATTTAAATACTAATCCATCAATTCACTTAACTTTTCAAATCTCTGTGATAAGATTTTGCAATAAAGTATCAGATTGCATTTAACAAAGAACTGATCTTGCAGATTCTGAGATTTATTTACATGTTCATTTGTCTGGCAAAAAAATTGTTTCCTTGTTTGTTCAATATAGACCTGGGAAAATGAAAAAATGGATCCAGAGATATATTTTTCATTTGTTATTCTATGATATGTATTAGTGCATGTGGAATATACAGTTCTTATAGTGATATTGGTATTCTGGCATGCAAACAAGACGATAAAACCTTGATTAAGCTGTTCACTTCAACATTAGTTCATGACATATTTTTACAAGAAATGTAATTTAAGATTATGGTAAGTAATAGTGCCTATTTTTTCTTATTTATTCATTCACAGAATGTGAGCATCATTAGAAAAGCCAATACTTATTGTTGATCTCCTCACTGTTCCCTGAACTGAGCAACTGACTAGACCATTTTCAGAGAGTCTGGTGCCATGTATAGGCCAGACCAAGAAAATGTATGAGGTATTTGAGAACCAGGTGGGCCTTTACAACTATCCAGCAGTTTCACATGCTCATCATAACTGACGGAAGTTTACCTTTCTTTTAAATTCCAGATTTAATAATAACTGAAATTTGAATTCCTCTATGCTTGCTCCTTGCAGCACTTACCTTCAAATAAAATCTGAACACATGCTGCTGAATTAATAGTCCATGTTTCTAGATATAACTCTGGTAAATTGAACAGTATATTAGCATAACCCAGTGTTGCTTCTATTGTTTTCCTCCTGTGGTGATGATGACTTAAGAATTCTTAGCAGCGGCCGGTCACATAGTTAGCAGGGAAGAACACAATCAGGTAAAGATTCAGAAATAATTATCTCTACAGCTTAATTTGTTGTGGCACGTAACTTGAATGGTAGCCCACAAAAAGTTCATTTCTTGAATCTTTACCAATTTTATACAAAAGTATAAAGTGTAGCCAGTCAGGGTCGTTGGTCTGTAAGCTTTACACCCCCTGTTGATCTCCTTTCCTATTTGATTCGCAGCTAGAATGTTAAAATATCCCAGTGTTTAGCTAATGACGTTAAGTCCAAAATGTCAGAAAATGAGACAAGGTTTGAATGCCTTTGTAATCTGCTCCTTGTTTGCAGTTACCTTATTTTGAAGGTTACATGGTGAACACCAAGTAAAAATTGAATCAGTCCCTCTGAAAAAAACCCTGATTTACAAAACGGCAGCACTTTTTCGCCACTGATACAGTGCCATTTTGAAATAAGGTTTTTAGTTCTGCTTCTAGGTTTGTTTTAAGCTGTAATAATGCACATGTAATTCCAAGACTACACCAAAAAGTGAGCAAGTTTTATTTGGTATATAGAAGAATCACTCTCAATAGTATTCCAATTTCTGAAGAAACTTGGGATTGGCATAGAAACATAGAAAACAGGAGCAAGGGGAGGTCATTTGGCCTTTGAGCCTGCTCGGCATTCAGTATGATCATTGTGTGTGTATCAATCCCCTCTTACTTTCCTAAACTCTAATTTATACAGGTCTATTCAACCCAATCTCTCATACAATAGTCCTGCCATTCCAGGAATATGTCCAGTGAACATACATTGCATTTCTTCTAAGATGAGTATATCTTTTCTTCGGTAAGGAGATAGAATTGCATACTATTCTCCAGGCATGGTCTTACCATAGCTCTGTATAATTGTAGCATGACATCCATGCTTTCTCGCTCAAAACCTCTCACAGTGAAGGCCAAAATCCCCTTTGTCTTCTTAACTGCTTGCTGCACCTGCTGTTTGCTTTCAGTGACTGGAATACAAGGACATTCAGATCTCTTTACACATCAACATTTCCCAATCTATCACTATTTCAATAATGCTCTGTCTTTCTGTTTTTCCTACCAAAGTAGATAACTGCACATTTATCCATGTTATATTGCTTCTGTCAAGATTTTGCCCACTCAATTAATCTGTTCAAGTCACCTTCAAACTTCTTTGTATCCTTTCCCCAATTTATAATCCCACCCAGTGTAGTGCTGTGTTGCCAGGAGTCTGGATTGGAGGATTTGAGTTAACAGGAGAGATTGTATAGGCTTGGATCTGTTTTCCCTGGAGTGAAGGAGGCTGAGAGGTGACATGATAGAGGTATATAAAAGATTAAGAGGTATAGATAGGGTAGATAGCTGGTATCTGTTTCCCAGGCTGGATGTTGAAAACTAGAGGGTCTACATTTAAGGAAAGAGGGAGGAGATTTAAAAAGATCTGTGGGATAAATTTTTCACACACATTGTAGCTGGTATCTGGAATGAGCTGCCAGAGGAAGTGGTGGAAACAGGAACAGTCACAATATTTAAAAGGTTTCTTGACATGAATTTGAATGAGCAGGGAATAGATATGGAATTAATGCAGGCATGTGGGATTAGTATAGCCAGCTATGCCGGTCAGCATAGACACAGTGGGCTGAAAGCCCTGTTAGGAATGTTAACAAATAGGAAAGGAGATCAACAGGTGGTGTAAAAGGCCGAACCATAGAACCATAGAACCATACAGCACAAAACAGGCCCTTCGGCATACCATGTTGTGCCGTCCATCAAACCACCCTCACACTACCTAACCCCTTCCTCTCGCATATCCCCCCATCCCACACTCCTCCATATGCCTATCCAACAAGCTCTTGAACCTGTTCAATGTATCTGCCTCCACCACCACCCCAGGCAGTGCATTCCATGCACCAACCACTCTCTGGGTGAAAAACCTCCCCCTGACATCTCCCCTGAACCTCCCACCCATAACCTTAAAGCCATGCCCTCTCATCTTGAGCATTGGTGCCCTGGGAAGGAGGCACTGACTGTCTATCTATTCCTCTCAGTATTTTATATACCTCTATCATGTCTCCTCTCATCCTCCTCCCTTCCAGTGAATAAAGCCCTAGCCCTCTCCTCATATTCAATACTCTCTAATCCAGGCAGCATCCTGGTAAATCTCCTCTGCACCCTCTCCAACGCCTCCACATCCTTCCTATAATGAGGCGACCAGAACTGAACACAGTAAAGCTGCATCATCACCTCACGGCTCTTAAACTCAATCCCACAACTTATGAAAGTCAACATCCCATTGGGCTTCTTAACTGCTCTTTCCACCTGTGAGGCAACTTTCAATGAACTGTGAACATGAACCCCCAGATCCCTCTGCTCCTCCACACTGCCAAGTACCTTGCCATTCACCCAGTACTCTGCCCTGGAGTTTGTCCTTCCAAAGTGTACCACCACACACTTCTCCGGATTGAAATCCATCTGCCACTTGTCAGCCCAGCTCTGCATCCTATCAATATCCCTCTGTAAGCTCCGACAGCCCTCCACACTATCCACAACACCGCCTATCTTAGTGTCGTCCACAAACTTACTAACCCAGCCCTCCACCCCCTCATCTAAGTCATCTATAAATATCACAAAAAGTAGAGGTCCCAGAACCGATCCCTGAGGGGCACCACTAGTCACTGCCTTCCAATCCGAGGGTACTCCTTCCACCACAACCCTCTGCTTTCTACATGCAAGCCAATTCCTAATCCACACAGCCAAGCTTCCTTGGATCCCTTGGCCTCTGACCTTCTGAAGAAGCCTACCATGAGGAACCTTATCAAACGCCTTACTAAAATCCATGTAAACCACGTCCACCGCACTGCCCTCATCAATCCTGGTCACCTCCTCAAAGAACTCTATCAGGCTTGTGAGGCAAGATCTTCCCTTCACAAAGCCATGCTGGCTGTCCCTAATCAGTCCATGATTCTCTAGGTGTTCATAAATCCTATCCCTTAGAATCCTTTCTAACAGCTTACCCTAGCTCCCTGAACTCACTCTTCAGGACCTCATCCCCCTTCCTACCTATGTCGTTGGTGCCAATATGGACCACAACTTCTGGCTGCTCTCCCTCCCGCTCAAGAATCCTGTGGACCCGATCAGTGACATCCCGGACCCTGGCACCTGGGAGGCAACATACCATCCGGGATTCATGCTCACTGCCACAGAACCTCCTACCTGTTTCCCTGACTATCGAGTCCCCTATCACTACCGCATGTCTCTTTCCCACCCTTCTCTTCTGAGCAGCAGTACCAGTCCCAGTGCCAGAGACCTGGTAACTGCAGCTAGGCCCCTACAGGTCATCCCCCTCAACAGCTTCCAAGGCAGAAAACTTGTTACTGAGGGGAACAGCCTCCGGGGTTCGCTGCTCTGTCTGCCTGCCTGACTTCTTCTTCCTCTTCCCTCCCCTGAGTGTCACCATTCTAACTCTAAATAGTAGTGACAATTATGTCTTTTACACTATTTCCCAATATCTCATTATAGGTGGGAAATGGCAGTTAATATTTTACCATAATGTCAAATTTAGGTCAATAGTAGCATTTTCATCTTTGAATTGAAAGACCACATATTCACACCTATTTCCAGAGCCTTAAGCATCTAATCTGGGCTGAAAGTTGAAAGCAGCACAGATGGAATGCTGGTCTCTTTAGATGTGCCATCTTTCAGATGAAAAGCTGAACCAAGATTGACTCTCCCTACTTGTATGGCCATCAAAGACTACAGCTGGGAAATTATAATCAGTAATTGGTTTATTACTATCATGTGTACGGAGATACAGTGAAAAACTTTGTTTTGCATGTCATTCATGCAGAGCATTTCAAAACATAAGTACATCAAGGTAATATAAGAGAAAAGCAATAACAATGCAGCATATAGTGTTACAGAGAAAGTGCAGTGCAGGTAGACAATAAGATTCAAGGGTCACGATGAGGTAGATTGTGAGGTCAAGAGTTCATCTTTGTCGTACAAGATATGTCAATCCATCGTGGCAGTAAAGAACTAAATTTCTGGCAAAGTTGCGCTGGCTAATAACTGATGTTGCCAAATGGAACCACTGGTTATCAGCAGTTTATGCCTCAAGAAGTCTCAGACTTACATGCAAGGCTTCCTGAAGGTCAGATATTGGCTCAGCTGACTGTCCACACTCTGATGGACTCACCAATGAGCACTTTGCATCCACCTCCTCAGCCCAAGGGAGAATGGTGATGCATTTTCCTTGTGGTAAAAGATAAATATTTTACTTATGTTAATTATTTGTCAATGGTTAATACATTTTTCATGATTTTTCCAAAGAGTTTTATTTTGTTTGTCTCTGACTATGGAGACATAAAAGTTGTTAAAAGTCTTTTCATGGCATTTGACAGCTGGAGAGCTGTCAATGTCTTATCAGGGGATTGCAAGGATGGGAGTCATAGGATACATTGCCTTGGGCCTCCTCACTGTAGGAGCCTACTTTGCCTTTTGGATGGGTGCGGGGAATCAGATTATTCATCCCTCTCCATCAAGGAAAAGTAAGTGTGGGTCGAGGCCACTGACGTTGAGTCTAGGCAGCAGGCGAAGTCCAGGGCAATCCAACACAATGAAAACATTGATGATTTACCTTCTGTTTATCGGATTGTCTCTCAAGAATTTAAGCCAATTGAAACATAATTCATGCAATGATGATTTTACTGTTTTCTTCTGTTAAATTGTTATTCAATTTATAGCCACTTAGCTACTGCACTGGGTTTAGAAGTAATTAAGATAATCAACTCTTAATTGAAGCTGGTAGCAACTATGCTCCTTTAGGTGTCATATTTTACTCCATCTTATCCACGAACCTTCAACGTTAATGGGCAGTTTCACCAATGGATGGAAAAAGCTATAAACATAAAAAAACATAAAAAGGAATTGTCAATATTTCAGGTCGAAACTCTGCTTCAGGACTGGTCAATGTTTCTGTTCAAAACTTTGTGTCAGTCCTGGTCGACAATTCCTTTCCTCCCCAGATACCACTTGACCCGTTGAGTTCTTCCAGCAGAGTATGTCATTATTAGCCTGGATTTATTACAATCAACAGTGACACCCTCCCCCATCCTGTCTGCCCCCCCTGCCCCCTCGATCAACACTATTCTAGGAGTGAAGTTCCTCTGACCTCAAATGGTTTCTCTGGTAGAAACCTGGCACAAGGAGCCAGCCTGATATTCAGTTGTGAGTTCTTATAAACTGAGAGAGATTCAAGACGGAATATCAGGCCTTTCTATGATGTATGTGGCATCAAATGGGGAATTATGTGGGGACGGGGATGGTGTATAGTGCGGTAAGTGGGAGCAGAACAAGCCTCACTCACAAAACAGCTGGAAATCTT
The DNA here is from genome assembly GCF_009764475.1 of Pristis pectinata. Lineage (NCBI taxonomy): Eukaryota > Metazoa > Chordata > Chondrichthyes > Rhinopristiformes > Pristidae > Pristis > Pristis pectinata. The sequence goes on from NC_067406.1 coordinate 72,378,729, forward strand.
TACAAATGAGGCAAAGGTAGCCAGCAAACAAAAGGGAGTCAGCTTGAACAATCTGCTTGAACGATCTGCACTTATTGAAATTCTTCTCCACTCATATCAATGCAAAGCAGCTGCAAGGGACTGAAGTGATAGTACTTTTAGATTTTTATTTACATTCTTTGACTTTGTTTTAACTTTTTCAGTGTTTTTCCGTATACTTGTTTCCTATATATCCATTTTTTAAAAAATAACTTGCATGTTCTTTCAGATTTTTGAATGTTTCTGAATGCATAGTCCTTGACAGTTTTGACAGCTGGCAAAACCAGTGAATGGGGTGTAAATGGAGAACATGAAGCACCATATTATGCCATCCTGACACATTTGGCCATTAATCTTTTTATAACCAAGAGAATTTAGTTTGAGCTTCATTCACTTATGACCTAATCCCCACCCTTTCCCACAACTTCACTATTTCCCATGTTCCCATGCTGGATCAAGCATGGCCAGGGAATCACCATCAAGCAACTATCATGGCTACCACCTTGATGAACTCTTGTTTTGATACCTTGAACTTCCTGGCGCTTATTCAGGGAAATGCCAACAGTTAGGTGCAAGACTGTTTTCATTACCAGCAAAATCTGGGACAATAGTTTGAATATTCTGACAGCCTTCTATAGCATGAATCCAAGCATCTTAAGGTGGTCTGTATCTAAGTACTGCAGATCTAATTATAGAAATGTCTGCAGAACAAACTGTCGGAAGCAGTGCTTACAGGATAATTGGTAAATGATTTACTCATACACTGATTAAATTAAATTAGTTGTACTCATGGTTCTGAATTTGTCCTTCAGAAATTAAATTAATCTTATATTCAATATTTATCCTTTCAATATTCTATCTGTATATCACCAATGTCCCAGTCCTGTTTTAAGCTTAGCCATTAATTTAGAATTGTGTGGTGAAACTTTGATTGGGTATGTTAGTCTTTTCTCACTGACATATTTTGAATTCGTATCTCAGTTAACATCCTGTCAGGTAAGATACTCAGGGAAATCAAGAATGAAGGATGTTGGTTTGCTGCATTATTTCACTTCTGTAATGTCAGCACGTTGTGCTTGCAGTAATCTTGCCAGAGAAAGCTTGTTAACAGTTATTAGATAAAAGTTGGTTCAATTACAGGTGGCACTGGCCAGTGTTGTGTGCCAGTGCTCAAGCTGTTTGAATTGTTTTTCAAATACTAATGGCTCACAAGCTGCTAATTCCTGTTGAGTCAATATCTCACATAAGAAGAATAAAATCCATATCCCACTTATGTGAGATGACAACCATTTATCACATGGTGTGATTGGCCACACACGCTGATTAAATTAGATTAGTTGTACTCGTGGTAGAACATTGTGGTAAGGGATGCCCGGTTTGTTAAGATAAAAATCATGCATTAAATTTCTGAAGAGATAGAAAGTAGTAATTTTTGAAATAACTGTTCATAGAAAATTTCAATTACTTTATAAACATGCCAACATTTGCATTTCATGGAGAGATTTTTCTGTGAGGTAATGGCATGGGACGGCACAAGTTCACACTGATATTCTATTTGGCTATTAGGCTTGGCTGCTTACTCCAGAGGTACTGCTTTAGTTTTGTAACTGAACACTTTTTTTTGCCCAAGTCTGAAGGATTGAATAGTTTTCCACCTGACCTTGTGTTGAGGCATGTTCCTTCTGTTCCAAAGGCAAGCTGGGACAGGAGGGCAAATGAGTTCCCAGACAGATTGGAGCAAGGATGAAACCTTGCTTGACTCTGCTCCGCATGCTGAAAGACTCAGAAATCGAGCTGTTGCATTGAATAGTACCTTTTGTTTCCACATGGACAGACTTGATCATGCTCAGGAGCTATGGAGAAAAGCCCACCCTTTCGATCAGTTTGAACAAACCCTCAATACACACAAGGTCAAATGCCTTAGTAGGATCTATGAAGTAGCTGTTTTGTCAGTTCCCTGCAGTTTTCCTGCAGCTGCATCAAGAAAGGGGATCTTATCAATGGTTGACTGTTGTCTGGAAGCCACACTGTGGCTCAGGGTAAACTGGCTCTGCAAGACCCTAATAAGGACAACATGTGCATGAACTTTACAGTGATGCTGATGTGGAAAGTCTTCAGTATTTGCTGCAGTTGCCTCCATCATCTTTGTTCATATGTAATGTGAAAATAATTGTCCATCATATGGGACTGCACCTTCCTTCCAGCATAGGTAGTGGAGCCCATGAGGTATTTACATGGACATGGTTTCATACACTTGATGGCCGCAGACTCAAAGCACAAATAAGAGTGCATATACCGCTATCTGACATTGCACCAAAGATGTTGCCGGATCTGGTTATTTTCAAATCCACAGGTTCTTCCATGAGTCCAAGAATGAGTTGAAACAACTTAATGCTTCACAAAGTTTTATTGGAAAAGTTTTAAACAAAGAAACAGTCAGGGAGCACATGGCACTAGCTACTACTAGGAGATGAGCCAAGACAAAGGAACTAAAAATGAGCTTTGGCCAGGGGGAAGAGAGCAAGAGAGAGATAGAGGCAAGAAAGAAAGCAAGATGAGAGAGAGAGAGAGAGAGAGAGAGAGAGAGAGAGAGAGAGAGAGAGAGACAGCTGAATCCAATAACGTGTTCCTGGGAATGAAAGCACTTAAGAAATCAAAGCTAAAAAGGATAATTATAGTTTTATACAGACATATAGTATATTTTATGTCATAGAGTCATATAGAGTCATGGAGAGAAACCGCATGGAAACAGACCCTTCGGCCCACCGAGTCTGTGCTGACCATCAACTACCCATTCACATTAATCCTACATTAATCCCATTATTTTATTCCTCTCACATTCCCATTAACTCCACCCAGATTCTACCACTCACTTACACAATAGGGGCAATTTACAGTGGACAGTTATCCTAAAAACCCGCACATCTTTGGGATGTGGGAGGAAACTGGAGTACCCAGGGGCAACACACACAATCACATGAAGAACATGCAAACTCCACAAATACAGTAGCCAAGGGTCAGTATTGAACCAGGGATTCTGGTGCTGTGAGGTCAAATATGTAAATATATTACTGATATCCCTGATGTATCATGAAAGAGGTGCTCCCACAGCCTTTGAGGGATGGTTTTGGTCAGGCTGGGACAAGTGGTGCAGCTACTTAGCATTGAGATGCAGGACTGACGATTTCACCCTGGTCAGCACTGAGTGTGGGACATTGTTGGGGACTGGATTCATCAGTTAACAGACCACCTGGATCCTATAGTTTCTCTCAGCATCTCGTGCTGAAAGCTGTTGTCTCCTCTTTTCTTTCTCTTCCCAGCCCACAGGCTTCTCTGTGGTAACAGGCTCAATGGTAAGCAGCCTATGAATGTTCAGACTGAATGATCAAGAAGGTTATAACAAATAAGCACTCTGCAGGGAATCACTAAGCATGGTACCAGTGCACAGTTCACGCCATTGACTTGCCCCTTTGACAATGACGTGGCAATGGTGACGTACTCAGAGGAACATCGCTAACACTCCATGGGGTGATTTTCCTGGATTTTGGGCTCACATTAGTTTGTAAAATACCAATGTAATGAGGAAAACATTGCTGAGTCTCCCCCCCCAGGAACATCAATACTTACGTGTTAGAGGTTACCACCAAGTTAACCAATCATCAAAAAACTTACACTTGATGCAGATAGCAACCTCTGCATTATAAAAGCTCCCACAATTCTTCTCAAACACACAGGATAGTGCAGTTGAATAACAAAATGAAAGCTGACACAACTTGTGTCATCAGCAGTTGTGAGACTATCCCAATCAACAGAACAGCTTCCATATGTACAGCCTTTGACTGTGATGCATTCCAATCATGGCAGACAGTGGAACCACAGACTCTGCAAAGGCTACCAAAAAAAAATAAATAGCAAAGAGAAGCTAACACTATGTGCAGGGGAGAAAATCGTTCTCGGGAAGAACAAACAGCACACAGTTGCAGTTAGGTTTGCCTTCAAATGCAGCAGAAGAAACAGAGAATTGCCAGAGAAGATGCTGCTCACCAGCAGATCAAGGGCACTATATTGGTCACAAATCCTATTTCAGTCTTGAGCCTGAAAGAACCTACAATGGAAGAAGCCCATCCCTGACCCTTACACCCGAAGAATACCTGAACATTACTCTCATTCAGCTTAACCATGAGGATTCTTTCAAACTTCTACAGATGCACTGTAGGATGTGCCCTGAAGGGTTACATCTCCGCCTGGTATGGCAACTGCTGTATAATGAAACCTGCAGAGGGTGGTAAACACTGCCCAGGCCATCACAGGCTTGCCACTTCCTTGCATCCAGTCACAGTATGTTGCTTCAGGAAGACTAATAGTATCGTCAAGGATGACTACACCCCCTCCCAACCTCGGGCATCCCCCTTTCCCTCTTCTACCTTCTGGGAGAAGCTACAGAAGCTTGAAAGCCCAGATGAGCAGACTCAAGAACAGCTTCTTCCCCACTGCTAGCAATCACCTGAACCAATCACCTTTTCAAACCCCTTCCTGGTGGTGCTGCCATGGTCTCAGACTCTTAATTTTACCTCTCTTGGTTACTTCATTATTGTAATTTTTGCATTTCTTTTTGCACTACTTCAGCTTGCACTACTATCTTTGCACCATTCTGCTTTTTTGTATTCATCACTGTATTAATTGTTATATTTATTATTACCATTTATACTGTTTACTCTGTGAGATGCATGTGAGAAAGGAATTTCATTGCACCCTGGTGTATATGAAAATAAACTAATCTGATTCTGAATCTGAATCTATGTTGCTCTGTCAATGACTCTGAATTTGACTGCCACACTCAACTTCCACAGCATATGTTGTCAAACAGATTGTTGTAACATCAGCCAGGGAGTAGTACCTTTGTCAGATCACTGGCATGCCTTACTGAAGAACCACCCAAATTATAAGCTTTAGCAGTTCAGCAGTGAAGTAAAGAGATTGGACAATGTAATTTATGGTTGCTGAACTTCCAAAGTTGAGTGTCCATTTGCCGGTACCCACATTGGGGCGAGACTACTAAAAGACACCCGTTCATTTGCCTTAATGAAGGGATTCCAGCTCCTGAATGCCCAGGCAGAATGTGACATCTTTTATAAGATCTCCATGTCAAAATCTAGTAAGCAAGAACTTGACCTTCATTTGCTCCTCCCTTCTTTAAGGAAAAAAATTCAGATCCATAAATGGATGCAAATTCCTCACTCCCTTAACTTATTATCCCAGTCAGATTATACCAAGTAGCAGTGGAGAAAATTTATAATGTGCAAACAACAAACATGCTGGGAAGATCATCAGGGAGATTGAAAAAAACACATTTATATTGACTAGACAGGATCTGACTTACACTCCTGTTCAAGTGTCCAGAATTGACTTATGTTCCTTTAAGGACTTTGACATTCAAGCTGGCATCACCTTGTTATGGTTGATGAGAAGACTCTGGCCTATTGCATCTCAAATTACAAAGAGCAGACCATCAGAGGAGAAATCAATGGTTGGTCGTTTATGATGAGGGACATCAAAAGTGTCTCAGATGTTTTCTTCTGTCAAATTCAATCTTCTTTGGATCCTGAAGCTTGATCTCCTTCTCCCACAACAGATAGTTTCTCAAACCACTACCTGATGTGCACCCAACATCATAGTGGCAGTAATTATCACCTGAGTGAATATGCCATCAACAAACAAGTGCCACTTATTTGTATGTCACTAATCTCAAAGAGGTTGCAGAGAACTAAAGCATACACATAAGTGGCATGAGATGAGATAAAAATAACAAAATGAGTAGGAACAGATCTTCCAGTAAAATTATATGTTAACTTCATTGCCTACTGTATAAAGAAAAAACATTGTCATCCTTTTGCAGTTGTGCCAAAACAAGGGTGAAACTTAATGCTTATAAAAAAAACTCTATCAAACTTGACACAAATTTGCAATGAAAATGAAACATTTGAATTAGAATATAATGATCATTTTGAAAGATTGAAGTGTTTGCTTCAGGAATACTTGATGAAGATTTACAGTATATAAGAGTCATTCCATGCAGGAAAGCTCTACTTGAACAGTACCAAAAATTGAAAATGATGCTTAATTGAGTGGAAAACTTAAAGGTCATGTGAAAATAGATGAACTAATGGAAGTGGTAAACTCATTAGTAATTGCCAACAAAAGGAATAGTAAATGTAGAATTTGTTTGAACTCCACAGGGTTGAATTTCATTTAATGTTACCCAATCAACAGTTGTAAATTTATACAAGATCAGCAAAAGACCCAGGAAAATGAAATACACATTGTTACACTATTTTGAGAGGTTTCTGAGAATATTTCATCAAAGTTATGGCAGTTGATCAGGTACAATTAATACTGCAGAAATCTTAAGACGGCTTTTGAACTGCAACAGTTTGAACATCCAATCATGTTGAAAATGTTATATTTTGGAAGTAAAAGATATTTCAGCAATTTATATTATTTTTCAGGTTTCTGCAGGTTGTTCTTTATGGTGCTGTTGATGCTGCACAGTACATGGCACACATCCATTCATGAAAACAAAAGTTGATTGAAGTCATTGATTGATAGGAACATGACACCAGATTTTGGAAAGCAATTGAAGATCCCAGAACAATAAATGTGAAATTCAGCCATGGGCAATCTTGCATTTGAAGTCAAAGAGAAGACCTTATTAATGGTGATAGCATTAATCCTTGCTAAAAAATAACAGTCCCAGCAACTGAGCACATGCTATTTCTACAATGAAATAAAATGAAATTTTCCTTTAGATATGGTCAGTTAGCTGGTTAAGTTTGTAAAAAGGCCTTTAAAAAGAAATCTCTTGTTAGAAGCTGGTTAGGAAAGAGATGGAATAGTAAATAATGAAGAAGTATAGGAAAACTTAGCCATAAAAGCTCTAAAGGTCCGACACCTTCAGAAGAATTAAAAACAGCCCTTCAGGGTATAAAAGTTTGATGACCATGACAAAATCCCTCAATTATATAAACAGTTGAAATATTTAGACAATCATGTTATTGAACATGATATCTGTTTGATTGAAGCTTGATGTATTTGATTGTGACGTTCATAGTGAAATAGAGCACCAGATGACCATTATTCTATCTGTGAAATCCGTGGACAATTGTTTCAAGGAATGTGGAATGAAGGTGGTTAAATACAAATTAAGTTACAGATTAACCATGATCTAATTGAATGGTGAAATAGTCTCAAGAGGCTGAGTGATCTTTTCCTATTTCTTATTTTCCCATTATCCTTTGTGAATTCAGTACTTGATAGATTACAAATGTGGTCTCAATTGCACCATTCATATCAAGTAAATTTTCATACACTAGATTACTGTGTGAGGAGTAGAATCAAACTACAAAATCCAATAGAAAATGTAGGTAAAGATGTTCAAGTTTCCAATTGCAGGCCAAGATCAGTTAAGAGGAGAAATAAAATTAATGTCAAAGAATTTTAAAGATAGCAATTAATCATCTGTGGTATTACAAAAATCTCATTCCTAATTTCATTTTTGTTGCCATGTTGTTGAATCCATTTTTGTTTTCAGTAAATTTAGCACCGAAATTGCAGGATGGACTAATTCTTCTGGAATTCCTAAACTTCTTTTTGTAGTGTTAAACTTCCTACAAAGGAAGATCCTACATACCTTTTCTATTTGGTTCCCACGTAATAATTACAACAGATACAACAGGGATGAAGTCCAACTCAATCCATTACCAGTACAAGAAGGCATAATTCCAGCAATTGTGAGTTGACATTAATAAGCTTAATATGGAATCAGCCATAGGAAGTGATCCATGCAGAATGAGGGGTCAGAGTTTTGGACAAAACACAGGTAAGAGTGAAATGTTTAGCAGTCACCTGCAATATCATTTTATTCACCTGGAGCCAATTTTTGCCACATAAGAACGGGTTTCAATGTGCACCCCTAACAATTGATAATTTAAATTTTGAATTTCACATTTAGAAGAGCTCAATTGTATTGGCTGTTTGACAACTGCTTTGCTATCAAAGCTGCTTCCACAAAATGTCAGGTCATCACTCACTCTGCCCCTGACTGGCCAATATCCTCAATGCAACAGCAGTGTGGAACAGTTCGAGCTTGTATAATGTCATCATACACTTCATGCTGACATTTGTGGATGCCCAGGAGCATCAGGCAGCTCTGGATCTAGACAAAGATGAAGAAGAGTTTCAGATGATCTCTGCAGAATACTTCTCAACTTGATTTTACCGTGCTGTGCTTTTCACTTAAGTGTTTTGCTTTGTTCCAGTTACAACAGTGTTACAGTGAATACAGCAAGATACCATGATTCCTTTTGAAAACATCTATCAAACTGCACGTTGCTTTATTATTTCAACTGAGCTAATACCATGACCATACAATGGCTTTCATCAACACTGGAGATTAGTCGATTTTATTATATCCAGGCAGGGAATTACTTTCTCTGTGCCTCAAGCCATGAATTTTCAATTCATACACTTTCTCACCAACAGGACTATTTGATCTCTTGGTAGATGTTAGCCACATCAGTTATAAAATCATATCTTTGTGGGCAGCAATTTAAAGAAAGAGCTACTACATTTTATGGTTTGTAAAGAAAGAAGCACTAATTAAAATTAGGATTATATTATCATTATTTTATAATTAATTTGTCACTTCTAGTATGTTTCAAGAGTATAAACCCACTTCATCATTTCTAACTTCCCTTCATTCACACCTCCACTCCAGAAAAATATCAGATTCTTGAATTATTTTTGACCGATTAATAATACTTTGATAAAAAAAAAGTCTTTTGAAAAGTGTACAGGAGCTATGAAGCAAACAAGGATTTTAATGGCTTTTCCTTTAAAATTCCTGTTTGCAATGGACACAGTCAAAATGTTTTGTAATACTTAATGCACAGGGAATGCAATTTGTTTAAAAACTCATGAAAAGTAATTCTTCACTTGCTAAGAGTCAGTTAACTGTTATCCAGGGCCTGTATTGTGCTGTATTGTTCTACGGTTCTATGGAATGCACCTAGTTTTGTCTAGCAGAATAAAATATAAGGTTGGAAAATTTAAATTTATTGCCTGAATTTGAGAGGGTGTCACAACAACAACCTGCACTCAACGTCAGCAAGACCAAAGAATTGATTGTGGACTTCAGGAAGGGGAAGTTGGGAGAACACACACCAGTCCTCATTGGGGGGTCAGTGGTGGAAAGGATGAGCAGCTTCAAGTTCCTGGGTGTCAACATCTCAGAGGATCTATCCTGGGCCCAAACCATGAATGCAATCATGAAGAATGCATGCTAGTGACTCTACTTCATTAGGAGTTTGAGGAGATTTGGTATGTCACCAAAGACTCTTGCAAATTTCGACAGATGTACATTGGAGAGCATTCTGACTGGTTGCATTACCACTTGGTATGGAGGCTCCAATGTGCAAGATCACAAGAGGCTGCAGAAGGTCGTAGACTCAGCCAGCTCCAGCACAGGAACAACCTTTCCCAACATCAAGGACATCTTTAAGTGGTAGTGCCTCAAGGAGGCAGCATCCATCATTAAGGACCCTAACAATCTGGGACATGCCCTCTTTATGTTACTACCATCGCGGAGGAGGTACAGGAGCCTGAAGACTCACACTCAATGTTTTAGGAACAACTTCTTCCCCTCCACCATCAGATTTCTGAATGGTCCATGAACCCATGAACACTACCTTGTTATTCCTCTTTCGCACTATTTATTTATTTATTTATTTGTAACTTAGAGTAATTTTTATGTCTTGCGCTGTTCTGCTGCTGCAAAATTTCCTGACATACGTCAGTGATAATAAACCTGATTCTGATTATTAACATTTGATGAAGGTAGAAACCTCATCACACTTAAAAAGTGCAAGGATACAGATTGAGAAGTGGACTTAACTTAAATTGTTCCATTTTTGCCAAGCATGAGCTAAAAGTCCTCCTTCTGTATCATCAATTACTTCAATAATTCTATGTTTGCACAATCATGTTGTCATCAGGTATCATTTGCATAATGCACATTATGCACATGTGTCACATTCCTCCTTCCAACCTGTATGCCAATTATCTCTGGATGCAGAAGAAAACAGTAAGTACTAGGATACAACACATGTAGAAATAAGGAAGTGCTGGAAATCCTCAGCAAGTCAAGGTGCATCTAAGGGAAGAGAAACAGAGCTAACAAATCAGGATGAAGACCTTTCGACAGAACCGAGAAGGAGTCAGAAGAAGCTTGTTAAGCTGCAGGGAGGGTGGGGGAGTGGATGCCATTTTAATTCTCCGTGCAACTCCCATTCTGACCTGAGATTCTGTTTAACCAATGCATGGCGGAGATGGTAGATCATAGGATATGGAGGGAAAACCAAGTTCTGACACATTAGCTCTGTTTCTGCTCCCACTGAAGGGGCTGACTTCCAGAATTTTCTGTATTTTATTTTAGATTTCCAGCATCTGCAATTTTTTTTTGATTTTCACGTATAGAAATATCATGCAAATCTTGATTGTTGATGAGGAGATACCAGAGCTCAGAGTTCTGGCAATAGAGATAGTGCTGGAGAAGAACTTCTTCCCAACTCATGACTTTAATGCTTTTTTTCCTTATTCAGTCAGCAACCTATTCAAACCTTCATACACAATCATACAGTGCAGTCCCATGACCTCCATCAGCTAGAAGGACAAGGGTAGCAAAAGCATGGGAATATCATCACCTGGAAGCTGCCCTCCAAGCCACACACCATCCTGACTTGGAGTTATATTGTCCTTCCTTCACTGTTGCTGGGTCGAAATCCTGGAACTCTCTCCCTAAAGGCATTGTGGGTATACCCACACCTCGTGGACAACAATGATTCAAAAAAGCACCTCACCACCACCGGCTTTTCAAGGCAATTGGTGACAGGCAATTAAATGCTGGTACATACCTTGAATGAATAAAATAAAAGCACAGCAGTCTAATACCTTGTCTTGCAATGGAGAAGGCTGTTAAAGCAAGAAGGATATTGAATTGATAACCTTGTATCAATGTGCCTCACAAATGCTTTGAGTAGTATCCTGGCATCGCTCCAGTGATGTTATCTTTTATTCTTGAGTCAGAAGATTGTTGGGCCGAAGTTTGGCCTTGGTCACATGATTTAGATAGAGAATATTTTTATGGCTCAGCATTATGTTTCATTTCTAAAATTTGTATTCATCGATCTCAATTGAATTGAATTTCAAAGGCAGGGTACAATGTGTAGTGAGAACCATAACACACTTTCAGCTCCAGTGACAGAGGATGACGTTTTTAGAATGCTGATGAGCCTATTAATGATCTGAATCCCGAGTAGAAAGTATGCACACGTTGCTCACCACAGGCTCACCACCCATGGGGTAGCACAAAATAACAGCCAATGCCCATACCCTTTGCTTATTCAAATAAGAGCCCTACTGATGTTTCAGGTCTCCAGCAAAAACTAGCTTGGTTTATATCCCCAATTATTTTGCTGCACCAGTGGTAGCCATTCCTTCTTCCTTCTAGGTCCTGAGCTCTGAAATTCCTGCCTTAAATTTCACTGCCTCTCCAACTCTTCCCTGCTTCGTATTTTTTCTTGAAACCTTTGACCTGACTAAGATTTTGATAACCTGTCCTCATCTTGCTGCCTTTCATGATCATAGTTTTGTCTGACAATATTCCTGCAAAGCATTTTTGAACTGTTCACAATAAATAAGGCACTATATAAATACAAATTGTTAATTGTTTATTGTGAAATTCTGCTGAACATCCTGAGTAATGTTGAAGCATTTCATTTTCTTTGAAATATATCAAATGTTCATCAAACAAGGAATATCTTCAGAATAGAAAAGCCTTAAATCAGAGGCATTAATGAACTGGATATTTCCTCTCTCAAAAATATTGGAACTCTCTCATCAATTTGCCTCTGGAGCAGAGAGGAAAAAAAATGTCACTACAACACAAATCTAACAAACAGGAATTTGAAACAGCAATCAAGAATTGCCTAAATTTCTCATTGCATCTTGATAGCCTTCCCAGATTCAAAGTCACAATATGCCACTAAATGGAATATGGTACCACAAAGTGCATTTTCTATATAAGAACAACTATTGAATGTAAATAGATAACAGTCACATTGGTGACACTGCTGGAATAATACTTACAGTCCTCAACAGTTTCAAGTCTTTTATGGGGCTGGACAATTTGATTAGCACAGGGGTACTTTCCTGATCTTTGAATACAAATAAGGCTCAGTCACGACTCTGACAAACTGTATTTGTTTGCTTCTCTGACCTTGAACGTGATAATTAGGCCAGCAAGAAGCACAATTAATAGCAAAGTATGACCTTTGTGCACCTACACATCAGAACACCAGCTCTGACAGCCATCAGCAAGGCTGGTCTGATTAAACTTTATGCTGTGTTTTGTATTCCAGAAGGATATTGGATTCATGTGCTAATTTGCTAAACCTGCTGCCTTTTTGGAATACTAAACAACGAAAAAGTGAGCCTGGACTTTGAATTGGCTATTGCACTCATTTGTATGATTCCTAAAAGAGTTTGATAATCACGACACATAGATAGTGAATTTTGACTTGTTCAACTTCAGCTTTCTTCAGTTAACCTCAACATGGTAGCCACATTAAGAAACAGAAGGACTGCTTTGCAGTGTGAGAGATCCTTGTGAGGGTGAGATTGAACTAAGAATTATCAGCCACTAGCTGTCAGATGTTAAAACCACTCATAGTATAGATATATGAACCTGAAGTTTGCAGACTTAATGAACTGGAATGGTTAGTATTTCCCAGCATTTTTCTGTGAAACCAGGAGGAACTTTTGTGATTAGAGATTGCAAAAATGCAGAAATCCAGAAGCTGCTGTCAAGGGAAAGACCACTCTGCAACAGGGTGCACTGTTGTCATCTTCACTGATGCATCAACATATCTGGAAACTCTCTGGATTTGCCTCAGAACAAAATTTACAAACAAATCTGGGAGGTATGAAGTGACACAATTAATCTCCAGATTAAGAAAATAAAATTCCAGTGTACAAACTTGTGAGTGGTGATGTATTAGTCAAGGAAATGCTTAAGACACATATTGTTTGACTGCAGAAATCTGTGAGAGTTGCAGCTTTTAGAGTCAGAGGGATACAGCATGAAAGAGGTAATTTGGCCCACGGAGTGCATACATCCCATTTACAGCAATCCCATTTTTATTCTCCCCACATACACATGAACTCCCCCTGGATTCTACCACCTACCTACACACTTGGGGCAAATTACACTGTGGGAGGAAACAGGAGCACTCAAGTGAATCCCATGCTGTCACAGGGAGAGTGTGCAAGTTCCACACAGACAGCACTCGAGGTCAAGATTGATCCTGGGTCTCTGGCACTGTGAGACAGTGGCTCTTCTAGCTTCACTACTGTGCCACTTTCTCTCACTTGACTTTCAGTTTCAACAGTCACACTGAGTTTGGGGGTATTGGGAGAAGGGCAAGAAATGTTCATTGGGAGATGTACACATGTCAAGGAAGGCTGAACATCATCTTCTCCTTCACCTGAGTCACATACTGGGTGCAGCAACAGGCAATGGACCCAACCGAAGTCTGTGCGCTGAAAATTTTCGGGGCTAGCTAATTGGAAAATTTCCAAAGGAACGCAACTTAGAATCAGTGAATTGACATGAACATCAATTGGTGCAGAAAACATTGAAAATGTTAAGCCTTGTTGGACGAAGCATAACTGAGTTTTAATACCACAACAAATCATCAAGGCAGATTGTACTAACTAGATCCCCAAGACTCCTTTGACTTCAATGGGATTACAGGGTAAAGGAAATGGAAGTTTCTTTTAAACTTAATGTTGTTTGACTGAAGGTTTTGAATTATTTATAATTAGTTAATTAACTTTAAAATAACATCTTTTAATATTTTAATATATTTTAGTTACACTAATTCTTCAGTATCTCTGAATGTCACAAACAATTAAAACTTATTGAAATCAATGACAACTTTTACAGGCAGAAAAACATCCATCGCTCTCCTCCACCACCCCCACCCCCACCCCCACCCCCACCCCCATTTAGTTGGCTGTTAAAGATAGTTACAGGCATTTCAAGGGTGGTACTTGAACACGGTCATGTTCAGACAAAGCCGATGGACTTCAGTATATGGAGAACCAATGGGTTTGGCCCTCTGCATCCAACACAGGTAAATGCAGGGATGTTTATATTGCAGGTGGTACATCCAGGAAGTGAAACAGCTCCAGACCATCCAGCTCATAATTTCAACTGAAAAATCTTTAGTGTCCTGGAATTACTTTTATAGATGAGGTCTTATTCACTAATTAAAACAGTGCAGACACCAGAAATTGAAAATCTAAACAGAAAACAGTGGATATTCTTAACAGTAATTGTGGAAAGTTAACAGTTCAGGTTCATTGGAAATGGAAATGTGAGAAAGCAAATGTGCTTTAAAGTGCAGAAAGAGGAGGAGGGGTAAGGAGAACAGAGCAAATATGTGTGATAGGGTGCAAACTGAAAGGTTAAAGGAGATGTGCGGGGCAGGTTTTTTTTACACAGAGAGTGGTAGGTGCCTGGAACGGGCTGCCAAGGGGAGTGGTGGAAGCAGATATGATAGCGGTGTTTAAGAGGTTTTTAGATAGACGCTTGAATATGCAGGAAATGGAGGGATATATATCATGTGCGGGCAGAAGAGATTTAGTTTAATTTGGCGTTGTGTTAGGCACAGACATTGTGGGCCAAAGGGCCTGTTCCTGTGCTGTACTGTTCTATGTTTTATTTATGTTTTGTTGCCAGTTTCGACCCTGCTATCATTTTCAGGTAGTTATATATCTGGACTTTTCCAGTCCCTCTGTTGGCTTCTCTGTCTCCAGTATAGTTCATGCCAGCAAACATTATCCATCAAAAGCCCACTGATACCAATAGCTATCTTGACTACACCCACTTTATTTCCTGTAAAGACTCCATTGCATTCTCCCAGTTTCACCATCTCCATCATACATGTTCTGATGATAAGACATTCCACACCAGAGCCTCTGAGATATTTTCCTTTTTGCTTAACTGTGGCTTCCCCTCTGCCATCGTTCATAGGGCTTTTACCACATCCATTCCATTTGCTGCAATTTTACTCTCACTCCCTCTCCTCCCAGCCAGACCAAGGATAGAGATCCGCTGATCCCCATTTTCCATCCAACCACAGTCCACATTCAATGTAATTTCTGCCATTGTCAATTGGCGGATTCCAGCACCAGACACAATTTCTCCTCCCACCCCTTTGAGCAGTTTGAAGAGATGATTCCCAACATGAATCCCTGGATCCATTTCCACCAACCACTCTCCTTCTCATGGCGCTTTCCCACCAAATTGCAGGAGATAAAACACCCGTCCTTTTACCCTTCCCTTCCCACCATCCAGTGGGAAAACAGTCCATCCAGGTGAAGCAGTGATTCGCTGCACCTCTTCTAATTTAGTATATTGTATTCAGTGATCCAAATGTGGTTTCTATATTGGAGAAGCCAAATGCAGATTGGGTGCTTGCTTTGCAGTACACCTCCATTCAGTTTATGACCCTGTGTCTCCAGTCGCCGATCTCCTTCATTCTCCATCCCACTTCCACTCTGACCAACTGTTTTGACCTTGTATACTGTTCTAACAAAGTCCAAAGTAAGCTCGAGGAACAGCACCTCATCTTCAGTCCATACAAATTGTAATCCTCAGGATTTAATATTGAATTTTACAATTTCAATAACTAGTCCACCCTCTTTGTGTCAAAACTGGCCAGTTCTTATCACAGTCATCCACCTGAAACATTAGCACAGTTTTGCCCTCTCCACAATGCTGCCTATTCTGCTTGGTATTTCCAGCTTCCTCTTTTATTTTAGAACTTCAGCGACTCCTGTGTTCTGCTTCTCACAATTCCAGCATGTTCTCTTTACAATTCTGCATAATTTTTACATTATTTTGTTAACTGTATTGAAATCCAGCGCACTGTAAAATCTAATTACACAGGCAACTTGCTTACATCTTGACATTATACTGCAGTAAGATTACAATAACCTGGCACCTTTCAAACTTTGGTAATGACTGACTGGCTTTTTTTCTGGACAGTTGGATGTTACGCCTATTGGTACCCAACACACACTTTAATTACATTTGTTTTTAAAACTACACAGAAGTGTAATACATTTCCCTGTGAACTCAGTGAGCTTAAAGGGAGTGGTGAACATACAAGTACTCTAGAACCCAGATCCGGCTCCAAATCCAACCCCTGGTATTGCGGACCCCAGCCCTGGCTCTGGCTGCACTCCCCACTTGCCCTCTGGACACTTAGCTCATATCCTGGAGTGAATGAGTAAGCCAGGTGCCAGACCATTATTGTTTCCAAAACAATCAGGTGCCGGATTATCAAAATGTCACTAAAGAAATCCTAATACCTAAAATCATTGGAGTCTATTGCAATTGGCTGGAGCAAGATGAAATTAGGCTTGTTCTTTTCTATATTTTAATTTTTTTAACTGATACTTTGACTCTTCAAAATGTAGGTATTTGCCATTAACGTTTCCCAAAAATTACCTGCTCAGTACTTACTGAAAAACCTGTGAGAGAAGTATAGATTGTGGCTGAATATGATTGCATTTACATACAGAGTCAAAATCATGTTACTAATTCCTTACATCTCCAGATACAGCAAGTGTTGCTTTCAGACCAAACATCTCATCAATACCCTATCCTGCACGTTAGTTTTCAACTCCTGTTTCTTTTTCCTGGTCTCTGCCATACAAATTTTCCTTTCTCATCACTACTTTTCCTTGTTTACAGCTCCACCTTTGGTGTCACAGCTGTCAAATATCATGGGTAAGTGCTCCCTACCGTTTTCCTAAAGGTTTCTGGACGCTACATTGGATAGCCCCTAAAGGGGGCAGGGGATTGCCAACTTCAAACTGCTTTCCATCCATATGGTTTCTGTATGCAGCCAGTCTAATTGCACTGTTCGTTGGCTCGTCACCTCAGCTGATTGCCAGATTTCCTGAGCGGCTGCCACCACTCATTGCTAGTATTATGACGAGCTGTTCCCAGATCTCTGTTTCTTCATTATGCTTTCAGGCTCACATCTATAAGCTAATATTGCATTTATCTTCAGACTATAGTTCATGTGCTACAATATGTGTTTTCCACAAAAAATATAATGCATCAGTGAATGATGCAGTGCAATGATTACAAATGATGCTCTTGTACCTTTAACCCAATTTATTCCTTTTCATTCTTACAATAATACAACAGATAGTCTGCACTTTTTAATGGCAATCTGCACCTGTCTTGGGTTCAAGTTCCTGGGGGATCTAGCAAAGCTTGGCAAACCTTCTGAATGTTACTCTGACTTATGAGACATCAAAGAATGACACAACATAGTAGATAGCAGACTCTGGGATGTTTGGACTCTGCGGTGGAAGTCTTAGTGAAGCAGGTGCAAATTCAGAAAGATCCGCTGTTCCCACAGAAGGCCAAGAGGTCCATCAAACATGCCACAATGAAAAGAGATAACTATGCAGCTAACTGGCTTGGTTCAAGCCCCAAAAACCTGAATGAAATGTCACAAAATGTTCACAGAACTTAAGTAGATGTTCAGGGTCAGTGAATGCATCTTCATGTGGAGTATTCGCACCAATTGCCAAATGACCAATAGCCTCAGTCATTGCTTAAAGTGTCATGTCCCTTATGACACAAACATCAACGATTCTTGTTATTCAAATGCTGCATTCAGTCTTGCATCTGTGTTTTCAAAACTGGGGGTAAAGCGTGTGGGAAGAAGGTTGCAGAGGCAGGGAGTGGGAGGCTAAGTAGGGGGAGTGGTGCTGTTAGATGATCACTTAGGATGCATCTTAGTTTAAGGAAGAAAGACTCTTTATTGTCAGACTCCTTAGCAGCAGCACAGGTAGGAAGGGGCTCTTTAAGTATTGTGGGACCAGAACTTAAACCTTCAGTTAAACCCTGCCTCTGTAATCAAGACACATACTACACACAAATTGCACATGTGCAGTAATAAATTAGGCAAGTATCATCAATTGTGGAATCATGTCATATTTCTAATAAAATTCTTCAGTGTAATTCCCAATAGAATTTGTAGGCCTTTTACTCCTCTACTCCCACATGCCTCAATGTCTCTTCATGAGTACATGCATTGAAAAAATAATAATCCAGAATTCAATGCTTTTAGGCCTTCCCTTTATCTTTAATGGATCTACCATTGTCATAGAATAAAGTTACATCACTGCAACATTCATACTAGAAACAAAGTCCTAATTTTATGAATTAGTAAACATTCATTAACAAGACTCATTATGTACCTCAGCCATCCGTGAGGTGCTGGAAGACTGAAAGGTGGCTAATGTTTTGCCTTTATTTAAGAAGGACTGCAAGGACAAGCCAAGGAATTAAAGGCCAGTTAGCCCAGTATCAGTGGTGGGAAAGTTACAGGAGGGGATTCTGAGAGACTGGATCTATCTGCATTTGGAAAGCCAAGGACTGATTAGGGATAGTCAGCATGATTTTGTGTGTGGGAAATTGTGCCTCACAAATTTGATTGAGTTAGGGTTAGGGAGTGGTGACCAAGAGGATTGACGAAGGCAGAGTGGTGGATGTTGTCTACTTTAGTAAAACTTTTGAAAAGGTGCTGCATGGTAAGCTGGTGCGGAGGGTGAGATCATGTGGTGTCCATGGTGAGCTAGCCAATTGAATACAAAATTGGCTTTGAGGAAGGAGTCAGAGCTGGTAGTGGAGGGTTGTTTTTCAGAATGGAAGCCTGTGACCAGTGATGTACATCAGGGGTCAGTTTTTGGTCCTCTGTTGTTTGTCATATGCTGTATATTAACGATTTGGATGAGAATGTAGATGGCATGATTAGTAAGTTTGTGGATGACAACAAAATTGGTGGTGTGGTGGACAGTAACAAAGGTTGTCCAAACTTACAACAGGATCTAGATCAACTGGGAAAGTGGGCAAAGGAATGGCAGATGGAATTAAACTTAGACAAATGCAAAGTGACTCATTTTGGGAAGTTAAACCAGAACAGGACTTACACTGTAAATGACAGAGCCTTGCGGAGTGCTGTAGAACAGAGAGACCTAGGGGAACAAGTACATCGTTCCCTGATAGTGGTGCTACAGGTAGAAAAAGTGGTGAAGAAGGTATATGGCATGCTTACCTTCACTGGGCCGGGCATTGAGTACGAGAGTTGGGACGTCATGTTGCTGCTGTAGAAGACATTGGTGAGAATGCACCTGGAACATTGCATGGAGCTCTGGTCACCACACTATAGGTAGGATGTGATTAAGCTAGAGAGGATGCTGAAAAGATTCACAAGAATGTTGTCAGCACCGGAAAGCATGAGTTATGAGGAAAAACTGGATAGACTGGGAATGTTTCCCCTGGAGTGAAATTTATGGGGCAGAAAGTGTAGCCTTCCACATCATAGTTCCTATACGAATAAGTAAAAGTTTGATAGCACAGTCCTCTTGAAAGATCCAACTTTCTCTTTAAAAGCCAAAAATATTCAAGTAATTGAAAGAGTCTTTAAACAGTGAAGGTAGTGGGTGTTCTAATTGCTGGCAGGACCAGGTTTTCTGTAGGTGGTGCATATATGCAAATTAGTCTAACATGAGCATTCACACCTTCAACTGCCTACTCTACATACTTCTAATGTGCACTAGCAACATGCATGGAACCGTGAATTTAATTTGACAAGTATTGAGGCATATTACAATGATGATTCACCATTGAAATTCCAAGCAAACTGGCAGCAAAACGTTGCAAGGAAAAGAGTCTCTAAGATCTAATTTTGGTGCTTATGTCTTTATCCAGCGTCCATTGATATCACTTCCAGTAATTGTCTCGTTGAATGTTCCAAGCAATCCATTTATCCTCCAAGTCCAGACTATAATCGCTTTGAACCAAATTGGCTTAATATTTTGTACGTGACAATTGAAAGTATGTTTTGCACATTGAAAGGTCATGCAGCATTGGAATGTTAAGGAATAAGCACAAGGGAATTCCATTTAAGTCTGTTACACCATGCATGAGAACTTCACTGATCTATAGCCTAACTACACAAATTTGCCTTTACTCCATATCCCTGAAAAATTATCAAAAAAAATCTAACAATCTTACAATTACTGCCATTTGCAATAGAAACTTCTAAACCAATACCACCCCTTTTCAGTAGAATTGGTTCCTAACTTCACTTCTGAAAGGTCTTGCTCTAATATTTATTCTACTTCCCTGAGGTCGAGATTCCCCAACCAGCAAAAATGCTCTTTCCTTATCTACCCACTTTCTTTTGCTTAATCAATTCTTCTTTAGGACCACAACAAAATGTCAGTCAATGTCACCCGTTGCTCCCAAACTACCCAACATTAAATGTGGGAATACTTCCTAAATTTATGTGGAATAATCCTTGGAGTCCTGGTACCATAGTAAATTAATGTTGCACTTCCTATAACATTTTCTCCCTAAACTGTGCAGTCTGGACCAATATATAGTTCTCCATGTCTGTCTGAGTAGCACCATGTATAACTGTAATGTGATTTCTACCCACTTGCATTCTAATCTCAAAATGTAAAAACCTAGGATTTCCTAGGTACCTACAGAAGAGATTTAAGTACTCTCTATTTCACACACCAGCTTTCAATTCAACAAGCTAGTAATTTTGGCAATAATGTCAAGATTACATTAGCCGGAGTTCAACACAGCTGGACCCACAGTGTGTACAAGAGGAGGAAGTCAATTCATCTACCTGTTCTTACTGAGGGCTTATACATTATGTAACAAGTCATTATTCATTCTCTAAGTGCTTAAGTTAAGGGTTTAGGGAAATGTTCTACAGGAAACTATTTGATGATACCTCTTACCTAGCAGAGTCTTCAGTAAATGTTTGCAAATAAATGCCTGAGCTTCTTCAGGTCTCCATTCCACAGGTGGACTCCATATCTTCCATGGCCGATATGCTTGATGAAAGCAGACATAGCAGTTTCAAAGATAGACTGGGTTGTTTTGAAGGTCAAGGTCAAGAGAATGTCTCACAATGTCTTCTACAGGACCTATCATTCCAGTTAGCTGCCTTAAATGCTGTTTCTCATTATTATTCCCAATTCATACACTACATTAGGTCTCAGGTGCCATTCTACCACTCAAAATACTTGCCAGGTGTAACATTTTCTCCTTTTGTATTAAAACAATTTCCTCTTACCTCTGTGACCTGATGTTGAATTTAAAAGAAGCCAATCTTTCTTTGCAATTTGCTTATCTAATGATTGATAAAATTTTGATTGCATTTTAGAGCTCAAGTAATGTAAAACCAGCTCCCAGAGACAAGAAATAAAGTATACAGCACAAATATCATAACTTGCCTCCAACTCTGTGGAGCTGACTGAGAAAATGAAGAATGGAAGAACTGAATGTTGATAAATTATATGGGAAGGGTGTGAAAATTGGCCTGCAATTTTCTGTAGCTAGTTGGCGAACTCAACAATCTATAACACCTTCAGAGTTTCTGAGTCATTTTTGAATGACCTCCAGGAATCTCTGCAAAAACTCCTGCTCAAAACTTCAAATAGGTCACAAGCAGTAGATTGCAAACTCTGATATTGGTATTGGTATTGGTTTATTATTGTCACTTGTACCGTGGTACAGTGAAAAGCTTGTCTTACAAACCAATCGTACAGGTCAATTCATTACACAGTGCAGTTACATTAAGTTAGTACAGAATTAGTATAAGCAAATTCAGCGATCTGGTTCTGAAATAACTGCCCATATCTCATTTCAAAATTCAAAGTAAGGCCTGTGCTCGTTTCAGATTGTCTTCTGAGCTACCTTGAAAATGATCCCAACTAATTTAGCAATGACTTGAATGTTAGTACGAAACAAGCAGAAGTGTCCTCACTGCTAAACTGATCAGGCCTCTCCCTAAATCAACAAAATGGGAATTATGATGTTAAATTTAGGCTCCCAATATTTTTGGAATGAACTAAATTCGTCTTTCCCACATTATAACAGAGATGTTGTAAGCACTTCAATGTGTTTAAAGCACTTGGGATGCCCTGAAATAGATATGAAAAGTTTGATTGGACATGAAAGATAACTTCCCAGTCAAAAACAGAAGGTCTGAATTTTGTTCCAGAAACATTATCCTTGTTGATTGGCTGCTATGATGTGGGAAGACCTGGAAGAATAGCCTGAAGGCTTTATTTGCATGGAAACACAAGAGACTGCAGATGCTGGAATCTGGAGCAACAAACAATCTGCTGGAGAAACTCAGTGGGTCAAGCAACAACCGTGGGAAGAAGGTCCTAATGCAGGGTTTTGACCCAAAACATCAACAATTCCTTTCCACTCACAGATGCTGCTCAACCCACTGAGTTCCTCCAGCAGACTGTTTGCTATTTTAGTTGGATGGTTCTTTTTCTGAGAAGCTCCTGCCAGTTGACAGATTGATTGATGGGGTGGAGATCTATTGGGTGAGAAGCCGCCTTCACAAGACCATACTTAAGGTTATCAGATTGGTCCAGTGGCAGGTAATATTGCTGTAATGTAACATTGCCAGTCCAAAGCTGGACATCCAATGATAACCAGACTGATGGTTAGATATAATCTGGAGGGACTGATGGTTGTAGTGGAGGAGCAGGCAGACTGCATGTGAGGGATGGTTCATTGATGTGCTGAATTTATTGCTAGCCCTTAAGGAAACATTCTTGCTTCATCCTTTACATCCTCTGCTGTAAAGACAGTTACCTTTTCAATTCACCACTTTGACTCCTTGTTGGGTTTCCCAAGACCTGAGAAAATCAGCTGCCTGCACTTAAAAATTCTTGAAATGAAGACAGGAACCTCACTCAGATATATCAATGACCACCCTCCCAACCCAGCATCACCGATTCCTGCCAGCAGATTGGTTGTCCGTCCATCTCTCCATTAAACCTGATTTATTGTGCATTAGGTTCCAGTTTTAGATTTTCTCAATGCAGGCCCTCCAATTATTGGGAGTCGGAATTGAGCCCAAAGTCTACAAATAGCTATTAAAATAATAACTAAAGATAATTATCTGAAAATATACAAAATTAGCTTAAGTGTGGTGGGCAACAACTTGCCATGGTTTGCTAGAAAGGAGGCTATCAGCATTTTCTTTTGTAGTTTAACATATAGTACAAATACTTCTGTTTGTGAAGACCATTTACAGGTAACCTATGTGAAATATGAGAAAATATTTAATGCAAGGTGTCTTGCAGGTTAATTTAAATATTATGAGAAAATATTTCATCTTGTTACATTTAACTTAATATTTGCAATTTATACCCATGATCATGAATTCAGTTTTCTTGTAACAATAATACCTTGGATAATATTGTGCCACAGAAATAGAATAGGCTATTCAGCATAACAAGTTTTGGATTTCATACAAGTCTCATAGCACACTCTTTCAAGAAACCCAACTACACTCTCTTATTCATTTCTCCTTTAGGTGTTTTTCTACTTTCCCCTAAGATGCATCTATTTACCTCAACTGCTCCTTGTCATAGGTAGTTCCACATTCTAACCACTTTCCAGGTAAATCAGTTTCTCCTGAATTCCCAAATGGATTTATAAGTGGTTTTCTTACTTTTGTAAGTTAGCATTAGTCTCCATTGCAAGCGATGGTTCTACACCTGCTCTCTCAAAGTCTTTCATAGTTTTAAAGATTTCCGTCAGATCACATCTCCAGAGAAAAGATCTCAAGAGTGTTCAGTCTTTCCTGATGAGTGTACCCTATCAGTTCTATATAAATTTAATGTGACTTCCCTGTTCTTCAATTGTCTCCCTCTAGAAACAGACTCAACTGTTTGCTATTAACCTGTGCTGTTAATTTTGCTGAGTTCTTTAATTGGACCTCCAGTTTCAACATTCCTGCTTTACCATTCATTCTATTCAATAGGAGTACTGAAATGTCTATGTGATCTCTATCAAGAACATTCTACTCCCTGCCTCCATCATATCTTCTATCACACCAATTCTCTAAGATATCCATACTCCTGTTACTCTGGCCTTTTGAGTATCTTTAGTTCTACTCAGTCCACTACTGGTAACCGAGCCTTCAGCTAACAGCTCCAAAGGGCTGAAATACCCACCCTAAACATCTCGGACATGCTACATCTTTAAGAAGCTATTTAAAATCTATTCTTTTTTAATCAAGCTTTTGGTTATGATCTAATAACTCCTCATGTGCTTCATTGTCAAACTTTGTTTGATGGTTACAAAGTTAAAGATGCTCCATCAATACAAGCTGTGTCTCTTATTATTATTGGCCAGGTCATCCTGGATCATGCCTGCCACTCAGAAGTACTGCCCACTAGCCCTACGTGTACTTGTCTGCTCCAGAATGGGAGGGTCCTCCACATGTGAATGTCAAACAGCAAGGTCCAAATGATGACTAAGCCTCATAAGGCATAGCCCAAACACCCTGTACCAGCAGCATCCCTGACAGACTTTGACAGATTTGCCTTGTGTAAAATCTCTCACCTCCATCATTTAAATACTATTAAAATGGAAGTAATTAATAAAAACAAAACACATTCCATATTCCATTACGACATTTTAAAAAGAGAATCAGATCGATCTGATGAAGGGTCTGTGAACTGAAACATTAACTCTGTTTCAATTTCCACAGATGCTGCCTGACCTGCTGAGTATTTCCAGCATTTTCTGATCTTAATTGGATTGATACTTGGATGGAGGAGGAGGGTGGGGTGGAATTCAAGAGCCTTGGGGAAAGAGGTGGGTAATGGAGCTGACTGGGCTACTTTTGCAGAGAGCAAGAATGTATTTGATGGGACAAATGCCCACCTTCCAGGCAGTAATGACCCTGTGACTGCAATGGACACTAAAATGAACAGGGCTGTTCCAATGTGCAAATGACTCATCCCCATTGCTCTTGTGCCCTTGGGTAAAAAAGGGCCGAAGTGGTGAATCTCTGACAGAGCAAGCTATTTTTATAAAAGTACTTAATATTTGTTCCAATTATATGCATTTCTTTAAAAAAAAACATAAAGGGTTATGTAAATTGCTTATTCCCCTTTAATTCTTGAATACAATGCAGGGCAAATAGTTTGACCTGCAGCTGTGTGAGTCACACCAAGTATCCTGCATGAAGGGAATAGACTTGTTCCTCTTGTGGACCAGAAGCTTTAGGCAGTACTCAGTCAGCACTCAGTTTTGTACTGAACCAGAAAGAGTCATATTTGATCTTTGATATTTACTGGTTTAGCAGAATGCTGGGGCCCTTCTATTCTAAGAAAAACAGCCAGGGTTACCTCCACTGATTGCATGTGGAGATGTCAGGTAAAGACAGCTTAGATTCACTTATGATATTAGTCACTTTCAATAACCTGCAGAAACTCACTATGTAAGCCCACATGTTCAATAGCCACTTAAGCAAAATATCAGATACCTCAATGTCCTTGAAAGCATGAGTTGACGGTGGGTGGGGGGGGGGGGGGGCGCAAAACAAGAATACTTAAATATAATACATCATAAATAATGAAAGAGAATGAAACATATACTTTTCTCTCTGTTTTTTTCTGTACACTTTATTTGTCATCAACTTAACAGAAATTATTCTCCCCTTTTCACTTAAAATGTTCATCATGTAGGTGGAGGATTCATGTCAGTTGCTCAATTTACACTCAGCCTGATTTGTCCTCGAAGACTGCAGCAAAGCACACTGAAATAAACAGGAAAATGCTGGAAACACCTAGCATGTCAGGCAGCATCTGTGGAAGCAGAAACAGAGATATCGTATCAGGTTAAAGAAACCTCCCACACCCCCCACTCCCCACCCACCAGAATTAATAAAGAGGGAAAACATGTTTATTTTTAAAACACTCAATTACAACACATTTAAATACATAGAAATTATTTAAAACTATAACTTAATTTTCCAATTCTGCAGGAGAAGTTTTTCCATTCAAATTACTGGGATCTCTGATCCTGGCAATAGGGACAGGAGAACAAATTGCTGGGGAATCCCAGCATAACTTGATTGCACTGTTGACTGCAGATGCTGGAATCTGGACGAAAAACACAATGTTGGCATGCACATGGAGGCCAGCAACAGAGCACAGCAACAGATGCAACAGCATCAGTCACAGTGTAAGACTAGGACTTACAGCAGGTCCACACATGACTTAATTCCATGGGAATAGCTGGACACCGGTGTTTCACTTAAGGACTGTTGACCTTATTAAGGAGATTTGGTTCATTGTTATTTTAACCTTCATTCCATCTCCAAGTGGCAAATGAATGCTTGGTGATTCATGTGTGTGCATTAAGTGAAGAAAAGAGAAAAGATTGTGGAATAAAATGTGGAAAATTACTACAGACACTACTTAAGAAGAAGAAGTTTCCCACTGTAAATTCCCACTGTAAATTCCCACTGTAAATTCAATGATTCCACAAAGTAATTTCGGAGTGGTTATTACAGGCCTCAAATTAACAATTTTGTGTTATATCACTGATTCCATCTAAAGCTTTCTGTTCTGATGAAAAGTCTTCACCTCTATGTTAACTCTCTTTTGCTTTCCATAAATGCTGCTTATCTCTGTGAGTATTTTATGCATTTTCTCTTTTATTTCAGATTTCCAGCACCTGCAATGTTTTCCTTTTGGTTTAAACCCATTTTTACTCTGTTCTACTTGTGCTGCTATGTAAATATGCTTGTCATAACTGTAAAGAAATATTTTGGGCCTTTAAAACTAGAATAGGCCATTTACATTTCATAGGAACCATAGAATAACAAGAAGGGTAAAGTACATGAGACAATTCAGCAAGAGCAATCCAGCTAGTTCCACTTCTCTACCCCTTCCCATAACGCTGTAATTAATTTCCTTTCAAGTACTTATCCACTTTCCTTTGAATACCCTGACTGACTCTGCATCCATTAGCACCCAGCAGTGCATTCCAAATCATAATGATTTGCTGCATAAAACTGTATTTCCTCACATCAGTTTCTCCTTCCACAGTTGCTCCTTGACAGCTGAGTGTTTTCCACATTTTCTGTTTTGCCTTTATTCTATGTCTTCTCATTCGTGACACTTTTGTCAATGGCAACAGTTTCTCTCTATCAACTTTGGCCAATCTCATCGTGATTTTAAATACCTTATCTCAGACACGTCTGATCCAAAAATAACAACCTCATCTCCTCCAATTTATCCACATAACTGAAGTTCTTCATCCTTAGAATCATTTTAATAAATATTTTCTTCACCCTCACCAAAGCCTTCATATCTTTCCTAAAGTCTTCTGCCCAGAATTGGGCACAGTACTCCAGCTGTGGCCAAACTCATCTTTTATAAAGGTGACTTCCTTGCTCTTATATTTCTATTTGCAAAGCCCACAGTCCCATATCTTTTAATAACCACTTTCCCAACCTGCCTTGCCACTTCCAACGATTTATGCATAAGTACCTCCAGATCTCTCTTTTTTATGTCCCCCTTTTAGAATTGTGCCCTCTAATTTATATTGCTTCTCCTTGCTATTACTCCCGAAGTGTAAACTTTTGAATTTTTCTGCTTTCGCTTTCATCTACCATCTGTCTGCTCATTCCACAAGCCTGCCCATATCCTCTCAAACACAATTACTATCTTTCTCCTAGAACACAACACCTGCAAATTTTGTGTCATCGGCATATTTGGACATCATGTCTTGTACACCCACGTCCTTAAAATAAATAGGTGTGAAGAAAAGCAGTGGTCCAAGTACCAATTCCTGGGGAACACGACTGTACACTTACACCAAGTCTGAGAACCATGTCACTGGGACTCTCTGTTTCTTGTCATGTAGCCAAGTTTCTATCCATCCTGCTACTGACCCTTTTATTTCCATGAGTTTCAATCTCAATGACAGACTCATTTGGCTGTATTTTATCAAAAAAAACTCAACAACAAATTCAACTTAAATTTAACAAATCCATTCTAGCCTTCCCTAATCAATCCAGACTTATCCTAGTGACTGCTTATTCTGTACCTGATTATCATTTCTAAAAGTCTCCCCACCACCAAGATTGCATCGAATCAAGGCAGTAATAAAACAACGCCTCCCAAATATTTGCATTGACATGTATGTCTACAGCACTCCAACACAGGAACCTGTTCCTTCTAATATTAAATATTTTGTAAGAGGTGAGGTAAACAAATGAAAACTGATTGTGTGGTGATTTGGCATAGCAGTGTGATGAGTTGCCAAGTAATGGAATGCAAATTCATGCTTTTTATTCTCGTGAAGTTGGTGTGCGGTTTTAACAGCATATCAAGCAGAGCCAAATGAATATGCCCATTTTGTGTCGGTTAGCTTGTTATTAAAACTGACTGATATTCATTTTCATTGAAATGCACTTTTTTTTCTAATGATTGCTTGATCTGATAAGTCTGCAGTATTTTCAAGAAGCAATTCAAAATCTTCCCCAACTTCTTAGGTGACAATGGAAAGAAATAGAAATGAAAGAAAAAGAAAAAGTGAATTAATTACACAAAAAAGAAAAAAAAGGTAACAAATAGAATGAATAAAAAATGATGTCATGGGAGATTAACAGATGAATACATGTAACACATGTCTGAAATCCTCCATACTTATTTTAGTGGGACTGCAACACATTCATTTTAAAATGTGCAATGCATCTGTTAAAATAACAGAATGAGGAGTTTCAAGCAAGTTCATTGCTCTTCACACATTCCAGCATCTCAATCTGTTGACTTATTAGAGCTTGACGTAATTTATACCTAGAAATTGGATTTCACCTATTACTGGTGCACTAAATCATCATAGCTTTTTATGGGGTTGCAGAAGAGATTTATTAAAATTATTTCAGGGATGAAGAACTTCAGTTTGTGTGGATAACTGGAGGAGCTGGATTTGTTTTCTTTGGAATAGATATGCCTAAGATAAGGCATTTAAAATCATGAGGGAACAGATAGAGTAGATAGAGAGAAACTATTTCCATTGACAGAGGGGTCAAAATATCATTAGTGTATCTTGCAGCAAGAAAGGAAATGTAATGGACCCTGTGTGGTTCCTGGGACCAGGGACAATTGAATGCAGCTGCTGATGCTTTTAAAGGGACAGTCCCCATGGCAGTTGGTCGGCAGCAACACATAATTATCATTGCCTTGAAGGAGGGAGAAACTAATTGGGGGAGGGTGAGCTCCAGATTTTTAGGAGGAGACTTTGAAGTCCTCATTCATGAAGTTCATGTCAGCAGGGAGATCTTGTGCACTGGGTCATGGAGGAGATTCAGCTGTTGGTGGTGGGAGAAGGGACCTTCCAGAACTAATACTAGAAGAGCATCGCAGATACAAACAATGATACACTGTCACGGTCACACTGCCAGACTCCCAGACAAATTGTTAAGCACACAAACTGTTACCACATACATCCTCCTCAACCTTTCTTACATCACCTCCCTATTCTCATCCCACCACCAACTTTCTGTGATCTCCATCACCTACACAGAGGACAAGTCTCTGAAGGAAGGAAAATGAAAAAGCTACTCAATGTCCTTCATCTCCTCCATTTCGGACAAGACACTGAGGAATAGGAAGAAATAGGAGGGAAGTCACCCACAAGGGATGGAAACCCTTGCAAGTTCAACATCATACTAGACTGAAGACTCTTTCTCCCTATGGGTTTAAGGGACTTAGAGGCTGTAAGAAATCTGTTACATTTCCTCATTAAGAATATTTCACTGTGATTACTACATCCCGTTTCATTTGATCAACAGAAGACACTCTCATTCCTGTCCTCCTGCAACATTGGTGATTAGGCCACAGGCTAGAATTGCAACTAACTTCTGTTTTGGCTTTGCAGGGTGTCATGAGAAGATGCCTGTTCCTCACTTCCCAGCACACGATTGCTCACAGCAGGAAGAAAGTCTAAAGGGAGAGGAGGAGGAGGTGGGAATGATAATTATAATCATGAATACACTGAATCATTGCTGCAACATTGAATCCTTGCTGCAACATCTCAGGGAGGGGGACTGCAAGGAACAAGCAGATAAGGTTAGAGTGTGTCACAGGGAGAATCACCAGGCTGTAGTGAGATCCATTCCAGCACCAGGCACAGGAAACCTGGTGTGGGGAAGGTCCATGCAACCCCATTGCCCCAGAGGGCTCAGACAAGGACCAGCATTGGCACATCTTCATGAAAAGGTTGATAGATAGGGAAACAGGCAGAATGCTGTAAGGTCTGCCTACCCAAATGAATAATGAGGAACACAGAAGAGTCCCATTGCGATACTCTCACACAGTGTTGTAGGAACCTAGGAGATCACATCCGCTATGCTGGAGATGGTACACACTGCTTTGCATAAGCTTGATAACAATCCTATCACACATCAAAGCATCGAGTCTTTCTGCTTTGTCATCTCATCCTGAATCAATAGACCAGGTGTCTTAATGTTCTACAGGGATGGTAATATACAACAAGAGAACAGATTGGTATTCTCCATGAGCAGAGATCCACCATTTGTGAGCAGCTTGCTGCTCTCAATGGACACAGGGATTCAACTGATGAGCAGCTTGCAGTTCTCCAAGAACAACAGAATGGTACATGTCAGCAGCCAGCTGTTCTCCATGAGCAGAGAGATGTTGCAGAGATTAGACTGCATGCCTGAATGAGCAGATAGATGCCACTTGTGAGCTGAGGGCTTTCCTGCAGGAGCAGAGATGTGGCAAGAGGGATTTCTCCTCTGCAGGAGTAGAGACTTGTGCTCCCCAAACCCCCACCTCAACCCACAGACCTCTTCATCATGGGCAAGGTTTTGCTCAGATTACACAGGGAAGTGAAAATGTCAGACACTGCAAGAAGAGCAAAGGCAGCTGGAACCAAACACCAGTTAATCAGAGACAGTTATCTGGCTTACTTCTGGATCTGCAGGCTGAAAAGCATTGGTGTGGTCTGAGTGCCAGCATATTGTAGTCATCTAACCCTGTGAGATTATGTGGTGTGCTAGTTCACAGCTTTGATGTTAACTAATTCAGTTCCCCATACAGGTTTACCTGTTCCCCACAGCCAAGCATCCCAGTCTGCTTATTCAATTGGCCCTAGACAGCAGTCTAAAACCAGCTTTTCTATGGCAAGAGCTTCTCATGGATAGTCGAGGACATCTGAATAAACGCAAAGCGAAAGGGAGAAGCTTTCTAGCAGCATAATTAGAGCCATAGAGAGAACATGACAATACCAAGGCATCGAAATCCTCTTGCAAAGGTTGCAAAATAGTGATTTACCAACAATGTATCATCTGCTGTAGCTTTGTTTTACATGATTCTTAAAGCTCCAACAAGCTCACCAACAGCCAGTCCTGGTCAAATCGTGTAGATGCCACGGCCAAGAAAGCTCACCAGTGCCTCTACTTCCTCAGGAGGTGAAAGAAATTTGGTTTGTCCCCTTTGACCCTCACCAACTTCTACCGATGCACCATAGAAAGCATCCCATCTGGATGTATCACGGCTTGGTAAGGCAACTGCTCTGCCCAGGACCACAAGAAACTGCAGAGAGTTGTGGACACAGCCCAGAGCATCACGGACACCAGCCTCCCCTCCTTGGACTCTGTCTTTACCTCTTGTTGTCTTGGTGAAGCAGCCAGCATAATCAAAGACGCCACCCACCCGGAACATACTCTCTTCTCTCCTCTTCCATTGGGTAGAAGATACAGGAGCCTGAGGGCACGTACCACCAGACTTAAGGACAGCTTCTACCCCACTGTGACAAGACTATTGAATGGTTCCCTTATACAATGAGATGGACTATGACCTCATGATCTACCTTGTTGTGACCTTGCACCTTATTGCACTGCACTTTCTCTGTAGCTGTGACACTTTAATTAGTACTGTTATGTTTTTTTTACCTGTACTACCTCAATGCACTCTGTACTAACTCAATGTAACTGCACAGTGTAAGGAATTGACCTGTATGATTGGTTTGCAAGACAAGTTTTTCACTTTACCTTGGTACAAGTGACAATAATAAACCAATACCAATACCAATACATTTTCATTCAGGCAAATACTATAACTAATTAGTTACATCTGTGTAGTGGCTGCTACCATTGCTGCAAATTCTGCCATACCTCACTCAGGAATGTTGTTAACATCATTTGAAAGTGCTGGAGCTAAACCCTGATTGCAACTAAAATTGAGTGGGGCTTTTCACTGAAAATTTTAGTTTCCATGTCATGGATCATGAGCTTGTGAAATAATTAGATACACCACAGCTACAAAGTAATCTGGTCACATATGACCCCTGAATGCAAAGTTTCTCCTGTTTCCTATCCCATGATCATTCTGCTCTTAGATTATTTAGCATGGCCACCTCTGAAAGAGGGACTTCCATAAGCGAGGGAGAAAAAAACTCCTCTTGCTCCAGCAGCTCTCCAGGCTCCAAGTCATGTTCATCAGGGTCAGTTCTACGTGTTCCTCTTTCTCAGGGGGTGGCCGCTCTTTTCCATTGGCAAGGTGGTACCATATGTGGCAGGCAATGACCACATTTCCACACTGCTTGACATGTACTTCAAGTCAGCCCCGGATTGATGCAAGCAACAAAAACTCATGTGAGAGAAAGAAAGGACTACAGATGCTGGAATCTGGATGAAAAATACTATGATGCTGGAGGAACTCAGCAGGCCAGGCAGCATCCGTGGAGAATCCCTGAATGTTCTCCACGGATGCTGCCTGGCCTGCTGAGTTCCTCCAGCATCATAGCGTTGTTCTTCAAAAACTCATGCGACCTTGATATTTGGGTGACATGCCTTATACCTGTGCTCAATTGCTTTGGAAGGTGTGTGGACCGGTGTCACAAATCAGTAAAACAGAATATAATTTTTGCTCCTCAGGATCCAACTCCCAGGCAATTCTAGTCTCTGAAAATGTCAGGTAGTAAAAATTCCCTCAGAGTAAATGACTCATGACCACCTACTGGAAATATTAAGTATTGGTGGCCAAGGGGCACAGCCATTAAAGCTGCTACCTCACAGCAACAGCAAACTGAGTTCAATCTTGACCTCTGGGGATGTCTGTGTGGAGTTTACATTCTCTCTGTAACTGTATGGATTTCCCCTGGTGCTCTAGTTTCCACCCACATCCTAAAGGCATGCAGGTTTGTGGGTTAATTGGCCACTATAATTTGCCCCTGATGTGTAAGTGAGTGGTAGCATTGGGGGGAGGGGGGATTGATGGGAATGTGAGGTAAACAAAATAGGATTAGTGTTGGATTAGTGTAAATAGGTGTTCGATGATTGGTGAAGATTTGGTTGACTGAAGAGCCTATTTCCATGCTGCATGACTCTATGAAATGATGTTCACCATCAAGATACACTTCTGATGATATATGATGCTCTAAAAACTGAGGTAGTGGAAACTCTTCCTCTCCGTAAAAAGGACCTGATTATAAAGGGGAATCTGCATGTCTCTGTGGATTCCTTCCTTGGCTACATGCATCAGAAATGCTGGCAAATCATAGAGCTTGAGATGCCACATGCCCCTCACTGAAATCAAAGCAGATGAAATCATTTCTTCACAAATGCACTGCCTGGATGACATCTCTGATGCAGAGAAGTCCAGATAGTGTGTGCTTTCTGTGAAGATTCTCTGGAAGTAGGATCTTCATTATTGGCTACATATATGACTCCTGCCCCTAGGGCCATGAGCCTTCCAGAGTGACCAGCCAAAGCTACCATGATGCCTCCACGGATGGATTGCTGTCAGTCGAGTGACCAATGAGGCATCATTGAATGATTATCTGGCAGCTGAAAGCTGCAAAAAGCACTCCACATTAGTTTTAGGAAATGCTATAGATTTTAGAAGGCATATGAGCAGTTTGCAGTCAGTTGCAAAGCCACCCAGAGAGGTCTTTCAATGTCAGGAGTGCCCCTTTCAATAGCAAGAAAACTAACGGACCAATGTAACATGATCCTCACTCAAGTGAAAAGTGTCCCACAAAGGTGATAGTATGGAACAATGATACCTTCCATCAGTGCACTTTCTTTACATGAGTGACTGTGGGAAAAAATTCCTTCTGTTTCTATGTCATACATGTCTCTATAACTGTATCTATATGTCTATAAATTTATAATTCTATCTGTATAACAGTATAAACATACATATACATAATTATAACGTATATCATACACCCAATTTTATATACATATGTATATCTACCTGATTTTATGTATTACATAACAATGTATAGAATGAGAGAAAAAGTTACTTTAAGAATGGAAGTTTTCGGTTACGAAGAAAAGTCTTTACCTTCTATTTATGAAACCTGCACCTCTGAAACTATCTTGAGTGCTTTTAGATAGGATGGTACCAGATGTCAAAAGCAGAAACCTGCGTTCATTCAACGAGGATCATAAAGGAAAGCTGTTCAGTGATTACTGCCAGGCTATGTGACCTCCGGGTCAATGATTCAGGCTGTTACTGCTGCCAGCCTTTTATATGATAACAGTTTTCTTCCTCTGAGACTAAAAGCATTTGAGAGATAACGGTAAATGGAGATACATTAAAGATAAGAGAGAGAGAGGGGGAAGTAATGAAATCCTGAAAAGGAAATGGAGGGGAGTTAAGGAATAAATCGATAAAAACAGGTGAAACAAAAAGACAACGAGATGAATAATGCAAAATAAGGAGATGGATGAGGAAAAACCAGGATTGATTGAGATAAGTTTATAGAATGACTTACTTTAAAATAATTCAAAAATATCCTCTGACACTTTTTTGATAAGCTTGCTCATAAGAGGGCCATTAATTCTCAGTACAAGATTTAGTAACCAAACAATAACAGCAGTAAAGTGACCAGAGCCTTGATTCATTCTAGTTCATGCTGATTAGTACATTGTGCTGTTACTTCAACATCATGCACATTAGAAGGTTCAAAATTTAGAAAATAAAATACATGCATACCATATTGGGCTGGATATTCCTTATCCCAATAGAGGGAGATTACAACAAGGCTTTCATTGCCTAGCTGTTTCTGACAAGAGCCCAACCCATCAACCTGTGTTAGGGATCACCAATTACATTAAATGGACTGCTAATGAGAACAGAGCCCAGATTAACTCACAAGGGCAGGTGAGCAATACAGCATATGAAAATTAAACTTATTATGTCCACATTTAAAACATCAAATGTATTCTTTGTGTTCATGAAGGAAAGTGGTATAAGAGATCTGCCATGACCTTATTGAATATTAGGACTCACACGAAGGGCCGAATGGCCTACTCTTGCTTCTATTTCTTAAGTTCTAATTTTCTAATAAATCTGGAATGGATCAATTTAATTCAGGGATATCAATAACATAAGAGCGTTGGAGAAATAATGAATGTATATGTGTTGCACGTTTTGTGATGGCAGTGATACCATTTGCCCTCCTCCCAGCGAAAGTTGCAACGGCTCTGTGCAGCAAGAATAAAACATTACCCCTCAGGATGATGTCATTTGCACTCTCACCAACAGAGATCTCACATTTGCCTCACTGACAGGTATTCATGCTGACGTGGTGGACCCTCCCCTGCCAGGGTCTAGACCCAGACCTGTCTCTGCTTGACCTTTCCAACTATCGGCTACCTCCATTGCAACAGGGAGGCAGCTTCATTCAGCTTGGTTATAATACTTAAAAATAATAAACAGCACAATAATATTTATTAAATGATTAGGTTTTTATCTCTGTGATTGATCTGATTTAATTTATTAAGGTTGTTTTGGTGTTGAAATCCACAAATCCTCATTTTTCTCATTATGATTTGCGTTGCAGAGATCAAGGAGATGGCCACGAATGAGGACATCTTAACATGGGAAGTGTGTGCTTCATTTTCCTTTACTCTGAATCTGTTTGATATTGGCTGCATCGATGTGATGAGTTTTCTGTGATTATGACCATTTCAACATGAGGTTGTTAATTAGTCCCCTTCCACAATTCTAAGGGTATCAGTTTTTCAATCATTCAGGGGATGTGGATAGCACTGAGAATTATGACATTTTTTGTCCATCCCTAATTGCCTCTTAGCTGATGAGGCAGTTAACAGGCAATCAAATTGGTGGGTCTGGAGTCATATATAGGCCGGTCTGAGTATGGATAGTTGATTTTCTGCTTTGAAGGACGTCATTGAGCCAGATGGATTTTTTGGCAATTCAGTGTTTTATTTAGCTACCATTGTTGACGTGCTTTTAATTCCAGATTTATTTCATCACTTAATTTCAAATTCCTCAGCTGCTATTATGAGACTTGAATTCATGTCTCTGGATTGATGGTCTCGTAACAGGCTATTGGTCCAGTAAGTCAACCACTATGCTACCATATCACAAGTGTCAGGAACACCTGATCAGGGCCTCATGCCAGCAGAGATGTGGATGTTTCACAGAGAAGGAAATCACTTTATCATGACAGTTGGATGAGGAATCCATTCTGCGTTAGGTTATGTGCTCAGCTGACAGATTACACAGACCCAGAGGCTGCAACTGATTGAGTCCCATCCTTTTGATGCGAAATGATCTTCAACAAGAATTTAGCATTCTAGAGTGTCGGTGCACTCGATATAGTCATAGTGAAAACAATGGACTGCAATGATAGGGCAATGAGCCTTCTGATATAGCTGGTGAGTCTGTACTTACATTCATTCTGTCAGTTGTGAGCACCACTTAACCACAAAAGTGGATAGATGTCAATGAGTGAATCATAATTAACCCAGCCCATTACTGCTGCACTCTTTACATCCACACTTACACTTTGTGGCTCCACAGAAGTCTGCAGCTTGCTCTATGGACAACCAATGTGAATCAATGTCCAAGCACGGAAGTCAGAGACAAGCTCAGAAAAAGAATGTTCTGACCCCTTATTTTTTATGGTGAGGCCTGCAGTCCAGACAACCAAATGTCTTGCTGTCATTCTTCTTTCTGGTGTGAGCAGCATATGTGGAAGCAGGTGCAGAGCCTCACTTTGTATTCTTGAAATTATTAAGGTTTATGTTATATACAAACTGTGAGGCTTTTTGATGACTTGGAACATGATACCACCAACACTGTGTTGGTTATCTCCCATATTCCAGTGTGGAAAATGGGTGGTACGTGTTATTTCCTGATGGTACTATCTCTCCTAACACCTTGCACAGGGAGTTTGAATATTGGCCATATTGTTGATAATTATAGGGAGGTGAGATTATCATACAGCCAGATGATGAAGAGTCATCATGATACATTGTCTATGAAAATCCCAGGCCACTTAGGGTCAAGGTCTGGTGTCATTCATTGATCTAACTCTCCTCCGCCTGAGTGCTGAGTGGGTAAAGTGATCCTCACAAGAACACCCAGACCCTGAGCTGCATCTCAACAGGGCTGAAGAAGGTCTCTCTCTTTCTCCATCATTATCTGCCAACATGCTCCTCCTTCATCTCTTCCTGCTCCTGCTGCAGGTCTCCATCTAATGGATATGTCCTCATAATTGCAAATTTGTAGCACATCGATGAAACGGTAGACTCCCACTGACCAATCAGCAGAATGCCTGCTCATTGCCAAGTCCAAAATGATATTTCCCACTGGGCTCCTGATGCTATTGTGCCTCTGCTCATCATGGTCTTCTGTAGCACTGATGAAGGAGGAGCCAAGAAAGGAGGAGAAGCTCTTGTCAAAGTGCAGTGGGGTGGTTGTGATATTGCGGGCAATACACACTGCCCGAGGATGATAGAGTCTCACACGCTCACCAGAAACATATTAATATTCAAATTAGAAGTAGGAGTAAACCACTTGGCCCATTCAATTTGCTCCACTATTTATGAAGATCATATTTCATCTGACTATAACCTCAACTCTGCATTCCCAGTGTCTATTCACAGTAACTTTTTATCTCTTTGCTTATTGTTGTATATGCCATGGTTTGAGAATATAAAGATCTGCTTGCTGGAGATGACAGATCCCTGTCACCATCACTTTGGAAAATACCCTCTGGAGTTATTTCACTTCAGGGAGATATGGCTAGGAGTGTAGCTCCCTGTACAATTTTTGGGAATGGAGTCTCAAGGTAAAAGCTCTTCTTCCCCTCATCCTATCCTTCCAGTGAGTTTGTCTTACAGTTGTCCCAGCATTCTGCTGATTGGTCAGTGGGAGTCTACCATTTCATCGATGTGCCACAACTTTGAGCAGAGAGGTTCTTTGAGTATGTGACCCTCAGAGTGTGGACAGCAGTGAGTAAGGGGGCATCAGTGCAATGGGGATAGTGATCAAGGGCGATAGGAGCAGCTCAACACCGGCAAGTGTTTGAGCGTATAAGACCACAGTTCACAAGTGACTTTAGGCTCAAGTTAGTTGATTGGTGAGAACTTTCCAACAAATTTATAAAACTAAATTATCTATCGAGGTGAAGCATAGCAGGACAGCTCAGCAAAATGGAATGTGCATCCAGTGTTATTGGGAAGTCACAGGCATTTTCAGTGTCCAGGACAACATGTGTGCAGGAAGTGTCTCCAACTGCAGTGGCTTGAAATCCGGGTTTCAGAGCTGGAGTATTGGCTGGAGTCACTGTGCACTTCCACAAGAGAACTTCATCGATAGTATATTTAGGAAAGTGATCACACAGCAGCTTGAATGTGTGTTGGCATGAAGGGCAAAGGTGACTACCAGGCAAACTAGGAGAAATAGGAGGAGCAACAGGAAGTGCAGGAATCCACAGTGTCCATCTTGCTGTCTTACAGATTTTACTTTTTCGATCCTGGTGGTTCTGGATGGGAGTTAAGGCAGAGCTTGGAGCATGTTTCTCAATGAGTGCTGCCTCCCCACTCACTCCCACACAGGAGGGGAGGAAGAAGTGTGAGAGAGGAATAGTTATTGGGGATTCAATGGTTAAGAAGGTTGACAAGCATTTCTGTGGTTGCAGATCTGTTGCCTTCCTGGTGCCAGAATCAAGGAAGTTACTGAATGGCTGAAGGTAGAGGAGTGGGAGTGGGAAGAACCAGAAATTGTGTCCATATTCATACCAGCAATTTAGATTGAAGGAAAGATGAATTCCTGTAAGCAAATTTCAGGGAGTTAAGAAAGAGAATAAAATACAGAACCTCAAAGACAGTAATCTCAGGACTTCTCCCAGTGTCACACACTAACAAGTATAGAAATAGGAAGATAGAGTGAACGGATGCATGCCTGGGCAGATGGTGTAGAAGCTTTAGATTTCTGAGATATTAGGACTGTTTCTGAGGCAGGGGACACTGTACAAGCTGAAAGAGTTACATCATAAATAGATATGATCCCATTACCATTGTAGACACATGGCTGCAAGCTGACTTTACTCCAGATATTCAACATAAGAAGAACAGGCAAAGAGGAAAAGGAGGCAGGGGAGCATAAGGGGCATCAGTTCTGTAGTTAGAAAGGACCTCAGCTCAATAAATCATGGTGAATTAGGATCACTTTTGGTGGAGTTGAGAAAAAGCAGGGGCAGAAATCACTTGAGAGTTGTCTGCAAACCTCCAACTAGTGGTTGTGATGCAGGGCATGGCATCAATAAGGAGATTTCAGGTGCACGTAATGCAGTAATTATAGGGGACATTAATCTACACATAGACTGGGCAAATCAAAATAAGGATATAGAGAATGAATCCCTGGAGCGAACATAGGATGGATTTTTAGATTAGTATGTTGAAGAGTTAATCAAGGAACAAGTTATTTTAGGTCTTGTGCTGTGCAACAATAAAGGGTTAATTAATAACCTAGTTTTTAAAGGGGTCCTGAGGAAAGAATGATCACAATATGATGCAATTTTACATTAAATTGGGAAAGTAATGTAATTCACCAGGGCAATGTGGAAACCATGGGTTTCAATCCAAACAAACAAAACGATGAAGTTATGAGGGACAGTTTGGCGGTGGTAAATTGGGAAATTACATTCAAGGGTCTGACAGTGGACAGGTAATAACTGGCATTTAAGAAATAATACATTATTTGC
This sequence comes from Pristis pectinata, assembly GCF_009764475.1. Taxonomy (NCBI): domain Eukaryota; kingdom Metazoa; phylum Chordata; class Chondrichthyes; order Rhinopristiformes; family Pristidae; genus Pristis; species Pristis pectinata. Next base: position 72,418,804 of record NC_067406.1, read on the forward strand.
AGAAAATATGCATTCTTTTAAAGCAGAAAAACTGAAGAGGAAAAGTGAACCAACGATGAATTATAGGACAAATTAAAGATTTATTGACACCTTGTTTAATATGCAGGATGGGTTCCCAGGAATGAGAGACTGAATAGAATTAGGGATCAACAGAGACATTGTAGTAATATACATAAAGAGATGTAGTGCTGCTGTGCCAGGAACCTGGCAAAGCTCCTTTCCCTCCTCATTGCTGTAAACTGTTGTGATGGGAGAACCTGGTGTGAATCTGAAAATGAGTTGCCCACAGTTCAATGTGGGGAGGCTGCCTGTGATGACTCATGTTGGGCGGGCCGGGCAAGCTTAGTGGCTGCGTATTGTTGAGATGTGGAGCTCAGGGCTGCACCATTTCTGAGGGCCGCCCAGATCCTACAGTCTCTCTCATCACCTGTTGGAAGTGAAGGACGTTGTTGTTTGGATCCATGGCTCTCTCAAGCTCAGAGATTCCTCCATGGCAATAAGTTCAATGGTGGTCACTAGCTATCACACCTGCTGGGGATCAGCCCTGAGTCCCACATCTCAGTGCTAAGGTGCCACACTGCTCACTCCGGCCCACCTGACACCAATCCTCACAGGCAACCTCTCCCCACCAAATATGTGACAACTCCTTGCTGGGGAACACCAGCCAAGGGTAGAAGTTCACACTAGGTTTCCAGCACAGGAGCATGCAGCCCGGGTGGATGTCCGTTTTAAAGTGCAGTTGTTTATGTACCTGTGAGGATTTGGACTGGAGGACCAGGAGCATGTGTGTGGAGCAGCACTAGGCAGGGCAACAATATAGCATTTAAATCGAAGGTAAAGGCTTATGGAATTGCCAGAAAAGAAACAGTAAGCCTGAGGATCTGGAACATTTCAGAATTCAGCAAAGGATGACCAAGAAGTTGATAGATAAAAAGAAAACAGAATATGAGAATAAACTAGTGAGAAATGAAAAAAAGACTCTTGGCATGTAAAAAGGAAAAAAATTAGTGAGGGCAAATATGGATATCTACAGGCAACAATGGTAGAATTAAAAATGGGGAATAAAAATGGCAGTGGAATTAAATAAATATGTTTTTATCTGTTTTCTAATGCTTAGTCATTAAGTTTATTGAAAACAGATTTCAATATGCAATTGTACATGCAGCTGTATAAAACCTTGGTTAAGTTGCATTTGGAGTATTGTGTGCAGTTCTGGTTGCCCAATTACAAGAAGGATACGAAGGCTTTGGAAAGGGTGCACAAGAGGTTCACCAGGATGCTTCCTGGATTAGAAAGTCTTAGTTATATGGAAAGGTTGGACAAACTTGGATTATTTTCTCTGTAGCATTGGAGACGAAGGGGAGACTTGATAGAAATTTCTGTTTTTAAATTGGGGCGGCACGGTAGCGTAGCGGTTAGCACGACGCTATTACAGCGCCAGTGATCGGGATTCGATTCCCATCGCTGTCTGTAAGGAGTTTGTATGTTCTCCCGTGTCTGCGTGGGTTTCCTCCGGGTGCTCTGGTTTCCTCCCACATTGCAAAGACGTACGGGTAGGTTAATTTGGGTTTAAAATGGGCGGCGCGGACCTGTTGGACCAGAAGGTCCTGTTACCACACTGTAAATAAAATTTAAAAATTTAAATTTAAGAAATATATAAAATTATGAGAGGTATGGATAGAGTAGGTAGTAAGAGTCTTTCTCCCAGGGTAGAAATGTCAAATGCTACAGTGCATAGCTTTAAGGAGAGAGGGGGAAAGAGTAAAGGAGTTGTGCGGGACAAGTTTTTTACACAGAACAGGGAGTGGTAGGTGCCTGGAACACACTGCCAGGGATGATGGTAGAAGCAGACATGATAGTGGTGTTTAAGGTAGGCACATGAACATGCAGGGAATGGAGGGATATGAATCATATATAGTTTAATGGTCAGCACAGACATTGTGAGCTGAAGGTCTGGTTCATGTGCATTATTGCTCTATGTTCTATGTACTAATATCTTTCTGGACTTCAAAGGAATCAAGGGATATGGGAATAGTGCAAGAAATTGGTTGTAAGGTGGAAGGAGATAGAGAGCTTAGTGGAATGGTGTCATGACAACAACCTTTCCCTCAATGTCAACAAAACAAAAGAGCTGGTCATTGACTTCAGGAAAAGGGGCGGTGTACATGCACCTGTCTACATCAATGGTGCTGAGATTGAGAGAGTTAAGAGCTTCAAGTTCCTGGGAGTGAACATCACCAACAGCCTGACCTGGTCAAATCACGTAGATGCCACGGCCAAGAAAGCTCACCAGCGCCTCTACTTCCTCAGAAGGCTAAAGAAATTTAGTTTGTCCCCTTTGACTCTCACCAACTTTTACCAATGCACCATAGAAAGCATCCTATCTGGATGTACCACTGCTTGGTACGGCAACTGCTCTGCCCAGGACCGCAAGAAGCTGCAGAGAGTTGTGGACACAGTCCAGAGCATCACAGACACCAGCCTCCCCTCCTTGGACTCTGTCTTTACCTCTCATTGTCTTGGTGTAGCAGCCAGCATAATCAAAGGTCCCACCCACCCGGGACATTCTCTCTTCTCTCATCTTCCATCGGGTGGAAGATACAGGAGCCTGAGGGCACGTACCACCAGACTTAAGGACAGCTTCTACCCCACTGTGATAAGACTATTGAACAGTTCCCTTATACAATGAGATGGACTATGACCTCACGATCTACCTTGTTGTGACCTTGCACCTTATTGCACTGCACTTTCTCTGTAGCTGTGACACTTTACTCTGTACTGTTACTGTTTTTACCTGGACTACATAAATGCACTTTGTACTAACTCAATGTAACTGCACTGTGTAATGAATTGACCTGTACGATAGGTTTGTAAGACAAGCTTTTCACTGTACCTCGGTACAAGTGACAATAATAAACCAATACCAATACCAAAAGATCAGCCACTTTCTCATTGAATTGCAGTAGCACCCCAATGGACTGAATGGCCCTCTCCTGATCTTATTTGTTATGTTCTTTTGTTTTCAGATGCGTAGCCCTCCAAGCAGGACCACCACTGAAGCATTCAGGAGAGGGGCATTAGGTGAACTATTTTGTGAAGCTGTTCTGCACTTACCAGGTGTTCACAATTCAAATAGCTTCTACATTTTTGTGTCATCTACACTTGGCTCCCCAAAAACAATAAACAGGGCTTTGGGTGAGTATCCTCTTTCAAAATCAGAATAGTGCACTGCTACTTCATCAGAGAGGGTCAAATAAGCATTTTATGATGTTATTTGAGGTCACTTTGTGTGTTGCCTGGGTTAATGCATCATGTGCAATGGAATGACAGTAACCATTTTTGAAGCTGCAAAGCTTTTCAATTGCACAGATAATAAAGATCAAGCATTATGCGATAGATCTTCTAGAATTAAAAAAAATCGTTCAAATTAAGCAACTTTAGATTAAGTGGGGCAGACAATGTCTAATGCATGCTGTGGATATGAGCCAAATTGAATTCAAACTCAAAGGCGACCTCAATTGTGTTAGTTTAAGGTAATTTAAATAATTCTATACTTTGTTCCACTTAAGACTATTTCTGGTTAGGTTCAAACAGTTCCTGTAAAAATGACATTATATAAGTGAGTTCCTCATCACATAAAATTGCTTTATGAACGAGGTGCAGCACAATTTTCCTGCATTTAAAAATGCACCAAGCCTTTCTGGCTCTGCACTTCATTCATGGTCATAATCTGCATTTCAGCCAATTTCTGAAGCTGAAGCAATAGCTAGTTATATGAATTCACTGAGGTTACTAATAGGTCTCATTTTGTGTTCAACCATATAAGGAATAATTGACATCCCACTTAGCTGAACCAATAGTCAATTTCTAAACTTGAAAATATACCATTCTAATAATTATAATGAAAGCCAGTGGAGGAATTAGGTCATTGCATGAAAAAAAAATCAAATATGGAAATATATTTAAAATGGCCTCCAAACAGCATGACAATATTTTAGCAGGTAACTCAAATAATAGTGCTACAATTGTATATTTAGAGACTTAAACTTGAAGAAGGTGGTCCTCTGATCAATACAATAAAAATTAGTAATGAACACAAGAGCACAAGTACAACAGAAAATGGGAGCAGAGCAAGCGTAAGGCATGCTTTATCAGTTGGGTATTGATTAGAGAAGTTGGGAAATCACGTTGCAGCCACAGAAAGATTTAGTTAGGCCATCTTTAGAATATTGTGTGCACTTCTGGTCACCACATTACAGGAAGGATATGAAGGTTTTAGCAAGGACTCAGCAGAGTTTCACCAGGACATTTTTATAAGGAGACAATAGGCAAACTTGGATTGTGTTCTCTGCAGCATTGGAGACTGCGAGATGACCTGATAGAAGTATATAAAATGATGAGAGGCATAGGTAGGGTCGAGTCTTTTTCCCAAGGTGGAAATGTCAAACACTAGTGGACATAGCTCTATCATGAGGGGTGATAGTTTAAAGGAGATTTGAGAGGCAAGTTTTTTACACAGAGTGGTAGGTGCCTGGAACACATTGCCAGGGGAGGTGGTAGAAGCAGATACTTTAGCAACATTTAAGAGTCATTTAGATAGACACATGGACAGGCGGGGAATAAAGGGATACAGATCATGTGCAGGTAAATGGGATTAGTTGGACTGACATTATGGTAGGCACAGATATGGTGGGCTGAAGGACCTGTTCCTGTGCTGTCATATTCTATGGTCTATGTAAGCCACATGGCCCCTCAAGCCTGCCCTGTCATTCAACATGATCGTGACTGCCCTTGGTCTCTACTCTATGCCAGTTCCAGATAGCCATCAATTCCCCGATCCTTCAAAAAGTTATCAACCTCCTCTTTAAATACCTTCAGTAATCTAGCCTGCACAAACCTCCAGGTTAGAGAATTCCAGAGATTTTTAGGTATTTAGATTACCATATTTAGTTAAGCTCATGTCATGTCTATTTGTAAAATATAATGAGCACATTTAAGGTTGTAAATCATGATCATCATCTTTGTCTTTATATCCGAATACTTACTACTTAAATTTTGCTGGTAGTATGAAATAAATCACTGCAGTTAATTGGGGTGTTGGACTCAAAGGGTTTTTATCCAATTGTCTAGTATAATTGTTGAACTTTCCCTGCTCATTACCAAGATCCACTGCATGTTTACATGTCGCCAACAGTAAATCAAAACATCAAATTAGTTATGTGAATTCAAATTTACCATTCAAATTAGTGCAAAAAGAGCCATTTAATCTATGCAAATCTAGCTTTTGCTACTGGTAAACTATATCTTTATTCAGCCTGCAAACATTAATTAAATGGAGCAAGCATTTCCCAAAGATTGCAGAGGAGATGCACATTTAAGTCCTGATATTATTTGAATTGATATGTGTTAAAATATTTTTGAGCTTCCTAGAGACTATTTCAAATGTTATTCCATGTTTGAACTTCTGGATTTCTTGCACATTCTTCAGGTATATTATTTCAAACAACCCTTTTGCTTTCTTTTTGTTTGCTTGCCTTTGTTTCTATTTCACAGCACTTCAATGATTTCCCTCCTTTTTTAAGCACCATTTGCTGCTGAATGAAGATTTCAATGGAAATGCTAGTCCTCCTGGAGCAAGATAATGATGAAGGTTGAAAGGGAACGGATAAAACAGATGATCTGATGTGGCGGCCATAGTGGTTAAGCTTCTGGGCTGATATCCAGAGGTCTAGACTGCTGATCTAGAGAAATGTGTTTGACTCTCCATGACAGCTGGGGAATTTATATTCAATTATATAAAAATATCAGGAATTAATGATGAAAAAAAGCTGGTCTTAGTTATATTGAACACAAAACCACTGGATGATTGTAAAATGGAGCACTTGGTTCACTAAAACTTCTCCAGGAAGGGACTTTTTAAGTTCTTTTACTAGTCTGCCCTGTACATGGCTCCAACCCACAATGATGAGGCTTACTTTTAATTGCCTCGAAAATGGCCCAGTCAAGGGTAGGCAGGGATGGACAATAAGTGATGACATAACCAGTTTAATTTATATCCCCTTGTAAAAAAAGATTCCTCTACCTTGTTTTAGATCTCTGCATAATAGAGATGTATAAAACTTGAGGGTATAAGTCTAAGTTAATGAGTAAGAGGCTCAGAGGGGATTTGAGGAAGAACTTTTTCACCCAGAGTGAGTGTGGCTGGAATCTGAAACATGCTGCCTGAGTGGTTGGTGGAGGCAAGTGCTCTCACAATATTTAAGAAACATCTGGAGGAGCACTTGGATCACCAAGACATAGAAGACTACAGACCACGTTCAGGTAAATGAGATTAGAGTCGATAGGTACTTGATGGTCAGCATGGACGTGGTGGGCTGAAGAGCCAGTTTCTGTGCTCTATGACGCTATGACAAACAGACATAAAATACTTCAGCTGCTTTCATTAACAACATTCCCATTTAAAAGTGGTGCTGATCATGTGCCCAAAGAATTGCTCTGTGCATACTGATATCCTCTACAATGTCTATCATTAAATTATTCCATGCAAATTGTTCATAAAGAACATTTTTCCCATGCAAGTCTTAGAAGGAACTCAGCCAAGGATGTGACCACTGAGGGTGGCTTTCCGCTGGTCCTCCAGGCAGTAAGTTGCAGCTCCTCTGCTGTTCCTTCTGTGCCTTCCTTCTCCTTTATGTTGAATGCTTCACCTACTGTTTCCTTCTCAAACTTAAAACCTCCTTGGATTGGATGTGCCTATGACAGGTGGAGTGACAGATGATATGTGCAGCCAAGTGGCAGGTTCGATGTCTTCGGACTTGCTGCTGACAGACCTTTGGGAACAATGAAAGGAACATGATGAACAAGTATTGTCACAGCATTAGAGCAACACATTTTCTTGTAAATCTGACTTGCCAATATGTGGCAGACTATAAAGCTAAGTCGCATACAAAGTAGCTAAATGTGTGAATGATTCAGAAGAAAGAATAAGCAACAATAATGAATATTAGACTGAACCTGGGATAAACCTTTAGTATAGCCCTCTCCAAATGCCTTTTATTAAATCCAAGACAATTGTACGATCTGTTACTTCCACAAGTGGGGATAGGAATTTAATATAGGAACTTAATATTGGTGGGGGCAGGGAGTGGGAACTAACGTTTTATTTTTTATTCATTGTTTAACTGGCAATATTATTAAATCTTGAAGAGCACACATATTGCAGATAGTTACCCTTCCTCCTAAAATATGTTCACTGAAGTGTGTCATCTCCTTCAGCCTTGCAATCCTCTGAGATACTTGCATCTCTGGCCTCTTAACATACCCCAAACTTAATCAGTCATGCTTTTGTCTGCCAACCCCTAAGCTCTGAAATTCTCCCTCTAGCTCTTTTCCTTCTCTATCTATCTGTCCTAAATGAAAACAACCTCTTTGTCCAAGCCTTTGGTTATCTATCTTTAAAGTTCCTATGTGGTTTTGTATCAAGTTTTTAAAAACACTCTCTGAAGCACCTTGTGACATTTTGCTACGTTAGCAGACAGTTCTAAATACAAGTTCTGTTGCTTCATTGACCATATTGTATACGAGTGACTGATGGTCATGTCCATATTAGTGAGTCAATGCTTGTGATTAGAATACCTTATCTGAATTTTTGCTTAGTAGCTGGAAGATTTCTGGTAACATTTACTGCATTATGCTAAAAGAATTCCAAGTGATATTCATGCATCCAAAGTCAAGCCCCATCTGTTTACTGTGAAAGTTAATGTTGCATTCAGCACCTTCAAGAGAAGGTGCAACCAATGTGGAAAACCTTCAAAATCTTTGCAGCAGGTTTCTATGTGTTGAAACTATGCTCACTTTGTCCAAAACCTCTTACAAGTTAGATATGCATGATTATCTGCTCCAAGAATTCTATGTCTGGTCCACTATATCCCCCTGACCTCGAAAAACCTCTCATTCAGTGCCTTCACAGTGAAAGTGCACTCCTCGCTCTTCCACAGTTATTTCCAATACTCCCATTCAGTTCTTCTGATTTAATTGATGAAATTTCTGGTACAAATTTCCAATGTTAAAAATATGTTTCACCACCCTTAAGGCACAGCCGAGGTTTCTGCTGCATCAGGTATCTAACCTGCGCCCTTTGTAGCCTGCACACATCCTGCAAAACACCCAGTCCAGGCAGGAAGGCTGAGTGTGTAAATTAACAAACCCAGTGCACTTGGAATGCAAGGCGTGCTCATGTCCTGGTCCCAACACAGTGGCATTCCTGTGAACAACTATAGAAACTTCAAAATAACACTAATGAAGACCCAGAGAGATTAGGAAGGATTTCTGGATTTAGAGCACAGGGAGAATAAACTCAACTTTGTTTTCTTGAAGAAAAGATTGAAGGGGTGCATGATCCAGGCTTTTCAAATGCGGACAGGCAAGGATGATCTGGAGATAAATGGGTTCTTTGATTTGAATATTAAGTGCAGAAACAGAAGACAAAGTTTTAAAATTAACAAGCCTCAAGAGGCATTAGAGATTAGAAAAATTGTATTTTTTTCTTTTCCCACTCCTTATTGAATTATGCGAAGCCAACTTCCTACAAAAGGAGTTGATGCCGTGTTGTTTAATTGATTTAAAAAATATTGGATAAATTATCAGACTAGAAATCAAAATGAATATTAAAGGAATGACATATATTCTCATTGTAGGGTAAAGTAGGAAATTTCCCCTTTATCCACATTGATGCTTCTGGTACTGAAGTGTTATTTGTCATGAATAGATGAACAATAATGAATAATGGAGACGTAAAGCTAGATGTTTAAGGGAATGCTTCATGATAACTAAGGCTAATTTTATGTGCGATTTTTCCTGGTGAATGATCCATGTCTGGATAGATTGCATGTGATCAGTGAAGAGCAGGCCTGAAAGCTCTCTCATCTCATTTTTCATGGATTCTCAGTGGTGGAAGTTAATTTGGCACAAGTCATCTGAAGGCATTTTTCAAAGGGTAAATGGTTATTCTGGAAAGTGGATGCAGAATATTTGGGGTTACATAGCAATTGGTTCTCTTTCAAACAATCATGATCCAGATGCCTTAAACAATGGCTCATCTTCCAGACAATTCTTTTTTCTGACGCCTCTTTATTAAGCAGACCAAAGAATTCATATCACTGCATTCAGTTCTAGGAAATAAAAGAAAACAAAGTTGTGCTTGCCAAGTGGAATTTGGGTGATAAAACAACTCTTGAAAGGTAACATAAATATTTTAAAAAATGATTAATACAGTGGTTTATAACCAATAGAAGAGAACACAATGTTCCACTCTTCAATAGGGCAGAGAGCCAAATTCTTCGGATAAAATGCACAGGAATAAACAATGCTGCCTCCTCCTATGCCAGCTGGGAAAACAAAAGTAAGACAATGGTATTCAATCAATCATTGAGTTGAGTGGTTCGATCCTCTGCAGCTTCAGAGATGTAATTTTGAAATTCAGCCAATTTTATGAAGAAATTTCAACTTTTCCCCTCATCCAATGATTCACGTAACAGCAACGTAAAGAAGCTTGGGGTCCCACTGTTCAGTTATTGAACACAAGTGGAATTAAGTAATGCCAATGCATTGCAACAACAAGAGCCAATTCAAATGTGCATGTCTCCAGTCTTCCAGAGGCAGACTGATGAACACTTTGGTCAGTTAAGTACATGACTGTAACCATTAAGATTCGTGTCATGCACAACATTTGCACTATACTCATCCTTTCTCAGGATTACAAATAAAATACTTAATCAAAAATGTAATTTGCCCCTGGGTACTTGAGAGATTTGTTGTCATATCTTCCTAATAGACAATGTTTTGCATGTAAATCCATTACTATGTAAGGGCCTCCCAAACAAGTTTCTGTGGAGCCCACAATGGTGGTTCAGAGTACATAATTTCTCCACAGATGTGTTATTTAGCAGTGTTAACACGTTTATCTCAATCCCACAACATAGTAGTGTAGAGGTTAATGTAACGTTATTACAGCGCCAGCGATCGGGATTCAATTCCTCCCGCTGTCTGTAAGGAGTCTGTATGTTCTCCCCGTGACTGCGTGGGTTTCCTTCAGGCACTCTGGTTTCCTCCCACATTCCAAAGATGTACGGGTTAGTAGGTTAACGTGGGTGTAGTTGGGCTGCGCAGGCTCGTTGGGCCGGAAGGGCCTGTTACCGTGCTGTATAAATAAAGTTTTAAAAATGTCTGCTCAATTCCACCAAACCGTTAACTTTTCTGAATTTTAGGGTATAATAGTTGGTTCCCATACAAGAACCCTAGCCCAGATCAATTTCACCAATGTGTGATTGTTATGTGACGAACACAGATCAACAAGGCAGCTCTACAGTTCATTTTGCACTGATTATTTACATCAGGATTAGTAGATTAGTGCTTTTGAGAACATACCAAGTTTTCCCAAACCAGAAGCCCTGGATGATCCAGGAGATTCACAGTCTGCTGAGAGATAGATCTGTGGCATTCAAGGACGGCGATTCAGAATCCTGCAAGAAATCCAGGTATGACCTACAGAAGGGAATTCTGTGTGAAATTAGAGACACAATTGGATACATGACAGCTGTGGCAGAGTTTGTATGCCATTACTTCCTACAAGGCGAAACTTAACAGTATAAATGGCAGTGATGCTTCACTCCCCGATAAGCTCAATGCCTTTTATGCACACTTTGAAAGGGAGGATAACACTACACCTGTGCAAATCCCCACAGCATCCAGCAACCCTATGATCTTTGTCTCGGAGGACAATGTCAGAACATCCTTCAAGAAGGTGAACCCTTGCAAGACGTCAGACCCCAACGGTGTACCTGGCAGGGTACCGAGAACCTGTGCCAACCAACTGGCTGGACAACTTTAACCTTTCACTGCTGTGATCTGAGGTTCCCACCTGCTTCAAAAGGGCAGCAATCATACCAGTGCCCAAGAAGAGCAGGGTGAGCTGCCTCAACGATTATCATCTGGTAGCACTCATGTCTGCCATAATGAAGGGCTTTGAGAGGTTGGTTATTGCTAGAATTAACTCCTGCCCAAGCAAGGACATGGACCCATTGCAAATTGCCCACTGGCGCAACAGGTCTACAGCAGATGCAATCTCACTGGCTCTCCACTCTGCTTTGGAGCACCTGGACAACAGCAATACATACATCGGGCTGCTGTTTATCAATTATAGCTCGATGTTCAACACCATCATCCCCTCACTATTAATCACCAAGCTTCTAAACCTAGGCCTCTGTACCTCCCTCTGCAACTGGATCCTTGACTTCCTCAACAGATCACAGTCAGTACGGATCGGTGATAACATCTCCTCCTCTCTGACAATCAACGCAGGCGCACCTCAAGGATGCGTGCTTAGCCCACTGCTCTGCTCTCTCTACACTTCATGACTGTGTGGCTAAGCACAGCTCAAATGCCATCAATAAATTCACAGATGACACCACTGTTGTTGGTAAAATCTCAGATGGCGACGTGGAGGCGTACAGGAGTGAGATAGATTGGCTGGTTGAATTGTGTCACAACAACAACCTCGCACTTAATGAAAGTAAGTCCAAGGAATTGATTGTGAACTTCAGGAAGGGGAATTTGGAGAACACACACCAGTCCTCATTGAGGGTCAGTGTTGGAAAGGGTGAGTAGCTTTAATTTCCTGGTTGTTGACATCTCGGACAATCAGTCCAGGGCCCAACACAATGATGCAACCACAAAGAAGGCACACCAGAGCTCTACTTTGTTAGGAGTTTGAGGAGATTTAGTATGTCAACAAAGACTCTTGCAAATTTTAATAGATGTCCCGTGGAGAGCATTCTGACTGGTTGCATCACTGCTTGGTGTGGAGGCTCCAATGCACAGGATCGTAAGAAGCTGCAGAGGGTGGTTGACTCAGCCAGCTCCATCATGGGCACAACCCTCCCTGCCATTGAGGACACCTTCAAGAGGCAGTGCCTCAAGAAAGTGGCATGCATCACTAAGGACCCTCACCACCCAGGACATACCCTCTTCTCATTACTACCATCAGGGAGGAGGTATGGAGCCTGAAGACCCACACTCAACGTTTCAGAAACAGCTTCTTCCTCCCCACCATCAGATTTCCGAATGGTCCATGAACTCATTAACATTGCTTCATTATTCCTTTCTTTGGACTGTTTATTTATTTTGTAATTTATAGTAATTTTATGTCTTTGCACTGTACTGCTGCTGCAAAACAAATTTCATGTCATATGACAGATAATAAATCTGATTCTGATTCTTAGATGGAAAAAAGAAACAAGCCTATTCTCTTTAGCACTGCCTTAAAAAAAGCACAATCCAAATACAGAGCTCCATAAAAGCATACAAAATGTAAGCAGGAGTAGGCTATTTGTCCCTACTGCCTGCTCCACCACACACTAAAATTATGCTGATATCTTACCCTCAGTACCAGTTTCCTATACTGAGATCACATTCCTTGATTTCCTCCATGGCCCTCTTCAGTAGAGAATTCTAAAATTTCATTATCATCTGGATGAAGAAATCCTTCTCATCTCTGTTCTGAATGACTCTCTCCTTACTTTGAGACTGTGACTCTTGGCTCTTGACACTCCACCAAGCGGGTACATCAAATATGCATCTGAGTTCAAAAGCCCAATAAGAATTTTGTGCATTTCAAATAGATTGCTTCTCATTCTTCTAAGCTCTAGAGAGTATTGGTTCAGTCTGCTTAACCTCCACTCATTCAACAAACTCACCATGCCAGAAACCAATCCAGTAAGTCTTCACTGCATTCCTTCTATCACAAGAATATTCTTCTTATATGTAGGGAAACCTGACCTCTGCACCATATTCCAAATGCAGTCTCATCAGTGCTATCTATAATTAGAGGAAGATGTCTCTACTCATGTACTCAAATTCTTTTGCAACCAAGTCCACCATATCGATTGCCTTCCTAATTGCTTGCTGAACCTGCATCCAAGTCCTTCTGAATGCAAACACCTTTCGATCTCTCACTATTAAAAGAAAAGATTTCACCTTTCTATCTTTTCTACCTAAGGATACCAGAGTCTTTGCTGAGTAGAAGAGACAACTTGACACATTATCTTAGCACTTATTTTTAGATATTTCATAGATTAGACTTCTTCACAGCATTTAATGCTTGCTAGAATCACTGCATTCTCTGAAAAGAAAGAAATCAATTGGTTGGAATGTCTTGGACCTATCGCACTGCCCAAACTCACCACATGTGTTGCTTGTCCATCTGCACTATTCTGTTCCAGAGACAGAGGTCACACTGAAGTGACCCCTGTATCTGAGAAGCATTCTACAACACAGAGCAGGCTCCGTACTGCAAGTGAACTCAGGCTTCAGATCCTGAGGTTCTGCAAACTGGTCACCACTCATGGCCTGCAATTCCTCACGGAAGGACAGTGGCAGCGATGCCCGATGTGCATCATGAGCTACACAGCCACAAAAATTTAGAGTTGAAGTAGGGCCAGCACAGACAGTGTTTGCGAGGTGCAGTCCAGAATCAGCACTATCTGTCCCAAATACTATGGCTCTAAGACCAGGTCAGATATTAGATATTCTGCAATGAATGAATCTCCAAAACTTTTTCATCAGATATATAGCAAAGATAATGAGTGACATGGAATTTGACCACTTGCCTTGATAAGTATAGCTTCAACAATACTCAAGACGTTTAACACCATTCAAGGAATAATGAATCATTGATTGGTACTCCATCCACCACTTTAACTTATCACTCACTCTATTATCCGCACACAGATTAATGTATGGATCACCTGCAATATGTATTGGAGCAACTCACCAAAGCTTCTTCAATAGCACTTCCCAACCTGTGACCTCTAGGAAGACAAAGTAGTGGACATATGGGAACACTACCACCTGAACGTTCTGTCCCAAGGCAAACAGCCTTCTGCCTTGGCAATACATTACCATTTTTTCAGTGGCCTTGAACCCAATTCCAGGAATTCGCTGCCAGATGCTTATGATCTGGATGAAGGAATATGATCTGGATGACAGAATTGATGGCTTTGTAGCCAAGTTTGCAGATGATACAGAGATAGGTGGAGGGGCAGGTAGTGTCGATGAAGCAGGGAATCTGCAGAAGGACTTAGACAGGTTGGTAGAATGGGCAAAGAAGTGGCAGGGAAGTGTATGGTCATGCACTTTGATAGAAGGAATAAAGACATAGACTATTTTCTAAATGGGGATGAAATTCAGAAATTCGAGGTGCAAAGGGACTTGGGAGTCCTAATGCAGCATTCCCTAAAGGTTAACTTGCAGGTTGAGTTGGTAGTAAAGAAGGCAAATGCAATGTTAGCATTCAATTTGAGAGGACTAGAATATAAAAACAAGGTTGTAATACTGAGACTTTATAAGGCATTGGTCAGACCACGTTTGGAGTCTTGTGAACACTTTTGGGCCCCATATCTAACAAAGGATGTGCTGGCATTGGAGAGGGTCCAGAGGAGGTTTACGAGAATGATCCTGGGAATTAAAGGGTTAACATGTGAGAAGCATTTGATGGCTCTGTGCCTGTACTCACTGGAGAGGGGATCTCATTGAAACCTATCGAATATTGAAAGGCCTGGATAGAGTGGACGTAGAGATGATGTTTCCAGTAGTGGGAGAGCCTACGACCAGAGGACACAGCGTCAGAATAAAAGGATGTCCCTTTGGAACGGAAATGGGGAGGAATTTCTTTAGCCTGAGGGTGGTAACTCTGAGAAATTCATTGCCACAGACAGCTGTGAAGGCCAAGTCGTTGGGTATATTTAAAGCAGAGGTTGATAGATTCTTGATTAGTAAGGGTGTCAAAGGTTACAGGGAGAAGGTAGGAGAATGGGGGTGAGGGGGCATAATAGATCAGCCATGACTGAATGGTGGAGCAGACTCAATGGGCAGAATGGCCTAATTCTGCTTCTATATCTTATGGTCAAATGGTACCTAATGTCAGAGTAGCTTCATTACATAGAATGCAGCACTTCACAGCTGCATTCTCAATGGCATTCAGGGATAAGAATAAGTCACATCCTTGCTAATAATGCCCACATTCTTTGAATAAATAAAATAAGAACTATGAATTGAATTGAAATTGCATCTTTGGTATTTTCATCATTTACTGAACTGTTGATGTGACTGTTGAATACAGAATTCTTTTCTATATACTAAAATTATATCTTAAGTGCAGTAGTTGGTAAGCTGCCAACCAAATTCCCAAAACAGGTACTTCATTCTGAGCTCTGTCATAGGAAGAGACTACCAGGTAGATGGAGGAAAAGATTCAAGGATGTACTCAAAGCCTCCTCAAAAAGATACAATATCCCTATTGAAAGTGGAGATGCAGCATCTGAGCTGGTACTGAAAATCTCAAATTCCTGCATGAGTAGCATCAGAAAACCTGCATAAACAGCAGAAGGAGAACATCACCATCACTGCTCACCTGCACCCTGACTAGCACCTCTTACTCTATCTGTGTAAGAGTCTGTGCTTCTCTCAATGGCCTTACCAGTCATCTCAGAACTCACAAAACAGGAGTGGAATCAAGTCATCCTCAAATGTGAGGGACTGCCTCAGGAAACAGCTTACCTAACTTGTTGGAGACACAAGAGACTGCAGATGCTGGAATCTGGAGCAACACACAAAAGGGACTGGAGAAATTCAGTGTGTCAGACAGCATCTATGGAGGGAAATGGATAGTTGATGTATTGGGTCGATCCTTCATCTGAACTGAAAGAGGAACTAAAAAAGTGGAAGGAGAGGGAGGCATAAGAGCTGGCAGGTGATAGGTGGATCCAGGTGAGGGGGGGTTGATAGGCAGACGAGGGAGGGGGACCAGGGAATAATTTCAGAAGCTAGGAGGTGATAGGTGGAAGTGACAAAGGGCTGAAGAATGATGGAATCTGATAGGAGAGGAAGGTGGACCATGGCATAAAGGGGGGGGGTGGGGAGGGGAACCAGTGGGAGGAGCGTGTGGGTAATAGGCAGATGGAGATGTGGGCGGGCGGGGGGAGAGGCTGGGTGATGGGGGTCAGTTGGATCTGGAGGAGAGAATAGGAAAAAAGCAGGAGGTGGCAGAGGGGGAGCAGTTTCCAGAAGTTTGAGAATTAGATGTTCATGCCATCAGGTTGGAGACTGCCCAGGCAGAATATGAGGTGCTGTTCCTCTAATTTGCACTTAGCCTCAATCTGGCAGTGGAGGAGGCTGTTAACAGACATGTCGGTGTGGGAATTGGAAGTGTAATTAAAATGGCTGGCCACCAGGATATCCCAGATGGCACAGCGGATGGAGCAGAGGTTCTCGGCAAAGTGGTCACCCAATCTACGTCTGGTCTGACCAATGTAGAGGCCGTGACAGGAGCACCAGATGTAATAAATAACAAAACATAACTTGTTATCTAACGTTAACTTTTTTCCTGTCTTCTTCCAGGTGTAAAGTTATGAATGGAAAAGGTTCCTCCCCCTGCAATTTCTTCTAACTTCTTTCTTTTTACTTTTTTTTTACTTCTTTTTACTTTGTACATTAACGATTTGGATGATGGAGTAAATGGTTTTGTGGCTAAGTTTGCAGACGACACCAGGATAGGTGGAGGAGTAGGGAGTATTGAAGAAATAGGAAAGTTGCAGAAAGACTTAGATAGTTTAGGAGAATGGGCAAAGAAATGGCAGATGAGATTCAATGTTGAGAAATGTGCCGTTGAACACTTTGGAAAAAGAAAGTTAACGGGCAGATTATTATCTAGATGGGGAGAAAATTCTAAGTACAGAAGTACAAAGGGACTTGGGGGTACTCATGCAGGATACCCTAAAGGTTAACCAGCAGGTCGGATCGGTGGTAAAGAAAGCGAATGCTATGTTAGCATTCATTTCGAGAGGTATAAAGTATAAAAGTAAGGAAGTGTTGATGAGTCTCTATGGGGCGCTGCTGAGGCCTCATTTGGAATACTGTGCACAGTTTTGGGCCCCTTATCTTAGGAAGGATATACTGATGTTGGAGAGGGTTCAGAGGAGATTTATGAGGATGATTCCCGGAATGAAAGAGCTTACTTATGATGAGCATTTGTCGGCTCTTGGACTGTTTTCATTGGAGTACAGAAGAATGAGAGGGGACCTCATAGAAACATTTAGAACGTTGAAAGGACTGGACAGAGTAGATGTGGTTAAGCTGTTTCCCATGGTGGGTGAGTCCAGGACTAGAGGGCACAATCTTAGAATTAGAGGGTACCAGTTTAAAACAGAAATGAGGAGAAATTTCTTTAGCCAGAGGGTAGTGAAATTATGGAATTCTTTGCCACATACAGCTGTGGAGGCCCGATCGTTGGGGGCATTTAAGGAGGAGATTGATAGGTATCTAATTAGTCAAGGTATCGAGGGATATGGGGATAAGACCAGAAATTGGGGCTGGATAGGAATAGTATCAGTTTAGCTCATGGAGCAGACTCGACAGGCCGAATGACCTACTTCTGCTCCTTTGTCTTATGATCTTGTGATCTTGTGACTTTTCATAAATTACTCAGTGAAGATTGAAAATTGTGCGCTGTTTGTAACCCACTTAACATTCCATGCAGGATTCTTCACCAAGGTCACTGCCATATCTGTGAATTGTTAGACTTCATGGATGTACAGATTCAGGTATAAATATTAAACCCCAACAGTGGTTAAGTTGGGAATGGGGGAAGAAGCAAAATGTACTAACAATCTCAGATGAAAGCCCAGCTCACTATTGCTGTGCTGATCAATTTCGGTAACTATACCTCGGAATAATTCAGTTTATATTTGTAATAAGATGGCAAAATGATTGAAAAGAAATCAAATCTTTTTCCATTTATGACTTATCTACACCTGGAATGAGACTGGAAAATGATAACAAATGAGTTAGATTGATTTCAGAGTCAGTCCTTCATGATTATTTCCCCTAAATACATGAAACTTTGCAAAATGTCATTAGCTTGAAATCATTTTAAACATCCTGAGTTTGTGAAGGTGCTATAAAAATACAAGTATTTGTTAATTGGTCAGTGATTATATCCAACTACATTTGTGGTTTTTAATAACAAATATGAAGTTGGTGTAATTTGAATAATTTAGGTTTTAAATTATTCCTGTTATTTCTGCACAGCACTCTTCTTTACAAGAAGGTATCATGAAAATGTATGAGCTCATTATATATGATTTCAAGCTGTTTTAGAGTGGGCTATGATGAAATTAAACTATACACCATTAGAAAATCTTAGGAAGGTTGGACAAAACACCTCAATCAGGTAGAATGCATATAATATTAACCGGCTTCTTATATGCTTGATGAAGGAATCAATAATGGAGTTACAAAATATCAGTAGATCAAAAGAGAGAGATAATACCATGCAAATGATTAATGAATAGAGCAGCAGGGTTACGTCAATGGAATGGCTAACAGATAATCATCCAATTCCTTTTAAAATAATTAAATGACCTAGCAGTAACCATCACTACAGGGAGTCTTTCCCCTACGTTTATGATTTTGCGATGAGTAAAATAATCATCTAATCTTGTATTAGCTGAAGTTTATTCATTCCATGTTCATATCCTTGAGTTCTAAAACTACATTCTAAATTAAATAACTTGCTTACAGGGAAAACAGCCTTTCCAGTATGTTAAGGCCCTGGATTCTACCCCAACTTAATTCTCCTTTCTCTGAAGACAAATTCATCACTGGTTAGTAGTACTAAACATACTATGGTAAAACTCCATTAATCTGGTATGCTCGGGACTTTGGCAATGCTTGACGTCTATTTTCTGGACTATTAGATGTTATTCCTATTAATACTCCCAACACACATTATATTCAATTCTTTTTTAAAAGATATTACATAGCAGAATAATAAATGTTCGAGTAATACTAGAGAAACAAAGGACTGAAGATGCTGGAATCTAGATGAAAAGCACAATGATTCTGGAGGAACTCAGCAGGCCAGGCAGCATCTGTGGAGAAAAGCAGGCGGTCAATGTTTTGAGTCAGGACCCTTCTTCAGGACCCAATATTCCAGTGAACAAGGTAGGTTTAAAGGATGCATGGGAAAGAAGGCCCCAGTGAGTTTCAAGGGAACAAAGCCAAGTGAGTTTCGAGAGTGTGGAAGCAACGAATCTGAAAGGAGTGTGCGAATTGGACCCTGATGAGTCAGAAGGCAACACTGGAACCCAGTGAGTTGGAAAAGAATGTGGAATCACAGCCCAGGTGAGGCAGGAGGGAGCATGGGAACCAGAACCCAGTGAATCGGAGTGAAGCATGGGAACCTGGGCCCCCCATGCGTGTGAAGGGTGTGCAGGCACTGGGGCCAAAGTGAGCACAAGCATCACCTGCCAAACCATCAGGAGTTCTAAGTAGTTAGACAGCAGATTATTGGAGTTTTAATGTATATCGCAGCAACAGCGCATTGTCCACTCCCTCCAAAATGTATTCCATTGAAATCAATGGAATGAACTTCAGAGGCAGCATAAAACATGCCAACATTACATCATGTATCTTGTGCATCACACAAGAAGCCATAGATGAATTACATTTTTGAGCCTCTTCAATGTTTTGTGTTCTAATTCCAGGAATTACCTTTTTCATCTTCTGTTTCCTGCTCTTATCAGCCACTTACATCAATACCCTGGGTTTTCCACTGATCCTTGCCAAAGTTATTGTAGAAAAATTGAGATGTCTTGATACATTCATATTTGTTGCAAAACTTCATTTGGGACACAATACACAAATCCTACAGGTGGTGGCCATTTCAAGCCTTCTTGAAATAACTCTCCATAACTTATTAGGTTTGGTCATACAGATCCAGTGGCAATAACTGCAGGGACTGCACTTATCTTAATCTCTTGGTGAACCAGCTTTGGTCATTTGGTCCTATGTGGTTCTCTTGGTTCTCTTGTCTCTATGGTCCTATTCTGCTGTTTGGGTAAATAAGACTAAAGGATAAATCAGTAAACTCAGACTTAGGCTATCTAGGAGAGAATTAAGAAAGCACTACTTTCCACTAAGCATGATAGGAGTGCGGAATTCTGCTGGTACGAAAGGCAATTGATGGTAGTCCTCAATTAATAATCATGGATGCTTGGTGTTCCTAGACAAGTGTACTATCAGAAATGGGATCAAGCCAGATGGATGGAATCAGAATAGAGATTCACCATTTACTTGTTGCAAAGATCATTTTGCTCCATTGAGCTAAACATGTTATATTTGTGCCCGCTATCTTTGGTCTCTTACACAGTTCCAGTGAAGGCCACTATAAGCTCAAGGAGCAGCATCCGATCTTCCAGCGAGGCACACTAAACCTTCAGAACTTAACATTGTATTCTTTCTTTTTCAATCTTTTTATTAGTTTTAAAATTAATACAGATTAATATATAACATCAATGTTTGTACATGTAATACAAAGAGATCAGGAGAACAATCATGGCATAGATAATCATAAAGAACAATAAAATTTTTAAAAATCTGTAGATCCAATGATCTCTTAGTAAATGAATATAATATAAAAGAAAGGAAAGAAAAAGATATATTAAATTAAAAAAAGAAAAAGAAAAAAAAACAAATCAATAAGAAAAATTATAAACAATATATCAAACCAAGCAGAAAAATTTCAAAAAAAAACAAAAAAAAAGACTGGACTAAAATTTCTCAGTAGAAACAGAGCAATATTATGTCATCAACTCCGTTCCTCTAAGTTGGAAAGTTATTGAAAAAGGATCTATATCATGTGAAAATATTGAATAAATGGACTCCAAATATCTTCAAATTTAAGCGAAGGATCAACAGTACTACTAATTTTTTCCAAGTTTAAACATGATATAGTTTGAGAGAACCATTGAAAAGTAGTAGGGGGTATTGGATCCTTCCACTTAAGCAAAATTGATCGTTTGATCATTAATGTAACAAAGGCAGTCATACGGTTAGCGGAAGCAGATAAATGGCCAGGCTCTATCCTTGGTAATCCAAAAATTGCAGTGATAGGGTGAGGTTGTAAATTAATCTTCAATACATTTGAAATAATGCTTAAAATGTCTTTCCAATATTTTTCCAGAAGAGGACAGGACCAAAACATATGTGTCAAAGAAGCCACATTCGATTTACATCTGTCACATATAGGATTTATATGGTGATAAAAATGAGCTAACTTATCTTTGGACATGTGGGTCCTGTGAACTACCTTAAACTGTATCAACGAGTGTCTGACACACATTGAAGATGTATTAACTAAATGAAGAATTTTCTTCCAAGTCTCAGTAGGTAAAGATATCTGGAGTTCGCTTTCCCATTCATTCTTAATTTTGTCCAGTGATTCTGGACGTATTTTCGTAATTAAATCATAGATTATTGCTATCAAGCCCTTCTGATAAGGATTAAGACCTAAAATTTTTTCCATAGTTTCAGTTTTGTAAGGTGTCGGAAAAGAGGGTATAGTAGCTTTTAAAAAATTTCTGATCTGCAAATATCGAAAAAAGTGTGATCTAGGCAAATTGTATTTGTTAGACAATTGTTCAAAAGATGAAAAACAGTTATCAATGAATAAATCATGAAAACATACTATTCCCTTCCTTTTCCATATGGAAAAAGTTGAGTCAACTCTGGATGGATGAAAGAAAAAATTAGATTGAATGGGACTTGACAAGTTAAATTTATTCAATCCAAAAAATTTACGAAATTGAAACCATTGTATGTTTAACAATTGGGTTAATCATATATTTACTTAATTTGGTAAATGCAATTAACATTGCATTCAACAATTTCAAACAACCAACCTGTCAACCATTACAACCAATAATTTCTGATGAAATGTGATCAATCTGAAATGTCAATTCTGATTATTTTTCTTCAGATGCTCAGACCTGTTGAATATTTCCAGCATCTTTGTTTTTATTTCAGACTTCCAACATCTGCAATGTTTTACTTTTGCAATGTGTTGTGTCTTAGTTCCATCATTCATTTTTGTTTTCTTCCTCTCTATTTTTTCGTTCATCCCCACCTATTTAAATCTCCTCCAGATGGATCATCTGCAATTAACAAGCCTTCTCTGGCCTCCCTCATCAGCACTTGTCCTCTGCCACAAATCAAATCTGCAGCAGGGTAAACTAATGTTTCTAACCAAAAAATGGGTGGTATGTTGCAAAACAGGAAGTGAAACCTGCAGGAGGAAAGTAGGAGGCCCTACTTACTCATTTCATTGGGTTAAATGGTCTATACTACTGTACAGGTTGTGAGTCCTGTTTTATCTTTCATTGCCTAAGGTATCTTCAACAGGAGCAGGCACAATGTACTAAACAAGTTAAAAAAGTCTTCCACCATGACTGTACTGCTGATTATTTGATTACTTCTGAAATCTCTCAATCTATGCTGCAGGATAACTCATCTTCCGACTATTTTCTTCATTAATTAGAGCCCTCAAGCTTTTTACTCCTCTTAGTTCTGTTTTTAACATTGGTAATTTTCTCCAATTATCAGCCAAGCATATCCACTCTGCTGCTGCTGATTGCATTTTACATCCATGTTCCTTCAGACTGCAGATCATTGAAACTCACAACATCCAGACCATGATATAAGTATAATAATAGTTTCAAAAATTTGCCATTTTTGTTTAAGCTTCACATGCATCATCATAAATCTCCTTCCTTTTTCCTAATATGTTTAAATCAGTCCTCAGCTTTTACTCCAGCTCACACATTGTGGAAATGTCAGAATTGTGGAAAAGCTTAACTCCTCTAGTTATTACTTACAAAATTGGCAACAAGATATCATTACCTCCTGATTTACCCTTCTTCTTTTATTTCCTTCAACCTTTGTGATCTACAAGGAATTTATTGAAAAGAATAAAATATTCATTAAATATGAGGTTTTTTCTACAAGACAGTTGAAATACATATTTGAGTTATTTGGATAAAAACCAAAAACAAGATCAATTTAATTTAGTATTATACCCTGATAAGGCCACACTTGGAGTATTACATATATTTCAGTGACGCAGTACTTCTAAATGTCAAGGGACCATAATAGGCAAATTAACTCCTGCAAAAACAGGCAGAAGGGAATAGGGGAAGAGATGAAAGAGTTAAGTATGCAGAATACATCACTAATTTGGCTTGCAAATCCCCTCTGCCAATTTTCTTCCGGCTAGGTTTACACCTTGCTCTTGCGGAACAATGGGGGAGGTTGGCAAACTTTACATTGAAAGATGAATGGAGCAAACAAATCCACGTGATAAGTACATATATCAACACACATAGTCTTGCCCTCCAACCTCCCCTCCACTAAACTCAGCTACAGCAAAGTGCATATCCCTGACCTGACCTCTCACATTCTCCCTACCACCCCAGGGCCCATGGATCACAAAATACGGGTGTAATATGGTGACAACAGGCTGGTTTTAAACTTCCACGACAGCCTTTTAATCTTCATTTTGCTTTAATTTATTTATGTGCTTGATATCTCTTTTCTTTTTTTATCAGCTGGCTTGTAACTGCTTGGGTTTCTACTTTCAAATTTGCTTTACCTGCCACATTCATCCTTGGTACCTTCACTCTAAAGAAACCCATTCTCTTGAATATAATTTGGAACTTTAAAGCTCCCATTTAAATTAGTCCCACTGCTCATATGTTGTTCTGTTTAGCAATGTTTTATTCCTATTTTTGTACCTCAATACAATTTGTTTTATTTTTAGCCTCGAGCTTCCAGTCTCAATTGTGGTAATTTCCTAAATTTTCTTTCACTTTTACATTACAAATCTCCTCTATCTCTCAACTTGAAAAATTTTCAGGTAATGTTTTGAATCTTGTTTGGAATATTGGCATATTGAACAAAAGCCTCAATGCATTTAACGAAAAAACTCTCCTTTCTCATTATACACATTTAATTAGCCTATTTTTAGATAATTAGATAATTAGTATCTCCTGAAATAACAATTGTTAATACCTGCCTCCATAACTTGTCTACATATTTCCTCTTCAGTTTCCATTCCACTACTCTTGGGTCTAAATCATTTTCCACTAATTTACCGATCCCTTGCTACTTCTCAGCTGAATCCAAAGGGATTTTGTTTGCATCCCTTGTCTATTCAAATCCTTTTGTTCTAATGTTATATTGCATTTCTATTTAATATTGCTGCTCTTTCCCCCCTAAAAGTTTTATTCTCTGGAATACTTAATTACAAATCCTGACCCAGTTTCAAATGGGTCCAGTTACAGATGTAGACAAAGATATCCTTACTCTATACTCAGGTGCATGAGACAGGCCTGGATATGGCATGTGTTAGGAAAAGTGGTAAATAACAGACTGTCTATAATGGAATCTGCCAGACTTTCCATCCATTCTTTTAGTTCTGGCAGGCTCTCAAAAATCACCCATAATGCCATGGATATGAACCAGTTTTATGAAAATGTACAAACTTCCTTTGGCCCTGGATTTAGTGAAAAGAAACTTTCAGAAGAAAAGATTTACCAAGACATGAAAAGCTTTGGGACAGGAAACTATTTAGAGAGATACATTGCCAATGGTATAAATTATATTATCTTTATTAGAGTGCAGAATACAGATTTGATGTCAATAAAATGTAACATCCATCTTGGCAGTCAAACGAAATGAGGGAAAGGTGGGAATTTCTTTAACAGGCTACCTGAAATTACATTTGGGGAAGAAAAGTATGACACAAGTATTACCTCCTCTTTGGGAAAGCCAACTATTGTCCCATAAGAGCAGAAGGAAAGTGTATGGGGATTAAAAGAGACTGAAGGGGCAGGAAGACAATCACTGGATCTTTTCAATTAAACTGCTGACAACCCACCTAACAGTAGATTCATTGAAAGAACAAGGAGAGATAAAAGTTAACTCAAAATACTCAGATTGATAAAGGCACTGCATGTAATAGGTAGAATTTTACAAGCGATAACAGAAGAAAGGTGTAGTTAAATCCTCAAGTAGAACTACACTGCATCACTGATGTACCATGGCATCTCTCTTCTTCCCAGACATGGGAGATGTGGCTTTGAATTTGTGAGTGAAGTTCCTTTCTGCCAAATTTTAGAACTTCAGCAGGAATACCATCTGCTTCTAAGGCCCTGTTTTTAACTAGCATATGGCACTTTCAACTTATTGCCGGTCTGAGGTGGTGGTGGAACCAGGCCAGATAAGACACTGTGAGCTGGAGTCAAGAATGTTCATGTCAAGTATGGAGGCATGGTTGAGGAGTTCTTCAAAGTGTTCTCAAAGCCCTGGACCTGAAACATTGACAATTCCTTTCCCCCATAGTTGCAGCTCGACTCACTGAGTTAATCCAGCAGGTTGTTTGTTGCTCCAGATTCCAGTATCTGCAGTCTCTTGTGTCTTCAAAATGGTGCAATTGTGACCACCTTCAAGAAAGGAGATAAATGCAAAATTTAGTTGGGATAATTCAGAGGCATTCAAATGCTATCTGTACAGGGAAAGTCATCACAAGGACCCTCCTCAACCATCTCCTCCCAGATGCCAAAGGGCTGCTCCCCAGACCACAGTGTGGATTCTGTCTAATTGCAGGTATAATGGCCCACTCTTACTATGAACTAGTGTTAAGCAAGTCTGCAGCATTGCCTGAATTTTATTTCTGCAACATTTCTTGCTGCAATATTCCACCTTAGCTCCAGCGATATTCCTGTTGGAGGTGAGTTAACTTCCAGGCAAATGGGAAACTCTTCAATCTATGTTAACTTCACTCCAGAACCAAGGGCACTTTGACCTTCGCCATTGAACTCCAATATGCAGAGAACACTTGTACATGCGGACAGTTGGAGATCAAGCTCAAGTCATCATCAACTCTTTCACTGAAGCATGCAAGAGAATAGGTCTTACACTTAGCATCAGCAAACCAAAACTCCCCTGGTCCCAATGCACAATCCCACAGCCAGACTATAAAGGTCTACAATGAGATCCTGGAGAAAGTAGACCACTTTCCATATCTCAGGAGCCACCTCTCAATGAAGGTAGATATTGATGAGGAAATTCACTGGTGCCTTCAGAGAACTAGCAGTTTTTGGCCATTGATGGTAAAATCTTCAAAACCTGCACAAAGCCAGTATCTACAGGCCTGCATTGATCCCTGTCTTCTTGTATGCTTCTGAGACATGGACTACCCACAGCAGTCATCTCAAAACAATGCTATGTCTGCAAAATCCGCCAAACCACTGGCAAGATAATTGAACCAACATCAGCGTCATCTCCATCACCAACATCCCCCACACTGAAACACTAATTATACTTAGTCTGCTCTGATAGGGCAGCCTACCCTGTTGACATTCCCAAAACAAAACTCCCAATATGGATATTCTACTTTGAGTTAAGGTACACAACAAGAAATTATATACAAAATCCTACGGGTCTTGATATGGTGGGTGTGGAGAAAATATTTCCTTCTGTAGGAGAATTTTGAACTAGGAATTACAGTTTAAAAACAAGAGATTGCCCATTTAAGACAAAGATGAGGTGATTTTTTTTCTCAGTGGGGCACAAATCTTTAGAAATCTCTTCTTCAAAGTGAAGTGGACATAGAATCCTTGATTTTTTTAAGGCAGATAGATATAATAAGCAAGGGGGAGAAAGGATACTACGGATAGATAGGAATGCAAGATAAGGTTACAGTAAGATCAACCATGATCTTATTGAATGACAGAGCAGGTTGAGCAGACATCTGACCTGCTCCTGTGCCGAATGCATATTTCTATATATTCATATGCATGAATAAAATAAATGATTCAAAATATCCTTGAGAAACAGGAATATATGCATCCGCTAGCCCCCTTCCAATGGGAATCCCTGACTCAAAATGGAGAAGTAGCATTCAGATTGGTATGGAGAATCTTGAGTCCCTTCATGAGGAGCATTCTGAGGTCCAGTGTAAATGACTGATGGATCGCTCCACTTCCAAAACTTCCCACCCCTCTGCTCTGTCAAGCACCTCTTACTCCACTCCTGGCAATCTGTAGTCTTACATACCTGAAGTGGAAACAAATAATCCTCATCCCTGGGTGTCTGCCTAAGAAAAGCAATGGTACTATCATAGCACTTAAAGAAGGAATGGTTTATAGGTTAAAAGTTATATGGTTAAAAGGCATCCTTTCCAGGTAAAATTAGAGCAAGACATAAAAACTAGCATTGGAGTAGCAAGGTAGGAAATAGTTTTCAAAGACAATGAAAGAAGATTGAATTAAAATGGTAAAGAAGTCAGGAGTATAGACAGCAATGTGATTTGTTTCAAGTACCTTGCAAAATCTAGATATTAGGCCACGTCTTCAATATTCTTAAGGGATCAAATCCAAAATTGTCCAATCTCACTGCTGTCTCTCGTCCATAGGAACATATTGGTAAATCTCATCTCTATCTTTTCTCAGATTTATACCCCTTTCCTGAAATGATAAGCCCAGAATTGTCCATGGTTTGTCTGGTTCTCACAAGGAATGCAAAAATGCATAGCAGTGCATGCAAGATTGTGTGTGTAGCAGATCATGGTAAATTGTGACTCTGTAGATTTATATTTGCACACTCCATGATGCTGATGAAAGAAAGAAATGTAAGTGCAACAATAACCGTCTATTGTTTTCCAAATGGCAGCCACCAGATGTATTAATGACATCATTTGGGCATGGTTACACTTTATCTCAAGATCTAAAAGTAAACAAGCCATATTAAGTGTCTAATGTCAATATCTATGTCTTACATCCATTGGTGGCAGGCATCAGCTCTTAGCATGCAGCAACTGTGATGTCATCAAGTTGACTGAGCTGCCAATTACATTAAAGAATGATCCTATAGAAGGAAAAAAATGACAGTCTTTAATTAATATTTTAAACAGAGCATAAACTAGAGGTGAGATTAATGTAGAATTGTGATTGGCAAATTCTGAGAAGCCATAAAGATAATCATGTTTTAAACTTCGTATTTTGTAATACTCATGAACAGATTAAAACAAATAAATTAACTTAATATTTTTCAGCCCAGGTAGTTTCCTCAATAGTAATTATGGTTTAATAAACTGTTTAAAACTAATTTAGATCCATGTAACTATGTGTAATATTTTCCTGATACCTGTGAGTGGGAGTTGCTCGATTCATGTGCATTTTTTTTTCTTTTCACTTAGAGAAGGTTGCAAACACTGCAGCTTGTAGAAGTGCAGTAAATCACAAACAGCAACAAGTTAAGCAAACACTGGAGGAAATTACAGTCAGTTTCCTGGAGTAATGATGATGAACACTGGCAGTTCACTCTTAGCACTACTGCAAAATCTGGGCCATTAATACTCTCCGCATTTTCTGCTTGAAATTGACTTAGCATTCTCAGCCACACTATTTCCTCAATATATTTATTTCCTATTAAACATTATTGTCCTGCCTTACATATCACCTAATCACATTGCTTTCTGGCATCAGCATATTTTACACAATCAACTGCAGTCTCCTCACTATGATTTATAATTGTTGGTAACAGCAAATGATCCAAAGCAGATCCATACATACCTCAGTGGTTTCAGTATGCCCTTACACACACCAATTAGCATTCCTGATGCTCCATGGACCAGACCTTTCTGTTGCAGTAGCAGCATGCTGTATCTGATGGAAGTGTTCACAGAGGGCAGACATATCCGAGTAACAAAAAACAGAATAATATCCAGCTTAATTGATGTTAATATTTGCTCCACACAAAAAGTATGCAATGGCAGAAATGCAAAGACCTTTGCTTTTAATCCATGCAAGTATTACATCAGGAAACTCAAAGTTCAGGTTAAAAGAAAAGTGATCTTCACAGAATGATATTCTGTAGCAGTAAAAGGAATGCAATGTAAATAGCTTGCAAATAAAATTGCTCACTAGGACAATGAAGGAGCTTGAACTGACATGAACGGTAGGATTTTATGATTGCTGCAATCTGCTGCTTTATGTAAGCCTCTCTGGAATACCAAAAAATTTAGAATCAAACATAGGAAGTAAACTTGCTTTGGGCCAGTAACCAAAATACACATTCTGCATAATGTGTGTGTGAATTACTTCTTCAAGCATATCTTAATTGAATTTTGGATTCATAAACATCCAAGTTTTCTAAGCCTCCAAAGCTAAAACCAAAAATCCTAAAATGAATCCATATCGCTCGGCCTTGAGCTGCTCACTTCACATTCTATTGCATCTATCAATATTTAATCACCTATTACCTGATTTTAATGGCTTGCCTCAGTCATTTTTGTCAGTTCTGAAGATGCTGCCTGCAAAATTTATGAGCTGACTTGTTTTTTCTGCCTTTCTTCTCAACTTTTTCCATTTCCCCTCCATTTTTAAATATTTTTAATGACAGTATTTTTGTTTTTGCATTATGGATGATGTTCCAGTTCAGAAACTCCAAAAAATAAAATGCCCTAATATCCAATACAATTCTTTGCCAAGTTTACTGGAATTGTCACATTGATTTTTTACCTGATTTTTCCCTTAAATATTGGAAAGTTTGACCACTGTTTCAGGGAACAAGCCCCTTTATGTCATACATAAAATTACAGTGGTTGTTAGAGATTCAGGAGTTATGGAATCATGTGAATACAGCAGACATTAATTCAAAAAAGAACAATTCTTCAGTTCTTAATGTAAGTTGCAAGCAGTAATCAGTTTGAAGTTAAAAGGACAGCTTTGTAAACAAACAGTACTGTCTACAGAGCACAGGCTACTACTGGTCTAGAGCACAGGGCTGGCTTCTCAAGAGATTAAAGTCAAAGCCAAGTTATTGTCATGTACACAAGTACATGTAAGCATAGGTGCATTGTGGTTTGCAAACTGAAGTGGTCATTAGACTTTCTTGTATGCATCAGCCAAATGTAAGACAAAGGGTTATGTATTTCAAGGAAGCTTGCAGACCAGACTGATTTTGTCACCTAGCACATCAAACATGGTCACAAGCATATTTGCTCTACCAATAATTGAGATATTTGTGCACTCAGAGAGTCAGCCCTCACAACATTAGTTTTGGGTGTCTGGGTTCTCTACCCTCAGAAGCTTTCAGACCATCCATGTGAATTACTTTGTCTCTGCAAAGGTGTTTGAACATTCAGAGGTGTCTCCCACTGTAGATATGTAACTCAACGGAAGCATTGTCAGACTCAAAATATTGAACTAAACAATGTCATTGTAGCTTTTAAAGTTGTATTGGATTACCTGCTGTTACCTCTGTTCTTAAGAGCATAAAAACCTGATGTACTTTGGGTTTGGGAGACTCTACTGAGAAGGTCTCCAGGCGAATGCCTACTTGTTATGATGGTCTGCCCAAAACTTGCTGGTCTTCCAGCACAACGAGATGTCTGTAAGGGAATGCTGCCGACTGGCACATTCCAGGCTGCAGGAGTACGTGCTGAGGGATGCACTGAAGCTTGGTGCAGCCAGTACAAATGCTCTGTGGGGAAGGACCAGAGTCTAGGCTCCTTCTGCTATTGCACATGCAGAGCTGGGTGGGGAAGCCCTTCAAAATATGAAAGGGTTATCAACCCAGGGGGCCACATAAGTGGTAATGGTGCCACGGCTTTAAAAAATAAGTTAACACTACTAAATGTATTGACTGTGAATGTAAACATTTTGCACTGTTTCTTCTTTTGTATATATTTTTTATTATGAATAAAGTTTATATTTGAAATATGAAAAAAAGACTATTCTATCACTGGCTTCAGTGTCTCTCTGGTGACTTAGTTCACAGTCACAACACAATCTAATTAGAAAGGTACAGGTTAATTAAGGACACCAAGGAGTATTTTATAAATGAATTCTGTCCACAGAGATGGGTCATAGTGAAAACTGGAATTAGAGAGGAAAAGCAAGGTAAAGGAAAAAGCAGAAGCTAAGTATTCCTGAAGTGATTTGGCAAGGGTTTTCTGTTCCATTTTAAGAACAATCAACCTGAAGAACATATGTCAATGCATCTGAAAGGGCATAAGAGCAGCAGAGAGAAGAAATTTATTTTCTTGGATGCTGAGTTTCAAGGACCTTAAAACATTATTTTATTTGGAGCATTTTCAGCATTTGAAAGGATGAGACAATTACAGCTCTCACCAGACTTGCCTTCCAACATAGTTCCACTTCATCTGTTAGGTAAATGAGAGATCTCTAACTATTCATATTCAGCTAATAAAAAAATAAGCAAGCCCTTTCACACATTATTTGCCCAGTGATAGATTAATTTGATCTACAAGCATCAGAACTACTTCACTGCATCACTCATTTTTTTAAAAATTGTTCTTTTTTTTACTGGCAAGACTTACTATTTATGGCCTATCTCTAATGCTCATGAAAAGGTAGTGGCAAAGCACATTGAACTGCTGCAATCCTTTGTGGTGAAATTAATCCCATAGTGGCGTTGAGTAGGAAGTTCCAGGATATAGACCCAGCAATGGTGAAGGACTGGCAATTTTCAAGTCAGGGTGGTGTGCGAATTGGAGGGGAACCTAAAGTCCTTGTCCTTACATATGCTTGAGATTGCAGGTTTACTGAGTGAGTAAGTGGCACACACTAAAGCAACAAGGCACCATTATTGGAGAGATGCTGAATATTTCAGGTTGTTGAGCTTCTTGCTTATTGTTGGAGCTGCAATCATCCAGGCAGGATAGGTATTCAGGCTCTCGATTTGCCCTTGTACATAGCGGAAAGCCTTTGGAGCGTAAAGAGGTGAATCACTCACCACAGGATACCCAGCCTCTGACCTGCTTTTGTAACCGCATTATTTATGTGGCTGGTCCAATAAAGTCCCTTGGCCATGGTGATTTGCAGGATGTTGCTGTGGGTCATGTCATTGAACAGAAAGGTTGA
Source organism: Pristis pectinata (assembly GCF_009764475.1). Lineage (NCBI taxonomy): Eukaryota > Metazoa > Chordata > Chondrichthyes > Rhinopristiformes > Pristidae > Pristis > Pristis pectinata. Next base: position 72,450,642 of record NC_067406.1, read on the forward strand.
TGGTTAGACTCTCTCTGTTGGAGTTAATCATTGCCTGGCATATTTGTGGCACAAGTGGTTCTTGCCTTCTATCAGCCTGTGTGCATGTTGTCCAGGTCATATGGCATGGACTGTTTCATTTGCTGAGGAGTTGTGAATGGAATGAACATTGTGCAATCATCAGTGAACATCCCCAGTGCTAACCTTATAATGGAAGGAAGATCATTGATTAAGCAGCTGAAGATGGTTAGGCCTTACACACTGGGACTGGGATGATTAACGCTCACAACTATCTTTCTTTGCACAAGATATGACTGCCACCACTTTTCCCTTTTGATGCTCATTGAATTCAATTTTACCAGTGCTCCTTTATGCCGTGGTCAGCCAGATGTTTCCTTGATGTCAAGGGCAGTCACTCTCACCTCACTCTGGAATTCAGCTCTTTGGTGCAAGCTTGCACAAGACCTGTGATAAGTTCAGGAGCTGAGTGGTCCTATTGAAATGAAGACCCCATTTTGGTGAGTAGGTGATTGGTGAGCAAGTGCTGCTTGAGAGCACTGTTGATGACACTTTCCATTAATTTGCTGATGATTGATTGGGTGGCAATTAGCCAGATCTATCCAACTCAGAGCTGTTTCTTTGCATCATTCACGTTTTGAAATTCATTTTGCAGTGGGTGACTCACCCCATACACAACAAAGCCTTTGCACTAAATTGATTGGGTGGTAATTAGCCAGATTAGATCTGTCCTGTTTTCTGCGAACAGGACTTAATCTGGGCAATTTTCCACATTGTGGGTAGAGGTCCACGTTGAACCATACAGGCCTTCAGTATCACAGCCAAGATGTTGTCTGGTCCTGTGGCCTTTACTGTGTCCAGTGCTCTCAACTGTTTCCTAATATCACATGAATTTTATGGAATCAGCTAAAGCTTGGCATTTATGATGGTGGAGATCACAGGAGGAAGTTGGGATGGATCACCTAGCTGGCATTTTTGTCTGAACATGATGCAAATGCTTCAGCCTTGTGTGTTGCGCTCAAGTGCTCAGCCACACCATCATTGAGGATGGGATGTGTTGGAGCCTCCTCTTCCCATTGGCTGTTTAATTGTGATATTCATGACAGGATGTGACTGGATCACAGAGCTTTGAACTGGACTTTTGGTTCATTAATATGTGCTGATTTTGATGTTTCTTAGAGAGATTGGATGGGCTGGGCCTGTTTTCCCTGGAGCTGAGGGGCGACCGTACAGGAATTTATAAAATGATGAGAGGCAGAGATAGGATAAGTAGTCACAGCCTTTTCTCCCATGGCAGGGGAGTCTAATACTTGGGAGCAGAGGTTTAGGATGAGGGAGGAAAGATTTAAAGGGAACCTGAGGGGCGAGTTTTTCACACAGAGGGTGGTGGGTATATGGAACGAGCTGCCAGAAGAGGTCGTAGAGGCAGCTACAATTACAATGCTTTAGAAGCATTTGGACAGGTACGTGGATAGGTAAGGTTCAGAGGGATATGGGCCAAATTACAGGCAAATGGGATTAGATAAGAGAGGCATCCTGGTCGGCGTGGACGAGTTGGACCGAAGGGCCTGTTTCTGTGCTGTATACCTCTGTGAATCTATGCAATCCTGTGTTGCAGCTTCACCAGGTTAGTTCCTTATTTTAGGTGTGTCTGCTGCAGATCCCAGGATGCCCTTCTGCACTCATTATTGAACTACCGTTGATTCCTCAGCCTGATAGTAATGGCAGGAATATGCCAGGCCACAAGGTTACAAGTTGTGTCAGTGTATATTCCTGCTGCTGCTGATGATCCACAATGGCTCATTGAGGCACAGTTTTAAATAGCCAGATCTGTTCTGAGTTCAGCATGTTTGTAGGGTGGCTCATTACAATAAAGGGTGCCCTTGATGTGAAAATAGGATTTTGTCACCATGCTATTCAGTGGTCACTTCTCGCAATATTATCATGGTCTTGTGCATCTGCCATGGGTAGATTGGGTGAGCATGAGGTCACATTTGATTCTTCCTTCTATTGGTTCACTCACTATTTGCCAAAGACCCAGTCTGGCATTTATATTCTCCACCCAGCTTGCTCAGTAGTGATGCTACCAAGCCAACATTGGTAATGATTATAGCAGTTTCCCAACACAGACTACATTATTTCCGACTGCTTTTTTCAGTGCTTGTTCACTATGGGCAAGCACTGATTCAATAGATAAGGGAGGACAATAGGAAAATAACTGTTGGGTGAAAGTAATTTAACTTCCTTGTCAGCATAACCATATTGCAAACATTGCTTCAGCCACTTTCTTACTGACATGCTATATGCCTCTACTTCCTCAGGAGGCTAAAGAAATTTGGTATGTCCCCTGTGACACTCACCAACTTTTATCGATACACCATAGAAAGCATCCTATGTGGATGCATCACGGCTTGGTATGGCAACTGCTCTGCCCAGGACCGCAAGAAACTGCAGAGAGTTGTGGATACAGCCCAGCACATCACAGAAACCAGCCTCCCCTCCATGGACTCTATCTATACCTCTCGCTGCCTTGGTAAAGCAACCAGCATAATCAAAGACGTCGCCCACCTGGATCATTCTCTCTTCTCTCCTCTCCCATCAGGCAGAAGACACAGGAGCCTGAGGCTCAAGGACAGCTTCTACCCCACTGTGATAAGGCTATTGAATGGTTCCCTTATACGATGAGATGGACTCTTGACCTCACAATCTACCTTGTTGTGACCTTGTACTTTATTGTCTACCTGCACTGCACTTCCTCTGTAGCTGTGACACTTTACTCTGTGTTCTGTTATTGTTTTTACCTGTACTACCTCAATGGACTCTGTACTAACTCAATGTAACTGCATTGTGTAATGAATTGACCTATATGATCAGTATGCAAGATAAGTTTTTCACTGTACATCAGTACAAGTGACAATAATAAACCAATACTAACGCCAATCGTCGTCGTCGTGGCTATCCCTCAAGGTCGAGGATGATGTCCTTCATTTCATTGATCTATTTACGGGCTCTCAAGTGGCTTATGAGTCCAATCTTGGCTCTGAAAGTTCTTCCGCATTCAGGACCAGTAGTTCCAGATGGCAGACCAGGCTTTGGTTGTTGCTGCCTCTCTTTCCATTTTCTTCTCTTTTCCTCTAATTCTGCACATCTGTTGGCTTCGAAGGTTGCTGTTCCTTCTTGGATGGTGGTTTGCCAGAGTTTCCTGTCCTTGGCATTGGTTTCCCAATTGTTGATGTCGATGTTACATTTCTTCATGTTGGCTTTTAAGACGTCCTTGAATCTCTTCTGTTGTCTGCCTCTTTTATGTTTGCCTACCTTAAGCTGGGAGTAGAAGATTTGTTTCGGCAGACGTTCATCTTTCAATATGACTGCTCCATTTTAGATGGTTTTTGATAACGTAGGCTTCAATGCTTGTTGTTTTTGCTTCATTTAGCATGCTGACATTGGTCCCAGCTGATATTTAAGATATTTTGAAGACAGCATTGATGGAACTTTTCAAGTGCCTTCAGATGTCGTCAGTATGTTGTCCAAGTTTCTGATGCATGCAGGAGTGTTGGGATCACCACTGCTTTGTACACTAACATTTGAGTGTCTGTTCAGATGTCACAATCATGAAAGACTCTTGTTCGGAGACGTCCAAAAGCTGTTCCATCACATTTAAGATGATGTTGGATCTCGTCATTAAGGTCGAATGCCAATACCATACCGGCAAATACCAGCTTTTACTTTCACCTCTGAAGAGGAGATAATCAGGCATAGATTTCCTGGCCCAAGGATGACCTGATGCCATTTCATGAGTCTGGAATTACTGTTGAGGGCTCCCAGGTCAACTCCCTCCCTATATACCTCAATACCATTTTCTCTGGTGATAGGTGACATACCCAGGGATTGTGAAGGAAGAGTCTGGTACAGAGTCATCCTCACAGAATCATACCTTACAGAAAAGGTCAGGCTCTTGTGTGATCAGTTTGTGGGACAGCTTTCCTAATTTAGATACCAGTCCCCATTTTGCGAGGAGGAGTCCAGAGCTGCCATAGTGCCATTTGAACTCAAGTTCCTGAATTGTTAGTCCAGGGCTCCAACTTACAATGCAGTGACTAAACATCTGACAACATTTGCTTTGAGGTGTTTGACATGACATGGGGAGAACATACAAACTCCTTATAGACAGTGGCTGGGATTGAACCCGGGTCACTGGCGCTGTAATAGCGTTATGCTAACCACTTCACTATCGTGCCTGCTAACCCACTAGCTTAATCCATGCATATACTATTTTATTACATGCATGGGTTAAGCCAGTGGAACTAGCAGGGACTGGTGTTTGCACATAATACATTTCACATAACTGTAGGATCAAGGATAGTGATTCTCTACATAGAGTGAAATAATATCAATACAGGAAATATGAATTAACACAGAAAACATCAGAACTGTCAGGCTTGGCAGCATCTGTGAAGAGAGAAAACGAATTAACTTTTTAAGGTGATGACCTTTCATCAGAAAATCAGAACTCTGCACCTGTTAATTTCCACAAAAATGCACCCTGATACTCAATAGAAATACAGGATGATCCTTGTGATTGTCCAAGATTCTCTCAAAACAAGCAGTGTTCTCTGATGAAAATAGCTGATTATATTTTAACTAATTTATTTGGTATTTTCATTGACAACTATAGATTTCAGAACTTATTATTGGCCAACAGCAGAATCAAAAGCAAAGGAGCTGAAATATATCAATAATTTTCCTGCTGAGAGGCAATTTTATTTCTGTTTGTTTTATTCATTCTCCAAAAAAATGTCACACTAACTTAAAAGCCATCAAGTATGATTGTTGGAGCTTAAAAAAATTGAAAGTGCTTACAAAAGATTTTTGAAAGATTTCCATTTGTGCTTTATTTTGAAAAGTGATTGTGAACCAGATACAGTGCTGTACTATAATTGTCATAGTTATATATATTTTCAAAATGGACATAGGTTTTAGCTCATGTGAACACGTAGTTAGTGAAACAAGTTTGTGGTAGCTTGCCCACTCAAATTTAATTTAATTATTAAAATTTAATACTGCAGATATTGTAATGTCAAAAAACATTTTCAAGTAGAGGAAGTATAGAAGATTTATGGTGGCATATAAACTTTGTAGCTAAATAAATGTGGCCTTCACACATTAGTTTGCAGAAATTGAACTTGGCACTTATTGCTGTCTTTATTCACACACCAATGCTCAAACCCATAAGCTGGTTAAATTGAGAATCAGCACATATTCACCACTTAAATATAATTGGTGCTGAAAATGAATGGAATAATGGTCAGAAAAAAAAACAATCTTATTTCCGTTTGCTTCAAGTTAGCTTCTGCTCAATTTGTTGAGAAAATTTTCTTGGAGGGTTTTAGAATTTCGTGTGTGCCAAGCAACCCATTGAAGTTAATCACATGTTTAAGTAATTGTTAGGCAATGATGTGTCAATTTTAGTGTGTAGCTAGAATAATGGATAAACTGTCCACTTCATTGAATCGAACATCCTACCCTCACCTGTGCCCAAACCCATTCATTCCTAGACATTTGGGCAAATCTTCTGCTAAGATCCCCATGCACCAGGCAGACGATGTGCCCATAACTGAACAATTCCCAAGCAGAGGTTCTAACACAGGACGTCTGTGTTGCCCTGATGGACTCCTCAAGGAGTCCAGCATGAACCTGTGCAGATATCCCATTTCTCAGGCTGAGAAACCCCACTCACTGAACCCATGTAAGGTTAACATAGTGAAAGGACAATTGGACCAACATCACAATGGGAAAAATTGCCTGTCACGAGACAGGTAAGTAAAGGTTTTTATTGATTCAGTTAAATTAATTTACTCACATTCATCTCTATCCATGCAGCTTGCACCTGCAACATTACAGGTGGATGTCTTTTGTCACTAAACATGTTCCAAACAAGACATTGTTATGGTGCAGTTAGTTCTGCTACCTCACAATTCTAAGGATCCAAGTTTATTCCTGGTCTCGAGCGCTGTGCAGGGTTTGTACAATCTCTCTGAGATAATGTGGATTCCTTACAGTTGCTTCAGTTTCCTTCGGCATCCCAAAGATGTGGTGGTAGATTAATTGGCTACTGTAAATTACCCCTGAGGGTAGGTGGTTACAAAAAGAATCAAAAGGGATTTGACGGTTATGTGAGAGAGGTGACGTTGCAGGGGTTGAGGAAATGGAGGAGTGGGACTGATGGGATTGCTCCCTTGAGAGCTGGCTTGGACTCTATGGGCCAAATGGCCTTCTTCTGTATCATTATAAATATAAGATTTAATGTATTTCTGCCACAACATCTCCAGGAATTTATTACCAAAATTAGAATTCTTTGGAGATGTCCTGCTATGAGCAACTTTTCTTTAATTGTCTTTAATATCACTTCAGAGCATCACCAGCTCATGCCATTCCATTTCAGGTCCAATGTGTCAGCCGTGGTCGAGCTTGTAAGATCCTTGCCTCCCAGTCAAGATGTTCAGGCTTCAAAAGCCATTCCAGAGACTTGAACTCAAAAATCTGGCTGGCAATCTAATACAGTACTGAAGGCACACTGCACTGTAAGAGACAATGCCTTTCAGATGAGACGTTAACTTGAAGCCCCACCTTCTTGTTCATTTGGATGTAAAAGAAACTGTGGTGTTATTTTGAACAAGGACTAGAGAGTTATCTCTAGTGTGCAGACCGATACTTGTTGTTCACCAAAAGAGGGTATATTCTCTAAATAGTAAAAGCAATTTGCTGCACTGGTTCTCCAGAATTCACTCCAGTTAGTGCATTTACAGCCACAGACTCTGCATGAAGTTGTAAGCAAGATTGGTTATTAGTATATTTCTGTCTGAGGGAGCTTGCTGCATGTAAATTGGCTGTGGAGTTTCCTATCTTAAAACACTACAGCATTGACTGCAAGATATTTGTGATATCCCGACAGGATTGTGAGGCGCTGTTAAAAATAAAGATTATCTTTCTTTCTGACTTTCTGCACATGGCAAGGGCAAGCATTTAAATAAAGAGGAGGAGCTTGCCTTATTAACTTTTTAGATCTCTGTCTAAAGCATCCACTGTGGGTAACGTTAAGCCTCTGAGACATTTTATAAACTTAGGAATACTTACTGAAATGTTCTGAAAGTATGTAGGCTCCATCCCATGCTCCCAAAACATTAAACATTTATTGGCATATAATTATGCATGCACAGAGCTTGCTCACAGTTGAGAGAATTGAATTTTCTGCCAGAGAATATAAGCAAGCTGTGGCCAGTGTAAACTGACACTATAGCTGCTGATCTGTGATCAGAAAGTACATGATGTAAGTGCAGCATACAAAGCAGCTTCCTGCTTGAATGGAGACAGTAGCATTGTGTGTCAGAAGGATGAAATCAAATTGATCAGAGCTTACACCTTCTGAACGAATATAAAACTCCGTTGTTATTCACCACTCTTAGCCACACTTCTTCCAGCCAGCACTCATATTTTGGTCACTTAGTGTCCCCTGCTCTCCACTCTAGCACAGTCTTCCCGTTAGTTCCCTCTCCTTTTCCTTGCAACATTAATTTTCCTTTAGTCCTCAATTATTCTTAAGTTCTGATGAAAGGTCATCTCTGAAAAGTTAAATCCATTTCTCTCTCCACACATGATGTCAGACCCACTGAAAATTTTCAGCATTTTCTGTCTTCATTTGAAACCTTGTAGCCTTGAAATTGCAATGATGAACTATATAATTCTATTCTGGGATTAAAGGGACTAAAATTTGTAGCCTTTCTCTTGCATTCCTGCTGGCTGGGACCCAGATTTGATGGCCATGTAAACGTGTTGTAAGATATTCTTGTTGCGGTCTTGATTTAATATCAAACCTCCTGTCAACCTATTGAGGCTTCCCCCATCTCAAACAAAACCTTCACCTCTAGAGGGGATACGGCCAGAGTGGATACATCCTGCATGCAGTAACCCAGCAGTGATTCAATACACTGCACTAATCTGTCAAATGGCTATAGTGAATCCTAACTTAGCATCACAACCAGAATGGACAACCATAATAAAATGCTGGGTACTTGTTAATGAATCAAAGGTTGATCAGTTTCAAATAAGGAACTGATGGAGAAGGCAGTTGTTTACCTTGAGGGGGAGTGAGGAGGCAATCCCTACCTCTTCAATGGTCAATAAGACTTCCAGGGTAATGTAAGGTCTCTCTGGAGGGAGACTGCCCCAAGTCTGTTCCCTGCAAAGAAACTCCCCACCATAAAAAGAGTAGCCACCCCCATCAACAGTTTACCTACCTCCTCTTTAAATACCTCCAATGAAATGGTCTCCATAACCTTCTAGTGAGAAAATTCTAGAGATTTATCAACCTCTGTGAGAAGAAATTCCTATGCACCTCAGTTTTAAATGATTGCCCCTTTATCTTGTAACTATGTCTTCATGTTCAATATTCTCCCATTAGTGGAAATATTTCAACATCTACCCTGTCAACTCTCTTATCCCAGGAATTAGCCTAGTGAATGTCTTTACTACTATTTCTGATGCTAATATATAATTTCTTAACTAAGTGGACCTAAACTGTGCACAGAACTCCAACTGTAGCCTCACCAATACCCTGTACAATTGTAGCAACACTTCCCTATCTCTAAACTCCAACCCCCTTGCATAAGAGTCAATATGCCATTTGCCTTTCTCATCACTTGCTACACCTGCTTGCTGACTTCTTGTGATTCATTTGCCAAGTTTTCACTCACTCATACTATATATATTCTGTTACCGAGTCCAACTATTCTCTTGCAACATGCCATCCCACCTATGTTCATAACTAGGTTTGCCAGTGATACCTTACACCCTCCGAGTGATTAATGTAAATGGTAAATAATTGAGAGCCAAGCACTGATCATTAGGCACTCTATTAGTTACATGCTTCCATCCTGTAAAAGACCCATTTATTCCAAATCCCTGTCTTCTCTATGAAAACCAATCTTCCTTCCAGGCTAAAACACTTCCCACAGTCCAATGAGTTCTTATCTTTTGCACCCACCGTTTACGAGGCATATTGTCAAATGCCTTCTGGAAATCCAAATACACTATATCTACAGGTTCCCCTCTATCAACTCTGCTTATGACATCCACAGAGTATTCTTATCAAACTTGTCAAACAGCATTTACCTTTCAAAAAATTATGTTGACTGGCTGAAGGGCCTGTTTTGTGCTGTATGGTTCTATGGTTTGGTTACGTTAAGGTTTTCTAAACGACTAACGATATCTCCCTTGATTATAGACTCCAACATCTTGCCAATAACTGACGTTAAGCGATGGAATAGTTTTCCTTCCAATCTCAGTTCAGATTTATGGTAACAAAAAATGTGACAATTAAATGCCAACATTTACTCATTTCTGAAAACAGAATAACAATTTTTTTTTCAAAAAACAATGATATATATTGGATCTACCTGTAAAACCTTTCCCTTCCAAAGAGCCATCCACACAACGGGGACTGAAGCTTATGGTCTACTTCAGATAAACAGGTGGAAATTGCCGTAGAACTTTTGCGTAAGAGTTATCAGGTAGAGAATGATGCCTGGAATTCTATCTTTGCATGAATTTTGTGCATATGTTTGTGAAGTTTAAATGAAATAAAGCAATTTGTATAAAAAAATGGCTGGGTAACTGATGATTTGCTTTGCCAAAAAAAGATGTGTTGCAGAACGTATAGATCTCAGGTTAGTTTCATTGGCCTGGGGGAATAATGTGCCATACCCCAAACAGTGCAAATACCTTGTTGGATATGTTGTTCTTCAGATGAAATGTTACACTTTTGAAATCATGATAATCACAGAGAACTAGGATAAATCAAGTCACATGAGATCAGAAGGAATATTTATTGAGAGCATATTACTAACCACAAGGAAAAAAAATGACAGTTTAAACTGTTAAATAAAAACCTCAAATTAATTTTGATGTTCTGAAGATGGGTCTATGACCTGAAACATTAATTTTTAGTGTCTGTCTGAGACTATCCCCACATGCTGTGCTGGAAATGTCGGTACAGGAAATTACCAGGAGGAAGGTTAGGATTAACTAAAAATTTGTGGGGTTTGTAGCAGGCAGGTTATAATGAATGCCGTGGAATGAAATATGGGTTACTATTTTGACCAGGATTCTTCCAAAGTATAAGCACTACCGCATTAAAGACAAATTTACATGCTGAGGAATTCCAGTCTATGATAACAAACATGGTACCTGTGTTCTATCCATTTTCTTAAATACAAAAAAATGCATTATTTTCAGCAAAGTGATTTCTGTAAGATCAGGGTGTTTAGAACAAATAGGTAATAGAAAGGCCAATTAGAACTATTATGTGATTGTTCTGATTGGTTGTACAGAAGCATAATGTTGCTGAGCCCTTTGCTGATCATCCAACTATCCAGTTAAGAGGTATAAATGGAATGATGTTCTTGAATGCAGCTGTTCATTATATAATTGGGCTTCTCTGCAGTCTGTTGTAGAGTAGATGGCAAAATGAATGGTTTCTGCAATGATGTCCTTAATTATGAAGCATAAGGCACAGTAGGAGCATCATAAGTGTTGCTTCTTTGGAAATAGCATTAATGAAAATATTATCCCATCTTTCAGGCACATCAAGAAATAATTTATAATTAAAGAATTACTTTGAAGTCCAATTATTGTGATGATATATTTTGCACACACCAATGAAGCACACAAATGGATAATGCATTTGATTGTTGGTGCAGAATCAAGGGGGAACATTGGCCTGGGAGAGGAAAAGCTGCCATAATCCAAACGGTGTAAATACTTTACTAGACATGTATTCTTCAAACGAAATGTTAAACTGATAACTAATGCCTATTCCAATGATTCAGGAAGATAATAATCCCATCTAAACATACATTATTATACACATCAAAACTATTTATTTTGCTCAGACTTTGCAGAAGTATAAGCACAAACTCCCAGGCAATGCATTTTAGAAGTTAGTTAAGTTTAGGTAGGACAACATTTTGCCAAATATTTGATTATGTACTTAACTTCTTTTCATTCCCCAGATGTCCACGCCACCCTAACAAACCAATTGAACACCAGGTGCTGGCATCAGTGATGGACTTTACTGCGGTGCCTATTTTATCAGTCAAGTGGAAGTAGTTTTTTTCATATTGGGCCACCTTTCTCAAAACATTTGGTCCTTCTGATAATTATATGATTGGTTTCAGGGGACAAGTTATTTATGTTCCATCAAAGAAACCCTTACAAGTATTAAAGATATACCCACAGAGAATCCACATGTGCAGCATTAATTGGAATTTTCTCGTTAGACTTCTACATTGGAGAGCTTCTTCCTTTTAAAGTGTTTTCACATTAAAAGAAAGGCAGTAAACAGGGAAAGGGGTGAATTGTATACCAATATCAGAATAAGACCAATACACAGTTAAAAAGGTCCAGGATAAAAATGTTATAATATAAAAGAGGCTTATGTTATTATTTAATCGACACTTACTGGGAATGAAAGCTTTATCATCCTCCTCCCCTTTAAGCACTTTTTCCATCTTGTGGCTATGGATATTTCATCAACTGAAAATTTCAAGACTGAGGTCAACTGATTTTTGTTAGATAAAGGATATGATGCAATATGAACTTAATAACAAGAGCAGATGAAAGGCGGGATATTATGTCACAAATGACTCAACAGTACTAGTCAAGACTATGAAGGGATACTTATCACTTGTCTGGATGAGTGCAAACAACATTTGATAAACTCAACACCACCCAAGGCAAAGCAGCCCACTTGATTGGCAGTCCATCCACCACCTGAAACATCCATTCCAACCCCCACTGGAGCATGGTGATTGCAGTGTGTACAACTACAAAAAACACTGCTATTATTTGCTGAGGCTACTCTGACAGAACTCCACAACCCATCTCTTCTTCCAGCAAGCAGAACAAAGGAAAAAGGTACATGCAAACTCACTACCTGCAGGTTTCCTACCATCCTGGCTTGAAAATATTTTACTGTTCCTTCATTGCTGCTGGACTTAAATCCTTGACCTCTCAATACAACGAGGAGTACCATCAACAGAAGGACTGCAGCAGTTTAAGAAGGATACTGACTACCAAATTAGCACTGAGCAATAATTGCTGGCCTTGAGCTATGTTTGCATCCTCAAAACTGAAGAAAAAATGCAGCTAGCTGGAGCTGAGGTACTGATGGGATGATAGACTAAAAGGCCACTGTAAAATTACTCCTACTGTGGTAATTGGTAATTGGTTTATTATTGTCACATGTACTGAGACACAGTGAAAAGCTTTTGTTTACATGCCATCCAGCCAGATCATTCCATGCATAAGTACTTTAAGAAGTACAAAAGGAAATACATAACCTTTGAGTGCAAAAGGAAAACAAAATAGAGTGCAGAATATAATGTTAAAGTTACAGAGATAGTGCAGTGCAGGTAGATAGAGGACAAGGGCCATGACAAGGTAGACTGAGAGCTCAAGAGTTTATCTTTATTGTATAATAGGTCTGTTCAAGAATCTTATGACAGCGGGGTAGAAGTTGTCCTTCAGCCTGGTGACTGGTGTTCTCAAGCTTTTGTATCTTCTGCCCAATGGGAGGGGGGAGAAGAGAGAATGACTGGGGTCGGAGGGGTCCTTGATTATGTTGGTTGTTGTCATGAGGCAGCAGCAAGTGTGGACAGAGTCAATGGAGGGAAGGATGGTTTTCATGATAGACAGGGCTGTGGTTCTTAACTCTCTGCAATTTCTTGCTGTTTTGAGCAGAGCAGTTGCTATACCAAGCTGTGATGCATCCGTATAGGATGCTCTCCATGGTACATCTGTAAAAATTGGTGAGGGTCATCGGGGACATTCCGAATTTCCTCACCTTCTAAAGGAGCTGATGTACTTTCTTGATCTGTGTTGGTGAGTGGTACAATCTGGGAGGAGTTGTTTGGGAATATTGAGAGATTAAAATGTGATTTGCATGATAGGGTAAATAGATGATTGATGGTCAGCATTGAATCAATAGTCAAAGGGCATGTTTTGTGCTATATGACTCTATGTGATTTGCCTTGATCAAACTAAATGATGAACAGGCTTGAGGAATGGAAATTTTTGTTTATGTTCCCCATCTTTATTATTCTTGAGGTTATCAATAAATTACAGTTGCAATTCTGCATCTTTCATAGTGTAATTCTTCTAATGTGGAACTAACAAGATAATATGCTAGAAATGTTTTTTGAACTGCCCTGACTGACCCAAACTTCCACAGCATTTCCTAAGAACCTTAATCAAGTCTACCTGGAACAGTAATAACAAGAAAGGTCAACAACTTCACTTATTCTTTTCACACTCTTGGCATTTGTGCAATATGGAAGCTGCATTCCGTGCTGCACCAAAACTCAACAGAAAAAGCAGTGAACTAGCTTGAGCAAGGAAGGGTTTTCCATAATGTTTGATAATACACAAGGTGTCAAGTCCTGTCACTGTGGTACACTATTCACACTTATCCATGGCATGTGCATATGGAGATAGAAGTTTAATAGAATAGGAATGACAAAGCTTCATCACAACCTTCCAGAGTATCTATAGGTTAATATATAGTATCCCTTGTATATCATTATCAAATCTAATATATCCTAATTTTCAAATCCTTGGATGCTTCCATACTTGGACCATAAACAATTTTGATGTTACCCAGCAGATATATCAATAAATCACAGAAATCCTATTCAGCAGTTGTATCAACCTCATCATTTCACCAACAACTGCAACACAACAACACAATATCATGTTCTTCAGGTTTGATAGCTTTCCTAACATCAAAAGATTGTTTTCACATTATTATTTGGCTACATGGCACAATATTCTGCCCTATATGAATTGAACTGAATTTTTTTGAATATCATTGTGATGATCAATTGATCAGAAACACACGTTCATTTTTTCTCCTGTGCCACATGTAATTGAAGGGAAATAATAAGATGGACAATAACAACAATTGGTTAATATGGATGGAAGCAGACTACAGAAATCATGTGGCTTATCTTTGAACAATATTATATTTCAGGTGTCTAGAAATTCATCAGAGGTTGATAGCATTAAAGTTACTGTGTGTTGTACTCTGCCTCTAAAATTCACTTTTCTTCTCGGCAAACATACTTTATCACCACCATTACTGGCAGAATAACTGTTATCTGTTGCACACAACATAAATTACCTTGAAAAGATGCATCGCAATGTATTTCAGTGATTGGGTTAACACTTCATTAATGTCAACTTGGCTTAGCAGCACCTTTGCTTCTGAGAGAAAGGGTTTTAGATTCCAGTCCAGGACTTACATACCAGATGACAATTCACTGCCATCTTCTTATTTCTTCTTAGGTAGTTCCTTAGCATTGAGGATGACTTGCTTCCACTCCAGTTTTATCGGACCTAAGGTGGTTGATGAAATCAACATGGAAACTGTGGCCTCTGCCACAGGTGGGGCAAGTGGTGCTTGTGAGGACAGCTGAGAAGGTGGGTGGTGATGCACTCCATCCATCACTTATGCTGGACTTCTCTATGCTCCTGCTGAATGGAATCAAGATTCTCAGCGTCATCCCGTATGGCCTTTCTTCATTTTGAACAGTAATGGCCAGGGGTTCCTATTAGTTGGTGGGGATGTTACACTTTTTCAAGGAGGCTTTGATAATATCCATGAACTGTTTCTAACATCCACTTGGTAATTGCTTCTTATCACATGGCTTGGAATACAATGTGTTTCAGGAGTATGACATTGGGCACATGGAAGACATGGCCTTGCCATTGGAATTGAATGGGTATGAATAAGGATTCAACTCCAGGAATGTTAGCCTGGTAGAGGACATTGGCATTACTTTCCTTATCTTCCTAGTGGATTCAGAGGATTTTGTGGAGACAGTGTTGGTGGCAGCACTCCAGGGTGTTGAGTTGCCTGTTCTAGGAAGTCCATGTCTCAGAAGTATAGAGAAGATAGGGAATCACTGCTGCCCAGTAGACCATGAGCTTTGTGTCAGATTTAAAGTCTTGATTTTCTGACGCTTTTCCTCAGATGACCAAAGGCTGTGCTGGCACACTAAAAGCAAAAGGGAATTACATTGCTGATATCTATCTTTGCAGAGAGGTGGTTCCCAAGATGTAGGAAGTGGTCCACATTT
Source organism: Pristis pectinata (assembly GCF_009764475.1). Lineage (NCBI taxonomy): Eukaryota > Metazoa > Chordata > Chondrichthyes > Rhinopristiformes > Pristidae > Pristis > Pristis pectinata. The sequence continues at coordinate 72,465,830 of NC_067406.1, forward strand.
TCCGGGGTCACTTTGCAGGCCTTGATTAATAGAGTGGGTGGTATTGTGCAGTTAGAACAGGTTGGCACAGGATTTTTACTTTGCAGATGTTAAGCACAAGTTCCATTCCCTTCTATGCTGCAGTGAACGACTCAACATTAACCTGGAGATCAGCCACCGAACAGGTGCACATGCAAGCATCATCTGTGTAATACTGCTTGATGGCTGAGTTGGAATGACCTTGGTTATAGAGTGGAGGTTATACAGGTTGCATAGTTTGCTATTTGTCCTGTAGATCAGCTCTACTCCAGGAGGAAAGCATGTTGGAGGTGAAGTGAAGTGTTGTAGTGTATTGTCCCATATACCTTATATCAAATTGGGTCTGGCTATTCCAGGTGGGGTAAAAAAATGGTCAATGTTCAGAGAGCAGCACAACCCAAAAATATTTTCAAGGTTTAATAAAACTAAGTTAATAATATAACTAATCTATTTTTTAAAAAGAAACTGCAACAAATTAACACAAGATATTATAAGAAACAACAAATGAATTATACTATATAAAAAAAACCCTCAGATTACCGTGTACTGATAAAGGCACTGCATTCTAACAATCTTAAACAACTTTAACTTAACTTTAACTGTAACTTCAATTCACATGCATTTGTCTCTAAATCTGACTCTGAATGCAACTCACCCTGACAATCACTCAAAGATGCTCTTTCCCATCTGAACAGGCAATCAATCTTATCCACTTTTTCTGTGCGTCACCCAAAACTAGTCCCCAACACACCTTTACATAATACAGAAGTGACTTAAACCTCTCCCTTTTGATCTTATCATCTGTGTGCAAATAAATCTATAATGTCCACGAGTTACCCAATTTAATTAATCTTTGTTATTAATTTCCACAAAAACCTGCTTTGACAGGGAAGCACCTTTGAAAGGTTCTTACTCTAATACTTGAAAATTCCATCGACAGTCATTCCACAGAAGTTCTGTGGAGAAACCAGATAACCATATGATGTCCTTGGGATAGTCTTGCTTGCATCCCTCAATGAGCAACTCTTTCACAGATTTTTCAGTTTACAGTTTGTTTTAATAGTTAATTTTAAAAATTCCATGGTTCCTCATGATATGCTCAGAGAAATTTTAGTCAATTTTTAGTTAATATTGGTTTAATGTTGGTTCACCTTGGGTTACATGTGTTCCTGCTGGAGATGATCATGCAGCCTTGTGTGTCATCAGTTTACACTAAGAATGGATCTGTTGTAGACTCGTTGGTTAAGATCCCAGCTCATCAGCTCAGTGAAAGACACACTTTGATCTGCCTAAAACTTGTTGGTCTTCCAGTACAATGAGATATCCATAACGGAATCCTGCTGCCTGGCATATTCCAGACTGCAGGAGTGCATGCAAAGGGATGCACTGAAGCTTGGTGAAGCCAACACAAAGGCTTCGTGGGAAGGAACCACAGTCTAAGATTCTGATGCCACTAGATATTGAAGGGCTAAGCCTTGTATAAAAGCCTCTTCAACACTTGAAGTTTGTATCGTACAAGGAGGCCACATGGGTGGCAATGGTGCTTTGTCCACAGACCACTAACACCACCAATGTGTAGACAGGATAACACTATGAATGTATGGACTGGACAACACTACAGATTTAAAGAAAGCCATGCACTTTTTTGTATCCCTGTGTATATTTTGTACAGATAAAATTTATTTTTGAAATTAAAAAAAACAGAGCTTGCACACCTTCATATAGCAGATGTAGGATGGAGATAAATTCCTGAGGGCAGGCATATTTGATAAGGATATTCCACAGTTCCTCTCAATTGATGGAGTCAAAAGCTTTTATATGATCAAAGCAGGACATGTATAATGTTTAATCTCCTCTCTGAAGTTCCTGTGGAGTTGTTGCATGCCGATGATCATGTCCATTATGCCTCTAGGTGGATAGAATCCACTCTGCAGTTTGGTGGAAAACTGTTTGGCAACTGGGAGATGTTCCCTGTAGTAGACGACAGGGAGATCCCTCTGTTGCTATGCAATTGGTTTCGTCTCCTTTCTTGAAGACGTTCACAATTACAGCATCATGAATGTCCCTGGCATGTCCTCCACAGAGATATGAAATGTTTAAATGCAACACTATTTACTTATTCATCTAAATTTAAATGATTCCATGGTACTGTGTGCAAAACTGCAGTGGAATTATCATACTCCATACTAGTCCTGCAAATATCACCGAGGAAAGAGATTAACATGTCATTTATCTCTTTTCTGTTTGAGGGATATCAGTATGCATAATGAGTCTGCATTCACCTACAAAACAGCGGTAGCAACACTTTAAAAGTAATTAATTGCCCGTGAAATGCTTTGGGATATCTCGTGAATGGAAAAGGTGATAAATGTGCAAGTTCTTAAGGTACAGGTGATTTAAGATTGAACATGCTCTTGTCTGCTTCTTCAAGACTAATTATATATTGTATTCAGTGCACAAGTCCTGTTCTTAGGCAGCGATGGAGCAAGCTTTCGGTGTTCTCAAGTAAACCTTCGGGTTGCATTTATCTGACCTTATGTTATCTGACCTTATGCAATGATGTTCTGCATACTGTGCAACTTTACCACTGAGAGAGGCATCAGCAGGAGGGAGAAGTACAATGGTGTGCAAGTATTTGTTCCTGTCACTGTTATGACAGGAATCAATTTGATTTTTTATTGTTTTTGTTCCTTCTGTAATACATTCTGAGTGGTTGGCAATAGGTGAATTTCTTCAAATTGTGTATAACTCAGAAAGAACCAAAAGTTAAGGTTAACTTATAAGAGAAAAGTACTGTAGTGATTTGAATTCTGGATAACAATTTCTTAATTCAGAATTGTAATACAAATAAGACCCCATACTAAAAGTGGAATCGTGGTTAGGAGTGAGAAGGGAAAGTAAAGGGAAAAAGAGCATTAAGATACAAAAAGTGAAAACAGATTGGCGGATGAGAAGTTACTGGTCTCAACTTCTCCATATAAGTGCCAACATATGTGATTCACTTGCATGCTTGCACAAATGGGCAAGTCCTAAACTACCAGACAGATGTTTGTTGGTGATTCTCCAACTATGGGCTGCCTCTGTCCAGCTGCGTGGCATGAAGTTCTGCCAGTTTGCTAACAATCATACCGTGACTTCTGCCCAAACAATGTGGGCCATTCAGATATAGAATCGACACTGATTTTAATCAACAGGACCGGCATTAAGGTAAGTGTTTGTTAATTTACACATATTGAATTAGTCAAACGTTTTTATTGTTCCAAGATGTTTTAGTGATTCGATTTTTTAAATTTTGGATCCTGTTTATTTTTTGTTAATAGTTTCCATCATTTTTTATTTGTTTTTGAACATTTTGATATTCAGCAGTATCCATAGTCTTTACAAACCCAACAGCTAGCTTAGCCTTTGACATTTTGGTTGACATTTTTGTTGACAAGGAATCCTCCTACCACCCCCTGCTCATTCAGCAATGTCCCCTCTTTCCCATTCCCTCCTTCTCACCTCTCCTCTTTCTCTCCATCTCACTGCCACACCCCATAAGCACACACATGCACACAGACACACACACTCACCTCCCTCCCCCCAATATCACAGAAGGCCCTGCACTGTGTAGGCCCTCACCACCAAGCTTCCGCACAGATTTGGTTGGAATTTGGTCAGAAATTTCCCAATGGGAGAACTGTGCAAGGTATACGAGGATTTATGTACATGTGTCAGTAACAAGCATCTGTGGCTCACCACAAGCCTGAACATCTTAGCCAATGAAACTGCTATTTTTACAGAAGATCTGAATGCTATGCATGCAAATGAACAAAATATATTGGTCCTGAAAGCCATGATCCTGAAATGCTTTTTGCCATGGAAGCCACGAATCTTTATTGTTAATCTTAACAAACTCTCTTAAGTTTACCAAAAGCGGTGAAAGATATTTTTTTCGTGGATGAAAAACGCAAGGACCAAGAAATTCCATCATATTGTGCAACACTTATATTTTCCTCGGCACTGGAATTTTACCTAAAAGTTGATCACTAAATGTGCTTGGGACTTCCATGTTTCAGGAAACTGTAGAACGGTCCTGACACACAGATGGGCAGTGGTATCCAAATGTCCACTGTTATCGGCATGGAACATTGGAAGATAATGGCATTACTTAAAGGATTATTCTTTACCCAGTCCAAGCTCTTAGTTTCAATCCAGCCGAATATTCCCAGAGCCATCCATCTCACAGGTAAGTTATTTAATCACATTAGTTGGTTACAGCTCCCAACACTACAATCTACAGACTGGGTGCCCAGCTCTAAAGGTACAATATTTCTTCAGTCATCGAGGAAGGAGGTGGCAAGGTTGAGTGATCCTCACCCAACAAATCTTGCCTGACCTGTTGAGAATTTCCAGCATTTCCTGATTTTAACTCAAATGTCCATAAGTGAAGATACACACAAAACTTAATTCTGTGTCGAACTTGATGTTCAAATAATATTGTTTGTCACAATGAATGGGACAACAAGTAAAACCTATGTCTTTCCTGTGGTTAAAATTGATTTTAATAAATGACTTGTTATGATCATGAATAAAGATGCTGAAATCTCTGTTGCCTGAGTGAAATAATAAGCTATACCAGAACCATTCTTTTTGACGTTAACTGGTTTTTGATAAGCTATTTTTTTTTATCATGCAAACGATTAAGGGAAGCTCGACCAAGACCTTCCTTTTTCACAAACTCTTTTATATGTTGCTTGATGACTCAAAGATTCGGCATTCCAGGATGTTCAGAGTGCTTCCTCCTTCACCCTTGCTGTTGACTGAAATGTATTTCATTCTCAGTACACCTGTACTTCGTGCTGCATCCCAATGCACCAAACACAACTTGTAACTCCTGGCCTGCTGCCAACAAGATAACTCATTTGGAACTCCTGTTCCTTGGAGATACTGCCAACTTGTTTCACCTGGCACTTCATACTTGTGAAGAGTGACCTGGAAAATACATTCAAGTCTGACCTGCCTGACCCAATGGCATGACAAAGTCACACCTAAACATTTATTTGCCTAATTGGCTGACAACCATTTTTGAAATGAAGCCAAATTTATGAGATGCAAATATCTATTCCAGAACAAATTGTGGCAGGGATGGAGAAATCGGAGAAAGGGATTTCTTTTAACTATGGCCACAAATGTAGAAATAAATAAAACAGAGAGCATAGGTAATGATGAAGATATGAAATGGAAGATAAAATAGTTATTGCTTGAGTTGAAAAAATGGAGAAAGAAAGCTTCAAAGAGAATTAAAAAATGTCAAAGAATTCAACAATTTTGTTTAGGCTTATTAGCAATTATATTTTTAGGATAGTATTAATATGAGAGAATCCTATCTACAGATGTAATATTTCTGCCCAAACAAAATAAAAATAACTGTAAATCTTAATCTTAACAATCATGTTTATGAGGGGAAGCTGGCAAGGAGAAGGTGCATTGGCAGTGGGAGTATTTAGTACTATTTAGAATGGTGCTGCAGAAATTTTAAACCTACAAAACTGAAAGGATGTGAAACACAAAAAAAGTGTTTAATATCTTTATAAAGATTCTGGGCTGAGGTGTCTCAAGCACATCTGCTAAATTTGCATAACATACAGGAATTCTAGACTCGGAAGCTGAACAAGATAAACAGCAAGAGGAAAATACTTCAGAATTAGGCAGAGAGGGGAACATGAAGTTCAGTGGAAGAATCCTCACTAGCTTATATGATCCAGTACTGAGTCCAGTGGTGGAGAGGGTGATGAGCTGCTTTGGTGTCCACCTCACATTTGACTTAACATGCACAGGCTTAGAAACTAGAGAAAAACGGAGACTCAAGGAGCTCTCGGCAGAACTGCCCCTCAATACTGAGCATGTTTCAGGTTAATGACCTATCTTCATAACAGGTGGAAGGCAATTGACCTGAAACATTATCTGTTTCTCTCTCCACAGATGCTGCCTGGCTTGCTTAACATTTCTGGCACTTTTTAAATTCTGACTTTCAGCATCCGAAGTACTTAATTTTTCACATCAAGTCAAAGATTGGTAAGGGTTCAGTGAGGCAATCCTACCATTATGTAAATCATTGCAGTGACTGCAATCAAAATACTGCCCATAGTCTTAATCACTACATTGGCAGAGAGATATAACAGCTATTGGCAGGATACAGAACAGAGCAATCAAAATGATGAAGGTTGAAGAGTTTGGATTATTGAATATGTTCTCAGTGGAGATCAGAAGGGTGAGAAGTGTTGAGTATCTGTTGTTCAGATTTTAAACAAAGAAGACAACCCAGGCCTTAACAAGCTGTTCCAACTTGCTTGACTTGAATTAGAGGATGCAGACAGTTTTTGAAGTGCTGTGAAATCAAAATTAATCTCCTATTCCTTTATATGAAATGTAGGAAAGATGATCCCAGGCAGTTGGAGTTGACAGTTCATATTGATTCACTCAAATGCAGATTTCATAGCTTTTCTTCAGAAAATAAGATTTTAGAGTAGAGTAGGTGAATAATTTGAGACATGATGTACAATAAATGAAATCATAGAGTGCAATCTCCTTGATGCATCAGTGCATGTTTTTATTTGCTGATGTTCCCAAACAGCAGCTCTTAAGAGTCACTGGAATTAAATGTAAGGACTGTAGAAACATTAATCATCATTTGCAGAGTGGTGTCCCTAGTGTATTCGGAGGCAGTTGGTGAGTATTATATTGAATAATCACTAGTAGACACCAGCAGCTTCAACGCATGTTAATTATTCATTGTTTATGTCATATGTATGTTCATGTCATTACATCCCATGTACAAGTGTCTCATTTATATATTTCTAAACAGATATACCACACTATCTTCTCTCCTTGAAATAGTGTTTCAAATATATACATACCAGTTAGACGTAGAGTTTGTTGAGTGGCATTCTCAGGCACTTGGTCCTCATAACTGTATTTGGGTCTCTGTGTTGTAGTTACTTCTTTCTTAGAAGGATATGTGATGCCCTGGCTTAACTTACCTTTGACTTACATCACTCTGCAGTGTTCACACCATACAGACCTGGAATAAATTCATCATTATTTACTTCTCCAGTCGGTGCTGATATATCTTTCACTCCAATTATTTGGTCAATGTGGACACTTCAGAGTTTTTCTTCAGTTCAAACAAAATCTTGTTTAGTACTGCAGTATATGGAAAGCTCATCATAAAGCTTCTTGGTACAGCCTTCATATTTACCATGCCGGTAGTTTGTGAGTATAATTCATTCTAAGATGCATCTTCTCAGGATATTGGGCTTGGCAACTCTATGTTGCCTCTTCAGACATCCTTGAGCAGTAAAAAATTCAAAAATTCTATCATAAAATGGTTGCATATCCACAATTGGACACTAATTAAATTGTCCAACCTTTGAAAGTTTTCTCATAGACTTGTTGCCAAAATACATCTTTCTGTGATTGGAATGAATAATTTGCTGACTGTAAGGTAAAGGTTGTATCCTCGATATGTCAGCATTGTTTTATTGGTAGCCTGAATAAAGCAACCAGAATGGTGCTATGTTCGAAAGACTGGTATTCAACTGTACAGTCACTGGGTGGAACAAAATCACTCATCTTTGCATTCTCAAAGCTGCCATAGTTGTAACTGGTGATTTTGGAACCAAAATGGCTCACAGAGTTTTGCAATTTGTGAGAGATTTTCATAATGGCAACTGCTTAAACTTCTTTACTCCAAGCATAATACCAAGTATCTATTTTTCTAACCACAAATAATTCTATTCACTTGTATTTAAAATATAGAATGCAAATGCTATTAGCCTATCCATTGTCTTCAACATCCTCACTGTATTGTAATGTACTAAAAGTGCTTAAGCTCTGTTTATGGAAGCAATAACCTTTTCATCAATCCCCATTCTATCTCCAATTTTTATTACTTTTAAACAGCTGTGGCAATGTGTAAACACCATTGCCAAACCTGTGTCACAAACCAGCAACAAAAGAAACACACTGAGCATGATTCAGTGTTAAAAACTATTTTATTAATCACTACTTATGATAATACGTAAAATAAAAGTAAAAATGTTAGTATGTTAGAATTCAAGAATGTTAAACCTCGAACGTTAACCCCAAAACTAAACTCTTCATGTGTGTGTGTGACAAAGTCCAAAACTCCCAGTTCCGGAATGGTTCTTAAAGTTCAGTTCCGCAAGCCATAAGGTGAAACATGAGCAAGGGCTTCTTCAACAACCACCGTTGTCTGAAGATAAGATGTAGATGTAGAAAAACATAGAGAGAGTACATACGAAATCCAAATGTTCCAGGATGGAACCCAAACGACACTTCAGTGTTTACTCGGTAGTGACTTCCTCACCCCGAAAAGCATCCGAACCGTGGTCGTCCACACACAAATACCTGTTTCCTTCTACAGGTCAGCAACAAAGTGAACTCCACCGGATTACTTCCAACTTCCATACATGGATTTCAGTGGCAAACACAGTTATTGTTTCTCATCCATCGATAGAGAAAACAAGCAGGCTGGTGTCTCTCTCCCTTCTCTCTCTCTCTTTCTTCTTCTTCTGACTTCTTCAACAACGTCATTACGTCCTTTATCTTCTATTGACGTAAGCACGCCCCACACACACATACACACACACTCTCTATCTTAAAGGGACTTTCACTGAGTCCGTAACACCTGGTAAATGTTTTAGGTAATACTGAACCATACCAATAGAGACCCGAGCACTGCCAATTTTCCTGATCACTTTGCTTCAACAACAACCTCAACTTTGCCCTCAACCAGTTATAAACTATTGATGTCCATCCTTAATCTGAGATAGACAACTTCTGGTTGGACAAAAGCTCATTTGTTTTGTTTTAATTTCACATTATTTCTCATATTTCCTTACAACACAGAAGGAAGCCATTCAGCTTACTGAGTCTATTCCAGGTCTCAGAGTGATCCCGCCAATCCTATTCCCCATTTATTTCTCTGTAACCTGTTGATAGGCATGTCTGTCACATGCCCATCAAATCCACACTGATTCTCCATCCATTCACCTACACTAGTGGCCAATTAACCTACCAATCAGCACATCTTTGGGATGTAGAAGGAAACCAGAGGCCCACACAGTCACAGGGAAAACATGCAAATACCACATAGATGGCACTGAAGGTCAGCATCAAAATGAGGAGCTGTGAGATGGCTGTGATACCTATGATCATTATTACTACTGTGCCCATCATCAATGTGATATCATCATTTAATAATCTTGCTAAAATATGAAGATTGTCTTTCCCTGAACCTGTGGGGATAAAAAGATCATCATGTCCATTTGCTCCCACATACTGCAGACTTTGTTTTGGGAATTGAGCTTCCACTGTTACTTTCTGACTATAAGGTACTAAGATGTTATGCCTGGTGATGGATAAAATTCCTTTGCATTTTTCATTGTCGTATCCACTGAAGTTACAATTTTCTAAACCAGATTGAATGTAAGACTCTGCGCGTTTAACAATGTGGGTTGAATCTATTTGTCATTCAAGCCACATGCACAAATCCATCCTGCAGTGCACGGTTCACCAAAGTTGCAATGTTTGGATAAAGCTTTTAATGCAATGATATATTCACTGACTGTTTTTCTTGCTCTTTGATTCCTATTGCCAGCTATGAAACTTTCTGCTATTTCAAATGGATGTGGATTGAAATAATCCTCCACTTTCTGCAATATTTCTATGAATGAATCAGCTTTGGCTCTCTGTAGGACTACCAGATTATTAAGAATGCAATAGATCTCTCAGCTAATGTCTGTCAATAGAATAGTCTTCTTCTGCTATTTATAGCAACATTCAGTGCCTGTCTATTTTCAATATGATCCTCTAATTTGAGAATATTATTTGCCAGGAAAGAACATTTCCATTCTCTTCATTTATGCTGTGAAAGATTCACAAGTTTGATCGTACACTCCAAAGCTTTTATTTATATCCTGACTGTACCTGCCACTTTGTCCTTTTTCCTGCCTAAACAATGAGTTTCCCAGTGCTTTGTTCAATTCTTTCTCTAATTATTAGCACCATTCTTTCACTAGACCATTGACTCGTCTTCACTGCAGATTTACCAACTCACTACACACGAACAAAAATGTCAGAGTCTCAGCCATTTTCTCTTCCCCAGCTGTAGAGTTTTCAACTTCCATGTTCATTGTTGTCAATCACAGATCTTTAGCAGGACCTGCAAAGAGCTTCTTCAAAGCCCTCAATTTTTTTTGGAGCTGATATTTGTTTTGACTATTTTCATTGCCAGTGGTAGTGTATTGACAGTGTCTGTGAGTCGCTATCATAGAGCTGATAAGACCACTTTTATTAAATTCGAGGAGAAACAGGGAGCTTTCCGTGTTATGTTCCTCATTGAAGACTAACAACTGCTTACATCACACATATGATGGTGTTGTTATGTCACACTTACATATGGCTCATTTACATAATTACATTGCGTGGCTGTGGTGAAGATGACTGCAGCTTTCCTTCAAGCTCATAGCTCAACTCTGTGGCAGCTTCCTTCAGAAACCAAAGCCTCTGGGCATTGCTCTGGAGTCTAATGCAGATAGGAGCGCTGCTCCTTCTGTACTCTGATGGAAGAATGCTGTGTAGCTGTCTGCCAAACACTGTAGCCTGGCCTCCCGCTTTAACTCTCGCACTGAGGCAGAAAAGAATTATAAAAGCGCAGGTTCATTGTATCTAGTTTGAAATGGGGGTGGAAAGGGACAAAAGATATGCTGTTAGAAAGTATCATAAAAATAGCTGGCAAAGCTGTTGGGTTCAATGAAAAAAACAGTTCATGGTGACAATTAATTTGGTTTTATACCATGTGGAAGTCATTAAGCAAGTAACGTAAAGTTATTTCAATCTGCAGGGTCATAGCCAACTACACTGAACTCCAGCTTTATATTTGCTCTAATGTTGCCTTAGTCTGATGGAGGTAATAATAATGAAAAGTGGAATGTTTAATGTTACCCTGTTATTATATATTGTTTGAATGCAACTGCACAAAAACGGAAGCACCAAAGCTAACACATTATCCAGATTTTCAGGACACTGGTCAGAACAATTCAGTTAGATCCTCTGCCCCATAGCAAATGGTATTTACCAAAAATGCTGCATTGTGAATATAAGGCTTTAGAGTATTGTTAACAGGATCAGCTTTTCACATATGGTCCAACCAGTTGAGCAAATGACTCCAGGATTGTTCGAACAGAACTGGTGACAGGGGCACTCTCATTGGTGTGAAATATGTTAAGTTTCTTGTGGAATAACACAGCAACAGATGGTCCATTATAAAAGCATGAAGGTGGATTCAAATATAAATTACTGCTGAGTCTGGGTCAGTGCTTTATTCAGCATCTAAAGTCACTGCAGCAGCTAGAGGTCTGAAATTTGGCCTCTTGAATTCTACAGAAGTGATAGCCCGTGTTGTCTGATGAATACTATTAAATCCACCTGGCATTGATTAATAAATTTACAACAACTGAGACAGGTTTTCTTTCCCAGAGGGTTGCTTGGTGTGATAGCATGTATTGAGTATTAATACTAACTGAAACTGTTTCCAGAGTGCTTATTTATCTAAGTCACAAATCACTGATTTTTCAACTCTTATGTAGGGATTTGCTGTTGCAAGCTCACTCAGCACCATTTTAACCATTCACCTTATAGTCTTAATAAACCACAATGCCATTCCTATTTGAAAATAAGCTCTAGAATTTCACTGGGTTTGCCCTTAACCCTAGTGTAATAGGTGGTAATTCTCCTACAATTGAACAGGCTGAATAAAGTGATCCAACTCGATAGATGACAAGAATAATATATGTATATTTTCAATTTAATATCATTAAAAATGAATAGATGTTGTTTATGATGGGCATTAGGGATAAAATATACAGCTGAATGACCCCATGGTTATATGGTTTATAACTGAGCTGGATTGTATTCACCATTGGGCAGTGGTTTATAAGAAAACTGACAGTCAATGTCCTTCCTGTGAGTCAACAGGCTCATAACTTCTGTACCTATGCACTGTAGCGAAAAGTTTTGAAGGGACTGGGGGTCCAATCCTGGCACATTAAACCTCCCACTTCATCGCTGAACTCAATGCTGAGTCTGGGAGTGGTTCCAGATCCTGAACTAAGGGGCTGCATACACTCTGTATCTGGCCACAGACCATGACCAGCATATCCAGTATGGCCCCATTCAATTAAATGTCATCATCAACCTTAATTAAAAAGATAAGGGAAGGCTAGGCTTTTTGTTTCTTTCTTTTTATCTCGCTTTATATTTATGTTTCTATTAATTTGTCATATAACATATATTTAGATAATTGTCTTTACATTTTAAATTATTTTAAAAGCATTTAATCAATCTATCAATCAATTAATTAAATGGATTTTAATACATTCTAGGTGTTTTTCAGAGATATTTAGAAACACCTGAAAAGGCCTTTGACTGCTGAAGCTGTGAGAACAACATCTGGACACTCTGGAGTCAAGTCCGCACATCCCACAATCTAGGCCCAGTTACCATTCACGATCAGCTCTGCTGTGAGGGACAGATGTTGGGTGCCAATGAAGTCACAAGAGACTGCAGATGCTGGAATGTGAAGCCAAAAATACACTGCTGGAAGAACTCAACAGGTCGAGTAGTGCCCACCAAGGCAAAGGGATGGTCGATATTTCAAGTTAGGACCCTGCAGCAGGACTGAGGGTGCAGAGGGAAGATAGAGGGGTGAAACAGAGGCTGGTAGGTGATAGGTGGAACCAGATGAGAGGGAGGGGGGAATGATGAACAGATGGAGCTAGGTGGGGGAGGGTTAGATAGGAGTATTGAGACAAAGGCTGGTAGATGATAGGTGGAAACAGATAAGGGAGGAATGCATAAGAGATTCTGCAGAAGCTGGAATCTGGAGCAATACACAAAATGCTGGAGGAATTCAGCAGGTCAGGCAGCATCTATGGAGGGAAATAAACAGTTAACATTTTGAGTCAAGACCCTTCATCAGGACTGGAAAGGATGAGGGCAGAAGCCAGAATTAAAAAAGGTAGGGGGAGGAGCACAAGCTGGCAGGTGATAGGTGAGCCCGGGTGAGAGGGGGAAGGTAGGTAGGTGGGTGGGGGAGGGAGAATGAAAAGGACTGATGTGAGAATCTGGGAGGCGATGGGTGGAAGAGGCAAAGGGCTGAAGAAGAAGGAATCTGATGGGAGAGAACAGTAGACCATAGAATAAAGGAAAGGAAGTGGGGAACCAGAAAGAGATGATGGGCAGGTTGTGAGGGAGGTGAAAGAGAAGGCGTGAGGGGGCCACAGGAATCAGGGAAAACAAAGGAGGGGAAGGGGGAAAAAACAAAGGGGAGGGGTTACTGGATGTCAGAGAAATTAATGTTGATGCCATCAGGTTGGAGACTACCAAGATGGCATATGAGGTGTTGGTCTTCCAACCTGCATCTAGCCTCAAAATGGTAGTAGAGGAGGCTGTGGATAAACACGGGAAGTACGGGATGGGAAATGGAATTGAAGTGGCTGGCTTCAATTCCATTGGTTGTTGTGGCAGATGGAGCAAAGGTGCTCGATGTAGTGGTCACCCAATCTTTATCGGATCTCACCGTTGTAGAGGAGGCTGCACTGGGAGCACTGGATGCAAGAAATGACACGCTCAGATTCACAGGTGAAACAAAACACTGCCTCACCTGGAAGGACTGTCTAGGGTCCTGAATGGTGGTGAGGGAGGAGGTGTAGGGGCACGTGTAGCACTTTGCACGGTTGCAGGGATAAGTACCAGGAGGGTGATTGGTGGGGAAGGACGAGTGGACAAGGGAGTCACGGAGAGGACGATCCCTGTGGAAAGTGGAGGGGGGGGAGGGGAAGATATGCCTGGTGGTGGGATTCCATCGGAGATGGTAGAAGTTGTGGAGAATGATGTGTTGGATGTGGAGACTGGTGGTGTGGGAGGTGAGGATAAGGGGAACTTTATCATTGTTATGTGGGGGCGGGGATAGAGGGCAGACATACAGGAAATGGAGGAGATGGGGCCGAGGGCTGCATTGATGGTGGTGGAAGGGAAACTCCGGTTGCTGAAAAAAAAGGACATCTCAGATGTCCTGGGTGGAAAGCCTCATCATGGGAACAGCTGTGGTGGAGGCAGAGGAACTGAGAGAAGGGAATAGCATCCTTACAAGTGACAGGGTGGGAAGAGGTGTAGTCAAGGTAACTGTGGGAGTCAGTGGATTTGTAAAAGATGTTGGTAGATAACCTGTCTCTGGAGATGGAGACGAAGATCAAGAAAGGGGAGACAGGTGTCAGAGAAGGAACAAGTAAATCTGAGGGTAGGGTGGAAGTTGGAGGCAAAGTTGATGAAATTGACGAGATCAGCAAGGGTGCAGGAAGTAGCACCAGTGCAGTCGTCAATGCAGCAGGGAAAGAGTTGGGGAGCATTACTAGTCTTGGACCATGGACAAGTAGCCGATGAAAAGGCAGGCATAGCTGTGGCCCATGCTAGTGCCCAAGGGAGGGATGATGGGCAAATGAAAGTAAGTGGGGGATGGAATAGGAAAGATGAACCAAGGGAGAAGAAACTTAGGTACATAGGTATGTGGGTAATGTGCAGAGGGAACTAGATGGGTGAGGATGATGTCTAGGTAACAGGGCGGGGGGGGGGGGGAAGGGGTGGAAACAGAACAAAAGGAGAGAGAGCGTGGGAGAACTGGTGGGAGTGGGAAAGGGTGAGTGCGTTACCTGACGTTGGAAAATTCAGTGTTCATGTCATTGGGCTGTAGGAATATGAGATGCTATTCTTCTAGTTTGTGTTTGGCTTCACCATGGCAGTGAAGAAGGCCAACGACGGACAGGTCAGCATGGGAATGGGAAGGGGAGTTGAAACAACCTGCAACCAGAAGCTCAAGATGAACATACCGACAGAGCGCAGGTGCCCTGCAAAACAGTTGCCTTGTGTACACTTGGTCTCATAAGCACTAAGTGCAATACACCAACTTGGAGGATATGCATGTGAATCTCTGCCTCACCAGGATGGTGGTGAGGGAGGAGGTGAAGGGACAAGTGTTGCACCTCCTATGTTCGCAGGAGAAAGTATCAAGGGAGGGAGTGGGTGGGAAGGGATGAGTGGACCAAGGTATCACCGAGAGAGTGATCCCTATGGAAAGCAGACAGTGGGGGGAGAGGAAGACGTGGTGCTGGTGGGATCCCATTGGAGCTGGCAGAAATGGTGACATGATGTGCTGAATGTGGACTCTAGTGGGATAAAAGGTGAAGACTAGGGGAATTCTTCTGTATGGGGAGTCAGAGCAGACATGCAGGAAATGGAAGAAATGCATGTGAGGGCTCCATCACCCATGGCAAGGGCAATGCCACGTTTCCTAAAAGAGGAGGACATTTCAGAAGTCCTAGATGGTGAAAAGCCTCATCTTGAGAGCAGATGTAGTGGAGATAGAGAAACTGAGAGAAGGGGATAGTATCCGTTCAAGAAAGTGTAGGAGGAGGTGAGGAAGTCCATAGGTTTATAGTAGATATCAGTGGATAGCTTTTTTTTATCCTGAGATGGAGACAGAAATCTGGAAAAGGAATGTCAGAAATAATACAGATAAATTTGAGCGCAGGGTGGAGTTGATGGCAAAGGATAAAATTGACGAGTTCCGCATGAGTGCAAAAAGCAGCACCAATGCAGTCATCGGTGTAATGGAGAAAGAGTTGGGAGGGGTGCCAGAGTAGGTTTGGAACAAGGACTGTTCCAACTGTGACCATCAGATAAGCATAGAGGTGGTATTTGAGGAAAAGACCATATCTGGCATGATTTGGGCTTGTACTCAGTTGAGAAAGAAAAGAAGTAATCTTCACTTTCACATGTTCTCTCAAAGAGAACTGAATTTGTTTTCACTGTTTTGTAGAAGCATTAACCGATTAATTTTTTTTTGAGTGTCCTTTGAGACTAATAGACTTGTTTATGTTGGTCTCTGACCAACATGACAAACATTGGTGATGTAGTTTATGCAAAATCCAACTCACAGTGTAAGCTCATCTTTTATTCTTGAAATAAATTTCTTCACTTGTAGTGTAAAGTAAAACTCCTGGAGAACAGCATGTCTAAACTGAATTAGGACTTGAAAGAAATTAACATCGGTATAGAAGATATTAATGGAACTGAAAGCCAATAAATCCCTAAGAGCTGATAACCTGCATGCCAAGGATTTGAAAGAGGGAACTATGGAGTTAGTGGATACACTATTGTCATTTTCCAGAATTTCAAAGACTTTAAAACAGTTCCCATAGAAGGTGGTAATTGTAACCACACTAAGGAAAGAGGGAGAGAGGACACAGGGAACAAAAGACCAGTCAGCCTGGTGTCTCTAGTTGGGAAATATCAAAATCCATCACTGAGGAAGTAGTCAAAGGACACATAGAAAATAACAATAGGATTAGGCAGAGTCAATGTGGATTTATAAAAAAGGTATAGAAGGACTGCAGCAAAGGTTAACCTAATTGCAGGGATGGGGGAATTTTCCTATGAAGAAAGGTTAAGCAGATTGGGTCTATACTTTCCACAGTACAGCTGATCACATTGAAACAAACAAGATTCTTACGGGACTTAACAGAGTAGATGCAGGGACAGTAATTCCTCTGGCAGCTGTGTCTCAAACTACGGGTCACAACTCAAAATAAGGAGTTGGCCATTTAGAATGGAGATGAAAAGAACTTTCTTCACCTTGAGGGCAGTGAATCTTTGGAAATCTTCACCCAAGATGACTGTGGTGGTTCAGTTGCTGAGCATATTCAAGATGGAGATTGATAGTATTTTCAATACAAAGGGAATCAAGGGATATGTAGTTGGTAATTGAAGGTTGCTCTGAAGTCAAAGTTTTGCCATGACCTTGTGGAATGGAAGTCCAGGTGCAAAGGGCCAGATCCCATATTTGCTTTCCAATAAACATGAATTTTCCCAATAAAATTAGCAAGAAAATTAATAATAATTAATAAAGTTAGTAAAATAATTACAATAAAATTAATAACATTAGCAATTTTGTCAAGCATTTCCATTTTATTCAATGAACTCTATAATTTTCTCTAATATTTAGCAATATTCTATCCCATTAAATGACCTTTTTAAAGTGTTCTGATGAACGGTCATCAACTGAAATGTTAACTCTGCTTCACGCTCTACAGATGTTGTTTGACCTGCTGAGTATTTCCAGCATTTGTTGTTTTTATTTCAGTTGTTTAGGACCCAAAATATTTTGCCTCTGTATTTTAAAGATTATCAAACTTAATATATTCACCAGCCTAATATGCTGGGAACCATGTGGGTATTTTGTAATATATATTAATGATTCAGACCTAAATGTAGGGGGTGTGATAAAGAAATTTGTCAACGATACAAAAATTGGCCATGTGGTTAACAGTGAGGAGGAACACCTTAAACTGCAACTAGGTACGTATGGATGGTCCCTTTAGTTGTATAGAACCATGGCTAATGGAATTCAATTCAGAGAAGTTTGAGGTACTGCTTTCGGGAGGTGCAACACGGCAAGAGAATGCGCAATAATTGGGAAGATACTGTGAATGAAGTGTATGCCCACAGATCCCTGAAGGCCACGAAAAGGGCACGTGAGGTGGTTAAAAAAGGCAAATGCAATGTTTTTTTATTAGCTGAGGCATAGAATATAAGGGCAGGGAGGTTATATATACAATGCCAGTTAGACCATTCACGCTTTCATTCAGATCTGGTGCCCACATTAGAAGTAAGTTGTGATTGTATGGGGGAGGACACGTAGGAGATTTATAAGGATGTCAGGGCTGGAATTTTAGCGATCAACAAGGATTGGATAAGTAACAAACAATCCGCTAGAGGAACTAACTGATGCAGGGTTTGGATCCAAAAACGTCAACGATTCCTTTCCTGCTACAGATGCTGCTCGACCCGTTGAGTTCTTCTAGCAGATTGTTTGTTGCTCCAGCTTCCAGCATCTGCAGTCTCTTGTGCTGGGACTGGATAAGTAATGGCTGTTTTCTTTGAAACTGAGGAGGCTGAAGGGTACATAAAATTTTGAGGGGCCTAGAGAGAATAAATAGGAAGAATGTATTGTCATTAGCAAATGGGACAACTAGGTAATGTAGATTTGAGGTAATTGAGGCAGTTACATTCAAGGGAATTCACTCCAAAATTCTTCTCTTTTATCCAGGTTGGACAAAGGCTACAGGTTGAGTAGTCTTGGCAAAATTCAAACTGAACATTGATGAGCAGGTAATTGGTGAGTAAGTGCTGCTTGGAACAATACTGACGACCTCTGCCATCACTTTGCTGATGATTGAGAGTACACTGACTGTCAGTAATTAGATATATTACATTTGCCCTACTTCTAGACAGGACATGTTTGGGCAATTTTCCATCATTTGTTTTTTTTTTTTTTTTTGCCCCTGTTGTTTCTCTCCTCACCTACTGCAGACCCACCCTGGCAGTTATCTCCTTCATTATTCACCCTGCTCAGTTAGTGTTACTGTGCCACTGTTGGTGGTGGACTTTGAAGTCTTCACTGAGAGTAACTTCTGTGCCTTTTGCTGTCCTCAGTTTCTTCAAAGTGCTGTTCAACATCCTGCCTTCCCCTTAACGCAGCACGGAAACAGGCCCTTCGGCCCACCGAGTCTGTGCCAACCACCAAACGACAATTTGCACTCATCCTACATTAACCTCATCTTTTTTTTATCCAACCCACATTCTCATCAACTCTCCCAGATTCTACCACTCACCTACATTCTAGGGGCAATTTGCAGTCGCAAATTAACTTGCAAACCCGCACACCTTTAGGATGGGGGAGCAGCCTGGAGCAACCGGAGGAAACCCATACAGTCACAGGGAGAATGTGCAAACTCCACACAGATAGCACCCAGGGTCAGGACTGAACCTGGGACTCTAAAGTTGTGAGGCAGTGGCTCTACTAGCTGACCCACTCTGTCACCCCAATGTGTTAATAAGGAGGATGTTTCTTTGATCATGGTTGCCCCAGTCAGTGCTGAAGATTCCTACAGCCACTTTCTCCAAAGTGAATACTTCTAGGCAGCCACCTCTGAAGGGTCTGTCTTGGTGGGGGATGTCATGCCCAGGCATGATACTGGATCATTAGATAAAAAGTATAATTTTGTAAATGTGACCATGTTAGGAAATTGCTTGACTGATCTTTGGCATGGTTCCTTGAATGTTGGCACAACTTCTCAGGCAGCTTTTGCAGAGTTGTCTTGGCTGGCTATATGCTGTTAAGTAATGATTCGATGTAACTGAGTGGGTTGCTACATTAGTTCAGAGGGCAGTTAAGAGTTAGCCATGTTGTTGTAGGTCTGGGAACACAAGAATGGATAAAAATGACAAATTTTCATCCCCAAAAATACAAATATACTCAATGGGGTTTTATCATTATTCAGCCATTCACCATTAATTACATTAGCTTTATAATTCCATTTCTTTCTCACTAATTGAATCTAAGTTCCATGATTGGCATGTTGGGACTTAATTAATGTCTCTAGATCTTTAGTCCAGATAATTGGATTTTTAGTTTAATCGTACATAACCACCATGCCAGACATCCTTGGTATTTTTGTTGTTTATGATGTGAGGTAAGTTTAATTCATTATCCGTGATGGAAGATTGTCCAGTACCTGAGTAACTTACTCCAGTGAAATAACGAAGAAAACAATCAGTCAGAATCATTCTTCCAATTTAAATCAAAGCAAATATGTTAGAATGTGATTATTGATTGTAAAACTTGAAAGAACTGAAATGAGCTTCATTTGGGAAAAAAAATCATGAACTGTGTTGTTCAGTGACAACTACTTTTGAAATTGGTTGATTGCTGGTGATATTGGGGAAATCTGGTAACCATTCTTATGGGTGTTTGGATAGTCGCAGCTATTTAAATCTGAGCAGGCCCTAGAAAGGGTCAGCATTTTCCTTTGAGGCAGAATCACAGGTGAATGGGGGTTTGACATGCTCCACCAAACTCCCTGTAGCCCAATCCACTTTCCTATGTCAGGTGTCACTTAATATGCAGGCTGTTGTAGGATTCCCAACATTAAGATGGAACATCACACTGCCAAATAACTGCATCACCTGAGGACTGTTAAAGGAGCATGAAAAACCAGAAACGAGGCTATTGTTTTTGTCAGCGTCAGGCAAGACTGAAGCCTACGAGAATGTGCTGGAGGAATTAGATTGAGAATTCCTCAACCAAGCTCTCCTCCTTCACTTAATGAATTAGGAGTATTCCTACCACTATACTGGGCCGATTGTAACTGCCCCTCCCATAGCTTAGTTCCTACGCTGGTGAAAATCCGGAAACTCAGTGTATTGGGATTCATGTATAAGCTCTACACAAAACAATGGTTTTGCGTTTAGATTGTGGTCTTCTATTGCTTTTCCCTTCAAGAGGCTATATAGAATGGATTTTACAAATTAATGTTATTCATTTACCTGATTGCCCTTTACAAAATAAGATTTCTCTATAGATCCTAAAATGATGCCTGATGCAATGATACTACTTCAGTTGTCAAAGACATTTTTGGGCTCAGGATAATTCCATCAGAAAAATATTTAGTGGAGGATTTTTCATTCCATAACCAGCAGGCTCTGAAACCTGTCAGGCAATAAAGTTAGTGAGATGCTCATGAATCCTTGGTGTTGAGGTTCACTTATCTAAGATCCAGGGACAAAAGAAAGCAAAGCAAAAGTAGTTTTCTGGTCTGATGCTGTAGTGCTTTGGTTCACATTTTGAGCTCTGTTCCCAATTAATCAGATACTCGCCTCGGGTTAACTATTTCAGTACTTATTCTTGCATATTGGCATTCTCTGTAATTTGGACTAAATCTGGATTCGCCCAGTAAACAAACAATTGATTCATATGCTTAGAGAGAAATTAAATATCCTATCCAGAGGTAATAATTAATCTCTATTGAGCAAAGCATTGTTAATACATATAAATAGTGTTTTTGATTATTAGTATAAATTGTCAATGGTTAAGGTGACAGGACTTTCCTGGGACTAAATGCAATCACATATGACAAATTCTTAGGAGAACTGAAATCTTTTCTGCTCTATATTTAACTGATCTATGCAAGAATTCTGGGTCTTCAGCACTGTTAATTGCATCAATTATACTTTTGATACATGACTTTTTTACAATGTTTCCTCTTAGTAAGTTATTTTCTGCTTCAGTGTGAGTGATTTTAGATATTCTTCCTGTGTAGATAATTACAATTCA
Organism: Pristis pectinata; assembly: GCF_009764475.1. Classification (NCBI taxonomy): domain Eukaryota; kingdom Metazoa; phylum Chordata; class Chondrichthyes; order Rhinopristiformes; family Pristidae; genus Pristis; species Pristis pectinata. The sequence goes on from NC_067406.1 coordinate 72,487,143, forward strand.
CGCTGAGGAAGCTCTGGTTTTGTAAGAATACTGTCCATTGTCCTAACATAACTCATTTGTGTAGAAGAAAATATCCCAAGGTGTTTATAAACTAAGTTTATAATGAGTATATAAAAATGCAAATGACAGGTGCATTTCCTCAACTTTTGCAGACAACAATAATACCATTTCCAGAATTTGGGGTACCAATTCAATAACTCAGTCTTTAATTACTGTAATCAAATTCCTTTCACCTGCATCAAGTTTGGAGGTGAGAAGAAGTTTATAACACTTTGAGCCTTACCTCTGAGCTTTTGTTCCTTTTGTAGACAATTACAACAGCAGCAGAGTCAGCTTTGAAAATAGGATTCTGCACTTAGGAAGAGCAAATTTAAGAGATCCTGAGATACCAAAATTGTCTTGACAATTAACTTCAGAAATCTGTGAAAGTGTGTCCACACAAGTTGGGCAGATACACATGATTATCACAAAACACTCCTAGCTCAAATTGCATCTAGAGTAGATATCCACTTAGAAAGTCAACTGGAATCATTTTTTAGTTCTTAACTCAGGAAACAGGAAGTCCAAGAATCAATGGAAATGGTTCCACAACATCATATCAATAATTGTGTTGAGTTTTGTACATTGCCAGCACATCCACAGGCAACTCACCTGAGAGGGAAGATTGCAGGAGTCTTGCTGACAATCATGACATTTTGGGAGTTACAGGAAAATATATGCTCATCTGAATGTTACGTGTGATTGGCTTATTTAAGACCAATTATCACAATGTTGCCCCTTACTTAAAATGGCACTAGTGGTAATGACATGGGCAAAATTTATTACTCGAAGAATGCAATAGAAAATAAACAGTTTATATCATATTTTACAGTTTTATCTATCCTTTACACAGGAATTTATTGCTCTAATTATGTGACAATAATTGTCATGGGAATCTTTTATCTGTCTCAACTCACAAAGGAGTTGAGGTAATTTTTACTCCTCTGTACATTTAGACATTTATTTAGCTCAGTAAATTTCTCTTCTGATTTTTCTGCTCTCAGTAGTTTAACAGGATATTATTGCTGAGCAAATAGTTCAATTGTAGTTCTGACTTTTTTCAATGAGTTATATTTTCGCTGGCAAATAATTAGACCAGCCCATAACTACTGTGTTAAAAGAGCAGATCATTACGCTGTGTTTTCTGTAGGAAATCACAGGCATCCTAACTCTCCAAAACTTTTCCACTATCTGTGAGACTTAAGTCAGGAGTGTGATGGAATACTCTTCATTTGGCTGGATGATTGCAATTCCAGCAACACACAAGCACAAAATCACCCACAATGTACTTAAACAACATCCCATACACTGTCTTAAACATTCACAGCCTCTACTACAGGTATGTATATCACATCAGTATGTAACACCCACAAAATACATTGTAGCAACTCCTCAAGGCTCCTTACACTGTAGTTCCCCAGTGCTTCCCAAATCTGTGGCCTCCACTAACAAAAAAGACAAGGGCAGCAGGCAGTTCGAGAAAAACATCATTCCTATTTCTCTTCTACAATCCACAAACCATCTTAATCAGGAAATGTAACTTCATTCTGTTACCACTACCACCTACTCAAGGACAATAAGCAATGGGTAATAAATGGTGGCCATGTCAACAGCACCCTCACTTGGATAAATAAAAAGTAAACCTTCCTCTGACTCCAGTTGGTGACTGTGCCATCACTTCAGCTCTTGGAACATTAACACTTGCCTTGCCAGTTGCTTTAGTCACTGAAATATATTCTGATTGGAAAATCAACAACAGTTGGGGCAAGTTAGAGATGATAGGATTGGCATTCGTGTTGGCAAAATTTTAGGTACATGTGCCTTGGGGAAAATGTGGTCAAATAACCTCAAAGGCTCAAACAGAGAATGGAACACTAAACCACAAGGGTGAAGTAAATCAGGAGGAAGGATCATATTAGGGATCAAAGATACCAAGGCTTAGACAGTGAGAACACTGTGAATAAAGTAATTCCACTATGGGACTATTGTTGAACTTTGATGTGGATAGAACAAAAATACAAGCACACAAGCTTACATACTCAGAAACACAAAATTTTGAAGATACATATTTGAGTTAACATCACCACAGGCACAGACAGATAGGTCTTGCCAAAAAAAATGCAAAATCAAAAGCTTTTGCTTGGATATGTTAGGTCATGTATAGAAACAGCTAGAAAAGAGCGATTAGTATGGACTGCATTTCACCATAAACATCCAAACTAGTTGTTGGTTTTACAGAAAAACTTTGGTCCATTTGCAGTTCACCAAAATTAATCCCTTTCACTGTGGCCTAATTTACAATAACTGGCTTTCATTTTACCAGCTAAATGTTAATGCTGCAGATTTTCAGATATTTCCTCTTTTGCAGCACCTAAGGCATGTCCAGTGCTGACCAGAATGAAATACATAAGAACATCGGTTCTGTGGAGTTTGAATGTTGAGATGAACCAACCTCCCAATTTCTAGGCTCTCTGCAACCCTTAGTTTTCTCTCTGAGGTGATGTTGTTAGAAGATCACACAGCTGGATTATCATGTAATCAAAGATACTTTGAATAGATGCATATCTATTGTCATTGCATGCAGCTAGTAAAATCAGACTTCCTGAGATGCTCAGATCTACATAAGCAGTTTAACTGGGTCACCTGCAAGTTTTTGGATATAAAGTAAATAGTAATTCATGTATACCCAAAGAATGAGAAGTTGTAGCAGCTTCTTCACTACTTCAATCATGTGTTCCTCAAACTTTAGTTCATCTATATCCTTACTGTGATGATCTTTGGACACAAAGTACAGAGGAGGTCCTCTTCAGTGCTTGGTAAAATCAGCAATACATAGGAGCAGGATAAGTGCAAGAGAATGAGGTGGAGGAGAAGGAAAAGAGAAGCATCCTGTTAGAGATGACAATATATGTATATTAACTGATATGAATAATTGTAAATTAACTTCAGTATTATCTTCTCTTAGTTTGATTGGACTTTATGTCTGGATTATTATTTTGCTGATATTTTCTCAGGTAAGAAGATACTACTAGGGCTTTTTACAGAGTTACCCTGATTGTTCTGACCAAGTGTGTGTGTGTGTGTGTATGTGGGGGGGGGGGAGGGTGGTGGAAGGGGAGGGGGGAGAGAAACACTTGCTGAGTAAATACCTATTAGTGCACGAGCTTAAGGAATCATGTGCTCTCATATTCCCCACTACGACTATACAAAGCCTCCTACATTGAGTCAATCACGATTAAATGTGAGATACCTGTAAAAAATAAAACCCCAAGACCCGAAGAGAGCCAGTGACTCAGAAACAGGCAAATGTAATTTTGTTCTTAGGTGCAGTTACACTCACTCGCATATATATGTGAATGATTCTAATTTGATGTGTGACCAGTCACATGTGTTATGCTAATGTTCCTGCAAAATGAAAATTTGACACTCGGTATCAAATTATTGTTTATTTTAAGGTAACATATTTTAGATAGCAAGTTCTTGAAGTGCTTCATCATTTATATTCTCCTTGCTGCTGCAAAAATCATGTCCCAAATTGTAAATTTCATGAGTATCAGAGATTGCTGATCAGAACATTTTTTGGGGTGTAAAATTCTGATTAACTAGGCACTATATTAATTTTGCTATGTATATCTGAGTGTATATCACTGATATTAAATATGCAACATTGCTTGTTGGCTTAGTATTAGTCACATCATTTCCTCAATAATGGGTGCCATTGATGGATTTACTGATCACTTATGTAACTAGATTTATTTTTATTCACTCTTTGGGATCTGGCTCATGCTAGCAGGGCTGGTACTTATTGCTAACACTAATTGCCTGTTGAGAAGTTGGTGATGAGCTGCCTTCTTGAAGCTTCTGGTGAAGGTATTCCCACAGAGCTGTTGGATAGGGAGGTCCAGAATTTAGACCCAGAGAGGCTGAAGGACCATGATGTATTTCCCATGCACTTCCTGCCCCTATCCTTCTTGATGGTTGAGGTTGCAGATTTGGAGTTTCTGTCAGGTTAGGTTCTGTGATCAACTGCACTGCATTTTGTAAATGGCACACACTGCAATCACTGTGCAGAGGTACTGGAGAGAATGAATGATCGATGGGATGCCAATGGAGTGGGCCGCTTAATTCTAGATAGGGTAGAGCTTCTTGAGAGCTGTTGGAGCTAAACATCTAGGATTCTGTTCTTGGTGTGCCTTGTAGGTCAGTAAAAAAAAATTGTGGCATCAGGGGGTGAGTCACTTGCTGCAGGATACACAGCCCCTCTCCTGCTTTTATAGCCACAGTATTTATGTAGCTAATCCAGCTGAGTTTCTGACCAGTGGTGACCCCAGGATGCTGATGGTGGGACACCTGACAATGGTATCGCACTGAATGTCAAGAGTAGGTGATTAGATTCACTCTTGTTGGAGATGGTCACTGGGTGGTGCTTTTGTGTTGTGAATGATACCACTTATCTACGTCTAAAAGTTGTCTGAGTCTTTCTTCATGCTTCACTTGCTGAGGAGTTGTGAATGGAATTGAACATTATGCAATTATTTCTGAACTTGTGATGGAAGACAGCTCATGATGATGAAGCAGTTGAAGATGGTTGGGCCTACAGTGATATCCTGTGGCTGGGATGACTGACCTCCAACAGTCAAAGTCAAAGTTGAGTTTATTATCATATGCACAAGTACATGTATGCACAGGTGCAATGAAAAACTTACTTGCAGCAGCATCACAGGCACATAGCATTATATAAGCAGCATTCACAAGAAAAACATAAATTATACACAATTTTTCCGAGAAAGAACACAATTAGAACAAAATGAAAACAAAGTCCATTTTAGTGCAAAGTGGTCAAAGCGGTCATAGTGTTGCTAAACTGTAGTGATTAGGGTTTTGCCGTCACATCTATATTCCTTTGTGCAAGGTATGATACCAACCATTAGATTGTTCTTTCTTTGGTGCACAATGACTTCAATTTTTCAGAGATCCTTGATACCAAGATCAGTCAAATGTTTTCTGCTCACATTGCAGTTGTAGTTCTTTGACTAATTAATTGATAGTAATCAAAATCAGAGTGAAATTTTAACTGCTCTGCATTGCACCAGACAGCACAATTCTTTCTCAGTACCAATAAATAATAGCATATTAACAGCAGGATCCTAATTTCGATAGGATTTGAGAATTTAATAAAAAAATCTTCACCCCTGAAGACACCGAGAAAATTAACTGATGCAAGAATACTGATAAAATCCAGCAACTTTAGTTGACTAACACTCTTGTTGTAATTAAGTTATGTTAATTATAAATAAAGACAACATTCTGAAGAATGAATTCTGAGGAATCAGATATTAATGTTACCATGCAGATCATTAAAACTCACCAGAAAGTAATTCTTAACAAAGCATATTGTTTTTATGTTTTATTTCACCAGTAATGTTTTTAACATGACTATTTGGCAAAACAATGCCATTAACATTGTAGATTGCTAAGTCTTTTGATCATGCAATGTAACTGGTTCAGTCCAATTGTTATAACCACATGTCAAAGCAACTCACTGAGCCAATCTGGCAATATTAAGATCAAGCCTACACAGAAAATGAGCCCATTAAGCTAAATATAAAATTAAAGCCTGAGAAGATTCAAAGGCATTTCCCCATATTAAAGTGTAAAATCATTGTGTCTTTTTGCTCTCATCATGGTAAATCATAGGAAAATTTCTGCTTCAGGGCTGTTAGTTCTGGGATGGTAGAAAATAATTTCTTAGAAAGATGATACTTAGCCAATTCACTCTTAATTGAGCAAGGAAACACTTAACTTCAAATTAAACGGTTAATTAAATGAATAGCAATTTAAAACAGCAAATTAGTTAATATATCACTCACCTCCCTCATTTTTATTCTTCCTTTCATATATTTTCATTTACATTGCAATTGCTTCAAGGTCATTCACTGATAGAAGTTGCTGAGAGAAACTCAGAATAGAGAGATTAGATGTGACCAAGCGCTGCATTAAAAAGTGGAGTAAAATATATAAAGACTGTGAAAGGAACGGTTGTCCAGAGTGAAACAGTCAAAAACTCTTGCTGCAGATGTGGGGTGAAGAATGGGAATACAGTGAAGGTTAGAAGGATACATCATCAGATGAAGGAATATTTTAATTAGTGAGATTATAAATAGTGATTATAAAGTAGAAAAATATGTCAGAAGTATTTAATGATGATTTTGTACAGTTTAGTCCCAGCACTAATACACATCATCACAGAGCATGATCCACACTGATGACATTGCCCTGACCCCACAAAACATTTCCGGAATATTGAATCCATAAATATCCTATCAGGAATCGCAAACTGCATTCACAAATGGAGACTGCGGACAAACCCAACCGTGCCCAACACCTCAGCTTTCCACCTTGACAACTGCAAGGCAGACAACATAGAGTGTCACAGTGGTGCAGGTGTTAGAGACACTGCCTCACAGCACCCGGGTTCAATCCTAACAGCAGATGCTATCTGTGTGGAGTTTGCACATTTTCCCTGTGACTTAGTGGCATCCCTCCAAGTGCTCCATTTTCTTCCCACATCCCAAAGACATGCAGGTTGGTAGGGTAATTGGCCACTTCTCTGCAAAATAGATCTGCAAATGTTGCTAATTAAATGCAACCAACGATAAAACACACCAGACAATGACTTTGCAAACAACTATACTTCTTTATTAATCACGATTAGTTCAAACAACTCAAATATTCACTACGTAGTTTCAATTATTTAACTCTTTAGTTTACTTACACAACTTCCAAAACCCACTACTTGTACTCAGCTATTACCCACTCTTGATGACCCTGGCCAGGTGCAGTTTTGGCAAGTTCTTCTCTGAGTCCCTAACTGAGGGTCGTCTTCTCCAGTAGTTGGTCTCCAGAGTCACTGTTGCCAGTTATCTCATAAGGTACCCTTATATACATTCCTTCGCATACCTTACAGACTTTGCTTAGTTTTTTATTGCTAGAGATACGACAAGAAATCCAGTCCTAATCCATACAAGTGTGTGTTTCTTCAACTTCTTCAAATTCCTGCTGGTTCCATTCCACAATTACTTTAATCATCAGTTCTTTAATTATCACAGCGTCTGTGCTTTTGCAGTTTATCAGACTATCCCTTTCACAAGATGAAGGGCAGAGATAAGGTGAATGCACTCAATCTTTTTCCCAGAGTTGTGGAATCAAGAACAAAGGGCATAGGTTTAAGGTGAGAGGGGAAAGATTTAATAGGAATTTGAGGGTCAACTTTGTTATACAAAGGGTGGTATCTATGTGGAATCAGCTGCCAGAGGAAGTGGTTGAGGCAGGTACAATAACAACTTTTAAAAGACAGTTGGACAGGTACATGGATTGGAAAGGTTTAGAAGGTTATGGGCCACCGCTGGCAAGTGGGACTGGCTTGGGTGGGACATTTTGGTTAGCATGGGCCAGTTGGGCCGAAGGGCCTGTTTTCATGCTGTATAACTCAATGACTCCATGACTCTAAGATATCAATTCCCAAACCATCCCAATTTGCTTGTTCTGTTCTCTGGATGGTTCACAATTGAATAGTTCACAGAGCCACAAAGCTATTGAGGCTTTGTTTTCATACTGACCAGCCATCGATCACCTGACCTTACTTCACTGTGCTTCTTGCTCATGGGTCCTAGCATCTCTTTCTAGCCAGCAGGATGTCCTCCCAGAGCCTGATGGGATACTTGACAATTCTCTCTCTGGCTGTTACACAACTTACCTATTTTCCTTAAGGAAATTGCAAAGGAGAGTTCTTTTCGTCATGTTAACATGTAATGCCTGATGTTCATAAATAATAAAAGTTCAATGAAATAAAAATATTTTAAGAAATAAAAATAACTAAAAATAGTACATTAATGTGAACTAATTAGAAAACCTGGACCTTATGTGCTGTAGACCTTCAAAACAGCAGCCCTTAAAATTATAAATTTGATGCCCTGTCATACACTACCAATTTAATGTGTTTTTCCTTGTGCCTTACACTCTCCAGGCCAAGATCTTTCCTTTCTTCTTTCCTGATATTGATTTATAGGAAGTTGTCAGTCCACAGAGGTGTGATGTTGTAAAGACAGTGGCAATGGTTCAGAGGCACTGAGAGAGTTTGGTTTCAAATCAGGCCCAAACTTCCATTCATTACCTTTCTACAACTTATGTGTTTATAAAAGGCTTCTGGATTCCCTTATGTACCAGCTGCTAATCTGTTCTCATACATTCCTTTGCCTTCTTACTTCTTTTTTTGGTACATTTATTCTGCTTAATCACCACAAAAATTGAAGTTTGTTGAAAAGTAACATGAGTTTGAGGAGGAAACCAAGGAAAGATTCTTGAAGGAGTTACAGAGCCCTTGCTCGATACAAGGCAGGTCATTGTGGGAGATGCACGGTGCAGTAATCTAATGGGAATGGAACCATGAAAGGCCAGGTCCTTGTATCTGGACAATGGTAACAAAAGTTGGACAGCAATGACATGGTCAACACTGCACAGATGTTACAGAAGGGAATAAAAAGGTAAATTCCAAATAGGTAATATCACAGAGGATCAAAGGTTAGTCTTCAGGGACTCAAGCAAGGAGTTAGGAGAGATGGGTAAGAAGTTTGTAGGTTCTCACTGTGACTGTGTGGGCTTTCTCTCAGTGCTCCAGCTTCCCCCCACATTCCAAAGGCAGCACTCTTCCACCTATCAACTCCGAGCTTCTCACATCATTCCCACTTCCCCCTCTCACCTAGACTCACCTATCCCCTGCCAGATCTTGCTCCTCCCCCTCACCCCCAGGCTTTTATTCTGGCTTCTGCCCTCTTTCTTTCCAGTCCTGATGAAGGGTCTCAGCCCGAAACATCGATTGTTCACTTCCTTCCATGACCCACTGAGTTCCTCCAGCAGCTTGTGTTTTTCCAATGACAGTAGGTTGGTTAATTGGCCACCATAAGTCGCCCGAGGTGAGTGATAGAATCGGGGAGAAGTTGATGGGAATGTGGGGAGAATAAAAAATGGGATCAATGTAAATGGATGGTTGATGGTCAGCAAGGTCTTAGTGGGCTGAAGGACTTATTTCCATGCTGCATCTCTCTTTGACTCTTTGATGCTAGGTTGAGAGATAAGAGCATATATGAGGACCCTTAGAAAATGAAATATTCCTGCAGTATCCTGGCTTCCCACCATTACTCGGACTGATTTCATAGTTCCCTTTACTGAAATTAACTAAGAAAACTGAAGAAGCTTTCTGCTCAAAGATCTCCAAAGTGTTATTGGTTGTGGATCAGTACAATTTCTCAATCATAAGTTAATGGAATTGAGAGACCATGTAGTCCAGAAATGTGAGGATCTATGTTCCCTAATATTTCTCTGTTCCCTTAAGGCCTAGAAGGAGACCATTCTCCCCTTTGAGTCCATGCAGCTCATAGAGAAATCCCATTATCCCACTAATTTTCTCTGTCACCTGTTTTCCCCATGTTCCCGTCAATTCTACCAGGCACACCACACTGAGTAACTTAAAGTGGGCAATTAACCTCCCACTTGCATATCTTTGTGACATGGGAGGAAACCACAGCATCTGAAGGAAGTGCACACAGTCACACAGAGAGCATACAAACTCCACACAGACGGCACCAGAGATCAGGATGGAACCTGGGTCATTGGAGCTGTGAGGCAGCAGCTCTACCAGCTGCAGGATTAAAATTAAATAATTAGTATATTAACTTGCTTTATTTGGTATTCTGCTTCTGTCAGTAAGTCTATACCTGTCATGCTTGACAGCACATGGATGGAGATCTCGGAGTTAGAACATAGAACATTACAGCACAGTACAGGCCCTTTGGCCCACAATGTTGCGCCGGCATTTTATCCTGCTCTAAGATCTATCTAACCCTTTCCTCCCACATAGCCCTCCATTTCTCTATCATTCATGTGGCTATCTAAGAGTCTCTTAAATGTCCCTAATGTATCTGCCTCCACAACCTCTGCTGGCAATACATTCTATGCACCCATGACTCTCTGTGTAAAAAAAAAACATACCCCTAACATCCCCCTTATATCTTCCTCCAGTCACCTTAAAATTACGCCCCCTCGTGTTAGCCATTGTTGGCCTGGGAAAAGGTCTCTGACTGTCCACTCGATCTATGCCTTTTATCATCTTGTACACCTCTATCAAGTCAAAGGCATTTCAACAGCTAACTTCTAGCTGTTCTAAATGAACCAGTGTTAGCCAGTAACATTCATCCCATTCTCTTTAAAAATTGTTCAAATCCATTCATCTACCTAAGAAGCATGTTAGCCTAGAAGTTCAAATACAATCAAAATGTTCAGACGATTTTGTAGGAATATGTCAAGGTCCATTTTTCTCAAGGGCATGACAGTGCTTCAATAACTTCCTGAGACAAAGGACTCACGACACCACTGAAAAGACAGAACATTTTCACCAATAAAAGTGTTCTGCCAGGGCTGAGATCTGGGAGGATAGATGGCCAGTGGTTGTGGGCCTGATCGAGACCTGCAGGAAAAGAAAGCCTAATCAAAGCCTGAAAATGAATGTCAGCGGTAATAGGCATGATTGAGGCCCACGGGGAGAACTGTTGGTCGTAGGCATGATCGAAGCCCGTGGAGAGAGAGTGTTGTGTTCTTAGGTTCAAGTCAAGGCCTAAGGGGAGAGAGAGCCAAAGTCATGAGTCTGGCCAGGGCTTTGGTTTTTTGGAAAAGGTCACTAATAGTAACACAGTTGAGGCCTAGGGCCTTGGGTGGAGGGACGATTTGTGGTCATAGGATCAAATGAAGCCTGGGGAAACAGAGGGACAGTTGTTATGGGCTCCATCAATGCATTTGTCCCAAGCTACGATGAGTGACCACATCAGAGGCTGGAGGGTGGTTGGGTTGGGAGCATCAATCAGTTAAGTGGCTGGGTGGAGTGCAGGAGGGCGATGAACAGGGACATTGTGGGAGGAGGGGTTGGGGGCAGGGATCAGATTAAAGGCTAGGAAGTGGGAAGCCTTAGGGGATCAATGGGCTTCTCAAATGACTCGTGCGTTGGGAGGAGAGAATGGGGATTAGCTGATTGACAGTTTGCAGGGAGAGATTTGAAGAACATGACCAAATGGAGGGTTGAGAGGAGAGATTGAACAGTCACTAGGCTGATTGGTGGATCCAGCAAGACCACTAGATTGCTGGGCATTGGGTCCTGGACACAGGGTCTTTGGGGTGATGGGTCAGTGGAGGAGTCTGGTCCTTGGGCATTAGAATATAAGGACCAATGGAGCAGTCAAAGACTCAAGGAGATGGATGGTCAGAGGGTCTTGGTCTAAGTATTAGGAGGGTCATTGATGTGTTAGGCCAGGGGACTCGGGTCCAAGGCTGAATGTGGGTGCCCAAAGGTTTAAAGGGAAGCATGGGAGTGGGATACAGTTTGGCACCACATGGTGTAGATTTAGTTGTCCCCAGAATGCTCACTGACAGTCATCTCCCAGATTAATATGACCCAATTTGCTCCTTAGTATTCCATAAGGAGCATTGCATAGGAAATGATGTAATACTGATATGAAAATCATATCAGACATGTAAGGATTACTCACACCAAGAAATTTCCAAAGTAATGAGAAACGTTCTTGTATTTCTGTCTGTGGTAAGTCAATCACATATAGCAATGATATCTGAATTTAATTTGTAGGTTGGTGATATGTCCCATAGAGTAAAACCAAATCGTTGTCTTTTGTGGCTGTAGTAACGATAATAATGATAAGATTTTACTATTACTTCTTTTCTTCAGTTCATTCTCAACAGACAATGCCAATCTTGTGATGTGCAAACTCTCGTAGCAATTCTGCCTGCATAGACTTTGTGGTGATATCTCTATAGAATTCAATGTCAATCTGATGTGAGAAGAAAACTCAAAAAACCTCATATTTGGATCTGGGGGATTTGCTGTGGGAGGACCAAGAAGCAGCATATTGAACCACAATAAAAATAATAACCTCTGGAATCTGGCCCCTGTTCTTGGCGTGCTGCCAATAACAGATGGGTGCGTGAACAACATCCTCCCCCTGTAGCATAAACACTGTGTCAGGAGGGTATAAATCAGTCAACCAGGCCATCCAAAACAGAACTTACAACACAAAGGGCACATCAGCCCAAGACAGCAGAACTGATGGCATACAGAGCAGCATAGCTGTGTGCATTTCCACTTATAAGTGCCAAATAGCAGGGTTATCCACAAGCCATCCTGATAGTAGGCCAGTAACTTAAATGGTAACTGTAACCCCAAGCAGCTGTTAAACTGCATTCAATGGAAAGATATAGGTAGGCTTTTATCCTGTAATATTCGACCGGTATTAACTTGAAGGTGGCAAGGGAGTGATGGTGAAAACATAGTTTCTTTGATATCAGACCTGGTTTCCCTTGAGTTCCACCAGATTTCTCTGCTGGACCTGATCAGTGGTGAAACTTTTGTAAGAAGGAAGAGATGCAGCATTATTGTTAATCATGATTTTTGTCCCTGTTACTTGACTGTAGCCAGTGGAGATTGAAAGACTGGCTGGCTGTTGGGTGAGTACACCTTCAGCATCAGACCAGGATCAGGGGGCTGGAGGGGAGAGAGGGAGGGGTCAGAGGTCTCAGGAGGAGATTAGAAGACAGAGACGGGAGAATCAGAGACCACTGAGGAAGATCAGAAGGAACTGTGACCATGTCCAAAAGGTGGTCTGTGAAGCAGGTGAAGTGGATAAGGTAAATGGAAAAATAATTATCTCCTGAATCCATCAATCCTCACTGTCCTTCAGCAGTTGGGCTTCTTGAACTTTGTCAGAGTTAAATAACACAGTGGCTAGTGCGAAGGACTCAGATTCAATGCTATATTTAAATCACTGATCAATCTGCACAGAGGGAATTGATTGCTCACCACTTCACCTGAACCTGTTAAAATTGGAACTGTGAATATGTTTGAGAAGGGGCAGAGCTCAGATTTTAACCTCTTTAAGTTTCTACCTGATCCAAATGCCTTTCATTTAAGGTGACAAAATTCCCCATTTTCTGCACTTTTGCCCAAAACAAAATATATGTTATTGAGCTATAACTAATAAATTGCAAAAACAAAATATAATTATCTTTAAAAATAATTTATGATATGAATAGCTTGGTAGCCAAATAGAAATGATTTACTTCCTTGTTCACTTGCAGTTCTGATTTTATTTTAGTTTTGGGAACCTTTTCTAAAAAGCTTTCTTGGAGATAAGTGGCAAGGTTTTATGATACTAAAAATCAATTTGATATTAAGGAGCTTTGGGACATTTGGGTCCTTGCTGAACAATGACACCATTAATCAGCTTGTTAAACAATGAACTGTGACAATAGAGAACGAAACAGAGTGAATGATAGAAGTGGAAATGAGGTGAATTAATACCAAATTAGATACAGAACAAGAAATGAAAAGAGGAGAAAGAATGAATGATTTAAGAGAGCAGAAGAGAGGAAGAACAAAGGAATAGAGAGAATAAGTGATAAACAAAATTCAGAATTTTATGGTGGTTAGGTGCCAATGCAGGAACATAATTCCCATTGCTTAAAAAAAGGTTTTAAAATTGTCAAATACCTGTCATGTCTTTCTGCAGCTCCTTATAAATGACAGTTAATGTTTGACTGCAGCAATTTCTAAAGTCCCTGTTCAGGCCAGGGTAATGTCCAGTATTTTATCATGCTACATCTCTTCCTTGTTGCAAGTTGTTACAATAAAAGTGTGCACATTTAACTTTCCAGAAAATGCAGTGCATAGTAGGCTTAACTTTTGGTCACTATGAAATGCATTGACTAAATAGTGATTATCCAAAGCTAATATTGTTGATGTTATATTACTAAAATTAAAATGGTCAGAGTAACAAGCTGGCAAAAAGTGACAGCTTGCAGAAGGAAAACTAAGAGCAGTTCTGAAATGAGGACAGAGGATGAAAGTGAACTCAACAGGAACTGCTTTATTTGCTGGCTGTTCCATCAGTTAACTGCCTCTGGAATACTACCTGCATTTATTATTTGGGAAAACAAGGAACCCCTTTAGGCTTAGAGATTTAAATTCCTTTGGTGTGATCATATTCTTTGTGTATTTGGAGGAAGCCAGGTGCATTCTGAATGGTAATGATGTTTTTTAAAGAAAGGGAAAGAGATTTCCTTAATTAGACCAGTTGGTAGTAACTTCTGATACATAGTTTTCCTTTGGGATATCTATCACTCTAATTCATGTACAAACAGCACAAGCCACAAAAATCTCAGCTTTCAGCTCTAACAAATCTGCTGATGATTTCAGCACACCCAATAGTGCATATACCACAATCTAAACAAAAAATTCGATCCTACTGCTTGGTAAAATGTAAATCTTATTTGTTTTAGTACTGAGATGGTAACACTAAAGAATAATAACTAAATATAGTACTGTCTTCTACACTACCTTATATTCAATTTACTGCGACATCCATTGCAGATTCAACCAGAAACTCCTGGTTGAATCTGCAGACCCAAAATGAAGAAATTAAATTTACATAATATTACTTTATATTAATTGCATTGTTTCAAAATGTACATAATTCAATGTGCTTTACTCAAAATGTAACTAGACAAGAAATAGATCTTTGGGAAAATATTTTGGGACCACAAAAATTGTTTCTCTGTGCAAATTCCTCCATTTGATAAAATGTGTTTTGTACATTTTCTACATGAAAATAAAAGCACATAAACTAATTACCCACTTTCAATTAAAAAATATACATTTCAAGATATGGACACTCCTTCAGCCTCCACAAATGTCCTAAGCTTCATTAGCTTCATGTTCTCAGAAAAAGCCTCTACGATGAATCTCTTCTAAATTGATTCAAATGTATTACTTGTCTTGGTTGATAAGATGGAATTCATGTTTGCATTCACATTCAATAAAGCAACTACCAGTGATAACCAGAAGGTACCTCCCATTCATCCATTAACAGTTTGCAAAATGCTGAAAGGAAGACCACCATCCATCAAACATATCTGGGCTACCCTCCTGAATATATTCAGTGAACTTAACAGAACATTAAAATCAGCATTCTACATACTGCATGACCCTGTGTTGAAAATGGAATAACCTGGTATCTTGGCTGGCTCCATATTAAACATGGCCAACAAAGAATGGTGCTGTCAGCAAGGATCCTGCATGAGTATTAAAGGGCTCATATAGGTTGGTTCACAGTTTGACCTGTTCAGTTGCTGGCCACTTCCTGGTTTCTATTTGCTAATTTTTCCATTTCTTTATTAATAGGAGGTCTGGGTACAACTCAATGCTGGTGTTTGGTTGCTTATCCATAAGTGCCTTAATGGGCCATTGAAGACCTCTTAAGTGCACTTTTGGAATTGACATGGGAAAGGCAGAGAAAGCAAGAGCAGTGACAACTGGGAGGAGGGCATTAACCAGAAGGCTCCATCCACAGCTCGTCATGGTAAAGAGCACTTTCCCTACAATGACTTGTCAGAAGAGCAATTTGTGATCCAACTGGTCTTCACCAAGGAGGCTGTCCTCAAGCTTTATTACTTACTACAATTAGAACTGGATCCTATAAACACAGGATATTCTCTATTCAAAATCACCATGCAACTTACGCAACAGAATCAGTCAAGGTTGTAGTTGGTGACATCAACCAACATGTCCTAGTTATACTGGAGATGATGACCAATACCTTCTACCCCAAGAGGAGGACCTAAGGGCCACGCTTTTCTCTGCACAGACAGCGTCCATACTGCCTTGTGTATTAATCACCAGCTTGGCATATTTCTAACAAGAAAATGATTCTTCTCCTTCAACATTCAGTTTTTTTTTAAGGCTACGGACTTTTCGTAATGCAAACCATGCCCAGTTTTCCTGACCACAGCCACTATGCACTCAACCTTCACCTCCAACCTTCAACTCTGTCCCTCCTCTATTCCAATCAGGTCATTAGGTTATTAACTGTTACCAAAGCAAAGTACTGCAGAAATTAAGAAGAGAAAAATGCTGGAAATATTCAGCAAGCCAGCCAGCATCCATGGTAAGATAAAAAGAGTTAACCTTTCAAAACCACTGAGTATTTCAGAATGGTTATTTAATGGTAAGAATATCAGTGATGACTCATGAGTCCTGCCACAAACTTGAACACAGATGCTCCCCTGGCCATGCCATCACCAGTCATTACTTTGGCTAGATCATCAGCTCAGAATATGGTACTGTTTGCTTGGATGGCCTTCTGCGGTGAACTTCTGACCAGATCCAAATTTGTTATAATGTACTTCATGCTGCACAATTTTACCATTCACAGGGAATAATCCACATCTGGGTATGAAAATATTGAAGAATATACATACTTAAGGACAGCTTTGTGGGCCGACGGGCCCGAATTGTGCTGTAATTGTTCTATGTTCTAAAACCGGCTTTTCGGACTGTGCATTTTATGCTGCATACATTTGTGACAACAAGATATGAGCCTTTAATCATACCATGAGCAGCAAGTTGAGGAGGAAGTTCAGCAGCTTCCCCATTGTCATTCCAGCTGCCAGAACTCTTTGGAACAATTCATTCAAGATCAGTTCATGGAATAATTTATCCTAATCCCTAATTATTCTACATTTCTGCCACCCTTATCATCACTGTCCTTCACAGTCACCATCTGATTGCTCTCCTTTAGACAAACTACCTTTCTTATATGAGAGTTAGAAACAGACAAAATGCAAGTTGTAAAAAGTCCTTAAATCAGGTGTATTGAACAGTCGACGATTCCCTCCATTGATGCTGCCTGACCTGCTGAGTTCCTCCAGCATTTTGTGTGTGTTGCTCCAGATTTCCAGCATCTGCAGTCTCTCTTGTGTCTGCATTGAGGAAGGGTTGTGTGTCCACTGCACTACAGTATGCTCATTTATTAGGCACTATGCAGTGGCTCAAGACGTGAAACTGGGCTGCAAGATCTAAAGTGACATGTGCAGCATGCCATCTTGCTGAAGAGGCTTTTGTCAATGGGCACCTGATAATCAATGGTGACAGGCAGAACAGACAAGTTATGATATGAATCAATGTGCATCAGTGATGTGAAGTCACCACTACCTTTTTTGAGTTCGCAATCTAGTCAATGTTCTGTCTTAATCTCAAACAGCTGAAAACAACAACAAACTGAACAAAGGACTCCCTCCAGCAGCATTACTTCAAAGGATCATGAACCTCACAAGTTGGTTGCTGCCTTGTTCTTCTTGCTGTCGGTGCAACTGTAATGCATTTGGAGCTTTCTATTCTTGGCTAAAATTTTAATTATGTATGGGGGTAGTGTTCAGCTGGGCTTGAATTTAGTTTCTTGTGCTGAGGCAGGTTGCTTCGATAAGCAGGTGTCCTTCTACATTTTTTTTTCTGGGACATAAACATATTTCAGCAAATGGACAGAAGGTATGAAAAGATGGACAGATTTTTATTTTTCTTATGAGATGTGGACATCACCAGCAAGATCAAATTTATTGTACATCTATGACTGTCCCTTGTTACCCCATTTCAGAGGGCAATTAGAGTCAACCACATTATTGGTCTGGTATCTTATATTGGCCAGATAGGAAAGGGCATTAGATGTTTTTCCTTGAAGGACATTAGTAAACCTGATGTGTTTTTACAACAATGCAGTCATTCCACAGTCACCATTAATGATACTTGTGCTATTAATTCGAAATTTACTTAATGGCTGGAATTTAAATTCCTCGGCTGCAATGGTGGGATTCAAACTAATACCTTTAGTTAAGTTCATGTCTCTGTCTACTGCTGATAAAAGAGGAAGGGAGAAGACAGGGTCTCAGAGAAAGATCATTTCATCCAAAGGTCTTCCTGGAGCAATTCCCCTACTTGGGTTCAGCAAGGACCAATGCTTTGAGAAATGCTCACTTTGCAAGAGAGGTCATGAGTGAAGTCAGCCACCTGGATCAGCTGCACCTGTGACCTCACAGCAAAACAAGAAGTATGTTGCCTATGCTGGTCAAAGGATCATGTCATTCACTATCTTCCAGGCTCTGGGAGATTTAAACAACATTTCACAGGTTAGTGTGATACTGTATCAGGCATATCACAAAAGGTGTCTATACAAAGAGAGAACTTCTCATTCCCACTTTCCATATACAAACAGGTGAAGTATGCATTGAGGACTTACTTGAATTTCAAGCTTCCATATGGCATGTGATGCTATTTATTGAACGCATATGACCTTATGGGCACCTGATGTGAATTCCAACATTTTCATCAGCTGAAAGAGATTTCACTCCCTCAGTATGCCTCTAGTTCTTCGAACGCATGAATGCCCATTATCTTGGCAGTAGTTACCACTCCTTCAATTTGTCTGTGGTTTTCAGATTTCACAAAAAATTGAAATGGATCATAGAACACGAATCACAAAATTGATAAAATTTTCTGGAATTCCCATTTAATAAAGCAAAATTTCCTTACATTTATTCCCACAAACCAGTAACCATACTTATAGCGAGATCATTTTGCAATGTGATCCATGTGCACCACTCAGAATTTCCAGAACAGAAGCAATAAAAACTGAATTTGATTTATTCAGTGAGTATTAAGCAATGGACTGCTAACTGGTTAATCTACTAACTGGGGGAAGGATAGCTCTAATTTCTCTTTCTTATGTGGATCATTTTCTAAATGTTGAGTGAGCTGCAAATCCTCTTCATGCTCAAGGGCAAAAGTAACATGCAAAACAAACCAGAAAAAAATACATTATAGACTATGAATAACCATGAACTGACAAATCAAAACATCTGCTGAGTGATTCTTCCTAAAATGACTTGGCATCATAAAATATACAGCTAAAATGAAAGTGTCAAAGACGTCAGAAAGAAATACAAGACAACTTCCAATAATGAAAGATAGGAGAAATTGATGAGAGTTCCAGTCACATCACTCTTTACTACCAGAATATAATAGCAGTTCTTTCATGTAGTTGTTTAATCACCTGCTATTATTTATGAAAGTGTATAGCTCTAGTGTTGTCAAGCTGTTTTTTTTCATTGCTTCATTCTCTTGAGGCAATTTTACAATCATTTATGAAACCAACTGTGTATAAGAGAAGGGTGTCTGCAGTAAATTCCTATTATTGAAGAAAGAAAAATGTGCATTATGGTCTAGAAGGTTGCAGTCGGTGTTTAGGATGAAGCTTTCTTTACATTGCTCCACCCTAAAACCTCACACCTCTGCTTTATAATAACACCAATACAGGCTGCTTCATTGATGGGCAGGGTTGTCAATAGCAAATTCAAGTAGTCTTCCATTGAATTGAATTCCTGAAACTCACTGAACAAAAGATTCAATTGCCAAACTATATAGAGACAAAAATTAAAATAAGCAACAGCATGATGGACCTGACATCCCTCATAATGATAAATAGAATAATGCTTTTATTTCACCATAACTAATGGCCAGCTAATGCAGTAACAGAAATAAAAGGCTTTGAACTATGTCATTTCAAAGAATATGCCATTAAAACAGCTACCATTGGTACTTCTGAATAAAAATTCAAGGTTAGTAAAAATTGTTTGAAATCACAAGAGCAAATGCATTGAATTATTAATGTGCATGGTGTTTCGATGATTATTTCTACCATTCCTCAAATGGATTAATGAAATTACTGAAAAAAATTGGAGTGTCCTTCCCGAGCCCTATAATTGAGAGATTGTGAGAAATACAAAAGCACTCTTTGAAAATAGTTCATTTAGAGATAGGACAGACTTGTGGTTCATCAGCAAAGATTTGCAAAACTATCAGAGAAGGAAATTATCAGCAAAATAAGTAGAGATAATTCTGCTCCATGGCATGACTGTAGTGAATGTGGATGAGGTCTGCACAGAATGGAGGAACAAAGGGAAGAGCAAGACTCCAAAGCATTTTATAGCTACCAATTTTTCAACATAAATTACTTCCTCTGTACCTCCATTTTATATGGACTCACAGTGAGGATGCTTGCTCATCAAGTTACTTTCTATTTATTTAAATGATTGATAATTAATGCACACTATAATTTCTGACATGTGCCCCCAGCAGTGGAAGCTTCCCACTGGAAGTGCAAAGTCATAAGAGTATCACCATTGTGAAGCTCATGGAATACTTTACAGATATGATATCCACCATGAATTATGCAAATCCCCATCCGTCTATTTCTCCCACATCTTGCATACCTGAATTAAACTATAAGATAAATTATCATCTAGCTAGCAGTTATCAAGACATGATTGAATTCAAAGTTAGGTTTTAGAGGAAGGAAGTGATTACATTTACATAATAAGGCTAACTTTGAAGTTTGAGGTAGAAACTGACTACAATATACTGGACAGAATTATTAACGGGTAAAACTAAAGACAAATTACTTGAGTTATTCAAGAACATAAACCTATATAAAGAATTACATAGAATATACAGTATAGAAAATGCACAGTACAGCAGCCTGCATTATTATATTCTACACAAGTTTATTCTGGCAAACTCACCCTAACCTTTCTATTTCCTTTTCTCTCATGTACTCATCGAATTTATTCTGAAAGCACCTTGCTACTTATGCCAATGGCTTCCTATGGTAGAAAGTTTCTAATTGTAAGTATTTATTGAAAAGCAATGTCTTGTTACTTCACTGTTGGATTTATTCCTATCATGTATTTATGCCATCCAGTTTTTGATTCTCTCACAAATAGAAACATTCTATTTGCCATGTTCAATGTATTCAGAATTTTAAAGATCACTATCAGGTTTCCTCTGTCTTCACTTTACTGAAAGAAAACCTACCCCATTCAATTTTACACAATAGCTGTAATCTCTGAGTTCCAGGAATACTTTTTTTTATACATTTTCTCCAGTGCTTCTATACACATTTTATTGTACAGAGATGAAAACAGTGCACAATTCTCTGAATGAGGCCAGCCAGGATCCTATTAAAGCTGAACCCACCTTCACTACTTCTGAATTCCATTTCTCTGGAAATAAATTACATTGCTTTATTAGAATTTTGAACTGATTTGCAAATCTGCAGTGTTGTCTTTAATAATTTGTTTATCTGCAAACCTAAATCCTTCTGCTTTTCTACCCCAAATCATTTTCTTATTTCTGGAGTCATATACAGACTAGGAGCAAAGGTGTCTGTCTGGCATTGTTGTGACTAACTCTTTCTCAAAATAAAATCCAGATTTATTTAATTACTTGAATTTTAACTCCTTAGTTATTATGGTCAAACTTGAACTAACAACTGTTGGTCAGTCGTCTGGAACTCTTAATGCAAGTCTAATAACATAACCACTGCACCACCATACTGTCTGCCAACAACCCCACACCCAGGGCAACTAGCATACCCAGTATCTTTTTATTTATTTTCGCTTTTTTTGACAATTTTTCAGTGAATTTCCCTCCATATTATTACAATATCATGGAGTCTCTTTAATCCTGGCAGGCACCCGATGGGGTTGTGTATCTGGTTTGGAACCACCAATGGAGGTTATGTTTCTGTTTTGATGACCACAATACATTTTACTGTATATTCAAAATTTATTTCCCACTTACCTAACCAATCTGCAAGTGTTATAAAGTTGTCCAGCATGATGTTCTATCTTTCCTCAAACCCTAATTTACTAATTTTGTACCACTTGCACATGTGTTTCTTAGTTTTAACTCCAAATCATTTATATATTTATATTACAGTGGTGTCAAGACTTTCCTCCAATCCAGATAACTATACATTATTCTGGTGCTTTATATCTTTTTAGCTAATTTTCTCATGATTATATATTTGTCCATTTACTCCATTAATCTAACCCTTTTCCTGAGCCTGCCACGTATCACTTTCTGGAGGGCATTTTGGAAACCCAAAAATAAGATGTACTACAATTCCCATGCTTACTCTTTCAATTATTTCAAGTTGATGAAGGATGGTTTCACCTTTCAGAATCTACGTTGAAGGTTTTTTTAATTTTATTTTCCATCTTTTGACGTACATCTACCATTTCCTTTTATTATCTGTTCCTGTGTATCTTACTTGCTACAATGTTAAGATGACGTCGAAGGCTAACATTTTTTCATCTCTCTCTGTATATATAATAAAATAGCACTAGTTGTTCAATAGTCTTCAGGCATTCTTCTGCAGGAGAAAGGCAAAAATGTGCAGATCCTGTTAACATGAGATAAAAACAGAAACTACCAGAAATGCTCAGCAGGTGAAGCAGTATCTGTAGAGAGAGAAACAAAGTTAATATTTCAGGTCAATGATCATTCACCAGAATTATAGAAATGAGAAATTGCAAAGGCATGTTTAACATTGCAAATAAGATGAATGAGGGGAGAGAGAGAGAACAGGAACACGCTGGGACTGCAAGATGTAAAACACAGCAGTTGCTGCAAACCTGAAACAATAGAGAATATTATAAGTATCCAGCAGGTCATGTGGCATCTCTGGTAGGGAAAAAATAAATTAGTGTTGGATGACCTTACATCAGAACTGACCAGTTCTGACCCAAACAGGAAAGGCCAGTTACCTGAAATTATTGAATTTAATATTAAGTCCTGAGTGCTGCAAAATGCCTAGATGCAAGATGAGATGCTGTTCCTAGGGCGTACATTGGGCTTCACTGAACAGCATAGGAGGCCAAAGACAGAAAGGGCAGAGTGCAAGTGTGATAGAGAATTAAAGTGACAGGCTGGAAGCTCAGGGTCCATTGTGTAAACTGAGTAGAGATGTTCTACAAATACTCTGCAGGTCAAGCTATTTCACCTGGAAGGACTGTTCACTTGAATTTCTAACAATTCAATGTGTTGCATTTGTGAGCACCAAATGCCATACACTAAATTGTTATAAGTGCAAATGATCAGTCCTTCTGGGTGAAGTAGCTTGACTTGCTGAGTATTACCAGCACTCTGTTTTTAGTTTGCTCTTCTGTATAACGCTTAAATGTCAAAACTTCTATCTCGTTTACATCCTTTCAAGTTTCCTTGATAAAATGTGGGTGCATACCTGGGGTTTTAACATCTTAATTTTCTTTTTCATTTCTCAATTATTTTCCTCCTTACAATATTATAGTACTGAGATGCTTTCAAAGGGGTGGCTTTTTCATTACTTTCATTAGTAAAAAAAGATGTAAAGTCATTATTCGATTCTTCTAGGATTTTTTTCTAATTATGGTCAGTTTATCTTGCTCATCCTTCAATGGCTCTATCCCTTCCTGCTTTTACCAGAGCAGGAATATGCTATTCAGCCTAATGAGCCTTCTCTGCCATTCAGTAAGGTCATGGCTGATATGACTTTTGGCTTCAACATCACTTTCCTGCCTAATCCCCATAACTCTTCAGTCCCCTGTGGTCCAAGAAAATCTATCTATCCCAGCCTTGAATATATTCAATGATTCAGTTTCCGGGGTTACATAATCTCAGATTCACAATGCTCAAAAGAATAAATTTCTCCTCATTTCAGTTTTAAGTTGGTCGACTCCTTATTGTGAGACTGTGCCCCTTGGTTCTAGGTTCTCAGGCAAGGGGAAACATGCTCAATGTATCTACCCTATTAAGCCCACTCAAAATATTGTATATCTTAGTGAAATCACCTCTCGTGCTTCTAAACACTAGAAAGCATCGGCCCAATTGTTCAATCTTCCCTCAAAAGAGAAGATCAGTCTGGTGAACTTGCCCTTGATCATCCCCTCTAAGGCAAACATATCTTTCGTTAAGTAATAGAGCAAACTTGTGTGCGATATTCTGGGAGATGTTTCACCAAATCCCAGCACATTTAGAGCAAGACATCCTTGCTCCAATACTTTACCACCACTGTGAAATCAGCTCATGTTCCATTTGCTTTTGACGTCCAGTTGATGTTTCATGAGGCATCTACAGAAAGAGAAAAATAAAAAAATGTTGACACAGAGAGCAATGCTATGAAGTGGATAGATGTGAGATTGTAGAGATGACAAGGTAGATAACTTAAAGAAAGTTTACCTTAGAATCTCAGAAACTCACCTCTTCTGTTTCTCCATTTGCTTCAAGGTCACCATTGTTATAACTTGGAAGCTGAATGGTGAATAAGGCAGCATTAAAGCTGTGTGTTCTGGTTGGTCTGCTGCTGGCACTGATTGTCTCTCTATGGTTATGGGTAGCATTTCTTTTTTTAAAGATCATATAACATTTAGACACATCACAGAACTACAGAACTTAAAATGTAAAAGATAGCCCTTTAAGCTTGAATGCAGCCTATATTCTACCTGCTCTGAAAGTTGAGTGTAAAATATGCAAGAACATCTTTCCTAATACTTAACTTTGCCAGTACCAATTGGAGCTGGAGCTTGCAAGTCATTGCAGTAGCTTGGTGTGTGTGAAGGTTTCAGGTAACATTGGTGACGTTTTGCTGAAGACCAAAGCAGCAGGCTGAAAGGAAGTGGTGATAGATTTGTGCTTGGTTCACTGAATTAACTGTCAACCACCTACAGTAAACCTCCTGTCTGGATGTGTGGGTGTTTATTGTGCCAGTTATCAAGAATACATGCCATTAAAAGATCTGGAAGAGGCAGCTTAAGAAAAGAAAATGACACCAGAGACAGGCAAAACAGAAGATCACACAATTTCATTGAGACCAGCTCACAAATAATGTAAATGTTCCTCCTGTTATGACATAACTGAGAGGTTCTGTCTGAAACATGTGACTATGGAGGGCACTGTGATTTGCTGAGATGCTTTGTTTGTAGTTTGAAGGAAATATCTATGCTCAGTGAACTGTTAATAGAAGTAAACAAACATTCAAAGTAGCATTTGAAATGCTGATAAGAGATAAACCAGGATCCAACAGCACCAGTATGTACGGAGTTGTTGAATGAAAGTAAACAATAATCATTATCCAGAAATAATGCTGGTATCTTATGTTGGTATCTTATCAAAATCATGTCAGGTCAATTAACAAGCTGGTAAATGCTACTTTGACTGGATGCAGAGAGAAGATAATCCTTTATCATATAATGGCTCTGTGAAATGAACAGTATTATAGACAAGGATGTAGAGTCCTTGTGCTACCTTTAAGCATTCACAAGAACCCTGAGGAAGTAAACGTGCACAAGATAAGAAAGGATGAAGGAGAAATCCATGGAAATGTTCAAGGTAAAATTGTTGTTTGACCTGAACCTTAACTCTGTCTCCCTTTCTGTGGGAAAATGGGGTTCAGATGAGTTTAATGGGAGAGTGGCTATAGGCCTTGGTGAGTTTAAAGAGAGAGGGTACATTATCCAGTGAGGTTAAAGGGAGTGCAGGTAACAGTTTCCAGGTGAATTTAGAGGAAGTATGGGAAAGAGGCCCTGGTAAGTTAAATGGGACCAAGGGAACAACGAACTCAGTGAGCCAGATGCCAAAGTACTTGGATTTCCAAAAAATTGGACAGAGGCTTATCAGAGTTTTATTGTATTCTGCTTTCACACCAGAGGGGAATGTTAAAACAGCAGAGCAAAAGCTGCTGAGCATGAAAGGAGTGGCTATGATTGAAATTGTTGAAATTAATGTTGAATGCAGAAGACTGTGAAATCCCTAATCAAAAGATGAGGTGGTGCTCCTTGAACTTCCTTCGAGCTTCAGTAGAAACACTTAGGAAGCCATGCACAGTGCAATGAGAGTGGGTGGTAATCTAAAATTATTGCAGTGTGGAATCTCAGTGTCACACTTGCAGACAGAGGTGTTCTGCAAATTAGTGATTTAATACAAATGTAATCTCTCCAATGTAAAAGAGACAACATTGTGAAAAACAATTCTCCAAAGTGAAAGACGTACAAATAAATTAGTGCTTCACTATAGGTTGAATGTAGGATCCTGTATGCTGGGAAGGGAGGAAGTTAAAGGGCAGGTCTTGCGTTTTAGTATGTGCACTGGAAATTGCTGTAGGAAGGGGAGGTGATAGTGATAATTAGAGAAAATGGATAATAGAATGAAATTCACATAGCACTGCTAATAGTATACTGTGCTTTTCTGTTCTGTGATTGTCTCACTTGAGCTAATTATAGAGTTCCATCAATGTGTACTTAAGGGTATTTCATATTTTCTCTCACATTCATGCACAAATTTAAAAATAAGTGAATTAACATATTTAATCTATTGAGTCATTATATAAATGAATGTGATTTCCATGGTTCTATTTTGGGAGATTCTGTTAATTCAAAAGTTACACTTGTGGCCATCAAATGGAATAGAACTTGTGACTACTTTCCCCACATCGCCTGTTAGTCATTAGTATATTTCCAAGATAATGCCTCCACTGATTTTAGCAAAATGCAACCTATTTGTCTAAATTGTATGTCAGTTCAATTGTGCAGAAACTGAACTCCTTTAGGAACTGGGGGACAATATGAAAAGGAGAGTGTGTATTGGGGAGACTATCCACCGAAATATGACTTTCAAAATTTCCTGCCACCCCGTGGCAGCTGCTGCCTTGCTTACTGTTGTGAATAAGGGTGGGAGCACAACCTTTTACTCTGGTAGTTTTCTGTGTTTTTGCCTGGTTTCCAGCCTAGGTAAATT
The DNA here is from genome assembly GCF_009764475.1 of Pristis pectinata. Taxonomy (NCBI): domain Eukaryota; kingdom Metazoa; phylum Chordata; class Chondrichthyes; order Rhinopristiformes; family Pristidae; genus Pristis; species Pristis pectinata. The sequence continues at coordinate 72,513,736 of NC_067406.1, forward strand.
GCAATTATAATGGTGGTAATTTTAGGGTCAGTCCTGTGCTCCAGCAGCACAAAAGAATATTGGAAATCATTGCCAGTTTTCACGGTTCCTGTTTTAAGGTTATGTAGCACAGAAACAGGCCCTTTGGACCAACTCATCTATGCCAATTAAGGTATCTATCTGAGTTAGTCCCATTTGCCTGCATTTTGCCCACATCCCTCTAACCCTTTCCTATCCATGTACCTGTCTAAATGCCTTTAAAATGTTCTGACTGTACCCACCTCTATGGCTTCCTCCAGCAGGTTGTTCCATATACCCACCACCCTCTGTGTGGAAAAAAATGCTCTTCAGGTTCCTTTTAAGTCTTTCCCCTCTCACCTTAAATCTTTGTCCTCTAGCTTTAGACTCCACTACCCTGGAAGAAAGACTGCAACCTTATCTACACCCCTCATGATTTATATAAGATCACACCTCAGCCTCATATGCTCCAGGGTAAAATGTCCCAGCCTATCCAGCCTCTCCTTAGAATGCAAGGCCTCTAGTCCCAGTAACATCATTGTGAATCTTTTCTAGACCCTTTCAACTTAATGACATCCTTAACTGAACAAGACTGCCAATATCTCAAGCACTTGGAGCTTGTTAGACCGTGCAGAGAAGTTTGAAAACAACGTTCACTTCCAGGAAGTTATGGGATTTTACTTTTGAATCCCATTGTTCTTGTGCTTTAACCAAAAGAGTGGTGGTAATGCAGAGACTTGATAGAGAGAAGAGATTCTGGCTTCATGTACGCCTCCAACATTTGACCTGCAATTTCTATGGCAGCTTACAAACCAAGTTGGTCATTGAAGGACTTTTCCTGCATTAGCAGGTCGTTTCTATATGCTCCCTCATTAGAAAAGGCTCATATTCTATAAACATACTGCTTGTGCATAATATCAGTGATGTTGTTCTGTGTGTGAATCCATGTTTTTCCCAACAAAAAACTGTTCCCAATCCTCTGTTCTCTTCTCCAACAGACAAAGATCCTTGGAATAATTAACCAGCCCAATACGTCAGCATGGTGTGAAAACCATGACCACCATGACTAAATTCATCATCCCATTAGCAAGTATTTCATGCAACAAACAATCCACTGGAGGAACTCAGCAGGTCGAGCAGCATCTGTGTGTGGGGGGGGGGGGGGGGTGGGTGGTGGAGGGAGGAAATGCTGACCAATGTTCACAAGACTGATGGAGGGCTTCAACCTGAAATGTTGACAATTCCTTTCCCCCTACAGTTGCTGCTCGACCTGCTGAGTTCCTCCAGCAGATTGTTTATCCAGATTCCAGCATCTGCTGTCTCTAGTGTCTCTAGCAACTATTTCATTATTAGCTACTTTCCATAAACCAAGGAGATTCCACTACATCTATGTGCAACCAGAGAATCATGCAGATCAATGACTATCACCCTGGCAGTGATCAATCTGTTGAAGCCCTCTATATCTCCTGCTTAAACCTACCATGGAAGTTGAAAACTAGTTACTGGCTAACAAGGGTCATCTGCTCCAGGCATAGCTGCTGAATTTGGACTGGAAGCATTGCATATAAGCAAACCAGGCCTACAATGTCTATCCTGCTGCCACCAGAATGTTACAGAGGATACCACTGGGATCTTCAAGATTCATTTCCTCTGCTTCATCCATTCTGCAGGAACCCGGCAATGTCATTATGAGAAAAGAAACTCTTGCCATCAATGTCAAGTAATCTGGTCTAGAGCACAAAAATGGTGGATGGAAAGGGGGCAAGGTGGAGGGAATAAAGGAAGCTGTCATCATAGAGTTGTACAGCACAGAAATGGGTCTTTTGGCCTAACATGTCAATGCTAACTTTTTTGCATATCTACACTAACACCATTTAACCACATTAGGTCTTGGTCCTTCTATGCATTCCCTATTTAAGTGCCTGTTTAAATGTTTCTCAAACATTGTGATTGTGTCTGATTCCACCACTTTCTCTGGTAGCAAGTTCTAGATGTAATATTCATAGAGCTATACAGCACAGAAACAGATACTTCAGCCCAACTTGTCCATTTTAAACACTGTATCTGCCTCTACTATTTCCTCTGGTGGCTTGTTCCATATACCCATGGCCTACTGTGTAAAAATCTTGCCATTCAGGTCCCTTTCAAATCTTTCCCCTCTTACCCTAAATCTATGCTCTCTAGTTTTAAACTGTCCTACCACGGAAAAAAAAAAGACTGTGATAATCTGCTGTAGCTGCACCCCTAATGATTTTACAAATCTCTATAAGGTTGCCCCTCAGCCTCTTCCACTCTGGGGAAAACAGTCCTACCCTATCCAGTCTCTCCTTATAACTCAAGCTCTCCAGATCCAGCAATATCCTTGTGAATCTTTTCTGCACCCTCTCCAGTTTAATCACATTCTTCATATAACAGAACTGCAAATAATTCTCCAAGTGTGGTCTCACCAATGACTGGTACAGCTGCAACATTACATCCCAGCTCTTGTAGCCAATGCCCCAAATGATGAAGGCGAGCATGCCATATGGCACCTTCATCACCTGTTTAATTATGTTGCCACTTTCAGGGAACTATGTGCTTATACCTTGAGGTCTCTTTGTTCTAGAACACTTTCCAGGTCCCTGCCATTCACTGTTTATGTCCTGCCTTGGTTTAACTTCCCAAAATGCACTACTTCACATTTGTCTGAGTTAAATTTCATCTACCTTTCTTTGGCCCACATTCCCAGTTGATCTAAATCTTGTTGTAACCTTAGACAACCTTCTTCACTGTCCACTATACCACCAATTAAGGTGCCATCTGCAAAGTTACTAATCATGCTATTTACATTCTCATTAAATTGTTAATATATACAACAAACAGGGGACCTGGAGTGATCCTTACAGCACATCACTGGTCACAGGCCTCCAATCTGAAAACAACCCTCGTTACCACCCTCTGACTCTGACTAACAAGCAATTTTGTACCTGGAACCCACATAATCTAACCTTCCAGTCCAGCCTACCATGCGGGGCCATATTACACTCTTTTTGTAAAAAAGGTTCCCTTCAATTCCCCTTTAAAACTCCTTCCTCTCACCCTAAACCTATGCCCTCTTCCTTTTGATATTCCTCCTATGGGAAAACATTCTATCTACCCTATTTATACATCTAATAATTGTATATATTCTATCAGGCCACCCCTCAGCCTCCTGCACTCCAGAGAAAAGAAAGCTAGCCTATTCAATCTTTCCCCATAACTCCAATCCTGGCAATATCCTGATGAATCTCCTCTGCCCTCTCCCCAGCACAACCACATCCTTCATATTGTGAGATGACTAACATTGCACCTAATACTCCAAGTGTGGTCTAACCAGTGTTTTGTAAAGGTGCCAGAGGATGTCCCAACTTCTATATTCTATGTCCCGACCTATAAATGCAAGAATGCCACATGCCTTCTTCACCACCAATGCAGCCACTTTGGGGGGACATTGGACTTGAACCCTTAGTCCCTCGGTTCATTAACATTCCTGAGCACCCTACCAGTTACTGTATATGTCCTACTCCTATTTGACTTCTCACCTCACACTTGCCAGGTGTTTGAAGGCTCTTCTGTTTTGCTGTTACCATGGCAAGTAACAAGGATAAAGCAACAACAACATATCTTATTGAATGGAATTAATACTGAACTTGCAGAAGTCATTGGTGCAACGATATACTAAAAGTCATAATATGTGGTACACATGCTTCTTAAATGTATACTCATATTCATTTATATTACACATTTTTACTGAAAACAGTGCCTTCCCTCCCTGGATCATTTTGAACGCATGTAACTCAGCCATCATTGTTTTCATCCGCACTTGGTTGCTTTGGTTACTCTCCCCTGAGCTGACATCATGAAGTCCAGCTCTCAAGTAACATCATTCATTGGATCTTTGGAACTTTTAAATTGCTTCCATATCACAACACAATTCCTCCTCAGGGCTTTTAGCTCAATCTGATCTTCATTCAGCCTATTTAGTAACTCTCGAAACAACAAAGCTCTAGTAGATACCTGCTGTATATCAAGATTTGCACAGTCTCATTCATCTTATCAGTTGATTCTTGAGACAGTCCAGTGAACTAGTTGTCTCATTGTGTAAACCACAGAACCACAGATTGCTCTTCCAAATTGAAAAAAAAATCTGCAGATGCTGGTAATCTGAAATGAAAAATAGAAAAATTATCAAAAGTTTGCATGCATTGGCCCAACTTCTGGCTTACTGTCTCTTGCCTTTTTAACTGAAGCTTCATGCTCCGCTTCAGATAGGCTACCATCAAACTTAATCTGTAATGGTGCCTTTCATTGCTACCTGAACTTAGATCACCTTATCCACTTCCATGGAGAGAGCCACTTAATGTTTCCATGCAGTCTCCCCAAGTTATATTTTCTCTCATCTTGTCAAGTTGGAGAAAAATAGAAATTCCTTTCTCACTCTATGACCAATCTACCTGAGCTGTAACCAGTGACACTGGCCCGGCAGTGTCTGTGTGGGACACGCTTGACACCTCTCAGGCCCACTTGACCAGTGGTCTATATGGGAGAGGCCAGTACACAATAGAGCTTGAACAGATCTCCTCACTGCCCAACACTGTGATTCTGTGAAACACCCACCCCTTCAAGTGTGAGTGACTCAGTCCACTCAGTGCTGATGATCACAGGTGTATCCCTCTGGCCCATAATCATAATTGGTAGTTGGTCATATCTGTCTCCACTGGCAACCCTAAAATTCATTTCCCCCCATGGAAAGTCACTCTTGCATAGGCCTCAGCATTATTTTGATCTGCCTCAATGGAAAATGCATGATGCTCTGATAGACATCCTGGCCCTCAACAAACAGACTTGCTACAGTATCTACACACCTGGTGATCATCTGAACATGGCATTATCAATTGTTAAGGTGGATATTAATGCACCATTGTTAAGCTCTTCTTTAGGTGGAGGATAAATGCCTCTCAACATACATATTTCTACCTCCTCACTTGATGATTCCAGCACAGGTATGGAACTTCAACAGGACTGCTCTATGCCGATGTTCTCTTGTGTCCAAAGCAAAGGGTTACTATCATCTTTGCCAGCAGTTTTTCTTCTTCAAGGACTTATTCTCTTGTGCAATATTCCTTTATCTGTGGCAATTAGAGGATCAGGCCTTGTTTTTACAGGCTGGATGGTTCCCTTAACAGCCTAACAAGGTTTCCACCTTTTACTTGCTTCCAGGGACCAGAGGAAATATTTGGCAAATTGTGGTGAGGCTAAAGACACTGGCAAAGACACTTGCAGCATGTCTCTTGCTGTCAGGAGATCTACTGGCCTCCTACCAAATCCACTTGTAACCACGCGAGTTGACACTGCCATGGCCATTTCTCTGGGTTGGTTTCCCACTTCACCTTTGAAGTATACCCTGAATGAAACTGCTCTTCATTTTTCAGCTGCATCTCCGTACTTGAGGGCTGTCCTGCACTTCCCTTCAAATGTTAGATCAGTTCAGTTTTGCTTGGTATTTGCAATTTGCCAGTCTGCACACCAAACAACCCTATGGCATCACATCTAAAAAGATTTGGAAATTACACTCTTTACCAGTGTCTTTAGCCTCACTAGAATTTGCTAAATACCTCATCTGGTCCCTGGAAGCATGAGCTAAACTTGTAGCTCTTGAAAATTTATGAAAGCACTAGAATATCCCTTCAGTAAATTTACAATATTCTTGTAAGAGATTTTGTCCATGATTCATGTTGCTAGTAAACTTACAAATGTTTCATATATCTCTGGACCTACCACCAGCAACAATATCACCTTCCTCCTCAGGTGTATTTCCCTGTCTGTCTCCTATGACTGACAATATACTAAACCCATGCAGATTTTGTGCACTGTGCTCCACCATGCTGAAATGCATTCTCTGTCTTAGCCTCTAAATTGGTTGGCTGCAAATGTAATGAATGACAACATCTCTTCATCTACACTGGCTCTTTCTTTTCCCCCATAGACTGGGATAGCTGTGCACTCAAGTTTCTGTTGTAATCATTTACCATTCCATTGAAGTTCTGAATGAAATCATGTGTTGTTCCCATCAATCAAGTGAATGAAGCAGACAAGTCCTACGAGAAATTTGAGTTAGCTTGGCTCAGTATTGAGATCCAGCTGTAGGAATCTAGTTGAATGGGTTAAATGTATAACATTTTAATGCATGCATAACGTCTTAGATTTCTGAAATTCAGTTCTGTTAATGTTCCTGTCTTTTGTCACCCTTCCCACTTGTTGCATAATGATCTTAAAATAAATATTGTACTAGGAATGATGATCCTAGATGAACAAACTGCAGAAGGTTCATTAATGCTCCACTTCTAAGCATATCTCAGAAGCTTAGTTTGAAGATTTAGACAGAATGATGAGTGGCTGCAACTATCAGGTACCCAGCTGGCAAAATGTCTCAAGTGTTTTCCTAAGTACCAGGTTAAAGATTAAAATATGGATCAACAAAGGATTAACATGTTATGACTGTTTAAGGAAAGGTGAATTGGAATTTTCATGGTATGAGAATCAGTTATATTGCATGTATTTTCTTTAGACCACTGGACTAAAGTGAGCAATGTGACATTAAACAGTGCAGAGAAATTATGGAACAGCATTTATGAGTGGTTTTGGATATGCACAAATGAAGTGTATGGTGATAATATCGTTAAGGGAAAAAATAGACTCAGATAGCCAAGTACTGCTCTCTAAAATGGCATGTGAATGTGCCACATTAAAATTAGTATTTAGCAAGCATAAATTGAGTATCACAATGAATTTATGAATCTCTCAGTGGGTGTCCTGTGAAATCCAGTGCTAAAATACTGTTACATAAATATATTTAAAATATGAATTCCATTCTGCATACAAGAGACGTCAAATCTGATTAGGCACAGCTTGGTAATTAATGAAACAAAACTGAACAGAATAGCCAAATCTGTCATTCCTAACATGTCTCCATCTAATAAATGGTGCATTGAAAAGTTAAGAAAAGACAAGAGTCAAACTGAGGATCAAATCCAAATGTAGCTTATAAATATTTAATATTTGTAAAAGTGGTTCTATATTGGGCACTGAAGGAAATTGGATTGCAGTCAGGATTATTATCACTCAAAATGGCAAGGGGAACTTTATTGAACAGACCACATTTTATTAACAACCATTGACCTTCACACCAAGCTTCTTGATTCGGGTAGGAAGGTGTAATGTATCTTTAAGAATGATACAAGCTGTTGTCTGTATCTATTTGTGTGTTTATGTTTTGATCATATTGGACAGCAGAGTCATGTGGTGTGCCTGTTTCTTTAATAATGTTGCAGGTTCACAGACAGACCATACCAAGAGCTCAGAGATTCAACATGTAAATAGTGACTGTGTGGCTTGTAAATAAATCTCTTGTCTCTTTGGATATAAGTTTGGTATGTCTCAATGCATTCATGAAGACATTACAGAAGGCATCTCACCTCAGCTATATGGGATTTCCAGTTAGATCCACAAAATGGGATTTTTTTAAAAAGAAAGCAGAAGCATATGGCAATGGTCTGTCAATATTAAGCCGAGGGAAGATAAAAAATAAAAGATAACATTTTAAAACATATGGCCCAACTAAAATGACCAATTTAATGAATTACAAATAAAAGCGAGCTTCAAGTGTTAAATATCTAAGCAATAAGAGATTGTCTTCGTATGCTGGATACCAAGGCATAATGAGTATGGATAATTCTGGGAGGATGGTGAAGGCACCTATAAAGGGACCCTCATATTGGACCCAGTCCATTACCCAGACTCACCACCTGTGGTGTCCATCTGCCCACACTTAGCTGGAGCTGGTCAATCACAATCCAGCCCAATGTGTAGCTCCACTACATTAAATATCCGCTCCCTCAATCCACCGTGGATGCAGTGTGCACTGTGTAATGCAGATGTACTGTTAAAGAGACCATTGTGAGTTGTCACAGTGCATCTTGCAGACACTGCAGCCACAGTGGATGAAGGGAGTGAATGATTAAAATGCTGGAACACAGACCCGCACATTCAGAGGCAAGCAAGCCTTTGGTGGTTTATCACTGACGCCTGATCCCAGAATGCCCCGTTGATCTCTAACAGACTGCCACTGTCAAAGAACTTTGGACTGTTTTTAAATATATCTGACACAGACAGTTAAAATCTATTCAAATAGATTTATATAAGTAGACATGAAAACATTGGAAAATGTGTAAAAACAACAGTAAAATGAAGTAGAATAATTCAAGCACTTGTGCTTGCCCCACAAGGATGGTGATCCCATTCAAGGCATAAGGATAAGGAGCTGGATGAAAAGTCCCTCTCTCCTGTATGCTGGTGCTTCACTCTCTGGCTCAATGGTGAGTTGAGTGGCAGCCAGGAAGACAGATGTGCCAGTATCTGTGCTCCACTATGTTGTTTGACACTTCTGTGTTTGGCTGAGAATACATGGCAGTCTGAAATGACTGACAGTTGGCAGTTCCCTATGGCTCTCAGTCAGATCAATTCAGCAGATTTATCATAGTTCATCCAGGGAACACTATATATATGAATTGTGTATATATAATTTAAACTCATTTCTGGGTAATGGCATCTCTGGAAAAACAAGCATCTTTAATGGCTATGCATCATTAGAGTCATAGAGTTATGCAGCATGGAAAAAGGCCCTTCGGCCCAACTTATCCATGTCATCCAGGGTGCTGACCTATGCCAGTCCCATTTGCCTACATTTGGCCCATATCCCTCTATCCATGCACATGTCCAAATATCTTTTAATTATTGTAATTGTACCCACTTCTACCATTTCCTCTGGTACTTATTCCATATACCCATGACCTACTGTGTGAAAAGATTACCCCACAGGTCTCCTTTAAATCTTTCCTCTCACCTTAAAACTGTGCCTTCCAGTTTTAGACTCCCCGACGCTAGGAAAAAATGACTGTGATTATTTACATTATCTATGCCCTTCATGATTTTATAAACCTCTATCAGGTCATCCCTTGGTGTCCTTCACTCTAGGGAAACTAATCCTAGCCTATCCAGTTCCTCCTTATAACTCAAGGGCTTGAGTCTTGGAAAAACATCCTTGTGAATCTTTTCTGAACCTTCTCTGGCTTAATCATATGCTTCCTGTAGGTTGGTGACCAGAAATGCACCCAAAGTTCCAAGTATGGTCTCACCACCATTTGGTACAGTTGTAATATGGTGTCACAACTATTGTACTCAATGCCCTAACCGATGAATGGAAGTATGCCGTACGCCTTCTTCACCACTCTACCTACTTTTGTTGCCACTTTCAGGGAACTATGTATTTGTACCCCTGGGTCCCTCTGTTCAACAACACTCCCCAGGGCCTGATCATTCACTGTGTATGCCCTTCCTTGGTTTAACTTCCCAAAATGCATCAATTCGTATTTGTCCGAGTTAAATTCCATCTGCCATTCCTTGGCCCACGTTCCCAGTTGATCTAGATCCTGTTGTAATCTTAGATAGGCTTCTTCACTGTCCACCATACCACCAATTTTGGTGTCATCCCGAGTTGCCTGTGAGGCACCATTGAAGAGGTGGCTGTGAGCGTTCTTTTCAGAACCCCTGCAGTTCACGAGATGAAGGGACTCTCATTGTGCTGTTAGGTAGGGAGCTCAGGATCTTGAACCAGTTTTGATGAAGAAATAGTTTCTTCAGGTCAAGATATTGTGAAAATTGGAGAGGAACTTGCACATGTTGCTTACATTATTCAACGGTAATAGAGATCATTGTTTTTGAGGTACTGTTGATAAAACTATGGTGAGTTATTGTTGTGCATTTTGCAGTTGATACTCAGTGCAGCGATAGTGGAGTGAATATTTAAAATGGTGCCAGTCAAGGGTGCTGCTTTGTCCAGAATAGTGTTGAGCTGCTGCATTCACAATGCAGTGGAAAGGACAAATAGATTCATGTCTTATAGATGGTGAAAGGTTTTGAGAGGTCAGTTGATAAGTGAGTTGCTATTATATTTGTGTGGCTGACCAAGTTAAGCTCCTGGTCAATAGTGAACCCCAGGATGTTGATGGTGCGGAATTTGGTGATGGTAACGTCATTGAATGTTAAGAGTGATTAGACTCTTCCTTGTGCCAGGTGATGACTGCCTACCACTTGCAAAGTGGGAATGGTATTCTGGGCATAGATCCAGAAAATCTCTCTCTTTAGAAATGGAGAATCCTTCCCATATTTTGCTGCCCTCGGTAATTTTTATTCCAGTTTACGTTTGCTATATTATGGCATGCAAGCCAATGGGTTCATTGCCGACCCAACTCCATTGCAGATTGGCAGGAAGCAAGGTTAAGTTATTGCTCCAACCCTCTTCCCAATCTCTTTTGTCACAGTATTGCCTTCCACCTCCAACAAGATTTCTATAGAGTGGAGCTAATCCACAGGAAAAGTTAAAAGTTGTGTCACCTCCCAAAACAGGTACTATACAGTAAGCTCTACCATGGCAAGACATCATTGGGAGGACAGAGAAAACTCCTCAATAATGTTCTCAAAATCCCATTGAAAAATGTAACATCCTCACTGATTTGAGGGAATCTCTGGCCTGTAACCCATCAATATGGAGAAAGAGTGCCCAGTGACAGTGAGGACTTCAAGCAGCAGAATGAGTGCCAAACCTCCAATAAAGCATAGCCACCTGTCCCATCAAACAACTTCTGCTCACTTGTGAAAGTGTGCAGTTCTTGTGTAGCTCTCTTCAGCCACCTCATAACTGGAGTGGAAGTCAGTCATCCTGAACCCCACACACTTGCTTAGCAAAATACTAGACTTTTTCATACTGATTCACTACAATGTTTAAATAAATTCTGCACATCTGACGCTGTCAGTCTACAGAGGGAATGCTGTTGGAGTGTGGACCTTATGGTTATCTCAGCATTGCCATCTCTTTCCAGAGGAAGTCCAAATCTAATCCCTGTATCATCTGGTTCAAGTACTTATCCCATTTTATCTTTCGTGTTCCAATGTCCTCTTCCTTAACCATGCCCTGTGACAAAGGCATCAATACTCATAAAACCCTGTATGAATCAGAATACATTCCCTACCTAACTTTATACCAGTATAACATAGTGTTTAGTTATTAAAACAAAAAGAATCTCAACAGTTGTAACATTTCTATTAAATCTCTTCAACTTCTCAGCTCAGTTGACATTGTTCAACTACTTCTCTTAATGCCAGATGTAGTTCAAGAAAGAGATTGAAGATATTTAGATTAAGGGAATCAAGGGAAATGGAGTTAGTGCAGGAAAGTGGTGTTCACATAATAGATCAGCCATGATCGATTGAATGAGCGATCAGTCGCGAGGGGCTGAATGGCATACTCCTACTCCTATTTCTTATGCTCTTATTTGTAATCAGTAGTCTTCAAGCTTTTGAGGCAGATGGTTGTCATTTAAGACCCAGAGGCTGCTTCAAGCCCAAGTCTAGAGACTTGGGATCTCATAGTTTGGCTGACGCCCTGTTGTGAAACAAGTTCGAGGTCTCAAAGGACAAGGACTCTGAACACAGTCTTAGAGTTAAATGATTTATTTACAAAGACAAACGCGGGGAAAAGGTAGCAGGGGCGACACACACACACACACACACACACACACACACACACACTGATGATAGCAAGCATGGGAAAATCGCAACAAGGGTAAAATACACACATGCACACACAGCAAACTGGGTACAAACAATCAAGGAAAAGCAATACGCTACCCGCCACCCCTTGACTCAGTGCAGGCACAGCTCTATGCTACCAGGGATACTAACTAATTTCTCTTAAACAGTGCACAGCTTACCAACAAGGCATCCCTCAGATACAAAAAGACAGAGACCAAGCACATGTGGCACTCTTTATAGTGCTGGAGGGCTGGGGGGTCCAGCCCAGGTAGTTCAAACAGGCCAATAGCCTGAGGCCAAGTACAAAGGTGCTTAAAGGAACCAATGGTCAGGTGTGCACTGATGGGTGAAGTGGAGCCAAACCTTGATTGACAGTGGTGTGTCTTTCGACCGGGTAATGGGCAGTGCTGTCATCCGACCAGGTAGGGGCAGTGTTGTCATGTGACAGCCACTATCCTCCACAATACACGCCCCAGTACAAAACTGAAGGAAAGGTGCACTATCAGTAGGTTCTCCTTTCAATTGCATACATTCTGATAAAGGGTAGATGGGATTGTGCTGGAGAGGGTGCTGGGCAGATTTACAAGGATGTTGCCAGAGTTGGAGCATTTTAGCTGTGAGGAATGATTGAATAAATTGGGTTATTTTCACTGGACAGAGGAGGCTGAAGGAAGACTATATTGATGTATATAAAATTCTGAGTGGTCTAGGTAACATAAATAGGAAGGACCTATTTCTTTCACCACAAGAGTCAAAGACCAGGAGATAAAGACAAAGTAATTAGTAGAATGATTAAAGAACTATGAGGAAAGATATTTTTACCTATGGAATAATAGGGGTCTAGAATTCATTGTCTGAAAGGTTGGTTGTGGCAAAAAAACCCTTGTCACGTTCCAAAAGTGCCTGGATAGCAAATCTGTTTATTTGAAAATCTGTGACCCACGGGGCCATGGAACTAGCACTGGAGGGTGAGATTAGGCTCGGTAGCTTTGATTTTGACCAATACGTATACTGTGGTCTGAATGGCCTCCTTCTGTGCTGTAAATTTTCTGTGATTCTATTCTTTGAAATGTTAAGCTGATCTCCTATTTACTCTCTCAAGCAGATGTAAAAGGTCCCCAAAGGTATGAATTTGAAGAAGGACATAGGAGTTATCCCATTTCTTGCTGAATGTGTCACTCTGTTTTGCTGCAGGTTCTTATGGACTTCATCCTACTGTCTCAAAATAGGTGGCTAGCGAGATAGGTGAGGCTTTTGTTTTAATTACCTATATTCAGGGAAGCTGCCATTAGATTGGAAAATGGCAAAGTTCACTCCTTTATTCAAAAAAAAGAGGGAGACAGAGCAGGAAACTCCAGGCCAGATGGCTAACCATCTGTCACAAGGAAAATGTTATAAGCTAAAGATGTTACGTGGGACCCTTAGAAAAATTCAAGGCAATTGAGCAAAGTCAATATGGTTTTGTGAAAGGGAAACCATGTTTCACCAATTTATTTGGGTTCTTAGAAGAAGTACTGTGCTATTGTTATAGTGGAACCAGTGAATGTACATTAGCTAGACTTTCAAAAGGTATTTGTTAAGGTGCTGCATCAAAGGTTATTACAGAAAATAAAACCTTGTGATGTAGGGCATAACATGTAGGAAAGAAAGAGTAGGCAAAGATGGGTGGTCTTCTAATTGTCAAGATATTATGAGTGTTGTGCCATAGAGATTGCTGCTTGGGTCTCAACTGTTTGTAACTTATGTAAATGGTTTGGATGAGGGTCACAAGGGTATGGTTGCTAAAACTGCTGATGACACAAAGATAGGTAGGAAAGTAATGAGACTACTGAGGAACAGAAATAGGTTAAGTGAGTGGGCAATGATCTGGTAAATGGAGTATAATAAGGGAACGTGTTAAAGCCTCTATTTTTGCAGGAAAATTAAAAACACATCATCTAAATAGTGACAAATGTCAGAGCTTTGAGGTGAAGATGAACCCAGATGTCCTAGAGGGTGATTTGCTGAAGGTTGGTAACCAGATACAGCAAGCAATTAGAAAAGTGAACAGAACATTATTGCTTGAGTAATTGAATACAAAAGGATGGAGGTTATGTTTCAGTTTTATAGGGGATTGGTGAAACCTCTTCTGAGGTATTGTGGGTCAGAAACAGAGGGCCAGGAACCTGGAGCAAGAGTGTTGGAGTTGGGTGGATATCTGTTCTATGAAAGTTAGGCAAGGCCAATGCAGGCTATTTTACAATGGGCATGCTTTCCATAGTAATGTTAATAAAAGATGATTGTTCCTGGAGTGACCACCAACCACCAGTTAATAGTTGCTCCTGGAACAAGGTAATGTGATTTCCTGCCCAGCCTTTCAAAAGGAATGTTGTGTGCTAAATGATGTCAAAGTATTCTGGGAACAATATCAGCACCAGTGTGAATCATGGCTTGAAGTACCTGTTCAAATTCCCAGTACAGAGTTTAAGTAACAAGAAATGTAACAGCTTCCATTTACTGATAGATTTTTTTTCAGCACAATTGAATCCAAAAATGGGACCCATTTTATGTACCAATATAAATGGAAGCACCTCTTTACTTACATTACAAATTTTGTTTTCCATCCTTATGTATCTATGTTGTATGTTTGAAAAGCTTTACAATAATTTCTTTCACACAAATCCCAGGTTTGCACACTGTACACCAAATGTGATCTCACCATTGTTTTCCAAAAATTTACAATGAATTATTGATATTTGCATTCCATGTTCCTATTCAAAAAAACTCAAATGGCTTTATCCATCTACATTTGCACATTCAGCTTGCAGGGACTTTAGTATTAACGATATGGGACCCTCTGTTCTACATTCTTCAGTGTCTTTTCATTAAGTGCTCTAGCATTTCTCCGCTTTCATTCAGAATATATTATCTTTTACTCATCCACATTAGAAAGAAACCTGATGCCTTTCTGTCCATTCCATTACCTGTCGCTATCTTCCTAAAACCTTTTACTGTCATTTTTACTCTTTTCCATTTGTGTCATCAGCAAATTTTGAGATTGTGCACTCAGCACATGTTCAAATCAAATATATACAAAAGAAAAGACCTTTAAATTTTCAAAACCTGTAAAGGCACATTCATAATTTGTTGCACAGTGGAACAATGAATAGTATGCTGGTGGATTTGCAGTTGTGAAATTCACTAACACGGAAGACCCAAGGCGACATACACCATAGATTGGCCCTTGCAAACTTAGGTTCTTTGTGGATTCAGCATAAGAAATCAGATATCCAGATCTATGTCCATGATGGGACAGGGATCACTGGACAGAGATGCCTTGGGGTATTAAGGATGTGTTGTGGATCAAATGGGTGTCAGCAGATTATCGATGGGTAGAGGTGTCAGGGTGAGTCAGATTTTGCGCATGGTACTATAGCATTGGTAGTCAGGAAACAGACAGGTAAACAGGGAATGCACTGAGTGGCTCAGGTGGTGAAGTGTGCTGGGTCAGGGTGGAGGTTTGTGCATTGGAAACACTACTGAGTAATGGTAGCGATGGGGTTAGAAACACAATCAAGCAGTGTGGGTTGTCAGGTTTGACAAAGCCTCAGTCTGTGAGGCACATGGTTGTGCTGCAATCTGCAGATATTGCAAAGGACTGGCTGAACATGCAAATGGAAGGCCTAGGGATACTAGTAGAAAGGGGGGTTAGGTACAAACATCAAGGTAAGTACTTAAAGCAAGACAGTAGAAGCTTTGGACTCCACAGCTGTCTGTCAATCAGATAAGATTGATCTCCTTTAGTGCCAAATCAATCTGAAATTTCCAAGAAAGTCAAGGTTCAGAGTGAATTTCCTCTTCCATTCACAAGCCTCAATTGTGCAAATCAATACTGAACCAATGAGCTCAAAACATTACATTGAATGCCATTTGATAAAACTAAACACGCTCAGCAGCCTCTACGGATATGTATGTCTTTCACATGGGGGTGCAGGTTGGATTTCTGGAAAGGTGTAAAATGTGCACAATGAACCTAATTGCCATTTAGTGATCAGGGCTTGGATAACATTAATTCAATCTTTTCATGCACTTTGCTAAAAAATGTCTAGACCACAAGTTTTAATGGTTATTTTCTGCTGCTAGTTGACAAAATTGTCAGGTTTGTTGCATTTAGTTTCATAACCTCTGGTTTCTGAGGCTCAAAATCATAATATTTCATGAACTTGCCCCATTCTCTTTACCTTCCTAAATGGTTACATTCCAAATTCAATTTTTCCATCTCGACTTGCCTCTCACAAATCCATTCTTCCATGTTTGATATGCCCTTGGGATTTCTGAACACTTACCAAAATTGAAAAAAAATCTAAGCTTAAAAGTAAGCATTTTGCACTGAGAAAATTTTAAGAATGAAATTCCAGAAATCCAGACAGATGAGCTAATGACTGAATATCTCAAGTGAAAGCTAACACAACATTGTATAAAATGAAGGGGAAGTTACAGTTGATAAAGAAAGGAAGAAAACAGCTGGAAGATAAAGCAAAGCTATCTTGCAGAGATTCTTAAGGTGTATGAGTGACCTCAGATAGGAAGGTCAATCAAATCATCACATTCTACATTGGCCAGCACTGTTGACAAGGTTCTACAAAAGTAGCACCTCAGCAGCATTATACAGGTTTACTGATGTTGACTTGGATGCACTGATCATACAAAGCTGTTAACATGTCAGCTGTACAATAACTATATCCTTATGTTGACTTAGAACCTTTACATCATTCATGGGCATTGACCACAATTTAATACTGTATTCAATGGACTCTAGTTTATGCTGAGTTATTGTGACATATGTAAACTATACTTGGAGATACTATGCTGCATTTATTATATAGATTGTGCGCTCATGTTTACATAGTGTTTCTTCCTTGTTCTGATTCCATTTTTCGTGTCTTTGGAAAAAAGAAAGTTGTTTAATGTAATAATATTCTGAATTTTCTAGCAGATAAGTTTGGTATGTTTCACTGCTCCTAACAATATACATTTACTAAATGCTCACGATTCAGAGGCAGCCCACAATTTAACAGAACTTTGAGAAGTATTTTGCCAAATAGAAACACAGGAAAAGGACTTAAACATTCTCTGCTTCTCCTGCATTAATAAATCTTAAGAGGTTTACAGATTTAATAGCACCAACATTACTTTTATTATTATTATTACATAAATTAATCTCACTTTGTACAGGTGTCAGCAATTGGTTTACTAATTTAGCAGCAGGTGTAAACAACAAAATTGATATTAATTCTCATTTAGATGGTGGTTTGCCAAGTCACAGTCTCTGTTTTGCTTAACAGCAGCAAATGTATTTTGATTCATGAACTTATACCATTATGCTTTGGAAAATTTACCCTAGCTTCCTTCTAGTCTATGTCACTGCTCACATCTTCGTCTCTCCGTGTTTGAAGCACTTTGTATTCCCTCTGCTCTGGTTCCACACCCCAGACCTTCCTAATGGTCTCCATCTTGCTTGACTTTGTTCATAACTTCAAAACATACTTGTTAGACCTTTAGTTATCACACCTCACTTCACTCAATTCTTTTTCAGTTTCTATAAAACATAGATATAAAAATGAACAGAAAAGCAAGTGCGGACCATTCAGTCCTTTAAGCCTGTTCCACAATTCATTGAGGTTTTAGCCAATCTGCGTCTCAACTACATCTATCTGTCTGGGCTCTGTGTTATTTGTTACACTGTCAAGAATGATTTCCCAATCCCAAATTGAAAATTATTAACTGAAATAAATCTACAATTTTATTCAGGAGAGATTTCCTGCCACACTTTGCATGAAGGAAATATTTTAGTCTAACTTCTCTCTTGCCTTTGATTTTAAGTTTTTCAATATTGTTAAAGTGCCAATTAACTCATACCTTAATCCTTGGGATTCAAGGAAATCCTAAGTATTTATTATTTAAAAAATACTCAGTAGCACATGTGCTTAGGAAGTATAAGCTATCTTTAACTTTAATTTAAAAAAACATTCTGTTATTTTTGCTTATCTTGGATCTATCTTGTTTCTTTCTAGTTGTAATTCTCTCATGCTTTTAATAACATCATCACTCTCCTCATTCCAAAAATATGTCACTTAAGTCTCAAACACAGACCTGTTCTTGAACTAAAAATCCTCGCATTCAAAAATTAGGCTCACTCACTGATTAAGTAACTAAAAAAAAATCACTATTTAGAATATATTTGTCCTTCAATGTAATGAATCAAGTGTAATATGAAATTCACTGTCAAAAGAAAAAAAAGGTAGATCCTAAGATAATAAATACCACATTACAAAATGCCGAAGGGGTAAAGTGTTTAAATTTCACTAACTGGCTTCAGGGACAGTTACAAGATATAATGATCATTTTATATTTAGAAGAGATATTTGGTATTCATTTTATGTCTTCTGTTTGTATGGAAAAAGTAAGCATCTCAATAGATGCATTTCTTGTGCTCCTTTGAAAGCACATAGTCACCCTTGGTTTATCACAATGCGTTCAGATTAATCACCCTGACCAACACTGAAGTGATGACCTTATGGACCTTGCCCACCAGTGGACAAAAGGCCAACATTAGCATTCGAATTTTAAAGTTTAAATTAATGGCCTTCAAACTCCAGCACCATGGTCAAGATTATTAAGGAGCTGTTTCAAGCCAAAGTGATTTCGTTATGGAAGAGCAATGCCAGTCAATATTTGGGATACAAGAAATTGAAAGAGGTGAAGATGCATTGACTCTAGAACAACTTGAGAACCGTGATTGATTTAAATGTTCTCCTTCTATGCATTTGTATAGCACTGAACATTTCATATACTGTGGAAGGGAAGAAAACTTTTAAGGTGTACTGGAGATTAATTCACAACTACAATCAACTTAATAAGAGAAACTGCTTTCTTTGATATATATTCTCCAAATCAATTAAGCATTAAAAACTTGTGTTTTGTTGTCAAGCCTAGTGAGGTATATGGTGTAACAGTGCAACAAGTAGGTTGCCTGCTTGTAGATTAAGATGTTATGCTGTGTGATATTAAGTATTTATACCTTTAACGTGCCATTAAAATGCCTTATTCAGAAGTATGTAGTTTGGAGCCTAGTAAAGCAGATGTGGTTATGAACTGTGTTGACTGATTGCAGCAGAGCAGGTGGCCTTGCATACTGAATGCAAACCTATTTCATCCTCTCATGCCCAGGATGTCATCCAAACTTGATGACAGTAAAGAGACATGAGTTTACTAGGCCAGATATGCTCCAGTCTATGATCCATGAAATGCAAATCTTAAATCTCATACTCCTTTTTAGTTTTGTCCAATTCTATTTTATTGGACTGAGTGACAATGTGTGGGTGAATAAAGTCACAAGGGAAAAATTGAGGGTAAGGAAAGAGAAACACATTGAGTTCATGGGTACCACAAGAGAAAACGAGAAGGGACTAGGAGAGGTCAAAAAATGCTAGAAAGGCAAAGATGAATTATGCACTAAGATTATAAAGAAGCGTAAAGCAGAAAGTAAAAAAATACTAATGTTGGCTTGTGATGGACACAGAGAGATGGCAGAAATCATAAAACATCAACTAGATTTGGTGTTTATCAGGCAGAATAATAGCTATTGCATTGGCTGCTGAGAAAACAATGAGAAAAGTGCATTTAGACTTAGAAAGCAGGATATTTTCAATAATCTAATCAAACTCAGTGGATAACATCCCTTGTCTGGATAGATTGCATTCACACATTTTAAAATACCCTAAGGAAGATATCAGAGGCACTACTTGAAATAGATCTAATGTCTGAGGACTGGCAGATAGCTAACGTAACATTTAAAAAGGGGATAGAACATGACCAGGAAATTATATTCCAGTCAGTTTAACATGAATGATAGGAAAAATAATAGATTCTCTACCAAGTCAGGGAACAGTGAAACATCGAGAAACTATGTGTAGTAATTGAGAGTCAGCATGAATTTCAGAATGAAAGGTCAAACTTGAGAAGTGTGAGATGTCAGAGCAGAATAGATTACTACACACAAAATACTGGAGGAACTCAGCAGGTCAGGCAGCATCTATGAAGGGAAATAAACAGTTCACGTTTCAGGTTCTGGTGAAGGGTCTCGACCCGAAATGTCGACTGTTTATTTCCCTCCATAGATGCAGCCTGACCTGCTGAGTTCCTCCAGCATTTTGTGTTTATTGCCCCAGATTCCAGCACCTGCAGAATCTCTTGTGTCTCAGAATAGATTCCTAGCTACCTTCAAGTCAGGAAGCAAAGAATGGGGGTAAAGTGTAGCTATTCCAAAATGGGAAGTGGTGTTCCATAAGGGTCAGTCCTGCTATTTACAATTTACATTGATAATTTAAACATAATCAAGAGCAGAATTTTTTAATTAGTGCATGATCCTAAAATTGATAAGTGTCAATACTGTGGAAGATAGCAATAAATAGTAAGACAACATTAATAAACTTGTAGAATGGGCAAACAATTGTAAGACAAGGTTCAATACATAAATACAAGGTAGTACACTTTGATAGGGAGAATATGGAAGTCATTTATTACTTGGAAGGTGCGAGTCTAATTGGGATGGAGTAACAAAAGGGACCTCAAGGTACAAATATACTGATAACTAAGCACAGAGTATAAGAAAACCAAGCACTAGGTTTTATTTTTAGAGGGATAGAATTGAAGAGTGGGTAAGTTATGCTAAACTTGTACAAAACCTTGTTGGACCTTACTTGAAGTACTGCATACATATCTGCTTGCCAAATTAAAAAAAGGATATCAAGGCACTGGAGAGGATATGCAAGTTACTAAAAATATGAGGGTACATGTATCAGGAAAAAATGAATTGACCGTACATATTTTGACAAAATAAAGCTGAGGGGTGATTGAATGATGGTCTTTAAAATGATGAATAGTTTTGATAAAGTGGATGCATAGAGACCATTTTGGGTAAGAGCATACCCAAAAGTTACCCAGAAAAGGAATCAGCGGTTCAAAAGACTGGTGAGAATATGAAACTCAATACTGCAGGATATTGTATAAATGCTTTTAAGGGCAGGCTAGATAAGCAATTGGGAGAAAGGAATAGAAGGTTACACTGAATTGGTATTGGTATATTATTGTCACTTGTACCAAGGTACAGTGAAAAACTTGTCTTGCATATCGATCGTACAGGTCAATTCATTACACAGTGCAGTTACATTGGGTTAGTAGAGACCGCATTGACAGTACAGAGTAAAGTGTCACAGCTACAGAGAAAGTGCAATGCAATAAGGTGCAAGGTCACAACAAGGTAGATCGTGAGGTCATAGTCCATCTCACTGTATAAGGGAACTGTTCAATAGTTTTATCACAGTGGCGTAGAAGCTGTCCTTAAGTCTGGTGGTATGTGTCCTCAGGCTCCTGTATCTTCTACCCAATGGAAGAGGAGGGAAGAAAGAATGACCTGGGTGGGTGGGGACTTTGATTATGCTGGCTGCTTCACCAAGACAGCGAGAGGTAAAGACAGAGTCCAAGGAGGGGAGGCTGGTGTCCGTGATGCGCTGGGCTGTGTCCACAACTCTCTGCAGCTTCTTGCGGTCCTGGGCAGAGCAGTTGCCATAGCAAGCCATGATACATCCAGATAGGATGCTTTCTATGGTACATCGATAAAAGTTGGTGAGAGTCAAAGGGGACAAACCAAATTTTTTTAGCCTCCTGAGGAAGTAGAGGCGCTGGTGAGCTTTCTTGGCTGTGGCATCTACGTGATTTGACCAGGACAGGCTGTTGGTGATGTTCACTCCCAGGAACTTGAAGCTCTCAACCCTCTCAACGTCAGCACCATTGATGTAGACAGGTGCATGTACACCGCCCCCTTTCCTGAAGTCAATGACCAGCTATTTTGTTGACATTGAGGGAGAGGTTGTTGTCATGACACCATTCCACTAAGCTCTCTATCTCCTTCCTGTACTCCATCTCACTGTCTGAGATATGGCCTACAACGGTGGTATCATCTGCAAACGTAGGTGGAGTTAGAGCAGAATCTGGCCACACAGTCATGAGTGTATAGGGAGTAGAGTAGAGGGCTGAGGAGACAGCCTTGTGGGGCACCAGTGTTGAGAATAATCGTGCTGGGAGGTATTGCTGCCTATCCTGACTGATTGCAGTCTGTTGGTTAGAAAGTCAAGGATCCAGTTATAGAGGGAGGTATTGAATCCTAGGTCTTGGAGTTTGGTGACAAGCTTGCTTGGTATTATTGTATTGAAGGCAGAGCTGTAGTCAATAAACAATAGTCTCATATAGGTGCCTTTACTGTCCAGATGCTCCAGAGCTGAGTGTAGGGCCAGGAAGATGGCGTCCGCTGTAGACCTGTTTTGGCGATAGGCGAATTGCAGTGGGTCAAGATTGTCTGGGAGGCTGGAGTTAATGCGTGCCATGACCAACCTCTCAAAGCACTTCATGATGATGTATGTCAGAGCCACTGGTCGGTAGTCATTGAGGCATGTCACCTTGCTTTTCTTCGGTACCGAGATGATAGTGAAGCACTACAAAGAGGAAAGACAGGAGGAGAAGGACTGAATGGAGCATAAATACAGGAATGGACTAGTTGTGCTGACGAGCCTATTCCCATACTACATCTCCCATATAATCTTTTGCATCAATCTGAAAAGAAGCAATCAAAACATCAGACAATTCTCTCACTACTTACAGCAATGCACAGGCTTGGAGGGGTAAGGGTTTGGAGATCCAGAATAAGGATGGTCCTCATGGCCCTGCTGAATTTAGCCACAGGAGCCAATTCAAATATTTGGTCTCTGTCTCCCAACCACCAGGTTTGAAGCTGCTTTGCTGACAGGTGGGTAAGACAGTGGACTGCACACCCAGGGAGAAGGGAAATGTGAAGGAGAGAGACATCAGGGTTTGGGATAGTGTCAAGGAGAAGACAAGGATTCAGAGAGAATAGAATGCA
Source organism: Pristis pectinata (assembly GCF_009764475.1). Lineage (NCBI taxonomy): Eukaryota > Metazoa > Chordata > Chondrichthyes > Rhinopristiformes > Pristidae > Pristis > Pristis pectinata. The sequence continues at coordinate 72,536,357 of NC_067406.1, forward strand.
GCCAGAGAGCTGAATCTGAGAGACTGCAGAGAGGAGTGTGAGGAAGAGGAAGATGGTCATTCTCGACTTATCACAGGAGTGGGCTGGGAAAGGGTTGGATCCTTGGTGATTTACAATCATTGCAGAGTTCTGCCCATCAGCAATTAAATCAGAAGGAAAGCTAGAAATCTGTGATGTGCGACAAATAATGTGACTCATACTGTAATATGAAACATTACAGATAGCACTAAAGTACTGGATTTCAATTTGTTCAAACAAAAAAACACCTTTCAGAAAGATAAACATATGTGGAAAATTTGCATAAGATTGTTTTAAAATGACAATTGACTTCAGAATAATACTTTTTAAAAAATTTTTTAAATGTTATTTTATTTACAGCATGGTAACAGGCCCTTCCGGCCCAACGAGTCCGCGCTGCCCATTTTAAACCCAAATTAACCTACCCGTACGTCTTTGCAATGTGGGAGGAAACCGGAGCACCCAGAGGAAACCCACACAGACACGGGAGAACATACAAACTCCTTACAGACAGCGATGGGAATCAAACCCCGATCGCTGGTGCTATAATAGTGTCGCGCTAGCCTCTACGCTACTGTGCCGCCCCAAATATTGTATTTTATAAATACAGTATGTCTTTCAATCATCAAAAGTTGTTCAGTTAATACCTAATAGCATAAAAGATATATGTAGGTGAATTCCAGTCAAAGTTATCATGAGCTGACTTTGGAAGGGCACGGATTAAGTACATGCACACGCTATTTTTTGCTTTCCAAATGATTATTTTTGATTAGTTCACTAAAGGTGTCACGTTGGCAGGAAACCATATGAGAATGCTTTAGAGAAAATAGAACAGATAACATACATGTCTGATAATTAGATAATATTGCCCTTCAAAAAGTAACTGGCCTGGAAATGCTTTATAATTTGTAATTCAAGAAGTGCTGTGAGCAATAAAAATGTAAATCTGCATCACACATGTTCCACTCCATCAGTTTCTGATGTACAAAGGTGCAAGCCATCCATAAACGATTTTCCAGCACTACGTATGAAAGAAAGGTCAAACATTGTAATAGATCATGGTCAGAACTAAGTATGTTGGTGTGGGGGACTTGTCCATTGACTAATACCTTAAAGCTACATTTAATGAAAAAAATGCCAAAATTGTCAGAGAACAATAATTTTTTTTATAATGTACGCTGCAGAAGTACTAGAATGCTCCTTCATATTATTTGTAACCAGAAGAATATGGTGATCATTTTCACATTGCCAATTAAAAAAAGGGAAAACAATTTTTGGAAAAAAAAACAGAAGTATTAACAAAATGAGGTCCAGTGAACTCTGGAAAAAATTAGTGTGAGTGCAAGGGACCCAATAATTTTTTGCTTCCTTCATCTAGGAAAAAGAACCACGGCTATTAAAAGGAGATGAGAACAGGAAGGATGGGGAAGATAAATACGTGAATTAATATATCGTCTAATGATAATAATTTGTACTGTTGTATTTCCCAATCCCCAAGTGGCAAGTGTCTGATGTTAACTTTGCACATTTAATCATTTCTTAATCTTCCGAGTTCATGTGATGTGGTACTATGATAATTGTCAGTTTCCTTAGAAGATATATTGCCAGAAGGAGATTCCCATCGATTCAATTTTCCCAATTCACAAAAAAATTGGTTTAGTTACTTTACTTTTCTGCTATATGCGCATTCGTTCGGGCATGTCTTCAGAGATGATGTATTAGAAAACCTGATGCTGGCTTCCATCTACCATTTTTCCCCAGGAGACAGACCACAACAGTGTGTTATGAGACAGTCTCCAGAGATTATGAGTCAAACAGAATCTTTTGAGTTCAAAGGAAACACTGGAGGGGATGGGATGCACAATGGTGCAACAAGTAGTGCTGTTGCTTAACAATTGCAGTGACCTGCGTTCAATCCTAAACTCTGGTGCTGTCAGTATGGAATTTGTATGTTAGAACATAGAACAATTACAGCACAATTCAGGCCCTTCGGCCCACAAAGCTGTGCTGAACATGCCCCTACCCTAGAAATTACTAGGCTTACCCATAGCCCTCTATTTTACTCAGCTCCATATACCGATCTAACAGTCTCTTGAAAGACCCTATCGTATCAGCCTCCACCACCATCTCCGGCAGCCCATTCCACGCACTCACCACTCTCTGAGTAAAAAACTTACCCCTGACATCTCCTCTATATCTACTCCCCAGCACCTTAAACCTATGTCCTCTTGTGGCCACCAATTCAGCCCTGGGGAAAAGCCTCTGACTATCTACCCTGTCAATACCTCTCATCATCTTATACACCTCTATCAGGTCCCCCCTCATCCTCCGTCTCTCCAAGGAGAAAAGGCTGAGTTCCCTCAACCTGCTTTCATAAGGCATGCTCTGCATTCCAGGCAGCATCCTTGTAAATCTCCTCTGCACCCTCTCTATGGCTTCCACATCTTTCCTGTAGTGAGGCAACCAGAACTGAGCACAATACTCCAAGTGGGGTCTGACCAGGGACCTATATATCTGCAACAATAGCTCACGGCTCCTAAATTCAATTCCCCGATTGATGAAGGACAATAAACCATATGCCTTCTTAACATCAGAGTCAACCTGCGCCGCCACTTTGAGCGTCCTATGGACTCGGACCCCAAGATCCCTCTGATCCTCCTCACTGCCAAGACTCCTACCATTAAGACTATATTCCGCCAACATACTTGACCTACCAAAATGAACCACTTCACACTTATCTGGGTTGAACTGCATCTGCCACTTCTCAGCCCAACTCTGCATCCTATCTATATACTCTGTAACCTCTGACAGCCCTCCCTGTGACTGTGCGGTTTTGCCCGGGATGCTCCAGTTTCCTCCCATGTTCCAAAATCATGCTGGATTTGCAAGTTACTTCACTCCTGCAAGTTACACCTAGTCTAGAAGGGTGGTAGAAGAATCAGGAGCAACAGTCTGCTGGAGGAACTCAGTGGATCAATCAGCAACTGCGTGTGTGGGGGGTGGGGGGGGTGGAGAGGAAGGAATTGTGGTTGAAGCCCTACATCGGGCCTCAAGGAGAATCAAGGTGGAATTGATGAGCATATGACAGAAGATAGGTTACAAGAGAATAACTGAGATTGGGATTGACAGAGTTGCTCTGAGGGATGGCACAAGCTCTATGGGCAATATGGCCTCCTTTCTCATTTGAGAAAATCAGCCAGGATTTGGTTTCTATGGTGAGCTGTCTGCAGTGATTGCCAGTTTCCAAAATTACTTTGACTTATCTGTGTATTTCCTCCAGTGAAAACTAAAGGTCTGGTGCCAGTTCCGTTTCCTGAAGCAAGGTCCTGCATATTAACAGTTCTCCTCCCAGCTTTAGCCAGCTGTTAAAGAATTCAAATATTCTCAATGTTTGTGAATGTTTCCATCATAGGAAGAACTATTAAAACAATTGAAAATTAATAATTTCAAAAATATGTATTTTTATAAACCCTAAACAAAGCACTAAAATTTAAATAAATGATGTTAGAAGATCTAAATTAATACTCACTTTAATCCCTTGCTGCTGTTCTTCTCCACTCAAATTGTACAGGGTCGTATACTCTGTAAAAGTTTCCATATTGTCAGTGTTGTAACTGTACTGGAACAGTGTTGCCAGAGTCAACGTGCACTGCTGAGCACATCATCAGTATCACTGAGGTTTTCTTTAAAAAAAGTCATTCATGGCAACTGGACAACACTTAGCACTTACTGCTACTTGCTAATTGTCCCAGAGAAGATCAAGCTTAACTTGCCTTCTTGAACAGTAGATATGTTGGCATGTTCCAAATTCTTTACTATCTGCTCAGCCATTTCTTCACATAATTTATGAGTGATTCTAATAGGTTTTGTGATGGAAGAGACAAGAGGAGGCTGAGATGGATCATTCATCTACCATTTCTGGCTGAAGATAGTAACAAATTCAACAGCCCTGTCTTTCGCACTCATGTTCTGGGACAGCTATCAATGTGAGAAAATTAAACATCCAACATCTATCAGTTAATATTGTAGGTCTGCAGAGCTTTGATTTGATCCTTTGGTTGTAGGTGGTTTAGTTCATCCTGCAACATATACTTTCCACTTTCCAGCATGCACATAAGCACAATGTTGTTGCTTCTGTAGGTGAGCACTTCATTTTTCGATAAGCCTGGTAGTGCTCCCTGTATGATCTTCTATTCTCATCAGTTAATCACTTGGCTTGATGGTAATGGTAAGGTGAAAAATATGAATGCCACAAGGTTACACATTGAGCTGAGATCCAATTTCATTAATGATGATTGTCCAAAGAGCTTAATGGACAATATGATTTGAGCTGCTGGAGCTGATCTAACTCTATCCACACGGCAGAGTGAGGATGCTACACAACATGGTTGAGGATATACTTCCATGTAAAAATGGGTTTTCCTCCTCAAAGTCTGTACAGTTGTCACAAATATCAATATTCTTTTGGACAGATGCACCTTTGACAATTAGATTGGCAAAGACAAGTAGGATTTTCCCTAGCACTTGTTTTATCACTGCCTGCAAGCCCAGTCTGGTAACATTGTCTTTCATGATTCAGCCTGCTAGTTACTAAGCCCATTCTGGTCTTGGATATTAACACCTTGCACCTAGTGCACTCTTTCCTCTTTTTATCCATAGTCTTCCTTCCAATAGTGTTCAGCAAGGAGAAGTACCAAATTCAGCTGATAAGGAAGGAAAGGAGGTGGTCAGTAGCAGATTTTCTTGTTATTTAGAAGCTGCAGTACTAAATTGTTTTCCTTAGGAGTTCTTTGCCTCTGGATTGCATCAACACTATAGCTGTAGATCAAATTCTTTGGATGTTCGACATTCACTTGTACACTGGTCACTTTTATGAATGTGACTGTCATGTTCAGTTTCAGATCTGAAAAGCCTTAGATCTTATTTTGTTGTATTCTCTTCAGATGCAGAACAGAAGCAAAATAATAATGTCTAATTTCTTAATGCAGGGTGCCCTTTCATCAGGTACTAATTGAATACTAAACTCAGCTGTCTTGTAATTCTTCAGTGCATGAAAGACTATGTGGAAACAAAGCTGCATGTGGGACATGCATCCGTTCTGAGTTTGCGAGGACATGTTATTCTAATGAGCAACTTTCCAAAATGACATGTGCATTAGAGTCAGCAATCCTGCTGTTGAGACCCCAGTTTCCATCAGCATGTTAAAAAAAAGATATGACATCTATATGCAGGATAACTGAAATAGTCTTCCTTCAGCATGCTATGCATACATGGACCTTTTAGCTTTCTTCCCAATTGTATTAGAAATCAGATAAATTTCAATCACATTGCACTACACAATAGAATTTCCCTTAGAATCTGAATGCAGTATTACTCACATCTTGATATGTACTTTATCTCTCCTATATTTATTTGCATGACCATGTCCAAGAAATTAGGCAGCTTGGTAAAATAGAGTGCCCTATTTTAGATCCCACATTGTCACCTATGGTGACAATGCAGACGGCTCACACAGATAATAGCCTCATTAAAAATGGAATTGTATAATCATTACATTCACTAATTAGTATTATGCTAAGAAAAAAACTGTAATATATTTAATCTCATCACCATATTATTCATTGTTTTTAATTGTGCTTCTTTAATTGTGCACATTTTTTGGACCAGATAATGGATAGGTAGGTACTGCCATCTACAATATCAACTGAATATTGAAGATGTAAATTTGAAAGTATCTCTAAATTCATAAGATATTTAATGTTTAAAATATATTGCTTGACTGATAAGTTTGAAAGTACAAAGTGTATTATTGTTGGATTGCTGCCCCTTTTTTTGTTTCAGTTAATGGTTCTACGCAAACCCAAAAAATATTTAACAGAGTTGCCACAAAATGTATTGATTGGGTCAATTTCTCAAATTATCTTTCAAATGTACTTGTAGTCAAATTTTAATACATGTGCCTCAAGTAATCCCATTTAATTGTCTACATAGTTCATTTTTAAATGGGACAATTATTCACATAAAACTGTTCATAAATGGCAGATGAATGGTATTGCCTTGTTTGAAATATTAAACACAATAGGCAATAAAATGCAAACATCTAGGAAGCAACTTGTGGTTCAATCGTCTGAAGTTTAACTCCGCAATAGCTAATCCTGTTTAACATGAGAAGTCTCACACAAAAGAACAGCAACCTGTATGAATCGGGTATGGGTTTACTTGGGATCTAAGGCAGCAGTGCATTCTTGTAATTTTGCACATAATAAAAAAATAATTTGAAGATGGCTATAGAGCCTAAGCGTGTGTTGAATTTCACAGGCGCAAAGAAAACCAAAGATTCACCTTTGTGCTTATCCCTATCTTAAGTTGAAAAGGTTGGAACATACCAGCATTTCCCATTCGATCCCGCCTCAATGTTGGACTCCTCTTAAAGATCAGCGATAGAGAGGTACCTACCGCGTGTCCACGGCGCCTGTGCGGGGAGTTTGTCTGCTGGACAAGGCAAGGAACATGGAGCCCATTCAGGTGAAAGGAGTGGAACCGCAGCGAGAGATCTAGGCAAGTAGAAGGTAATTGACGTTTTATTTGTGGAGTTACTTTTTAGCCCTTCTAAATTGCTTTTTGCGTTTTTTTAAATGAATTTTAAATAATTTACAAATATTTTGATGCATTCCTTCTGTTTCTGGATATCTTTTAATGCTTGGAGGTCAATCGTCCACATGATTCAGTAACTGTCGTGTTTTTTGAAATATTTTATTGGTGGAACTTGTCCTGACATCCTCATTTCACACGCCATGGGATTACCTCGCACAACATCTTGTTGCTGTACAGTGGCACGTCATTGAGGATTGGGATGGCTTTGGACAACATGCTGATACTGGTGGATCTGCAAAACCTAAGTGCACGCTCACTATGTGGTTAACCAAGTTCTGGCGAAAATATAATGGAAACTAACCTGCTTTTTTTCCTTTGGTTTATTTTGCTATTGCATGTATATTTTTATAATACAGCGACTTAATGTGAACTCGTTTTCAAGTATGGCCTGACAACTGCCTTATAAAAACTCAATACCCACTGCACTCTGATTCTTTTTATGTATTCCCACATTCTATTAATTTTATTCATAGCCTCACTACATTTTTGAGACAGAGCTAGTCATATAACTTCATGATCAAACCCATTTTCTAATAATATTAGAAAAATAATATATTTACATTACGTGGTGTAGAGGCAGCCTGCAGGTAAAATGCTATTGTAGTTAAAAGTGTAAATATCAATGCAAGGCCCACTTCACATATATTAAAACGCAAATTCAGCAAGCAGCAACATATATTTTGTTTGTTGAGCTCATCTGTATTCTGAATTTTGAGAATCAAAAAAACTGTAGATGCTGGAAATTTGGAAATAAGAACAGAAAATGTTGAATATATTCAGCAGGTCAGGCTGCATCTGTGGGAAGAGAAACAGAGTTAATGTTTGAGGTCAAAAACTCTTCTTGACCTGAAGTGTTAACTCTGTTTCTCTTCCCACAGATGTGACTGACCTGCAGAGCATTTCCAACATTTTTTGTTTTAATTTTGAATCGTGAGCACTGTTTGGTATCATTGGAACCCCTTCCATTCCTTATAATCTTCAGAATATTGGCTTGAAAATTGTGTGAAAGATAATTAATTTCATGATCCCTGTGACACTGCTGAAATTAAATTGCTTATATTTTCAAAATGAATTTATGGAAAAACTTGAAAACATTTGTATGTTGAGATTTCTTGAGGGGAACCTATTGTCATAGGACATATATTAACACCTCTGTCACGTCTCTAGATGGGCAACAATTGTGAGACTATTTGATGCTATAATTGAGTAACTACTTTCTTTGAAATTAAAGATGTCTAGCTTTAATCAGGTAATTAGGGATTTCATTAGACAAATAATTAGAAACATTAAAATTAAAAATTTGAACATGAACAATACAAGTTCTAATTTAGTGCAGTAGAAATAAGCAGCACACAGTAAAATGACAATCAGAAAAGCTGCAAATGTTGGAAATATGAAAGACTCTTCATCAGAACGGAGAAAGAGAGAAAACAAATTAGTTTTAAGTTTTTCTCGCTGTTTCCAGGATTTTCTGTATTATTTACAGAAAATGAAAACTATTTTGCCATAATTTTAATATATAAATAGATAATGTATTTCTCAATGCATAAGTCACACCCTTAATGAGAATGGCCATTGATGAGTTAGTAGGTATGATCACAGTCCAGACTATTTGTCTTCTCAATGAGAACAAGATTAGAGACAGATTGTAGATTGAGTAGAGCTGAATTTAATTGAGACAATAACATTTCAAAAAAAACAATTCTGTACCAGCCATTGCATTCCCTATGCCAACCATTTCAAAATTGGGCAGCAGAAGCACCTCTGTTTCAAGTGGGCATCATATTAACATGCAGATTTAGATCCTGCTATCTACTGTGGAAATGAGCATAATTTTCAGGCTTCATTGGGTGGAATGTGCATTGGGCAGAGAAAAGCCTCTCCAAAAAGTAGCATTTAATATATCAAGATGATGTTATGTAGGACTAAAGGAGCATGAATGTGCCTCTTGGAACCACAAAAATCATTTGACATGGCGCCACATCTTTCGAGTGCCCATTTGATTGCTGCTGACCCCTGTGCACCACCATTACACCTTGTATCTCCCACTGATCTTTAAATCTTTATTTGCTGTTCAATACCATAGAACAGTTGCCCAATTTTCCAATTCCCAGTTGATGAGTTGACCGTGAACAATTCAGATGAAATTGAGATGATAAGATAAAACTGAGATGTGACCACCAAAATGGTTCTGACCTCAGACAGTGGGTGTCAAGCAGATGTCCAGTACTCACTTCAAAGTCTATCAGCAAGTAACAATTATCTTTGCAAGCAGCAGTATAATTAAAACATATTTATTTTGAGCATTTGTGAAATGTATATAACATGTATACACTTTCAATGTATTGAAAGAAATACGGTTTGGTTTATTATTATTGTCAGGTCTACTGAAATATAGTGAAAAGCTTTTGTTTGCATGCTATTATCATAAATTGAAGTATCAATTTTTAACCTTGAATATATAGTCAGATAATACAGTGCAGATGTGGCACATAAAATTGAATATCTTTATAAAGCATTTTAATAGAAAAAGGAATGTTGTTTACTATTATAAATATTAGTGCAGTAATATTCATGTTGCTTATTATTGTCACTTGTACCGAGGTACAGTGAAAAGCTTGTCTTACAAACCAATCGTACAGGTCAATTCATTAAACAGTGCAGTTGCATTGAGGTAGTACAGAGTGCATTGATGTAGTACAGGTAAAAACAATAACAGTACAGAGTAAAGTGTCACAGCTACAGGAAAAGTGCAGTGCAATAAGGTGCAAGGTCACAACAAGGTAGATCGTGAGGTCATAGTCCATCTCATTGTAGAAGGGAACTGTTCAATAGTCTTATCACAGTGGGGTAGAAGCTGTCCTTAAGTCTGGTGGTACGTGCCCTCAGGCTTCTGTATCTTCTACCTGGTGGAAGAGGAGAGAAGAGAGAATGTCCCGGGTGGGTGGGGTCTTTGATTATGCTGGCTGCTTCACCAAGACAGTGAGAGGTAAAGACAGAGTCCAAGGAGGGGAGGCTGTTGTCGATGATGCGCTGGGCTGTGTCCACAACTCTCTGCAGTTTCTTGCGGTCCTGGGCAGAGCAGTTGCCGTACCAAGCCGTGATACATCCAGATGGGATGCTTTCTGTGGTGCATCGGTAAAAGTTGGTGAGAGTCAAAGGGGACAAACCAAATTTCTTAAGCCTCCTGAGGAAATGGAGGCGCTGGTGAGCTTTCTTGGCTGTGGCATCTACGTGATTTGACCAGGTCAGGCTGTTGGTGATGTTCACTCCCAGGAACTTGAAGCTTTCAACCCTCTCAACCTCAGCACCACTGATGTAGGCAGGTGCATGTACACCGCCCCCTTTCCTGAAGTCAATGACCTGCTCTTTTGTTTTGTTGACATTGAGGGAAAGGTTGTTGTCATGACACCATTCCACTAAGCTCTCTATCTCCTTCCTGTACTCCAACTCATCGCTGTCTGAGATACGGCCTACAATGGTGGTATCATCTGCAAGCTTGTAGATGGAGTTAGAGCAGAATCTGGCCACGCAGTCATGAGTGTATAGGGAGGGCTGAGGATGCAGCCTTGTGGGGCACTAGTGTTGAGAATAATCGTGCCGGAGGTATTGCTGCTTATCCTCACTGATTGTGGTCTGTTTGTTAGAAAGTCAAGGATCCAGTTACAGAGGGAGGTGTTGAGTCCTATGTCTTGGAGTTTGGTGGCAAGCTTGCTTGGTATTATTGTATTGAAGGCAGAGCTGTAGTCAGAAACAATAGTCTAATGTAGGTGTCTTTACTGTCCAGATGCTCCAGAGCTGAGCGTAGGGCCAGGGAGATGGCATCTACTGTAGACCTGTTTCAGCGATAGGCAAATTGCAATGGGTCTAGGTTGTCTGGGAGGCTGGAGTTGATGTGAGCCATGACTAACCTCTCAAAGCACTTCATGATGGTGGATGTCAGAGCCACTGGTCGGTAGTCATTGAGGCATGTTACCTTGCTTTTCTTTGGTACTGGGATGATAGTGTTCTTCTTAAAACCTGAGATTGAAGCAGGGAGAGGTTGAATATATCCGCAAATACTTCTGCCAGCTGATCAGCACAAGATCTGAGCACACAGCCCAGGACGCCATCTGGGCCAGGTGCTTTCCTCGTCCTCCACTGTGATCACAGGTTCAGCTGCGTTGGTGACTGTCAGGGTGGATGGTGACAATCCACATCCCTTCTGTTCGAAACGCGCATAGAATGCGTTAAGTTCATCAGGAAGGGATGCGCTGTTTTTAGCTTTGCAGCCCGACTTCGTCTTGTAGCCTGTTATGGCATGTAAGCCCTGCCATAACTGACAGCTGGTCAGGGACTCTATTTTGAGTCGGTATTGCCTCTTGGCATCCCTCATAGCTTTCCGAAGATCATACCTCGATTTCTTTTACCGATCAGGATCACCAGATTTGTGTGCAGCACATAGATTCTTTGATTCCATGTAAATACACTGCCAATGAAACATTTGTAGTTCCGCATGCTGATGCCACTTGGATTTGTGTTCCAGCTTTGTTAAATATTTCAATTGTTACCTGTAAAAAATCAGCTAAGATCAGCTTAATAGTCAGGTGAAGCATTAATTGTGACTAACTGGACTATGCTGTCACTTTGCATGTTTTTTTTTTACCTCTTGCATTCTGAACCCACCAGAAATAAAAAGAAGATATTTTCCCTTAAACTTTTAACCCATGATATACTGTATATTTTTTTTAAAATAACCATTTAAACAGAGTTGAGAGCATTATGGCAAACCTGTCTTCCTCTAATGTCATAAATTACTTAGCTGTAATTCAGTGGTTTCTGAGGCTTAGAAAATTATTCAATTACACTGTTGGCTTGTAAATCTCTTTCAACCATTCTGTACAACTGTTTTGAATTGTGGTATCTTCATTGAAAGACATTGGCTTAAAAATTGCACTGAGCTTTCATCTATCTTGGGGCACTGAGCAGTAACCTCAGTCTCCAATTTGGCAAACACGAAGTCCAAACTCATTACATGCTATATTTATGCCATATGTCAGCTTGGTGTAGGCAACAACAAGCATCCATTCCTTGTACCTAAACAAGGTGTTAGGACCTTTACCCATTCAGATGAGGTCCTCCTCCAAATCTGCATGGAAACAGATCATTCAGCCCACCATATCCATGCCAATCGATAGGCACCCCTCTATTTTAATCCCATCTTTCAGCATTTGGCCCATAGCCTTTGTTGCCAGTTCCCACCCTCGACAACAATGATTGGGTAGGCACAAAGAGAATCAGTATTAATTAACAATTACCTTTATTGGTTCAGTTTAAAAACAGTCATGCAATTCATACAGTTTGGTTAAAAGCAAACATGCAATTCATGCAAGACTGAATGTTAGTGTGCTTACCCACTAGGTTTCTCTAACAGTCCCTGAACAGTCAAAGAATAGAAAAGCTAATGCCCAGGAATAGGAGTTCACACATCAGAAACATGCAGATTACATCAGGATAACAAGCGAGATGTCTCTCTCGTTATCCTGATGTAATCTGCGCATTTCTGATGTGGGGTCATCCACTTCCGTGATTGTTTGTCTCCAGAGTTTTCGGTGCTTTTACAGCCAAATTCCTCCATTCTTATCTGTTTGAACTGTTGTGTTTCAATTTTGTTGTCTCTGGCTAACCTGTGTCAATTTCCCATTGGATCTGGTCCAAAACTCAGGCAGCATTACCTCATTGCTCTTCCACCAAATAAGGCCTTGTGCCTCATGTCATTTTCTTTGTTTCTACCAAAGTCAGGCCAGTTCAGGCCTTTCCCAGCCATGTCAAGCCAGTTGCTGGGCTCGAGTTACTTCGGGTCACAAACTGTTCTTTTCATAAGTCTGTAGTTCCGAGCCAACATCTTCTATGCCTAGGTGATTCAAGTGCTCGTCTAGGCACTTCTTAAATGCTGTCAGTGACTCTGATTCTGCCATTCTCTAGAGCAGTGCAGTGTATTCCAGGTACCTGTCACTCTCTAGGTGAAACAGGTCTCCCTCAAATCCCCTTTAAAACTTTTACTGCTTTACCCTAAATTGATGTCCTCTAGATGTAGCTATATTTGACGTTGAGAAATGTTTCCTGCATTCTATCCTGTACCCCTCATAATTTTATATACCTGCCTCAAAACAGAGCTTGGGGTTTCTTTTGATTCTTGAGCAACTGAGTTGGCAATGAAAGACACAACTACACAAATAGTTTGATTAAATAACTTTATTTAACTCTTAACTAAAAGAACAAAGAAGTTAGTAACTCAAGTAACTTTATTTAACTCTTAGCTACAGATCTGATTTAACTCTTAACTACAAGTAGAAATCTAATTTAACTCAACTAAAAGAACAAAACTCAGACTTCTTTATTTGATTCTCCAATAATAAATCAAATTCAAGGTAGCATACAATTCATAGTAATACTTATGAGTAATCAACAATAGCAGTGCTGCTTGTGTATTCTTAACCACTCAGTCTTTAGAGACATGAAGGGGCATAAAGGACGCCAGGCACTGGTATTGATCCAGCTCAAGGAGAAGCTCCAAGAATCCCTTGAAAAGACCTTACTACTATACTGTTCTTATCTCCCCTACAACATAACAACTCATGTAATGTAAGGCTACCAATACTGGAAACCACCACATGATTTCTAGTAAATCCTCTCAGAGAGGCCTACTGTGTAACCAGAGCCTAAAATTAAACTTAAATCATCATCTTGTTAATGTATTTGGCCAGTTTGTTATTCAGCCATTTGATAGTTATTGCAACAGGGAAATCACTAATTCTGCTTCATCTTACCACAATACCTCAATCAGAACCCTCTTAATTTCCCCCACTCTTGGTGGGGGGGGGGGGGGCAAAAAAACAGACCAAGCCTCTCCAGTCTCTCTTCGTAACTGAAACACTGCATCCCAGGCAATGTCTGAGTGAATCTCCTCGGCACCCTCTCCAGCACTGTCACATTTTCTTGCTAAGAATATCCTCAAGGCTCCTGATCACCACCTCTGCTTTCCACTCAATCCACAATCACTTCACTTCTTGATGCCCACTCTGCAGTCTTAGCATCTGACCACTCGCTGCCTGATCCCATCTCTGACTGACATTTGCATTGTCCCCTTCGCTCCAGACAGTTCACTCCTAACCCAATGGACCTCTCTCTATCCCTCAAATAGCTATCACTCTTCCATCCTCCCTTTTCCTCCCAACCCAGAACCATCAACTCTGCCACATTAGATGAGAGAGAAATGCATGAAGCACGTAAGGCGTATTCTATTGAGTACTTTAAGTCTTCTCTGATAGAATTTCATTGCCAAAGGGGTCTTGTACAAAACTGATGTGGACTCAAGTGCAGTGCTGCTTTAAAGCAATTTCTTATGCAGTGCACAAGTTCAAGCCTAGTCTTATTAATGCAGAACAATACCTCACAGTACTTCACTCACAGAGACATGTTTTTAAGAAAACATGCCAAAGCTAAATTCTAGTGCAACTGGGACCCTGGCAAATGTCTAAAAATCAATTTTCTTGCGACAATTGATAACAAAGTGGTTTATTCCACAGGGTTAGTGGCAAATTTAACTTCCACGCCTTTTCAATACTGTTTCTTTCAGCTCAGTCATGGCAGCGATATGCCATGTACGATCTGCACGGGGCATTTGGTGGTTGGAGGTTCCACTCCACTGAACCTCTGATGGAACAGCTGCCTGCCAATAGTTTCTAAACTTGCACTTTTTCTCGTGTATTGCGGTACCAAAACTTCAAAGTGCCTTTAACCCTAAGTCTCTGCCTCAAAAGATGTATTCAATTCATCAGTCCTTCAGCTCTGATTTATCTTGAACATCACAGTGGCCTGGGGTTGGTCCTTGAGGAACTGCTGTGATATCTTGAAAACTAACTCAATCCCCAGATCTCTCAATAAAAGCCATGTTGTAAACAACCTGATTGTGTAACCAGGTTGTTTACAACATGGCTTTACAGTTTTCAATATCATGATACCTTTTTGTTTTGATAAAAGAGTCAAGCAGTTGACTGAGTCAGAGCCTATAGAAATTCCTCCATTATCCTAGACTGAGCAAGTTAGTGGCAGAAACTATGGGTTCTTGACCTCAATCCATTTCCTCTACTGCCATACCCACCTGTACCTAACACTTGCCAACAATGGCATAGAGGCAGTCCAAGTTTTTGGTTACCTTCCACCCTTCTGACCTTCTCTCTGCTATTCGCTACATAAAGTCCACTGACTACCTTCAAATAAATGCATAAGTATCATGATGTTTCTTGATGAAAGTAAATAGTTTTTGTGGTGATCTCCTTCCTGCAACATTTGACCCCAGACTCTCATCTATTGATGCATCAATCTCCAGTTATTTTTAATGTTCTTCGTTCTTTTGAAGTTGCCCTGTTTGTTCCAATGCAGCTCCAAGAATTTTTGGTCATAAAGTGACCAAACAGTTGCTGATAAGGACAGAGTCTGGAAGCCATTAAAGTTATTACCTTAGCTGTCTGGTGATGAGAAGAGAAGAAGTTGGGTCACTTTGTGAACATCTACTTTAACAAAATTATTTACCTAAAATGTGTGTTCTAAGTTAGGGTAATAATGAATGTCTTGAGATATTTACTAGTTCAAAGATATGTGAGAATTTAAGTTTTCTTGCTACTGAATTTTGTCATGCTGCCTGTACAATTTCATTTTACTTTCTAGTCAACCTGATATGTAACATGCAGACCATATAATTTGGATTACAAGTCAGTAAATTGATTTGGTGTGATCAGGATCTTTTTTTAATTGTCCATTTGATATTCAGTGATGTCAAAAGGGTTTAGTGTTTATTGAGTGCAACCTAACTCTCTGAATGTCTTGTGCATAAAATCATTTTTCAGCATGTGGGATGTGTGTGACTGTCTGTGAAAGTGTATTATTGACACTGGTTGCAAGGAAAAACATCTAGAGAATGAGCAAAATGTAACAAGTCGTTCTTCTACAATTAATACAAATGCCCATTAGCTAGCTTATAAGAGAAATTTGAGAATTGAAAAGTTGCAAGTCTGAGACAGAATAGAAAAATGTAGTCATACCCAAGGTTACATGTCAATCACAATTGTGTTGTCATGCAGAAATCAAATGCAACTGGTACTCTATTCATTCTACACTAACCACCTCCCTTTTGCACTAGATATGACTGGCAGTGCAGAGCTTCCCCCTTAATTTCTTTTAACTTACTTTTTTTTCAGGCCTCCATGATGTCACACTTGTTCAAATGCTGCCTTGATTTCAAATACAGTTACTTTCTCTTCCCCTGTGAAATTCTGTTTGTTTGCATATATATGGACAAGGTCTGTAATAAGGTCTAATGTCCCGTGGTCTTGTCAAACCCAAATTGAGCAGTACCAAGCATGTTATTGGTTAGTAAGTACTGCTTGATAATAGTTGGTTTGTTGATGAATGAAATTAGGTTGATGGGGTGGTAATTGGTCAAATGGGATTGTCCTGGTTTCTGGGGAAACTCCCTTCCTGAGCAATCTTGGTTTTGTTAAATAGATGCTTGTGATAAATGTTATAGAAGAATATGAATAGAGGAGCAGCTTGTTTTGGAGCATGACTCAAACGCTACAGATGCTGCATCCAATGCCTCCGCTATCATGAACATAGAATATAGAACAGTACAGCATGGGAACAGGCCCTTTGGCCCATCATGAGATCTGGAGGAGTACAAGGCTAAAAGGATGGAATTTAAGAAGGATTAGGAGAGCCAGAAGGGGACATGAGAAGGCCTTGGCGGACAGGATCAAGGAAAACCCCAAGGCGTTCTACAAGTATGTGAAAAGTAAGAGGATGAAATGCGAAAGGATAGGGCCTATCAAGTGCAGCAGTGGGAAAGTGTGTATGGATCTGGAAGAAATAGTGGAGGTACTTAATGACTACTTTATGTCAGTATTCACCACGGAAAAAGATCTGGGTGATTGTAGTGGGGACTTGCAGTGGCCTGAAGAGCTTGAGCATGTAGATATTAGAAAAGAGGTGGTGCTGAAACTTTTGGAAAGCATCAAGTTAGATAAGTCACCGGGACCGGATGAGGTGTACCCCAGGTTGCTGTGGGAGGCGAGGGAGGAGATTGTGGGACCTCTGACGATGATCTTTGTGTCGTCCATGGAGACGGGAGAGGTTCTGGAAGATTGGAGGGTTGCGGATGTTGTTCCCTTATTCAAGAAGGGGAGTAGGGATAGCCCAGGAAATTATAGACTGGTGAGTCTTACCTCAGTGGTTGGTAAGCTGATGGAGAAGATCCTGAGAGGCAGGATTTATGAACACTTGGAGAGGTATAATATGATTAGGAATAGTCAGCATGGCTTTGTTAAGGGCAGGTCCTGCCTTACGAGCCTGATTTAATTTTTTGAGGATGTGACTAAACACATCGATGAAGGGAGAGCAGTAGATGTAGTGTATATGGATTTCAGCAAGGCATTTGATAAGGTACCCCATGCGAGGCTTATGGAGAAGGTGAGGAGACATGGGATCCAAGGGGATGTTGCAGTGTGGATCCACAACTGGCTGGCCCACAGAAGGCAAAGAGTGGTTGTTGAGGGGTCATATTTTGAGTGGAGGTCGGTGACCAGTGGTGTACCTCAGGGATCTGTACTGGGACCCTTACTCTTTGTGATTTTTATAAATGACCTGGATGAGGAAGTGGAGGGGTGGGTTAGTAAGTTTGCGGATGACACGAAGGTTGGGGGTGTTGTGGATAGTTTGGAGGGCTGTCAGAGGTTACAGAGGGACATAGATAGGATGCAGAGTTGGGCTGAGAAGTGGCTGATGCAGTTCAACCCAGTTAAGTGTGAAGTGGTTCATTTTGGTAGGTCAAATATGTTGGCGGAATATAGTCTTAATGGTAGGAGTCTTGGCAGTGAGGAGAATCAAAGGGATCTTGGGGTCTGAGTGCATAGGACGCTCAAAGTGGTGGCGCAGGTTGACTCTGTGGTTAAGAAGGC